>NC_137004.1:38517003-38742003 GCF_032717465.1 Coenobita brevimanus
TTACATTGTATGCTATTCGAGTGGAGGGGTATAGATCTCTGGAGATGAATGCGTACTCTTTTGCAGTTTTATTTATTTTTTTTTTATTTTTTTTTTTATTTTTCAGCTATAGAGTTGATGGTGTTTATTGTTCATTGCAGAGGAACACTGCTATGGTAGAGCCATACACGAGACGGCATCAATGCCCATCTTGCCCTAAGGCTTTTGTCCTTGGCACCGACCTGAAACGCCACCTTCTGGTTCACACTGGTGAGAAGCCATTCAAATGCCCGCATTGCCCACACCGTGCAAACAGAAAAGGCAATATGGCAGTCCATATTATGAATAAGCATGGAGACACTTCATCTTTACCCATTGAGCTACATTCTTTGCAGAAGGAAGCTCATTTCTGAAAGTGATTTTGGTGCAGAGTAAAGTGCACAAAACCATATTTTTGTCTCTAAGTATGTCTTGTGTTTGAGAAGTGGTTTGGATTTTTTTTTTTTTTTTTTTTTTTTTTTTTTTTTTTTTTAATGGTGACATCTGTGCTCTGGATTTTGATGTGATTATATATTTTGATACAGTACTTTAGTTTACCTGCCAGAGGTATTTGGAAGAGCTGGTTGTGCATGAAGATCATGGCACAGCATACTTAATGCAGGATGACCTTAAGTGAGCTATGCAGCTGCCTAACGGTGTTAGTGAATTAACTTTGACCTCAATCTGTATGATTCATTGGCATGGTCCGGATGGCAAAATTGAAATTAGCAGATACTGTACTTCGGCAAAGATGGATCATATTCTTTCAGTCTTTGCTGGCATATTTTGATTCATACTTGGGAGAAGCCATGTGAATGTTCACAGTGCAGTCATTCATCAAGCAGAAGAGGAAACATCTCTCATTATGTGACATTTTGTAAAAATTTGTAAAGTATGGAAATAATGTAGGTGATACTGGTTAAAGAAGCGTAATGTTGGTACTGTATATTATACTCTACATCATACTGTAGTGCAGTCATGTCATAATGTGTAAAATATTGTTTTATAATGTAACATGCTGCCTAGTAATTGTTACTGCAAGATGTTTGACATTAGATGGATATTGAACAAGTTTCACTCTGTATGGGTGGGATTTGTTGTGATAACATGGGTGGTTGATCTAATATTTGGTCTGCAAAGAATCTTTTACTTGTGCAAGTCGTCAACTAATTGGAGACACTCGCCATCCACTCACTCAATGTAGTGCTGCTCTTGGGTGACTGCCCTTTCCTCTTTTCCTTCCTTCTTCCCTTCCTTCCTCCTCTGTCTTTCTTTCCTTGTTTCTTTCCCCTCCCTTCTGTCTATAGGTGACTTTGAAAAACCACGTACTGTGTTGGGTGGTACCGTAACCATATAACCAAACTATGGCGCCTAGTGGGGTAGTGGGTAAGTAAGGCGCTCCGACTGGATTGAGCTTGTGTAGGTTTATATCCAAGGGGTGCTTGGGGTTTACTGCTCACATAATTCCACTCAGGGATGAATGAGACTGGTAACTCATCTTAAATATCAGGATCAAGTTGCCATGCCCCAGGCTTCTAGGCTCCTCATGGGACAACACAGGATAAGTTGATGATGATGAAATTATTAACTGTCAAGAAAATGCTTCAGATATTAACCTTTTTAGCATGAAGGCATTTTTCTAGTTTATTCCTGTTACCTCCAGACAACTGTATTCAGCTTCGGAAGGATCTTTCTTACAGTACCATAGGGGTTAGAAACTACATTACTTATCACTTGAAGAGTCTCCCAGCACTGAACAGTATCATCGGGTGTTGGCAAAAATATATTGAGAGATGTCATCATACTAATAGGGTGGGCAAAAAAAAAAAATAAAAAATAAAAAAAATAAATAAAGTCTCAATTTGGCAAGTTAGTATTGAGTGCGACTTACTATGATTCGCTCTTTCTAAAATGATGTAAATATTTGAGATTGCATTGTGATAACTACAGGGTACTGTAGCAGTCTTAAAGTGATTAACATTTGAACTTTGATTGGAAAAGTTTTTCCACTACATACAGTTCCCATCTGGCTGTAAGAGTTACTCAGAAGTTTGTACTCTAGTCTGATGGAGACTTTTCTTTTTACAGATTGGAGCCGAACTGCATGGGAATGTATGCAAAGTTTGTGGAAAACTATTCAACGGAAGAAATTGGAAACAAAATCTTAAGTATCATATGCTAACTCACACAAAGTATAAACCATTCAAGTGCCCTATGTGCCCACACAGTTCTGCATTGAAGTATAATTTAATCCGTCATATTCGTAATAGACATTACGATATGCTGACTCCAGCATTCCATAGTCAGTCAAATGAGAGAGAGAATAATAAGGAAGTTCAGGTACGATCAGTACCCAGTAATCAGCCCCCATCCTATTCAGGAAATGAATTCATAGCTGATCATATTCGTAATATTTCGTCAAACCAGGAAACTCTGACCTCATTTATTTTGGACCATAGACTTTCCATGCAGGGCCCACCAACTTCTGTGAGTAATAATGATAATATTGGAGTCCCTGTCAACCTGGAAGGTTCATCCAGTCATAACAGTTGTTCTACTATTGTAAACGATGGAAAAGATTGTATGCAAGTGCACCAAGATATGAACTTGGTTTCTAATATGGGTGTTGGTCCTTCACATAGCCAGGAAAATAATATAACACACAATACTGAAATCAGTACACCACCCAGTCACCATGTGAGCATACACAGCTCTCATAATGAAGGTAGTGTGATGAACAGTCATGATCATCAGCCCATGTCCAGTTGTGAAATGGAGATTTTACCTAACCAGACCTTATAAATGCCTATTAAGACTTGTGGTTGAAAGAAAAATCTGGTAGAATATTTTGTTTATTTGAAAATACTGTTTGAATATCAGCGTTATTTATATTTAATTGAAGACTTAGTAGTGTTGACTGGACTGTTTGTTTGATAATAGTGCTGTTGTTGTGTGTAATGCAGTCAGAAGAATCTGAGTGTTGGTTTGTGTTGCAGGGGGAGAAGGGAGAACCACCAGTCATGGGTGTAAAGAGGCAAGGAGAACTGGCCATGGGGAGTCAGGTTCCCCAGCAACCCCTCACCCGGTCCCCCTGTCACACCCGGACCAACAAGATCCACGATTGCACACTTTGTGGCAAAAGCTTTGGTTGGGCCGGAGGCCTTAAGAGACACATGCGAACACATACAGGTGTTCGCCCTTTTCACTGTCCACACTGCCCATACAGGGCCAATCAGCACCCAAACCTTACCAGACATATACGAACAGTACATGCTAAGTTCTAAGTTGCTTGTAAACTGCCTAAAGCCAATGGATTGAACTGTATTGCCCATAAGCATATCCAGATGTTGTAGATGTAATATACTGTAGAATGATGAAGTGTTTTATTGTAGAATACGGTTGCTGTATTTTGAACTTGCCTAAAATGTGTTGGCTATTCATTTGGTTTATATTTAATCACTGTATTGGAAGGAACCATATAATTAATGACAGTGTATAGTATGAGTTTGTGGTTGTAGCTAACTGCAGCTGTATTTTTTTTTTTTTTTTAATGGGTTATAAACGTAATCTTATAATTGTTATTTTATTTTATTTTTTTTAATACTGGCAATGTAATGGAATTCATCACCGAGAAGAATGTGTAAAGATTTTACCTTATATTAAAGTAACCATAAAATAAAATTTGAGCATGGAAATAAACATTAGTAATTGAATTAGTGTTATTTATCAGTACCTTATTCATTTTAGGTTTTGTCACTACAGAACTATATTAACTGGTAATATCTGTGGAAGAAATTTATGGATTACTGCTCTTTATATAGTGGTAGGTGGGGGCGCTCATATCCCTTCACTCAATGTAGTGCTGCTGTCGAGTGTCTGCCCTTTCCTCTCCTCCATCCTTCCTTCCTTCCATCCTCTTCTGTCTTTCTATCCTTCATTCTTTCCTTGTCCTTCTGCCTACGGGTGACTTTACACTCCCTCTTCTGTCTTTCTTTCCTTCATTCTTTCCTCTTCCTTCTGCCTATGGGTGACTCTACACTGAGTGACAAGCCAAATGGTTTCCTGTACACCAGGAAACCATTTACTATGCTGAGTGGCAACCATATAACCAAATTTTGGCACCTGGTGGTTTAGTGGGTAATTATTGCGCTCCAGTCAGATTGAACTGGTGAAGGTTTATGTCCAAGGGATGGTTGGGGTTGATTGCTCATGTAATGCCACTCATGGATAAGTGAGACTGGTCACTCTCATCTTAAATGTCGGGACCAACTGCCTAGCCCTGGGCTCCTATGCTCCTCATGAGGCAATGTAGGATTGGATGGATGGATGGATGCTCTTTATATTAAAGGGATGTCGGTATATATTGAACCATATTGTAAGTTATTGCCTTTCAAGAGATCATTACCTTGCTTTGGAACCAAAAATTATTTTTGGCACCCCTGTCTGTCTGTTTTTCTGTCTGTTGGTCTGTCTGTCTAGACCATGAAACTAGTGGAAGGATTGTGATGAAATTTTTTAGGAAAGTTACTTTTTTTTTGGGGGGGGGGGGGGGGCTGCCTTCATGCTGATTTTTATTTAGCTAAAGGAAACATCTAGTGATAAAAAGGGTAATATTGAAATGAGAAGAATATAATTTTAAAGAAATGGAATTTTAGTCTCTCATTAGCTACATTGTTGGAGGTGAGCTAGTTTGATTATTGATATTGCTTGCAAATCATGATTTTAGTCGTACGTTCAACCTCCTTTTCTGTACTGTTAAAGTATATGTAATATGAGCAGTACATGATAACTTGGTGACGACAGGGGATATGTGTGACTCCTGAAGCAGACCTTGTGTTACAGGGCTCTGGGGAGTGGAGTGCCTATACCAGCTGGGATCTGGGAGTTGTAGGCAAGCAGAGAGGGGGTATCCAGCCATCTCATTGCGGGGTCTCTCCCTCCATTGGTGAACAGTCGGAACCTGTTGCAGCTGCCCCTACAGCCAGTAGGCAGCCTGTTGGTACAGGCAGACCACTCAAGATCACAAGCAAGGTGTTTCCATGTCCAACATGCGGCAAGACCTTCAGTAATGCCAAAGACTGTCGAAGGCATGCAGTTATTCACACAGGCATAAAGCCTTTTGTGTGTCCCTTTTGTCCTCATCGAGCAAACCTCAAGTTCAATCTAACCAAACATATACAAGTCAAGCATAAAAATGTACAGTATTCATAGCTGTTTATCTTTACAAATTATTGCAACAGGCATCTTTGATAGTACTGGTACTGTACTGCACTCGAACAATATTCTGTGTTCGTGATATATTGGTGCAATATGTTGGTGGAAGATGAATTATTGAGGTGAACATTGCAGTAACTTACTGAATAGAAGAGTTACTCAGTCCAATTGGAAGATTAGTGAATTTAAACATTGATATGTTTTGCTGTACAGTAGTTAAGTTTTAATATTCAGAGTGTATATGAAGAGATGTTATTAAGAGTGAGGCAGATAACACTGTGTGAATCTTATGTATTTACATGCTGCCAGCTGAACTGATGTGTGTTACCATCAATAAGAAGTAGCCTCCTGAGCTCACACCCCATGAAAAAATGCACGGAAGCTCTTTTGCCAGCTGCTGGTGTTAGTAATATCTCTACTTTTCTACTGTAAAGCTTGAAAAACCTGGATAGCATTGTAACACGCAGAACAGTTTCAGACATTCAGGTTTCAAGATGCAGAGGTCACAGTGCTACTTTCACAGAGGTTTTTGGAAGAAGTTAAGACAAGAAAAAGGAATATTCTTCGTGTGTTTGTGAAGATCAGTTATGTGGAATTGTTAATTGACTTACTGTATAAGTACTCTTATGTCTGTTTCACGTCTCCTAATTTTCCAGTTGTGTGTTTGGTATATTTATAGTACACTTAGTTATACGGTATCCAGAGGTGTTGATAGGAATGCATGAAGTTGAAGAGTGAAACAAATAAAGGGGACTAAAATTTTTTTAGTGTAGACTGTATTTGAATAGCAAGTAAGGAGATGGTGTTGGGTAGTTCTACGGGTGATGGTGATGGTGTTGATATTGAGGTTGTGATTGTGGTGTTGTGTTGCAGGGCGTTGTCCCTCGGGCCCTGATGTGTCTCTTCTGCCACAAGGTGTTTGCGGGACGCAACCAACACCAGCGACTACGGTATCACACGCTCACCCACACCGGGGAGAAGCCTCATGCCTGCCCTTACTGCCCACACCGAGCCAGGCTCAAGTTCAACCTTCACAAGCACATCAGGGCCCTTCACAAGGACCAGCTGCCCTCTAGCTGAGTTCTCCCTCCTTGTGGTCTTCGTTATGGCACAGAAGTTGCCAGCCCGCCTTTTAGGATATGGTTTTCAGTGAAATTTGTTAAACCTTTTTGTCAAGTTAACTGTCTTTGGTGACATGGAAATTTTTTGGATTTCACCCCACTTGTGTATTTTTGTTTCTGGGAATCGCTGAAATAAATTTGCAGTTTCTTTGCTTCGAAAGAAGTCAGCAGAATAAAACACAACATATTGTACATACCTGCATTACTATACTGTATGTATGCGTACTAGCAATTTTTCAATCCTCATTACAATGTACAATACACCTGTTGTTAATGTATGTTGTATGTTGATAGTTTTGCCATTATTTGTGATTGAAAGCATGGCTGGCTGTGATGGGAGCACAGAGTGACCGCCACTCCCTCTTTGTTGCAGGCGGTGGCGCCCGTCGTGTGTCCCGTCTGTGGCAAGAGCGTGAGTGGTATTAATGGCAAGCAAAAACTAAGATACCACATGCTGACCCACACTGGTGAGAGAGAGTTCCAGTGTCCGTATTGTCCTCATCGTGCCAGTCTCAAGTTCAACTTGAATCGACATATAAGGACAGTGCACAAAGACCGAAACATACAGAGTTCACAGCAGTCATATTATGTGAATACAAAGCAGAGTTCAGAGCATTCTTATGTGGAGACCATGAATGTTATCGCCCAATATCCAGGCTTCACTGATGGAAAATTGGAGTAATTTTTGTACTGTCAGAAAAGCCCTGAGGAGAGAAAAAATGAAGATAGCTGTACTATTTTTCCTCCATCGTTATGATAATGCATTGATGAATTTGTTTACATGGGTGTTATGAGCTATAGTTCAGAGCTGGTAAATGCCAGTGCCAAGTGGCTTATGGGCAAATGCAGTTTTGTTGAAAAACATGGAGGATGGAAATCAGAGAAGAGAATGAATTGTAGTGGCCCTCAGATAATATCGTTCTTTACAGGGCGGGATTGGCTGCGGGAAGAGTGGTGGGGGTGAGGCTGAAGCCCTTGCGTGCTCTGTGTGTGGCAAGCTCATCACGGGCCGCAACCGTCGACAGCGTCTGCAGTACCACCTGTCCACACACACAGGAGAACGCCCCCACCACTGCCCCTTCTGTCCCTACCGTGCACACCACAAGTTTACTTTGGACCGACATATGCGCACAGTGCACAGGGACCATTTTGCAATAGAACCTCAAGCCTCTCATGGAATGGCTTGTGTATTGCCTTCTTCTCAGATCTCTCAAAGTGTGCCTGTGTTGGCCACATCAGTATCCACTATTGGATTTTCTCATCCAGATGAAAGAAGGGCAGCCAGTGATCAGAGCTGATGAAAATAGTTGTAGCTCTATAAGTGTTTTGCAAAAACTTATATGATCCAGGCCCTGGGTTTGATTTTAAGGTATAGAGTAACTGTTGCATCCAGTAATACACTACAGTATGTCAGATGTGTGTATGTGTTGGAATGGCTGATATCTCCATTCCAGAGCTTGTTACCTGTGGTGGGTGTGGCCTCTAGTGAACGAGAGCGGCTGCTGGTATGCCAAGTTTGTGGGAAGGAGTTTCGTGGCAGGAATCTTCGTCAGCGTCGTGATAGCCATATGCTGACACACACGGGTCAACGTCCTCATGTCTGCCCTCACTGCCCGCATCGTACAGCTCTCAGGTCAAACTTGATCAAGCACATCAGGACAATGCATCCGTTAGCCCCAGTTCATACCCCAACCTCGTGAAACTTGCATTTTTTGTTGGTGGTAGCTTATGTTGGCAGCTTTATACATGAGATTAGTATGAACTATAGTATTTCCCTGGAAATGTTGCTTCTCTCAGTGCAAGTGCTTAGTGGTATAGTACAATTTTGGATTTTGTGGAAAGTATAAAGATACGTGTTTTAGGATTCATTGGGTTAAATTAGTTTATGGTTTCTGTGACTTGGAGAGAACTTTAGCATTTTGAATGATGTGGCAAGAGGTGTTGAATTTTGTATTTAATTAAATTTTAGGTGCAGGAAGGAATGGTACTGAACTTCATGTAAATTATCTTGTAAAATTACATCAGTCAAGATATATGTTTAAAAATTTAGGTGCTTCTAAGAAGAAAATTGAACTTTGTGTCTGATTAAACAGTAATTTATATCTTTTATCATTATATGATAACATTCAGGATGAAAACATTGTTTAGTGTTTTTACCTCGATACACCAAAACAACTACTCTAGGTTTTCATGGACATTTTGTATATTAGTTATATGTAATTGTGAATAAAATCCATGTTATTGAAAATTGAATTTAAAGTCTTAACCCTGAAATTTGAGGATCCTGTTCTCATCATTGAAGCAGTTGACTTAGAACAATTTAGATGAACTGCTGGCTCATTTAGCCAGTATGAGGGGTGTGGGAGTGTTGGGGACTGAGTGCGAGGTCTTGTTGCAGGGGCTGTTGGGCAGCGGTGTGAGTGAGGAGGTGCGGGAGTACCTCACCTGCCCTGTCTGTGGCCGCTGCATCACTGGCAGGAATTGTCGTCAGAACCTCCGACACCACCTTCTCATTCACACAGGAGAAAAACCTTACTCCTGTCCACACTGCCCTCATAGGGCAAACTATAAGCCAAATATGTTAAAGCACATACGATCTGTGCATGGACCCAAACTGAGTTTGCCATTAACAGTAGGCATAGTTCCAACTGGTGTTGAAGGAATTGCAGCAGGGAATCAGCCCTCAGATATTTCCCACGTGCCCTCAACCCATTAAGCCGTCATTTTTAGACAGGTATGAATACATAGATATACAGATACATGTAATCATGTTGCCAACAGACTTTCATAAAGTATGTGTTAAATGCTAAAAATGCATGAACCTTTGGCCTATTATTGTTGTTGCTGTACTACATGTTTCGTAGATAGGTTTGAATGTAGGAATAATGATGAAAAGGGTGGAATGTTCACAAGGGAAGGAAGTATTAGACATGAAAAACTGTCTGAAAACTGATGAGTAGAGTTGGTGAGAGAAAAACATTGGTTTGCATGGTTGAGTTTTAATGCCTCAAAAAGAGAAGTGAAATACCCAGGCTTTATCAGTGACAGATAAGAAGGTGTGAAAAATGGGAAGGCAACAGGTTTTGAGAGGTTTGCAGAAATTTTATTTAGGGAGCTAGAAAAATGAAATGAGCTTAGAGTACTTTAAACCAGAAACTGTGGGTGAGTGGAGTGGTAAAGGCTTCAGTTTTTTTACTTGTACATAAGTGAAGGTAGCCATGGTGAGTTTTTCTTAGAAAATGCTCTGTTATAGAGTACGTAGAATAGTGATTAAAAATGCAAGATAAACTTCAGTATGATTAATGAGCGTTGAACAGAGTTTTGGAAGTGTTAGGGGTTGTATGTGTTGGATGTGATGAGGCAAGGGAAAACACAGTACTTGAGAGCTTGATAAAATATTCTTTTTATGATCAGGAAACAGTGACAGACCTAACAGGGAGAGACAACAAGAACATGCATTTGATGTGGAAGACTGAATACAGTATATGCATCCCAGTGTGTGTGTGGTAAAGGCTGAGTGATTAATTTGATGGTAATTTAAGTATTAAATTTGTGTACAAGGAAATTTAGATGGCAGTGTAAGGGAAAAGGGAGAGGAACTGGTTTAGGGATGTTGGACAATGGAGTATTTCAAATTTGATGTTTGCACATAGTGGAGTACTACCTGCTGGGTGAAAAGGGGAGCTTGGGAGGGTGCTCCAGTGTTTTGTGAATATCTGAGTAACAGTGTGAGGAACTGAATTTAGGTAAGGATAAAGTCTATCTATCTATATCTACAGTATATCTGTCTATTGTGAGAAGCCTTAATCCAGTAAGCGATGCCCACAAACAAATCTCCTCCTTTTCGCCTTGTCCCATGCCATTTCACTGCCCTGCTCCCAGCTCATGCACTCCTCTCTCATATACCTCTCTACTCCATCCCTCTGTCTCACCCTTGGTCTCCCACTGTCTCTCCCCTCCTGCACCTCACTTGCCTCATTAGTCTCTTGCTCTCCATCCTCTCCACATGGCCAAACTACCTCGATGTATTTCTAACGCTTTCTGTCACATCCACATCCACACCACAATTCTCCTTCACTTCGTCATTTGTCAGTCTGTCTCTCCATGTAACTCCACATGTTCTTCTCATATAACACATTTCCACTGCTCCTACTCTTGACTTGTGTCCTTCCAACAAGGTCCAAACTTCACTTCCGTACATTAGAGTTGGTATCACAATACTGTCATTCAGTGACTTTTTTACTTCCATGCTCACTTCCCTGTTCCTTAGCACAGCTTTCAAAGATCCAACAACCTTTCTTCCTTGGTGTACCCATTCAAGCACTTCACCTTCCAAACTTCCACCCTTACTCATCACACTACTCAAGTACTTAATGCACTCACATTTTCCATTTCTTCATCATGGTGAATATGTTTGTAATGAAATGCTTTGTTTTAGAGTATTTAATGTACTGTACATGTAACTGAGAGACACTGAAATTGGTGGGAGATACTATCTTATAGGAGAAACTGATAGAAGGGAGAAATTGTCATGTTAATGGAAAATTCATGGCTCAAGGAAAGAAAGTTACTGACATGAAACCAACAAAGAAGATAAAATTGCTTTTGGCTGCTGGTGGAGGACTGCATGAAGGAAACTTAAAAGACATCATATCATACAGAGAAGACACCATATCATACAAATGTAAGACACTGGTGTGGTATGAACATGAAGATAGTTAAGAGTGTGGGCAGTGAAACTGGATTGTTTGAGTAGCAGTGTATGTGATGCAGAGTTTATATACAGTCTTGAGTAAATCAGTTGAAAAGAGTGCTTAGATAATGGAGAGGGTGTCTGTAACTAAAGTAATAAGAAAATTTGGAAGCAAAAATGAAAACTGGAAGATACAAAGAAGGCCAAGGATTCTCTCTCTCTCTCTCTCTCGTGCCTTTTTTTTTTTTTTTTTTTTTTTCCACAATTCACATTTATTTTGTAATGGCAATTTATTGCTAATATAATTTAATTTTATGCCATCCATGATATTGTTATCCGAGTGTAGACTCAAAAGCTGGAAGTAATCCCTCAATTATCCAGACATCCATTTCTGAGCAATCCATTATCCAGATGCTGTGACCTGGCTGTTCAAAACCATTATTCATACATTTTTCCATTTTATCTGGACAAAATGCTTGTGTCCAGGTAGAAATTATGGCTGAGTGAGCATTTTCAACCGGCAGTACCTCTTTTTTCACTGCAGGGTATGGCCGTGCAGTGGTGATTGCTTGTCTGTGGTTGATGGGACGTCTTGACCATAGTAATTGCTTGGCTGTGGTTTATAGGTCTGCTTGACCAGATTGAGTAGTGTAAAACACCAGGAATAAGTGTTGTACGATGCACTGTAGTGGCCCTTTACAATGGCTTTCAAAGTTAGGGTATGTACGTAGGGTGGCCAGGGGAGAAGTCCATTATCCAGACATGCCTTTGGCTCTATTACATTGGGTAATTGAGGGATTACTGTAATTTGGTTTTAGAACATTGTACTTGCATGTGGGTTGGGTGATGGGTATGCAGCAAACCACAAATCTAAATATGGAGGTGGGGCTTAGTAATGTCAGTGCATTCTATGTCTAGCTGGGGCTGAACTCACTGAAAGATGAAATAACTTGATACTGTGCTGACACCTTCATTACATGCAGGTCTGCATCTGACCCCTGAACATTATGTACATCATCAGCATTGAATGAAAAATACTGTAACACCTACCTGTATTTATCACTTAGTATCATGTAAGTATGTCTGTTGATGATCAGTAAGTGTTGTATTGTAGATTATATATATATATACTGTATATATATATTTTCTCACCACAAGGGGTTGATAAAGAACATAGGCCTATATATATATATATATATATATATATACTGCATATATCTATCTATCTATCTATCTATCTGTAGCCCGATGCCCTAATCCCGCAAAGGGTGGCCGCAGACAAAACGCCTCCAAGTCGCTATGTCACCCACCATTTGACTACCCTCCCCCGAACTCACCCCCCCCTTCAGTATCATTATGAACACGGCTTTATAATGTTGAACATCCCATAGCCTTACATTCCAGCAAGGTCCACAAGTTGGTCAGATAGCTTGCTGTCCCTTCAACTGGAGCATGTGTACTGGTAGCCATGTTAAAAAATTTTCTCATGGTGTCTTTGTGCTTGTGCTGCTAGTATGCTTCCATATTCCTTGTGTTTTGTGAGTCCTGCCTTCAGAGACTCTTGTACCTCTCCAATGGGTACTCTTCCAGTTTCTTTTTTCCTTGTTTTGTTTTTGAACTTGTTGATAAGCTGCTCTCCATCAGCGATGGAGGCCAGTATGAGTTCTTCAATACTACCCAAGAGGAGGTTGACTGTATACTTTCCCTATGTGGACATGAAGAGCTCTGGCCCTGGAACTGGACTCCTGGTGGTGGATGTTATGTCCTGCAAGGGAAGGGACCATTAGTTTGTCTATCCAGGATCTTAGTATCCCTCTAGTAGGCAGAGAGTTGGAGGAGTCTAGAGATTTGCTGGAGTTTGAGGCATTGGATGGAAAAAGAAAGCAGACAGGAGAATGTTGATGAAGAATACTGATGAGGCTGCTAGGACCATGGACTTAGTCAAAGGATGGAAAAATGGGAGAGGGAGTAACAAGATGAGTGGGTTAGGGGACATGCCCTTATGACATCATTCCCCAAAGAACTACCGTACATGTATTATCTTGCAATGGCTTATTAAATACCCTTTGGGATGGAGAAATAGTGGCCATGGAAGCTAGGCATAAATAGGTGAACCAGAATCCTTAGCTGCAAGAGGCAGGAAGGATGATGGAATTATTAACAGGAATTCCCTTCAGGAAGCAGAGGAAAATTACACTTAAGGGATGGAAGGCAGAGGTGCTGGAGAGTGAATGAAGGTGCTAGCCATCACTAACATACTGTATGGATGTGGCTAATATGTACAGTGCCTCAAAAAAGTATCAGAGCAACTATGTGGTAAACAAACTGAAAACCAATGATGTGATCTGAAACACGCCTGAGGTGAACGTATGATTTCAAAACTATCTACCCCTAAGTACGGATACTTTCTTGAGGCACTGTACAATGAATCTTAGAAAATGAGGTGATAAAAGCTCTGTGAAGTTGATATATCGTAACATTTTCACACTTAAGAACAATATCATTGTTATACAGTACAGTATTGTAGCATGTTTATTTTTTGGCAATATATGTTGTTTTCTAGCAGTAAGTAGGTGGTGCACTTGAAAATTTCATACACAGTAAAAGTCCTCTCATTCGGCATCTTTGGGATAAAGCAGGTGCCGAAAGAGCAGAAACTGCCAAATGACCGGGAGCACCTGCCAAAACGTTTCTGGCAATCATGATTGGTCACCTCAGTGCAATCACAGTGTCTAGCAAGTATTACTGGTCAACCCTCAGCACTAAGTATTTAACAAGCAACTTATATTTAATGTATTTAATGATACAATACATATGAACTTCCCTTATGCCTAGGTGTATTTACATATATACACCATAAAATAGCACAACAAAGTTTCCAAAGTTTCGAAGGTCCCGCTCACAAAGCCAGACACTCACAAGTCGTGATGGCCGACTGCACATGCAGTGTTGCCAAGCAGAAATCTTCGTAGTGCTAAGCTCAGCTTTATAATGCGCTAAGCTAAAGGTGAACTGTTCAAATTTTCACACTGAATTGGACTTCAAAATGTGCTAGATACAGAGGAAAATATTTATTGGTGCTATATTATTTTGAAAAGTGCTAAATTATTATGAAAAGCGCTAGATCAAGTGCCAACAACACCAGAATGACAGCTATGGTTGCATGGGTACCAGCGATGAGCTGGCGATCCCACTGTCGGTGCCAATCAGCTCAGCATATGTGCCGAAAGAGCAGGGAACTTTCATAATGGGACTATTTACGAAAACCGCTGAAAGACCGGAAATACCGTAAGACCAGATGCTGAATGAGAGGACTTTTACTGTAGTTGATAATTATAGGGTATGGATTTGTGGATGTACTGTTGAATACTAGAATTTTCTGTTTTATGACATCAGTTGCTTTGTGTTAAAAAGAGTTTATTACTTTCCCATGTAATTTGGAAATCATGAAAAAAATTTTTCACCACATACTTTCGCAGTTTTGGCTGTGACATGTCTCCAGATTGCTTATACTTGTGCTGTGAAGCAGTTGACTGATACTGCATTAGTTCTGATTTCAAGCTCAGCAGAATGTACTGTATGTAGTACATTGGCATACTTCAAGTAAAATTGCAATTGTGAGGATTGAGAGGCAAAATGGATCTCCACCTTTTATTGTAAATAGTGAGGGTGGAAATGTTGCAGTTTAATACTACAGGTTGTAGTAGCAATGCTTTTTATGTTTACATTTATGTCTGAAGATCATTGAGCATGCTAGCATGTGTAGGTCTTCTTACTTGATGGCATCTCTCCCAGTGTTACAGTCTTGATCCATTTCCCTACTTAAGTTTCTGTCATGGGGGTCTCTACACGGGGTTATCCTGTATCTTCCTAGGTCTGTCTTTGGCTGTCCTTTAGTGCTGAGTATGATTAAATATGGTTACTCAATCTGCATCATTGGTTACTTTATTGTTCACAGGTGGACAAAGGCCTCGCACTTCAGTTTTCACTCTTGCCATACTGATTGTTTGCCATTTCTACTCTGCCTTGACATATTAAAGGATTTCATAAATTCCTCTGTATAATATCATGCCAAATTAGGTATAAATGAAAGTATTCAGGATGTAAGAAACTTCATTTAATAAGACTTCTTTATCATATTGGGAATTGACCTCTGTCTCTCCAGTGCAAACACATGTCCATAGTTACAAGCTTTCTTTGAAGAAACTAATTGAGTTAGGAAATCCAGTAATTGAACTCATTGTTAGTGAAATTTCTCCTGGGCTGTCTTGTAAAGATGAAGTAAAAATATTCATATTAGAAGAATTATCAATAGTTGTTTGGGGGTTTGAGGAAAGCTTAGGGCTGTGTTTGCATTGCAGAGTGGGTGTGAGGGGAAGGAGAAGGTAGTGGAGTGCGGCGTTTGTGGCAAGGTGTTCACTGGCCGTTCCCGCAAACACAACCTGAAGCAGCACATTCTAACCCACACAGGAGAGCGACCACATATGTGTCCACACTGCCATTACCGCAGCAGCCACCGACCCACTGTGCGCCGACACATTTTCACAGTTCATGCAAACCTTGCCCAACACCACCTCCACCAAACAACTCCTTCCACATTCAGTTCGCCTAATTAAATAGCTCAGTGTGAGGGCATAGTCTTGTTTTATTGTGGGTACTAACGGGTGATTTTATGTTTTAGGAGAGGTATCAAGAATTGAAGGGTTATGAAATAATTTCTTAAACTCCATTGTATGAGGATGCTTTTGTACTTGCCACTGCTTGAATATTTGTATTCATCTTAAGAGGGTCAGCTTAGATTATAGAGGGTGAGTCAGTATTGAACTCAGGAGAATTAATTTGGGTATGACACTATTAACAGTGTATACCATACAATGTTTTAAGATATGGATAATAACACTAGTGTGAAGAATTATACATTGTTATGAACACCACTGTAGAACTACTGTGTATCACTGATATGCAAAATAGAATTGTAACAAAGAAAGCAAAATGCATTTCTAAGAATTGGATTAAAAGCTGGTTCTTTTCTGGTTCTTTGAAAGCAGTGATAGGAAAGAGGGAAGTGAGCATGGAAGTAAAGAAGTTGCTGCATGACAGAATTGTGATACCAACTCTAACGTATGGAAGTGAAGCTTGGACCATGTTGGAAGGATACAAGTCAAGAGTGAAGGCAGTGGAAATTAGTTATTTGAGAGGAACATGAGTTGCATAGAGAGACAGACTGATAAATGAGAAAGTGAAGGAGCATTGTGGTGTGGATGTGGATATCATAGAAAGTGTTGGGAGAAATACACTGGGGTGGTTTGCCATGTGAAGAGAAAGGAGAGTGAGAGACTAATGAGGAGAGTGTATGTAAGGTGGAGGGGGGGGGAGGTAGGGGGAGGCGATGAGATGGAACGATGGAGTGGAGAGGTATATGAGAGAGGGGTGTGTGAGCTGGGAGCAGGGCAGTGAAATGACGGGGAATCGGGTGACATGGAGGCGATTTGTTTGTGGCCACCCCTTACGGGATTAATGCATCTGGCAGTATATAGGTAGATAGATAGGATTAAAAACCATAAAGAAAGTGGATGTACTGTACAGTATGTTCCGTGTAAAGAAAAGTAATGTTTTAGTATAGTATAGCTGAGGCATTCAGTAATTGTTTTGACAGTTACTATGTAGGAACTTATTTTTTTGAGTTTGAGATGACATTCTCCACTACAACATTAATGTTGGTACGTAGTAGATCATAAGTAGACTGTAGGATCACGTCTTCCTGTTTGAAAGTAATAAACCTTGTTTCCTGTTATCATCTGTATTTTCCCTTAAATTGTGGTCATTGCAATGAGAGCATGCTTTTAACCTCCTTCACTACAATGACATCTTGTTCTTTTTATTCATGCAACCCCCAGACAGTTTGACTAAGCTTTGGCAAGGCACTTCAAACTGCAGGGGTTTGATATTGCCTTCAGTTTGTGAGACCTTTCCTAAGTTGAATAAAATAATTTGGACAAAGCAAGAAAGAAATGAGTATGTTGACAGATTTAGGGAGCTGTAGACATGGGGATATGAATTACCGTCATCCACTATAGTTTTTTAATTTTTTTTTTTTTTTTTTTTTTTTTTTTTTTTTTTTTTGCAGGGTGTGCAAGAATAGTAATCCCCCCTTTCATGATAGCCTCCCTGAATCAAGTATCTTTTACATTTGGGTATTATGATGAGTAAATATAAATATATGATTTACTGTAGATTGCAAGATGAATAAGCATAATAATCATGTAGGCAGCTAATGGAAGTGTTATATTGTAGTCACTACTGGGGACTCTACAGTAAATATGAGTGTAATTATGTATTTACCTTTTAACTCTACATCATCAGTAATTTTTTTTTATTTTAATCCTTATGTTATACTGCCCAAAGAAAACTGGTGAAAATTATTCCAAATGACTGATTGACACATATAATAACACAAAGTATTCTAATGAATGAGCTATGTTTACATAATACACTTCACTTGAAGTTCAGTTGAATTCATTTATGAGTAATTAATGCCACATTTTATATTTAACTAGTGAACTGGAGAAACAGTGATCAGACAAAAGTCTTTGCAGAGCATGTACAGTATTGTCAGTGTCAGGGTTTTATGTTAAGAGAAAACTGCAAAGAGTGAACTGAGCCCACAAAGCTGATATTTTTCAGCTTACACATTTATTTGCTTTGATGCTGTCATATACTAGCGTACCAGTCCTGAATGAAACAGCCCAAGTTTGAATTTAATATGGATGGTGGATATTAGTGCCAAAGTGGTGACATGTGAAAGTGTGTGGCAAGTTAGCAGACTGTTGGGCCCCAGGGAATGAGTCAAACACTTAAAAGAATAAAAATGTTTTGAACAACTTACTCTAATAGTAGACATGGTTTTAACCCTCCTGGTTTTTTCGGGTCCCCCCACCCCCTGAAAACTCAATTAATTTTCGAATTATTTATTTATTCATTTTTTTTTGCTCAAACATTCCCTTTTGGTGAGAAACTAATGAAAATCACCAAGCAAGTTGCTCCTGTCACCACTAAGTGCTCCTAAGGTGGGTCCCCCTTCACCTCAGCCAGGTGTTCTGTGGCCGGGCCGGTGCGGCTGCTCCATTTTCAATAGTGGGAAGGAGGAGGCTAACTAATCAAAAGCAACATAAATACATATACAGTATTTACATTTGTTTGCTACAAAAGTACATATACAGCAACAATATTGTGGTATATTGTATATATAAAAAGTGGGTGGAAATAACATAGGTTCATAATGGTACCACCCATAAATCGCCGATTTCTGGCACATTTGACTAGCTGATACTGTTGTTTCCACTAACATACACTAGAGGAAGGTCTCACGGGTCTGCCTGCCACGAATCACCCACGAAATTTGAAAAATGTGCACGCAATGTGCCTTGCAATTGCAAATCGTACGGTGTACGACGGCGTGTCCACGGCAGCAATCATGTACTGTCATACGACGTACGATGTCGGTTGCGTACGGTTTAAAAAGCACCTTTCTGTTGCCTGCCAAGTAATATACTGCAGATATATATATATATATATATATATATATATATATATATATATATATATATATATATATATATATATATATATATATATATATATATATATATATATATATATATATATATATATATATATATATATATATATATATATATATATATATATATATATATATATATATATATATATATATATATATATATATATATATATATATATATATATATATATATATATATTTATATATATATATATATATATATATATATATATATATATATATATACATAAAGTATATATATATCACACACACACACACACACACACACACACACACACACACACACACACATTTTTTATCCACTGACAGCATTTTTTAAACTCTCACTTTTTAATGTTATCTCTCATTCATTTAGAACATCTAAATCATCATCATCTTGGACTTCCACACCACCTCTCATTAGACTTACTAATTCACTTTGGAAAGTTACAGCTCAGCCCTGGCAGCTCTTTTCAAAGTTTTGGGAATGATAAATCAGCTTAAAGCTTAGTTTTGAGGAACAAGTTTAATATAGTTGGCTAAGTGGTAAGTCCTCTGACTGCATTTTTGGGGTGACTACATTGTATATAGTAGTGATGACCCATCACATTTCAAGGAGACACGAACAACCAGGAAACTCAAGCAGTGAAATCATGATCAGGGAAAATACCCTTATGGAAGATGTGATCAGGTTACCACCTGATGTTGCGAATGTTCCACGAATGTTTGTAAGCATTTATGTTTGGGAGTTGATGTAGGTGAGAATAGACTGGTAATTGAAGAGGGAAAGACCCGCAGTGTAATGTGTTTGGAAGTTCAAAAGTGAAGTTAGAGTTGAAGTACCTTGGTGCAGTGTTGAGAAAAGGAAATGTGAAAGTGAAGTGGAAAGTAGAGATGCAACAAAGTCAAGTGGCAGGTGCTGTGAAGCCTCCCCTTTGGAACAGAAAACTAGTGTGGAGGCTGTTTAAGGGTGCATTTGTGTTGATGCAAGGAGAGTGGGAGTTGCATTAAGCCCTTCACTATGATGACATCATTTATATTTTCACAGGGTGTTTCCATACCAATTATTCAATTTTGGAGAAACTTTTCAAACTAGAGGGTTTACATGAAGCCTTCATTAATCCCTCCCTACCAAGGTACAGTTTTTATGCGAATAAAATCATCGGGTAATTGCATCAGCAGTGTAAGAATTGCAGTCTTTGGCTGAAAGGATAAAGATGGGATGATGATGATGATGATGATGATGATCTTGCCTCATGACATGTACTTTAAAATTGCTGGACGTGCTGAAAAACATATTGATGGTTCTTTTTATGCAGGTAATGCAGGTATTTGTTTTCATTAGCATTGCATGATTTCCTGTACCCAGAATTGCTTATTACTTATTTAAAATACTAATATTGCACCACTGAAATGGTTAATGTTGTTTCGTTGTATATTTAAGAATTTGGCATAACATGATAATGGTATCCAGAAGTATTTGTTACATGCTGCAGTTATGAATGCAAATGCAGTGATAAAAAAAATGCAGTGATAGTAAAAAGAATACAACTGAGTTCATGTCATTCTTTCGTCATTGGAGTCATTCAGATGAATGTAATTGCATGAATTATTTTCATAATGAATTTTGTGTAGCTGTGGGTTAGAGACTCTGGTGATATTGGTCTTACTGTTGTCAGTCATTAGTTTTGAGAATAAATAATGCATCGGCCAAAATGGGTGGGGAGAGGCTGACGCGATGCCTTGTCTTTGCAGGCAAGTGGTGGCGTGGGCGTGAGAGGCAGTGGGGAGGCAGTGTTATGCCCAGTGTGTGGTAAGAGTATCAGCGGGAGAAACAAACGACAAAACCTCCAGTACCACATGATCACTCACACAGCTCACAAGCCCTTCAAATGTCCCTATTGTCAACACCGAGCTAATCGTAGTGATAATTTAAAAATGCATATTCGCACTCGTCACTTTGGCCAACTTCAGCAGAGTCAGTCTGCAAATGTGACCACATCAGAAGCACAGAGGCCTGTGGAAGTATCAGCAATTGAAAATGAACAAAATAGACCATCATCTGTATCATCAGTAAAACCATACTCTGGCATAAATTGTCTTGGTGGGAACTTCAGTTAATTCATAGTGAACTGTACTGTAGTGTTATGTACCTCTCGAGACACTTGGGATAATATCTTCACTAGGTGAGCATGGCAGTGAAAGCGCTTGTTCTCCTTTTTCTTTCTCAGATGGAGATGATTCCCAGAGATTTTTGTCCTCATAGGAGGTATGATGATTTATGGTCTTGCTTGTGCGTAGGGGTGAAAATAGTACATTGTAGGTTTGATTTTACTGTAATATTCTTTGTTGTGGAAAATGTGGTAGAGGAGTGGGCTGCTGATTTTAAGGTTGTGAGATAGATCCAAGCAGAGGCAAGGAATGGTTTGAGGATTTGAATTTCATGAAAGGAGCCAACATTGATTTTTGAGACTTAACTGTCATTAACCTCTTAATTGCCCCCGGCATCAAAAGATGCCATACATTACAAGTGCCATAGGCACCAAATTGAGTGCAACCTATAAAATACTGCGAACAGTTATGGGAAGGGAGCACAGATCAGTGGTAAATTTACATGAGCCTACTCTTCTGTCTCAAGCAGTCAGACAGTCAGTTCATCTCTCCCGTTGTTGCCCTTTGGTTTACATATTATTGGCGAGTACGTAGTCATTTTATGAAATATTCCACGAATCATAGCGAATCACAAGATGGGTTTGTGAAGCTAAAAAACACAGTGCCAGGTGTGCCAGATGATGCTCTTCACATCTGTAAGGGGGTTAGGAATTAAATTTTTGACTTTTAAAAAAATTTCCCGGGGCTTGCTTGTGGCGCACACAAATGTATTACTTCACGTCTGTTGAGAGGTTAAAATACCCCTGCTATTACTGTCATGGGAAGATTATCCTTGCAATTTTCAGCACAGATATACATTCTGGTAACTATGCATAGGTAGTGACATAAGATGTGTGCTCCCCCCCCCCCCTTCCCCCTTTTGGTGTAATGGAGGAAGGCTTGATCTCAGGGAACACATTGCTTAATTTGTGTGCAGAGTTGAACCTGTGAAGATAATTTTTTTTTTTTTTTTCCAATTGTACAGCTTAAACTTAGTTTCCTTTACCTGTACAGTGCAGTCATTTAGTTTTAAAATATCACTTTGTAATTCATAGTGGTAACAATTGGTGGAACCTGCCATGGTTTGGGACATAATGACTACAGTGTACAAATGTATAAATGCTTGCCTAGTACTAATCCATGTATTGCAAGCACTCATAGTGAGATGATTGCCTGATAGGGTGGTGCTAAGAGGTGGGTATTTTCTGTTGCAGGGGGCGCCACCCAACGACGTGCCCCTGCTGTGCTTCGTGTGCAGCAAGGCATTCTATGGCAGGAACAAGCGGCAACATCTATCCAATCATCTCAGCACTCACACGGGGGAGAAGCCTTATTGCTGTCCCTTCTGTCCCCATAGGTCCAGTCGCAAGGATAACCTGAAGATGCATATAAAACTTAGGCATTTGAATAATTTGACAAGTACCATTTTGAGTGGGGAAGTTATGTCTCAGTGCCAAGGTTCGTCAAATTCTCATGGTCATATGTAACAAATGACGTCTTGTGATTAAATCCTGGTCAGTGTAGGATTGCTCATGGTGATCTTACTCATGCATCAGAGCAGGTGCAAGTTTTTGAAGTGTATGAGTTAACACTGTTGGTATTGGACACCTGTGGGCCCATTGTAGCTGCAGTTATTGTCATGTCATGACAGCTATTGTGGAGGTTGTCATGGCAGACTTTAGTGATGTCTTGAAGAGCAAAATATCCTGAGGGGTGGCTGTATTTTCTTTCCAGACCACTCTTCCGCCTCTGATGTGTCCTGTATGCTGTAAGGGCTTCCATGGTAGAAATCGCCGTCAGCATCTAAGTCACCATCTGAAGACTCATACTGGGGAGAAACCCCATTTTTGCCCTTTCTGCACGCACAGAACCAGCCGCAGAGATCATTTGCGAGAGCATATTAGAACCATCCACGGCCTGGATCTCTGCCTTAATTCTGCTCAGCAACAGCAACCTAAATGAAAGATACAAAGGGCACAACTCTTATAACATGAAACATATTCAGTTGTGTTAAACACAGACAGCCCACTGCAGTGCACAGGCAACCTGGATGAAGGGCATACCTTTGAGCCAAGATGTTTTTCTTTTCAGAGCTTGAACGACTTCTCAGTGGGAGTGCCTTACAGCACAAAGGCTGCTCTAATGTGCCCTGTTTGTCACAAGTTCTTCAGTGGGCGAAACAAGAGACAGCACCTGCACTACCACATGATGACTCACACAGGAGAGAAGCCTTTCCACTGCCCTCACTGCCCACACCGAGCTAACCGCTTAAGCAATCTAAAAATTCATGTCAAGACTAAACATGGTACCATTATAAATAAATGAGTAGACATGCTTATATGATACTGATGTTTTTCCAGATATTTGTTTATCCACATGATAACTTATTATCATTCATTCATTATTTTGTGACTTACCTGTATAGAGGGATGGTACTGTAGGTTAATCATAGTTTTTATATTGTTGTGTGAGATCTTTCAGACATATATGGGAGTAGAGCAGTATTAATCATAGATCTGTGATATTATCATGATGTAATACTGTATTAGGTGTAGCATCTTGAAAACTTTGAAGTATCTGAATTACAGTATTTGCACAGCTAATGATTAACTTTCAGAGGATTGTGGATTCTGTTCTAAGAACATACCAGTGTTGTTGGTGTGATTTTTTTGTTAACTGATAGCGGATGAAACTTTTTTTTTTTTTTAAATCTGTCTTTCATTGTTAAAGATGATGAGTTCCATATTTGGATTTTGTAACAATTTTTAGTTTAATTTTGTAAATAAAATATTTCAAATTAAGCTTGTATTTGAGATTCCTGTAATATTTTGTGTATTTTGTGACTGTGGATTGATTTTGTATAATAACTGTTTTACAGTAATTTCTCTTATGTGCTTTGAAATGATACTGTACCTAAATATGTAGGTTATGCTGTCAGTGTAAAAAATTTATATATATATATATATATATATATATATATATATATATATATATATATATATATATATATATATATTCCTTCCATCTTCTTCTATCTTTCTTTCCTTCATTCTTTCCTCTTCTTCTGCCTATGGGTGACTCTACACTGAGTGACAAACCAAATGGTTTCCTGTACACCAGGAAGCTATTTACAACGCTGGGTGGTAACCATATAACCAAATCTAGGCGCCTGGTGGTTTAGTGGGTAATTATTGTGCTCCAATCGGATTGAACCGTTGAAGGTTTATATCCAAGGTGTGGTTGGGGTTTGTTGCTCACGTAATGCCACTCAGGGATGAGTGAGGTTGGTCACTCTCATCTTAAATGTCAGGACCAACTGCCTAGCCCCGGGCTCCTACGTTTCTCATGGGCAACGTAGGATTGGATGATGGATGGATGGATGGATATATATTAATGACTGTCACATTTTTTAGCCTACAATGAACCACTCATTTAGGGAGGAAAAAATGATTTTGTGGCAAGGTCTGTGTATATTTTGTTTGTCTTAAATTTCAGACCACACACAATTTAAATTGGTAAGAAGCTATGTTTCATATTGTAGTGTGAATTGTGTCAGCTGTGACCCTTCACCACACCTCCACAAGCTAAAAAAATGAGTGCCATGTGAGAAGTGTTTTGTAATGTATAAGATTGTGGCTTTATTGTGAAGCTTGAATTGGGGGGAATTACTGTAAAATTTGTTTTATGTATCCATGATTTTATTGCTTTCGTCACTGTTTAGTGTGGTACATGTAGGTACAGTACATTCAGAATGGGGAGTATTGGAGGAATTGTCCCCAGCACTAAATGTTTTCCTTTAGTAATAATGATAGTCCTTGCAGTATTAAATATCTGTGCAGTACTGTGACTTTTAGATGCAGGAGCATCTCTAGGAGTGTCTCTGTCCTTTGTTTCTAACGATTTTCAGACTCAAGGTGCTTCACTCCTGTAGACTTTGGCAGTCAGCAAAGCCCTACCACCCCACACAACATACCACTGTCATACTGTACACCACACCACACAAAATCACCCTCCTGTACTACACAAAATCACTTTCCCACACCACATCACACTAGGAGCATTAACTGAAAGGCCCTTAAACTTTCACATCTGGTACTTTCGTAACTTGTTTGTAGAACATGAGTCAGTTTTTTCATCATCATCATCATCATCATTATCATCATCATCATCATCATCAAGGTCCATATTCCCACCTACAAATGCAGTGTAATAGGTGTTGTTAAAACAAAACAAGCATATATAATGGAAAAACCTGTAATTGGAAAGGCAGCCATGGAAGAGCATATCAAGATATAGCACTTTGCTTTCAGGACATATTTTACATATTGTAGAGTAAGGAATCCTACATAAAGTGATGATGATTTTGCAACATCTGCTCTGCACCCCAATAATGGATCAGTCTTCTTTTATACCATTGGAGATTCTGAAAATTCCTGAAAGATATCAGAGAAGTGCAGCATCTCTGGCAAAGTTGTAAGCAAGTGTTGAATAGAATATTTTAATATGCTTACACCTCATTGCCTCTTTGCAGTAGTTTTTTGTATCTATGCAACTGTTGTTGTTGATCAACCCTAGTCTGTGTGGCCAAGCCGACCCATCAACTATAGGCTGGCAACTTTGTAGGGCCATCCCATGCAGTGGATAGCCATTCCTTAGTTTTTGACAACATCTCACAACACCAAGGTTTGGGGAAGCATTTGGAGGTTTGGTTCCCGGATGGAGTCCATGTTTGCGTCACAGTTAGTAGGGGCACCATCGCAGGCTCCGCATCACCCTGTTATCTGGTTATCACTGAGTTTTTTAAATGGTTTCCTTAGTTACAGGAAACCATTAGGCCTGTCACTCAGTGCAGAGTTGCCTGAAGTGGAAAGAGTAACAGAAGGTTAAAGGTAGGAAAGGGAAAAATAGGAAGAGAGGAGGGCAGACATAGGATGGAATGATGATAAAGGTCAAGGAAGAAGTAGACAGCACTAACTCAGGTGAGTGGTTGATGGTCACCACCACCTACCACCAGAGCTGTATATAAGCTGTAAAACTAAAGCCAGTAGATTGTCCATATTTTGCATTTTCCAAAAACTGAGTTCAGTTATTTTCAGGGACCAGATGGTCATTGTTCGAGATCATTTGCAAAGCATCCAAAACATTCAAGAAATACAGAGAAGTGCATGATAGCAATGATGGGGTTCCTTGCATTGCATTGTTCCTTCCTGCGCAGCCCTTTCCATGCTTTTTCATGTGGCCTGCACTCGTTCTTCTCCTACCTGTCTCCCGTAGTTCCACTCCAATTACTCCCTGCCTCAGTCATGCAGTAGCCAGCCCACATACAGTTTTAGGTGTACCAAAATCTCTTTAAGTGCATGCAGTAGTTCTTTACATTTAAAAAGGAAAAAATGGGAACAAGACAACTGCCTCAGAAAATAAATACATAAATAAAATAACCAGAGAACATCTGCTGTGATGCATTAAAAAGTGATCCTGCAATATGCTCTCCACTGTCTGGCACCCTTCAGGCACCACTTAATTTTTACACAAATACACATGCAGGCAGCTCCAGTCTGTCTTCATTCTGTTATGTATGTAGCTTTTTACCTGCTTTTGGCTATACAGTGCTGCTTTTCATGTATGCATCCTACTTTCACTTTTGATAAATAAAAAAGTGTTGTTAGTGCCTGTTGCTTCTTTTGTGAAAAATTGTAAAGTTGCACAACATGTGGATCTCAGTTACTCCCTGCCCCCAGGGTATGGCAATCTTGCATGGTTTTTGAGTTCAAAGATGCATTTACCCGATGACCAGATACAGTAGCATGAAATAATGAAGGAGACTGAAAATGTTCCTTGCATAGCTTCACTGTACAAGGGTATAAACATGCTGTCACGAGCGCCTTTAGTGAGTTGTGTAGTGGGACATGCTAACATAAACATTTTAGAGGTAAACAAAGCTTGTCAAAACTTGACGGTTAGCTGATTAACTTTGTGAAGAGCGAAAGTACTGATGCCTTGCCAATAACTTACTTTTTCTCAATCTTCCACTGCAAAATATTGGTACTGTCGTTAAATGTGGAGTATAATACTGTATACATACAGCAGTATGCCTGTATAAGGGGCATTATAACAAATGCTGCTATATACTGTAGCAAGCATATTGTGATAGAACTGCAGAGCCCCTTTGGGGGAAATGACCAGCACTTGCTGAAATACTGAATTCATGGGAATCTCTAATGTATTTCCTGTGAATTTTGAGGGCCTACTGTACCTATGCATTTAAAGTGACAGTACTTTCCTCCACAAGATCAAAAATAATATGTGATATCAAAACTACCATATTGTTTTTTCTTGGTGTGTGATGAAGCTAAAGTCATGAGACCTGATTGCCAGGCTGGGTTGTCATAGGAAGATAAGAATTGAGGGTACCATAAATGGTGAAGGAGACTGGTGGTTTGGTGTACAGTTCATTTATGGCATGATTTGAGTATGACTGGCTAATATTTGGTTGGGGTATGGGAATGAGCTACAGCCAGGATTGGGTAGAGGTACTATATAAAGGTTGAAGGAGTGAGATAGAAAAATATGTAATGGATAGCATTCTGATTGACTTCTTCAGTCAGAGAGATTAAGCTGAATAAAATCTTGTAGGGATAGCAGAAGTAAAAAGTGGGTATCTTGTTGTGGAAAGACTAATGGAGATTACTTCTACCCCCTTCAGTCAGAGAAGCCAGATCTTTAGTAGAATAATTCATCAGATATTAACCAGATTGAATTATATTAAGGAGTTAACCAGTCAGTATGGCTGCATGGTGTTAGCATATACATGTGATTTACATTGCATCCTTTTGCATTGCTATGGTGCAGAACTGTAAATTAGCTTCTTCTAATTACGGTAAAAAAAAAAAAAAAAATCAGTTTACAGTACATACCCCTTTCTTAGCATCTGGTTGACACTATCCTGGCATTGTTGTGACTCTGATGAGTGTCTGTCTATCTCTGTATAGCCAGTCGTCACAGTTATGCAAGGAGTGGTCGATTGACTTTGAGTTAGTTGTTTTACGGGGAGGGGCACTAACCCTCTTCCAACCCACTTGTTGACATGTAGGGAACATGTATCGGTTGGTTATGTGGTTACCACCCAGCATTGTAAATAGTTTCTTGGCTTACTTTAAATCATTAGACTTGCCACTCAGTGTAAAGTCACCTGAAAAGGAAAGAAGAGTAATAAAAAGTGACAGGAAAGATTGGAGAAATAGGAAGAGGGGAGGGCAGACACAGAAAAAGGATGATAAAGGTGACGGAAGAAGTAGGCAGCGCTACATTGAATGAGTGGATGATGGTCGCCACAACCAACCTACTTCTGATGAATGTAATGAAGTTTAACACTTCTGGTAACTTGTGGTCCAAGTACAGTTTTTTAATACTTTGGTTTTCCATGAATGATTTTTGTCCTCTGTCATAAGGAAAGCAGATTCCAGGCAATTTCACTTGGGCTGTGTGAGTCAGAATCTTGGGGGGGGGGGGGATGGTGTAAATGAAAATTTGCAGTTATTGATTAAATTGTGAATATGATAACCAGGTACCACAAACATCTTTAAGTTCATCTCACATGTTTTCTTCATAAATTGAGAGTTGTTAAGAAAGGTGTGTGAAAGAAGACATTGAGTGATAAACAGGAAGATCAGATTGTGTGATGAACAGTAGTTTCCAGAATGGTAAGAGATATATGGATTAAATTTTTGGAGTAAGGCAGATGAGGCACATGCATACACAAAAAACAGAGAGAGAGAGAGAGAGAGAGAGAGAGAGAGAGAGAGAGAGATGGCATTTGTAAACTTGGAAAAATATATGATAAAGCAGACAGGGAGAGATTATGCTGGGTGTTATTTATTCATGGTGTGGATGAAAAACTGGAATTGTATGAGCAGTTTTTGTGATGGTAGAAAATCATATACAGTATATGGGTAGCTGAGTGTTTGATAAAGTGTTTCATGATCAGTACTGGAGTGAGACAGTGATGTATAATATCCCCATAGTTGGTTATGGAAATAGTAGTAAAACGTGTTGAATAGTGAGTGGTGGATTATATAATTAGCCATTTCTCCTCCTTACCCCCCCCTTTTTTTTTTTTGCAGAGATAGAGAGAGAGAGAGAAAGAGAGTGTTTTGTGTGTGTGTGTGTGTGTGTTTTCTTGAGTAGTGTCATGCATGGCTTGAACAGAGTGATGTTACATGGTCATATGTTATAGTAGTTCTTGACCATGTTTATGGAGGGAGAGTTACAATCTCACCTCATGCAAATGAAAAATGAGCTTAATAATAATGTTCTAATTGAGCTCATTGTCTGCTTTCCTATATCGTGGCATTTTGGTCCTCATATGGGCATTACATTATGGAAGTTTGCATAATAGAATCAACAGAGCCAGTGGAAAAAAAAGGAATTCTGGTTCCAACTCTCTCCAGAGCCATCCCTAATGACTCCATTAAGCCTGCCATAGCGACCCTAAATTAAGATGAGATGAGAAGGAAAGAATAGTGAGAGGCACGCACTTGCACACACATACATACAGTACACATAAATATGTTCTTCAGCTCCCTGCCTGCATCATGCAGGGTGGGTAAGGGAGAGTTTGGGCGGTGTAGGCTATTGAGAGTGTGGGAGTGCTGGGCTGGGCAGGTTATTGAAGGTGCACCCATGCAAGAGTGTGTCAGATGGGAGGGGATGATGTGATGTGGAATGATTGAAACAGCTGCACCCTAGCAAAGGCATGGTGTGTAAGATGTTTCATACATTGCATCTTGCAGTGCAAGTGAAAAAATTGCAGTTATTACTGGTTACACTGTCACATTAACCCCATGTTAGGTGCATATCCTCATATATGTGTGAGGATTGACATGGTTGGGAAAAGTGTATTGCAGAGAGAGTGCTGGCTGTGTTAGTGGCAGGAGATGTAGAAGTGAGTGGTAAAGGCATTGCTGGTGGTGTGTGAATAATGGAGGATGTGACTGATAAAGCAGAGTTGTGTTGTTTGCAGGTGCGTGGAGTGGAGCGTGTAGCCATGTGTCCCGCCTGTGGTAAGGCGTTCCGTGGTCGCAATCGCCACCAGAACCTGCAACAACACATGCTCACCCACACTGGGGAGCGACCCTTTGCCTGCCCTCACTGCCCCTACACTGCCAGACAAAAACCACACATGAAGGGTCACATTATGCGGTTGCATCCAGAAACATTGCATCTAGAAACCATTGCTGGCCAAGATTCTGTTTTACCTGAAGCTTCACCCCAAGCTGCATTGATCATGAACAAGCTCGATATTCATTAGTTCATCAGGGAAATTTGGAAAGCTGAGGTTACGTCATTTTAAATTAGTTTAATTGGACATGCTGTTCTATATAAAAGAGTATGTTAGTAGTCGTGGGAAATGTAATTAATGTTGAGCACATGATTGAAAGTTGGTGAAGGAAGTGATTGGAAGAATGTTAGAAGACAAATGATGTAGATTATACAGTACCAGCTATTAGCTTACATAAGAGTATCACCACTAGTGTGAATGAAACAATTTGGGAGTTTAGAATACCTACACCTAATAGCAATTGATTTGAGTACTAGTGCTACAGAAAGCTTATTTATATACTGGTTGATAATTTAGTTCCCATACATCCTCTGACTCATATGATGGCATTTATGGTCAGTGAAATATGATGATGCATTTTGTGTTTTTAATTTACTTGAATTCTTAATTCCATAAAATTACAATAAAGTATAATTTTGTGCAACTCATAACACGTTATTGCTGCTTTTTTCTGTTGGTCTGGTTATACTTGAAGTTACAAAATCCTTGCAAAATTATATACACATCAGCTGTTGTTGGTAGATAGAAATATCAAGAAGTGGTAGGACAGAAAGACTTCCCTCCATTGTTTAATTACACTTAGCATACCATACCTATGCAAGGTAATGGAATATTTCCAAAGGTAAAAAAGAAAATTTTAAGTTTGCAGGTTACTGTGCTGTTGAATGGGATGATTTATTTACAGCCTGAAATCCTGACCATAGGAATTCAGACTTCTTTATATTGGTGTTTTTTTCCCAGTTGGCTGCATTTATGAAGAACATTTGCCAAGTCAGTGTATTTGTGAATATTATTATTATTTATATTTTTATTTATATGTTATGTAAAATTCACCACAATCTATAATGTGAATCTATAGTATGTGAGATTACTAAGAAGCAAATATAAGTTGATGGGCTATCCATTCTTAATGTTTAGGGGTATGATGTAGAAAGGTAATACACCCATGGTTTAAGAACTGATTCTGTCTCAGCCACATCATTTGTAGGGAGATATTCGTAAGTGGAAAGTGGTCACCATTTAACAGCAGTTAGCTATAAAAGTGATATTTGTGTAAAAGAAAGTGTTTTAAATTATAAAGTCATTTGAAAGTTTTGTATGTATTATTAGCCATATTTTCTTATTAGTTACACTGGACAGTAAATTTAGACCTCTTGAAGATGTTCTTGGTCATATCTCCTCAGTGACATCACTGGTTTATACAAATATTGTATCAGTATCTTATATGCCACCTTACCAACATTTCTTTCCTTTACTAACACTGATACAGAAATTAAGCTATTTAAAAGAAGATTTTAATATACATTATATTGAAAAAAATGAAAGTTGTATGTAGTCTATACATAAACTCTGAAATAGCACATGAAATCTTCAGAAAGCAGGCATGAGGACAGGTAATATAATTGCAAGGAATTAGTGGTAGATTGTTTAGTGATACAGTGTAGGTTGGAAATAGCATGACCTGTACATTAGTGACAATAGATGTTGAAGTGCTTACTGCTATTACCTAAGCCCTTGTGTTATTTTAAACTTTATACAGTATCATGTCTGCCAGTAGACAACTTTTTCAGTTGAAGGAAACACCCCAACATTCAAAGGATCTTAATTGATTTCTCCAGTGATCTTTTGCCATGCAGGGATTTATATTGCAAATAAGGCCACATTATTGTGTTAAGGAAATCCTCAAGCCTGTAAAAGGGTACAGCAGGGAAAAAAGGTTGCAGGTTCAGTGGGAGTAGTGATGAGGAATAGGGAAGTGAACACTGAAGCATTGCATGGCAATATTGTGATCCTCATTCTGATGTATGGAAGTGAAGCTGAAACACTGTTGGAAAGACAAAGTCACGAGTGAGCACTGGGAATGAGCTGTTTGAGAAGAACGTGTAGTAACATAGAATCATTGTGTTGATGTAGATGTGTTGAAACCATTGGAAGTACCATGGGATAGTTTGGTAGTTGGAGAGAATATTGACAGAGAAAATGGCTAGGAGAGTGTGAGTGAAATGGAGGGTGTTGATTTAGATGTGTGGAAACCATTGGAAGTACCTTGGGATGATTTTGTCATGTGGAGAGAGGGATGATTGAGATAATGGATTGGAACGTGTGAGTGAAGTGGAGGGGGGAGGGGAGGATGAGATGGAAGGATGTGGTGGAAAGGTATATGAGAGAGAGGGAGAGGGGGTTAGTTGGAGATACGGCAGCCTAATGACAGAGGATTGGGTGACATGAGGCAGTTCTCTTGTGACCACCCCCTCTGGGATTGAGATGTCTGCCTTTACAGTAGTCAGTTACCCTAAACCTGCCTCGTGATCTCATACCCATAGGACTGATTTTTAATTAAAAAAAAAAAAAAAAAAAAAAAACATTAACTTAAGAATATTACGGCATCTAAACTATGTCACATATTGATGTAAAAATTGACTCCACACATATATCATTACATAGTCTGTGAACCAGTATGACCAAAAAGTTGATCAGAAACTGTAAAAAGTGGTGTTCTTTTGTGCATCTGGGTGAGGCAGATTCTTCCTAAGCTGTAGGGGACATCCCTTCCAATGAATAAATTCATCTTGTGATAGCTAGAATTCATCTTAGAAGCTTCCCAGTAAGAAATAATGGGTAGGTTTATTCTTCTCTCCCTTTCACTCAGAGATGTAGATGTTCTCTGACTGAAGGAGCTAAGGGTGGAATGCACCCCTCATCTGAAGAAAATTGTGTTGAGGTAGCCAGAATATATACGGAAATGTGCTCAGTGGGGTTGTGGAATTAGAGATCAGTAACCATCGACTTGCATTTTTGGGGGCTTATCTTATAACTTGGAAAACAGGTAAAACCAGTACTGTATTATACTATAGTATCAGAATACTGGTGTGCTGTATGGCACAATACTGGTGTGGCCTTAGTTTATTGGTTGAATGAAGAGAATGGAATTGAAATAGTTTTATTTAGTAAAGAACTTAGAGGGGACAAATGAATAAAAAATATGATGAAAGAATGTATAGTACAGTCACTGCTCGCGTAATGCTGGAATATTGTATCCTGAAGTTCCTGCTTTATGAAAATTCCACATTATAGGGCCATATGTTTACATGCCAAAGCGTTTCATGGTACCCAAGCCAGCCTCAAGTTCGTCTTTTGGGGCAGGTTTTTTTTTTTTTTTTTTTTTTTTTTTTTTTTTTTTTTTTTTTTTTTTTTTCCCAGGACATTTATGTGCCTAATAAAGACTTCATTACATACAAACACTAGATGATTCCCCACCTTGAATGGAAGAGGTTGTGGGCTTGCTGGGGGGAGGTGGAGTGGAGCTTTGTGGGGGGGGGTGGGGGATGTGCAACCAGAGCAAGGGGAGAGGGTAGGTTCAACTGGGACAGGAATGCTCAGTGGACCGTGATGGCTCCCCGCACACGCATGTGACAACCCACGCTTTGCCCATCACTGGCCCTGTTATGTCTGTTCCCACTGCGTTATGATCCTAGTTTACCACGTTATGACTGTTTGAACCATAATTTTTGGCCTCTGACCCTGTTATGTCTATCATTACTGTGTTATATAGTGTTACAAAAAATGGGCAGCTTCCTCCACCCACGTTATGTCTATCATTGTCGTGTTGCGATAAAATTTTAGCATCAAATTTTGCCGTCCATGTTACGTGTTTAATGCTATAGGATCGCATTATGCGAGAGGTGACTGTACTGTATTTTATGATTACCAGTACTGTAACTCCTTCAGTTCATTGATATTTTTAAAAGTTTATTCTTCTTGTCTCCAGCTTTTTTTTTTTTTTTTTTTTTTTTTTTTTTTTTTAATAGAAACATGTAAAACCAGAGATGTTTTATACCATATACATTTTATTAACCCTTGATCTACAAGAGATTTCCTAAAAACAGGATAAAGAATTAGTAAATAAAGTATGTCACTGGACTGAAAGGCTTGATGTCTTTGGTGGTATGATAATGTCATATTTAATTTCTTGATTTTGGGTGATGTTCATTTTTTAAAATTTATTTGCTACAACCAGACAGTTTTATTAGACTTTGGAAGCACAAATTGAAGGGGTTTACGAAGGCTATATCTAACCCCTGTAGCTGGAGAACTCTTTCTTAAGGTGAATAATGTTGTCAGGAGGTAGGAAGAGATCCACGAAGGTGTCACCAGGCTGTATGGGGTAATCCTTCATACAGCTAGATTGTATTAAGCTTAGGAGAAACCTCATGAACTGAAGGAGTTGAGAGGTGAACTGGCAAAAGTGAAAGGCATAACCATAAAACCACTCCTGTACAGTCAGTCCTTGTAATTGCCTGTCTTTAGCAAGATGAGGTGAGGCAAAATAGAGAGAGAGAGAGAGATACATGATTTGGGCCAAGCCCGTGTTGTCCTGTCTCTTTTCTACAAATATTTTTAACCCAGTCTAGATTTAATCACATGGCCACTCTCTTTTTGCACCTCCTTTCCCTTTAAATTATTCCAGTCGTCTATAGTTCTGTTTGGAAAACTAAATTTCTTTACATCAGTGAAGTATTGACCTGTCTTCAGCTTTAATTCATGTCCTCTTGTTCTTCCATCATCTTTCACCAAGAGATTCTCTCTGTCCATACGTTCTGTTTGCCTTACTCCTCTAAACATTGCAATCAAATCTCCCCTGTCATCTCTCTCTAATGGTTGGCAGTTTCATCTTTTCTAATCTCTCCTCGTAAGACAACTGCCTCATGCTTGGTGTCAGTTTTGTGACTATCCTTTTTATTCTTTCTAGTTTACTGGTATGCTTTTTAAAGTGTGGGGACCATATCACTGCTGCTTATTCCAGTCTCAGTCTTATCATGGTCACTTAACTCTCTCAGCATCTCTTCATCCATATAATTATATGCCACTCTCAGTTTGGTCAGCAGCCCCTAAGTTCCTCCAGTAATCCTGTTTAGATGTTTCTGTGGTGATAGGCTGCCCTGTATAGTCACACCAGGGCCTTTTTCTTCTTTTGTCTTCCTCAGTATTTCATCTCCCATCTTGTACACATACCTTGATCTCTTATCACTGACTCTCATTTCCAATACATGACATTTATTAGTATTGAATTCCATATTCCACGTTTGACTCCACTTCTTTTGCAATTCCTTACGACAGTTTACTCTTTTAATATGTTACATAATTTTTGCGTTGTTAACAAATAAACTGTTATAAGTACTCAGCCGTTCAGGCATGTCAATTATACATATCAAGGACATTTGGGGGCCAACATCAAAGTCTGGGACGCTCCACTAGTTATCTTTTTCCACTAGGAAAACTGGTTTCATATTACGGTTCTCATTTGTTTTTCTTTCTAAAAATTTTCCATCTACTTCAACAATATCCCGTGTACACCTACATAGGTTTTCAATTTTCATAATAATCTTCTCTGTGGCGCTCTGTCAAAAGCCTTCATTAAATCCAGGTAATTACAGTTTACCCATCCTTCCCTTTTTTGAGCAGTGTCTTTCACCTTACTATAGATGCTCAAGAAGTTTGGAACAAAACGACCCTACACTAAATCCAGATTGAATGTTATTACCAAATGTCCTTCAAGGAATTTTATCCATCTTTTTCTGATGACATTTTCACATACTGTTGTAGGTTGCAGACTATACTAGCAAGGGAGACTGGTCCATAGTTAAGCGGGTCCTCCCTGTCATTACCTTTATAAATTTGAACTATATTCGCTCATTCCATTCAATGGGTAGCTTCCCACTGTCTATGGAAAACCTTATATCATAGATAGGCCTCACTAACTGGTCTGCTCATTCTTTCAAGATCCAACCAGCTACTTCATCTGGTCCCATTGCCTTTCTCACATCTGTATCCTTCATCAACTGAAGTGTCTCATTTCTCTCAACTACTACTGTTTCCAGTTTCAGGGTTTACATCTCTGTTACAGGTTCTAGGAATTCCTCTTCTGTTACAAATACTGACTTCAAGTTATCATTCCTTATGTTACACATTTGGACCCAGGTTCGAAATCCTGGCTGGGGCAGGGAACAGTTCAGTGATTTGAATTTCATAAAAGCAGACTTTACTGATCTACCAGAAGACCCGCCGACATGTCATAAAAATATCCCCGCTAATACCAGTACACCGGTCCTGTATGAGACAGCCCTAGCATGTATTCAGTATGGACGGTGGGTGTTAGCGTTGAAGTGGTGACATGTGGAGGTGTGTGGTATGTAGGAGGACTACTGGGCCTTGGGGATAGGCTCTAATGCCTTAGCCCAGAGTCAGAAACATTTCCTCTTCTTTTTCATATATTACATCACTGTTTCTCAATCTCACTATTCTGTTCTTTGTTCTCATTTTACTATCAATTTGCCTGTAGAACAGCTTGGCTCGTTCTTGCTTTTATTAATGATATCCTTCTTGTATTTTTGTTCCTCCTCCCTTCTTTATCCATCCATCCATCCATCATCCAATCCTATGTTGCCCCATGAGGACCGTAGGAGCCTGGGGCTAGGCAAGTTTGTCCTGACATTTAAGATGATACCATCTTTACTCATCCCTGAGTGGCATTACATGAACAATAAACCCCAACCACCCCTGGGATATAAACCTACATTGGCTCAGTCCGATTGGATCGCCTTAATTACTAAACTACCAGGTGCCATAATTTGGTTATATGGTTACCACCCAGCATTGTAAATGGTTTCCTGGTATACAGAAACCATTTGGCTTGTCACTCAGTGTAGAGTTGCCAATAAGCAAAAGGAAGAGGAAAGAATGAAGGAAAGAAAGACAAGAGGAAGTGTAAAGTCACCCATAGGCAGAGGGAAGAGGAAAGAATAAAGGGAAGACAGACAGAAGAGGAAGAGAGGAAAAGGCAGACATCCAAAGCAGCACTACATTGAGTGAGTGGATCGTGAGTTTCCCCACATACTACAATACTTTTACATATTCATTTCTTACTTCATTGTACTCTTTCCAAGTTTTTTCCATATATCTTTTTCTTACTTTATCCCAAGCTCCAATCCTAATTGCAAGCGCCTCCCTACACCTTTTATTAAACCAATCTTTCTGTCTTCCTTTTTAGCAGCAACTTTGGGAACATGTTTTTTGCTCCCTCCTCATATATTTTCATAAAGATGTTATGTATCTCCTGGATATTTTCCCCCCTTTCCATTTCACTCCAATCCATATTTCCAAAATATGTCGTAAGGAGTCAAAATCCGCTCTCCCGTAGTTATATCTATTTTGTTGATGCCTCTTCTCTTTCTCCTGTGTCCCCACCCAACACCTCCACATCCATAAGCAGGTGGTCACTCTTTCCTAGGGGGCAGTGAGGACTGGAATTTCTGTATATCATTACAGTTTCTTTTAAAAATCATATCCAGTTTTGATGGTGTATCCTCTCCCCTGATTCTTGTGTTTTCATTTACCAACTTCATTAACATATTTTCCGTTAAAGCTCCATCAGTCTGTACCTTCAGGTTCTACATTGTTCCCTGCATCAGTTCCTTCCCAATCGACCTCTCCACAATTAAAATCACCCATTAGCAGGAATCTATTTTTCCACTCAATATCTTCCTTAGCATATCAGTAGACTCACTCATTAACTGTTTATACTCATCCCTATTCCATGCTCTGATCCGTGGTGGCTTGTAGTCAGGGAAAGTTTTGCATTACCCACCTCTTGAAGCACTGGGTGAGACAGGTGAATGTAAAGCAGCAGGCAGACCTCATATGTCTGGTAACTGTGAGTGTGAAGGAGGGGGAGGCGGAGAATTGGGAGCAGAGGAGGGTTTGGTGATAGGTTGGGAATCATGTGTAAGTCTGCAATGTATGACTTGGATGGTGTGTTTTGAGTTAATTTAGTAAGGATAGATGACACTATGATGCTAGTATTTTACGGGGGGGAAAAAAAAAACGTAGATGTCTGTAGAATAATATGTAGTTGTCCATAGAGTTAGTGTTGTCAGGAAAATTATGGAAGTTTGCTGGGTTCGGACAATAGTTTGAATGCCTTCGTTCCCTCTTAACTTTAACATGGGATGTTTCCCCAGGAGATATTTTTGTTGTTGATATTATTATTATTAATATTATTATTATTATTATTATTATTATTTTTTTTTTTATATATATATTTATTTTCCCACATAAAGCTAGGTAGTTGATTTCCTTAAGCAGCAGTTTACTGGTTAGTAAACATGAAAACACTATACTGTGTAATTCAGCTAACCAGTAGACTGGATGAAACTGTTGTAAAATTGAGAGCATCAGCTTTCCTTGTATATTAAGCTAATTGAAATCTGCCTGCCAGCGATGTAGAGTCTGAATTTCTTTGTCTCCAAACCATTTATTAAAAAAAAAAAATAATAATAATAATAATAATAATAATACAGATACTTGCAAGAACAGTGGGAACCTAATTTTTTTACTGATTGTATTTTTCTTTTTTTATGGTGCAGTGTTGCTTGAAGTACAGTAATTGATTATCCTAAAAGAATGTAGTAATATACAGTACAGTATATACCTGTACTGTACAACACTAAGTTCACTAAGTTGCTCTTAGAAGATGAGGTATTGTATGATATGAGGTGTGGTGGTGGGTAGGTTGTGGCGGGGGCGCTGAGTGGTGTTGTGTTGCAGGGTGGCGGCGGTGTGGTGGCAGCAGCAGTGGCGCTGGTGATGTGCTGCGTGTGTGGCAGGGCGTTCCGTGGTCGCAACCGCCACCAGAACTTGAGCACCCATATGCGTATCCACACAGGCGAGACCCCTTTCCCTTGCCCTCACTGCCCCTACCGTGCCAAGCGAAAGGCCCACCTCCAGATGCATTTGGAGCGCATTCACTCCCCTCGGACAGTGGCAGCAACAGCAGCTGTTGTAGCAGCAGCTGGAGGTTCCTGGAGGGATAACCGACCTCTACAATCACACCACTTGCCACCACTGACACCACGCCTGCCACCGCCACCACCTCCACTCCCACCACCGCCACCTCACTCTCCCTCATCTCTTACCAGCCCCACATTCCCTCAGTCTACCTCACCACAACAAAAGCATGATACTGATAAATGATATGCTCAGGATTGTGGCACTGCTAAATAATACTTTTACTGTAAAGTTCTTAATTTGATTAACAGTTGAGGTAAAGAAGCCTAAAAAAGTATATGGTTTGCTATACAGAAAATTTTAACAGTTGAAGAAATAATCATGGTACAATATTAACTGAAAAGATATCAACTGTAGTTGAAAATTTTTGCTGCAGTTATATTACTGGTGTTAATGGAGCATTTAGTAGTATGCTGGTTGTGATGCTTTAGTGAAAGTGGAGTGTGGTGGGTGAATGGTTGTGAGGGTTGACGTGTTGTTGTTGCAGGCGGGTGGCAGCGGGTGCGGTGCAGCTGTGTGTCCTGCTTGTGGCAAGGCCTTCCAGGGTCGCAACCGTCGCCAGAACCTGGCTCACCATGTCCTCACTCACACGGGTGCCCGGCCCTTCCCATGCCCACACTGCCCTTACCGTGCCACTCAGAAGGCCCATCTCAAGCGCCACCTGGAGCGCAGGCATGGGGAGTCAGGGGAAGGCCTCCAGTCTGCCTTAAACTCAAGCACTCCACATATAGTTGGTGTGGAACCTGGAGTTCATACACCTCCTCACCATCATCACCATCACCACCACCATCACCTTCACACTGAGGACACAGCTGACCCACCACCTCCCACACTGCCAGAGGATCAGCTCCACCAGATGTTTACCTCATCTCTCTAGTTCATTGATGTACACAAAAATGAAAATAAAATGTAGAATTTATGCATAGCTTTGGTTTAATGTTTGATTTTACAAATGAAGCATTTTGTGGATTGCAAAGGTACAAAGAGGATAGTGTCGTAAGTAATGTTCTAGTAAAAGGTTCACAAATATGAATTTTTCTTTCATTTTTGCTCCTTCTGGTTTCTCTGTAAATTTACCATAGGGCTGCTTTTCATGTTGTGTAGTTGGAATGGTATGGTGGGAGTGAAATGAACTAAAAGTATAAAATAGCTTACCCCATTCGTTTTTTACTGGACTGTCACCAGTACTTATAAAATGGCTCTTAAGCTGTTGTTTATTGCCATCCAAGGAAGTCCTGCTGGAACAATACTTCTTAAAGCACCTACTGGAATATATTCTTTGCACACCTCAGTATGCTGTTTTTGAGTGAGGAGATAAAGCTTTAAAATTACACACACACACACACACACACACACACACACACACACACACACACACACACACACACACACACACACACACACACACACACACACACACACACACACACACACACACACACACACACACACACACACACACACACACACACACACACACACACACACACACACACACACACACACACACACACACACACACACACACACACACACACACACACACACACACACACACACACACACACACACACACACACACACACACACACACACACACACACACACACACACACACACACACACACACACACACACACACACACACACACACACACACACACACACACACACACACACACACACACACACACACACACACACACACACACACACACACACACACACACACACACACACACACACACACACACACACACACACACACACACACACACACACACACACACACACACACACACACACACACACACACACACACACACACACACACACACACACACACACACACACACACACACACACACACACACACACACACACACACACACACACACACACACACACACACACACACACACACACACACACACACACACACACACACACACACACACACACACACACACACACACACACACACACACACACACACACACACACACACACACACACACACACACACACACACACACACACACACACACACACACACACACACACACACACACACACACACACACACACACACACACACACACACACACACACACACACACACACACACACACACACACACACACACACACACACACACACACACACACACACACACACACACACACACACACACACACACACTGTAATTACAGCTTGATTTGTCACTGAAAGAACCACTGAGAAGTAATGTTTTGTAAGTAACAGAAGTATTGGAGAAGAGTTGAATTACATATAAAATGCAGGGTATGTGTCCTATGAGGAAGCAGTACTTATGGGTAAAATGGGTGGGAGGGAAACACAGGAAAGAGTTTAAGTTCATCATTTCTCTTAACATTTCAGACTACATTGTCTGATCTGAAGATGGACTTTACATAGCCCAAAACATTAGGGAAATCAAGAACTTAGCTAAGCTATTTTTCTGTATCCCTCCCTTACTTTTTATCAACTTGACACTGTGAATTAGTCTCAAGCAATATACAGTTAGTACAATTGACTATTAAAAGAAAAAAAAGGATTTTTGCATACACATTTTAATCCCACTATTGCTTGAGGGATTCTCATATAAGTATACATACAGGGTTTTTGTGAAACTGCAAACTGTATGCCATAATAAGAATGTGTCAGGACACTAAAATAATATAACGCACTACATAATAGCTAGTAACGTATGGTATAAATGTAGAGTGTTATAAAAAGCAGAAATGGGAGAAATTGAGAACATCCTCTGTGTTTTGTCATTATCATTGAGAATGCAAAATATTTTGAAATGAATTACAAAAGGTTTTTGTTTCATCAAAAACCGGTAGCTATTGCCTTGTTTAAGAAAGGTGTTATCAGATGTTGCCATGAATCTCTGGAATCAGTTAAGGTATTGGTACTTTTTATTTTTGTTATCTACAGACCATTTTATATTGCTAGAAAAGATTGTTTGAACTGCAGTGATAATATACAGCCTTCTTTAACTGCTCAATAAAACAGGCCTTTCCAATATAAAAAAAATAGTCTGAGATATAAAAAATACCGTAATATGTAAATACATTGGTGGACTGAAGGGATGGTCTGAGATATCAAAAATACCGTAATATGTAAATACATTGGTGGACTGAAGGGATTAACTGGGATTGCTTTCATAGTTTTGTAGCCTGAGGGGGAACATCTCTGAAGTACTGTACTAAAGGGAGGATGCACAAATTAAGAATTCAGCAAAAAAAATTTACAAAGAACCTCGATGTCTTAAACTTTTATAGCTGGAACAGAGTATAGATGATAATACAGCACTGCTGTATCATCATCTGTACTCTGTACTGTATTAGAAGGCTGGCCACAGGAAAATTAAACCTCGGTGAGATTTTTTTTTTTAACAACTTTGAGACAGTTTTACTCAATTTATGAGAGATTTCTTGCAGCTAAAGGAGAGATTTTTTGCAGCTGATGGAGCTTTTTCCAGTTTGCTGTTTACCAAACATGTTTCATCACATGTGTAAAATTGTCTGGTGGTAGCAAGATGAAGATGAGTCATAAGTCACTGGATGGAAGATGTTAAGGATATCTAAGAATTATGCGTGTGAGACACTGTGAGACACTCTAGGGTGTAGATGCTTGAAAGGCATAGGGAGCCAATGAACAAATGAGAAAGTAGAAGTTCTGTCAAAGTTGCTTTATTTTAAACACTTTAGTTTCAGTTTAAGCTTGCTACCTTTTTTATTCAACTTAAGAGAGATATATTGAAGAAGCTAATGGAGGAACTACTTAACCCCTTTAGTATGACGAATGTATCTCATGCAGGAAAATATTGTTTGTAGTTAGGAAGAGTAATACACACAAAAAAAGTTCTTCTGATCAAACACGTTAAGGTTTTCATTAGTAAAGTGCAGAGGAGTGAGGTAGTGGGGGTGCCGGCAGTGTATAGCAGGGTGAGTGCCACACTGATGCCGGTGCCCTTGTGTGTTGCAGATGCAGTCGTCACTTCTGTATCACAAACAGGAGGTGGTGTCCCAGCTACAGCAGCAGGGAGACTACCAGCTCCACCAGCACCAATACCAGGGGGAAAACAGGGTCAATTATTTTTGCCCTGTGTGTGGGAAAGAGTTCCATGGTGTAAGGCAGAAACGAAACTTAAAACGTCATATGATGATACATTGGGGAGAAAAGCCCTTCCAGTGTCCATTCTGCTCCCATCGTTCAAACCAAAAAGGGAACCTGAAGACCCACATTTTGAAATCTCACCGCATGCAACTGGAGCAGAGATCAAATGAAGATACGCTATAGTCACTGAGTATATACAATATTATATATATATATATATATACATACAGTATATATATATATATATATATATATATATATATATATATACATACAGTATATATATATATATATATATATATATATATATATATATACATACAGTATATATATACTGTACACTATAAATAGTGTCAGTAATGTACTGAAGCACATTCCTGATCAGCCTGTAGCTTACATCAGAGAGTGATAATAGTTATCTGTGCACAAAATATGGAATTTATGTTGGCATTGGTCCAGTGGTCACATTTTACCAACCTAGTGAGAAAACATTTAATAAGTGTCTGTTTATTTTCTAGTCTTATGTTTAGAAATAGCTTGACTTTTGCAGTACTGTGAATTATCCTAAGTTAGAGGAAAATGTAATTGGTTGTATACAGAGATACTTTGACTTCAGAGTTTCATATGATATGTAAAACTTAGTTTAACAAATTTTTCCTGAGCAGTAGTAGAAAATATGTGCATTACCAATATTATGTAAACAAAGAAGTAGATTTTTGGAATTTAGAAGCTATTGTTATTTACAGTGCATTAGCCAAATACTAGGGCATATTTTGTTGGATCTTTATTCTAGTTACATATGCTATTCCTGTAATAGAGTTCATACAAAAGCTGAAGTAGTATTTCCTTTTGTTGTAGCCAGGGAAGTTGTATCTGCCTTACAAACCAGTGCAGACACCTTGTCTTCTCAAGTAAAATCTGTTACTTCCTAGTTATTTTTAATAGTTAATCACTTAAGTAAGTTTAGGAATAAAGACAGATGATCATTCTTAATTCTGTTATATGTAGGTGCAGTGTTGCATCATACTATTTTGTATTAGGTGACCATGCAGTAAGCTTTGTTGTTAGGGACCTCGTCTTTTGTAATAAATTTTATTGAAGTCTGCATTATTGCAGTTGTTCTGTATTTCATAGTTACAGTACTGTATTTTACTGTACTTTACAAATATTTTCGTAGTGATCAGTACTGTATACTTCACAGTAAAATTCATGATTGGCCTCAGGTACTAAAGTACCATAGTATGAATGGAGATGGAACTGTGTTCACATATTAAAAACATTTGTAAATCACATCGTGAATGGAAAACAAAAGTCATACCTCAGTGCAGTGATGGAAAATACTGTTATTTATATTAGAGTTTTCATTCTTCCTGTTGTAATGTGATGAGTACTTGCAGTTGTGACTAATACTCATTCTTTGGGAGAATAACAGACTCTACTATACTGAGAAGTAGTACCGTAAGTGTAAATAAAGTGGTCATATCTGTAATGGCTCACCCAGTGAAAATGTATTTGCTAATGGAAACATTCAGTAATTGAAAGGTACAGTGATTTTGTACTTCAGTGTTCATTTACTAATGAGAAAATGAAGTACAGTTGGTGTGGCTCAGACTAAATGTGAGCCTTGTTTTACAGACTGAGGTGGCTCAGCATCATGCCTTTCCCCATGACGAGCACCAACACCTGGCTCAGCAATACCAGCACACTCCTGGACCATCCTCAGCCATTCTGACATCTGGTCAAGATGAACCCATCAGTATAAACTGCCACTTTTGCAACAAGGCTTTTCATGGTCGATATGCTAAATACAATCTGAAGAGACATTTTATGATTCACCGTGGAGAGAAGCCTTTTTTGTGTCCCTTCTGCCCCCATCGTGCCAACCAAAAAGGAAATCTAAAATATCATATACTGTCCGCACACCCAGGTCAATCTGACACCCAGCATTTTGCTCGCATAGAGTGTGCAGACAAGAAAAACAAAACTTAGATAAATCTGATGTATAGACTATTTGTTGCCTCTTCTGGATATCGGTGTTTTTTTAAGGCAAACAAACATTAGCTCATTGGCATAAAGTTTATATCCTTATGTGAGATTCACTTATTTCTTTTTTATTTACTGTTAAGCTGATGTAATGATTACAGTATACCAGTATAAACTTTGTAACCAGGAAAGCGATTATCATACTGAAGATTCTGGAACTTGGTTGCTAATAAACGTGGATAATAATTTCATCTTTAATCTTTTACTATTTTAGACCATTGATGTCAGACCCAGCAAGTACCAGATGTGCTTTTCAAGTGAAAATGGTGTTGGTGATTTGAGTAGTGTACACCTGTTTTTCATGGAGGAAGTACAGTACTATTATTATTATTATTACAGTATTATTATTGTTTATTGTTTTTTTTTCATTATTATTATTATTATTATTTTTTTTTGTCATTCACAGTCTAAGAAGTCACCAGTTGACCTTTATGAAATGGAATGGTATCAGTTGCATTACTAGGACTCTCTTTTCATGGAAAGAGGAGAGAAAGAGGGGTATATCACATAAAATGTGTGTAATATGTGGGAGTACAAATATTTTGCTATCTTTTTGTTTTAAGAATGGGTGATAATATATAAACATCAGATGTTTATATACAGTATATATATATATATATATATATATATATATATATATATATCTATCTATTCCCAGACGCCTCAGTCCTGTTTGGGGTGGCCACAAACAAATCGCCTCCAAGTCGCCCTGTCCCCCGCCATTTCACTGCCCTGCTTCCAACTCACACCCCCCTCTCTCATATACCTCTCCACCCCATCCCTCCATCTCATCTTCGGCCTCCCCCTCCCTCTTCCCCCCTCCACCTCACTCACATACACTCTCTTCATCAGTCTTTCACCCTCCATCCTCTCCACATGGCCAAACCACCTCAGTGTGTTCCTCATAACGCTTCCTATCACATCCACATATTGTATGTGCTGTCGATTATACAGTACAGTAGTTTCGTGCTTAGTTCTGCTTACCATGGTACCCACCCTAAACCTTTTGACATTATGGAATTTCCATAAAAAAGTCATTTGTGGTCAGTTTGCTTTAGGATCCACAATTCATCAGCTCTTTGAAGGTGTATTTTCCATTTAGTCAGTTATTCAGTACTGCATGTGAGAACTAATTTTCAAAATTCCCTAGAGCATGTTATTGTCCACTGATGTCACTAGTACTCTTTAAGATTTGAACAAAAGAAGGTTAACAGTATTGGACATCAGTGTCATGACATTTGAATAACATAAATTAAGTTCAGTCTTGTCTTATGAGATGTCCATTGTGTACAGTATATGCTGGCAGCAATCGTGATAATGTCTGCAATTTTAAAAATGCATCATATTTTGGTTCCCACTTTTTTACCACCCACTGAATGTGATCTGTGTAAGTTGAAATGTGACACGCTGCTGATGTGGTAAGAGGAACAGGGGAGTAGGGTAAGCAATGAGCACTGTGTTGTTGCAGGGGGCCGGAGGGGTGAGCAGCAATGAGGAAGACCTGATAAGCCCCTCGGCTCCCCTATGCCGAGCCTGTGGCCGTCACTTCACCTGCCGTGCCTCTCTCCGTCGCCACCTATGGATCCACACTGGGGTCAAGCCTCACACCTGCAACCACTGTCCCTTCTCATGCAATCGTCGGAGTAATTTGGAGCGGCACATTAGGCGTCATCATTCCCCTCTGGTCCCGGAACAGCTTCCCCCAACCCATCACACCTCCAGCCACTCCACTGCTACTATTTAACCACCCATGTTATATCTCTGACCTTCATGCTTGAGATGGGGTAGGAACAAGTGAAGCAGTATATGTTGAAGTAGTCTTTTGATTTATTACATTCAGAACTGTTGTACATTTTTTTTTTTTTTTTCTTATAAAAGAGAGAGAGAGAGAACAGAGGCAAATACAATGACAGTAGCTGGAAAGCTGATGTTTCTCTGCATTAAGTAAATTCTGTACAGTATGGTACAGTAAAATATAAAGTATCATATGATATAGTTTGATTCTGGCACCAATGTCATATTTTTTGTACATCCGTTCAGATGCAGATTGAGTTTTGTGTAATAACTTTCCACTATTAGCTAAAAAATTTGTTTTTATTCACTGAAGAGTTATTGAAAAGTATTCTTGAGTGAGATTCAATGTATTTGTGGGAACAGTTTTAGTTGGGAAAAAAAGTTAATAAAATACAGGGTGACCCAAAATGAATGCAACCCATAAAAGTGTCATTTATACAACTGATAAAGAAATTTGCTTTATTTTTGCATTAATGGTAAGCAGAGTTGATAACAAAACAGTCCTGAAAGTTTGGGGTTTGCAGTTCAAATGGTCTGTGTTTGTGACCTTTCCAAAATGCGTTCCAAATGACCACCTCAGCATTGCAGGGAGTCCTGAATGCGGCGTGCAAAATTGTCAATTATGCGGACACACTCCTCTCTTGAGATAGCTCTAATGTTGGCCGTGATTTCTGTTTTCAGGTCTGTGATTGTTTAGGTGTGGTTTTCATTAACATGATCCTTCAGATAACCCCATAGATACTGTATAAATCCAAGGGATTCAGGTTGGGTGAGTGTGGGGCCCACTCAGGGTCACATCACCTACTGATCAATCAATCCTCGAATCGTTGTTGCAGCCACATCATCATTTGGTTTGAAGTGTGTGGGGTGGCCCCATTCTGCCGGAACCATTGCTTTCCACAAGTGATGCCCTTATGTCTTTCTAGTGTTGTCCAAAACTTCCTCATGACCTTGAGATAATGTTCTGTGTTCACCATGACAGACTGTTCTTTTTCCTCTTAATCTTCAAACCAAAAATTGTCCAATGATGCCATGCTTTGAGATGACCACCCATACTGTGCATTTTGTTTAGTGCAGTGGATACTGGAGAACATCATCTGGTGGTGCTGTGCCCCAGAAAATGTTTTTTCTGTTGACATGGCCTGAGAGAAGAAAGTGTGCCTTGCATTCATGAGTGCCTGTGATGTTGAGGTGGTCATTTGGAACACATTTTGGAAAGGTCATGAAAATGAAACCATTTGCACTGCAGAACTCAAACTTTCAGGAATGTTTTGTCATCCACTCAGCTTAACATGAATGCAGAAATAAAGCAAATCTCTTAGTAGTTGTGTAAATGACACACTTTTATGGGCTGCATTCATTTTTGGTCACCCTGCAAATGATGATAATAAAAGTTGTGTTGATTAGCATTGGCACATACTGCACATATATACATCCTTATTCAGTACATGATATTATGCAGTATCAGGTTGGGGAATTTGTTCAAAGCACACATAATCTCTAGTAAAGTTGGAGTAGTGAGAACTGGGTTTTGGTTTGCAGAGGCTGGAGGTGGCTGGAGGAAGAGCACCTCACATTGCAGCGAGTGTGGTGGCAGTAGGGGGAGGAGGTGGAGGGGCCGTGTCTACTGCTGAAGCTGTGAGGATACTTGGCAAGCACCAGTGTCGGCTGTGTGGCCGATCATTCACTGAGAAGAACAACCTCCACCGCCACTTGAGTATACACACTGGTGTCAAGCCCTACTGCTGCCCACTCTGCCCTTATCAGTCCAATAGGAATGGAAATTTAATTCGACATATGGAGTTCAAACATGGACGCCCGCTATGAAATGAAGATGTGTGTCTGCTGTTTCAGACCATTTCTAGAAGCCATTATCCGGTTTGTGTACATTGAAAAACACAAAGTACTAGTTCCCCAGTGCAGAGCAAGTACCTTTGAATATAAGAAGTGAAATGACAAGCCAGCAGTACAGTATTGAGCCAATTATTGAGTACTGTAGGATATTACAGTCCATTGTCAGCTACTTTCATATGTCAAAAGTAAGTTACTGTACAGTACAGTACCCTAGAAGTGCGCATACTTGAACGTTTTGATTATTTAATAGGCTAATTTTTATCCCGTATTAATTTTCCACTATTTGTTAATTTTCAGGTTCTTTATTGAACATGGATTTTTTTGTTCATATTTGTAAATGAGTTCTGGTGAATATACTGTACTGTATGCTGTACAGTACTTCAGCTAATTAGATGGATTGGTGTATTTTTAAAACTAAACATGAAAAATAAACTTGTTAAGTGAGGGTATGGATTGTTCAGTACTTCAGAATATTTATGATACTGTACTGTACTGTACCGTACCGTTCAGGAAAATAAAATGGAGTCTTCTTTGCTTTCTCATAACTTTATTATTATTATTATTATTATTATTATTATTATTATTATTTTTAAGCATTTGAATACCTGTGTTTAAAGGTATATCAATTCTTGCTGTGACCTGAGAGCCAGTCAGAATATAGTCGTGTCATTGGTTTTGTTATTTCCTGTTAAGATGGATAGTTGAAGGGATTTTTATTTAATTTATTATTTTTTTAAAACGCCGTGTCCCCTTTTTATGATAAGGGCTAAGGCATGGCCCCTGGGTAGAAACTTTGGTTTGGAGCGTGTAGCACTTTATGACTGGATGCCCTTCCTGATGTCTACTAATGACCCTTGGGTGGATTCGAGCCTCTGACCCTTCGGTCAGAACGGAGCATTCTAACCCACTGAGTGACGGCTGCTACTTGCATTGGAATAAAGAAGTTGATCTATGATCTTAGGGACATTTGCAACACTTACAGATATCACTGTACATATGAATCTGGCATTTCCAGTATTCTGCAGTGTGTGTGTACGTATATGTAAAGAAATGGGTGATATGTTCATGGAAGTGTTAAAATATAAACCATAAATATATTTTTTGTTTCATTAGCTCTGTCATTAAATGAACTTTTGTTAGGGGGCTGGTTCCTCATACTACCTCTAACAATATAAGATGTATCAATGTTTGCTTTTTTTATACGTGAAAGAAATTGGAATCATGCAAAGAAAAAGGTATCCCTTTGCCCTGTTTCTTGCACTTCTGCTTTCATATGTTGCCAGTATTTCTCCTCTCCTTTTCATACCTATCAGAGCTTAGCTTCCTGTAACTTTTTACCTGTTCTTTATACTTTTATCTGTTTAATTTTGAGGTTGAGATTTATTTTTCATTATAGTCAGGAAGGACATCTAATTCAAGGGGCAAAGGAAGGCTATATACAGCTCCTTCTATTTGAAAATTCTCACAAGGTGAATTAAAGTACAGTAAGACCTCACTATAACAGACTAATTGGGGCCCAAGCCAGACCGAAAAATGCGAAATTCCGATAAAAGCGACATCCGGACCTCCCCCTGCTAACCCGGACTTTTTCCGATATATCAGACATTAGTCCGGATCACGCAAACAGTTTTTAAACTGTTTTGACTATTATTGCGGTACTATACTGTGTTACAGCTTCACAACATTAATTAAATGGTATAATATATATAATTATACTGTACTGTACACTAATAAACATATCTTTTATTTACCTTATTGTGGTGAACATATCTGATGTGGTCAGGCAGTCCAGACTGCTTCTGGCTTTAACAGACTTTTTCTGATATGTAGGAATTTAGTCCGTTAGCTCCTTGAGTCTGATAAAAGCGAATTCCGGTCTATTGAAGTCCGTTTTATCGAGGTTTTACTGTATCTGAAAGTAGCAAGAATGCCTGTAAACTAAAAAAGACAACCAGTATCATGAACTTAATACCTGGTGCAGTACTGGAGGTTGTCCTAGATTATCATAGTAAAACTGCCTGTTTGCTACTAGCCATCATCACCTTCCTGCTGATACTCTTAGCTTTGCTCTTCATGTATCCCTTCACTTTATGATTCTGCTTTGTTTATGATATTCCAGTTTTCATTGTTTTGGTCAGTTTTGTTTATGTACTCATACACTTTCTTTGTCAGTCCTTCATTGTTCATGCATGTCTTATATCAGGGTAACGGTAGTATATTCTTGTAATTTCACCTGTTCGTTCTGTTTCCACTGAGCTTTTTCTGTATGCTCATTCACTTGTCCTGCTACAATATTTTTCAAGGGCTCAGCATGCAACTCATCTCTACTGCCTATGGTCCATTGTTAACATATTATCACAGAAGACAAAGTTGGCACCAAAACAATCATACAAAGAAGGATAGTTTTGCTTTTGTGGTCACACTCCTTGCTTTTGTTACTGTACTTTTTTCATTGCATGTCACCTTCCTAGACTAGGATTTTATCTATTTCCTTGACATCATCATCATCAATCATCATCATCGTCGTCGTTGTCGTCATCATCATTATCATTATTATTATTATTCAGTTTTCATATTCATGTGGAGTGGGGAGATACTGAGCATGGGTTTTTGAGCAGACAAATCAAGGGAGAAAGTAAGCCTTAGCTACAATATTGTCCCCTCTTGTACGGCAGGAACTACGAGGATGCTTGCAGCACGGGTACTGAATGATAGGGTTGTTATAGCAAAGAAGCATTGGCCATTTACAATCACTTTTCCAATATGCAGGAAAGAAATGTGAAAGATATGTTCCTTCCCTCTGTAGGGATAAGTTACATAACTAATAAACTCTGTGCCAAACACCAGTGTGCTTGTCAAATATTTGAACTCCATACACACAAAATGAGAAAAGTTCATCCTTGCAAAAATCTGTGCTAAGTATATCATCAGTATTTAGCTTATATATCAACTTGCGTGCCTTCACCTAGGTTTTGTTAATCACACACACTCAAATTCTGTAGTCTCTAATTTTCTTTCTTTTTCCTTAAGTTACATAGCATTGTCTACAGAAGAATGACAGACTCATGTTGGCCTTCTTTCATTTCAAGCTACTTTCTTTGTACATTTTCCTTTCCTTGACTTTTATCAATATATTCCCTCCTGTCCATGACTTGAAATGTGACAGCTATAGAATTGCTTCTGTATCATATAATTATTGTATTGTCAACAAATCCATACCAATCTTATGTCCTGTTTTCCCCTCCATAAATAAAGCAGAGTTTCAGCATGTTCAGTGTAGGTGATATCCAGGTCACATTTGAACTGTGTGAGTGTATTTTATATATATATATATATATATATTATATAATACACACTCACACACACACACACACACACACACACACACACACACACATACAGTACATATACACACACACACAATCATGCGCCGCCTAACGTCTGACCACACAACATCCATTTGGTTTAACATCCGGGGAACCATAAGAATATAATAGAAATAAAAAACCCATCCAGAAAAAAAAAATCTTTATTTGAGATTTTTATACTTCACTGTAATTTAAAAGTAATATGCAGTACAGTGTATACCATATACCTGTATAGGTATTGTACAATGTAGCTACAGTATACGGTGCATAAGTTACGGTGGTCGTTTAATGTTCAGATCACTTAATGTCCTATTTTTCAGAATGTATCATGAACTCTAAGTGGTGCATGGCTGTATATACAGTATATATGTATATACTATCTGAGAGAGAGAGAGAGAGAGAGAGAGGGAGGGAGAGAGATGGGGGGGGGGGGCAGTGAAACAATACACAGACTTGAAAGTGGAAGGGAGAACACCTGTAGGCACATCAAAGAAAATATGACATGAGATTCTGAAAAATTACCTCAGAGTTAAGAAACTTAATTGGGATATTGTAGGAAACAGTGCAATTTGGAAAGGCACCCTCACATGAACAAGGTACAGTATACCCTTGCATCATGGAACACTACTTTTCAGGAATGTGCTAGTATGTTTGTATGTATGTATTGAAAGCTAAAACTTGGTTGTTGTCTTGGATATTACATTAAATTTTTGATTCTATAAATCTGCCTTGGGGATTTTGTGAATATTAATGATGGTGTGTATATATACAATATGGAAATGCATACAGTATCTTGACAACAATATTAATGGTAAGGGTAAATGGTGTTTGCAGTAATATCTTTGGAGTTTGATGCATGCATTTAATGACTGATGTACAACTGGTGGTGGGCCTAGGATTGTGAGTACAGTACTTTGTTAATTTTTAGTGAAGCTTATCTATTACCACTACAGTATGTAAAATGTGAAAATTGTATAAGTGAAAAGTTTAATATAATGGCACACTGATGTGGTGAAAGTAAATGTAGTGGTGGACAGTGAATAAAATAAAAGTGTGAGGTCTGAGAGCGGCCTTGTGTTGCAGGGGGGCCAGGTGTGTCGTGCTGGGCCAGCCACCACCTACACTTCTTGCCAAACCTGCGGACAACGTTTCCATGGCGTATATCAGAAGTACAACCTGAAGAGGCACATGAGCATCCACACGGGTGAGCGACCGTACCCCTGCCCATGCTGCTCTGCTGCATTTAACCAAAAGTGCAACATGAAGAGGCATCTAGAGTCAGTGCATGGGATGAAGGGAGGCAAAACTCAGGACCCACCTCAGAGACATCTGGATATATCACAGGGAGCCAAGATGTCTCCTCTTTCAGCTATGTGTACCCAAGACTTATCTAGTTTGACAGTAACAAATAGTCATACAATGGCAGCAGCAAATAATCAAGCAACACGGACAGTGGGAAACCAAAATGTGATGTTCCATACTGATGAAGCTAGCACTCCCCAGTCCAGTCAGGGCTCACTCAGCCTACACCAGTAAGCATGGAAAGGTGAGATTGAATTACTAGTGGAAACAGTGGCTAGCAGAGAACAGTTGCATTATGGATGTAAACAGTAACAATACCTAGCAGAGCTTACAAAATCATTGTATGCTTTGCAGAACATGGCTAAGAAAGAAATCCTGTATGTGCCAATCTGTTTTGTATGCATTTTAATTTGTTTTTCTCATTTAAATGAATCTCAAAGAGGCAGTTTGCAAAAAGAACCATGTAGTAGTATCTTTTTATACTTTTAAGCATGTCCCTTGATATCATTGATATATTGCAGAAAAATAGGCAGAGTAGAGCATTTTGGTAACAATTCACTTATAGAATTTTGACAAACTGTAGGCACGTATAACCATTAAATGCAGCCAGGCGGGTCTTGTTAAATCTGTGCATATTCCATGTTTCATGAACAGTGATACTGTACTGTAGTTGAATTATCAGACAAGAATATTATTTCCTGTAAGGCATCTAATAAAGTAACACATGCTTGATATGTAGTTTTATGTAATTTTTACATTGCATTATCATATTAGTGGTCAGTGTTTTGTAATTTGTTGTATACATGTCTTACCAGTGCATTGCAGCATGGCATTATCTGTGAAGCTGAACAGTTTTAATACTGTACTTATATATATAACCATATCAGCAACTAAATTCAGCAGTGGGGATGGTAAAGATGGACAGTTGTGTAATGTGGGCAATACAAGGCAAATATTTTTAGTTAGTAGGTGCAGGTAGCTGTGATTTTGTATGGTCCGGCATTTTGAGAGAGCCCTTCATGACCTGGGTATTATTTTCCAGGTGGCCTCCAGAAATCCGCGACCTCGGCCCCACTCGCATCTCTCCACTTCGGAGGTCGCCATCGCTAGGACACTCCTCACCATACCCGACCAATCAACCCCTTTCTCTTCAGCCATCTCTTTAAACACCTCACATGGCATGTCCAAAATTTCCTTCCAATCCACATCCTCGTCAGCCCCGACTTCCCCTCCATCATCATCTTCGACCTCCTTGAATGTGGCTATGTTAAAATGTTCTTCATGCCCTGAGTGTGGGAAGATCTTCAGGGGGGATTACCATAAATACAACCTCAAGAAACACCTCACCATTCATGCTGGGCTACGGCCTTTTACTTGTCCTGTGTGCAACATGTCATTCAACCAAAAGGTCTCCATGAAGCGCCACTTTGCCTCAGTGCATAAAGCAGTTGATCAAATTAAAAGTGACCAACAGAATTGATAAGCATTGATGATTATGATGATGATGAGGATGGTGACAGTGATGATGATGGTGATGACAGACCTGGAGGCATAACTGAGTTTTAAAACTAGGTAGCTTTAGTGAATAAAATATGAAGGAGCAAATACAGTACGGGAGTAAATTTGGATGCACCTAATGTCTTTATTACTGTGTACTGTGGTTTGTTTATATGAAGTACATTAATAAAAAAATATATATTTTTTGGTATGCTAGGGTCACCTGTATTAATAATTCATAGGTCTGAGAGATGTGATAAATCATATTGATGATTGATGGCAAAAATAAGTTTTTGCACTGGAAACTTGTTTTTATAGTCTGCAGATTATCAGTACTCAGTAATTAGTAGCTATCTTAATGCTATAGCATGCTGTTTATTCTGTTAAATATGTGTACCACTAAAGGCAAGCTGTTTCCCTTCTGTATGTTGATATGCCAATATAAAAACTGGTAGAAAAGTGTACTTTGGTAGAGAAAGTCACATTGTTAATTTGGTTCTGTGTAGTAAAGGCTACAAATGTGCTCCATAGTCAACATGCTATTGACAGCTGGAAGCAGGTGGCTTTTGGAGATGATACCAGCACAGCATTTTTTTTTTTTTTTTTTTTTTTTTTTTTTTTTTTAGGGATGCTTGAAATATAATTATTTGCATGTTGACACTGTCACATAAACCAGTGATTCCTTATAACCTTACATGCAGTAGGTGGCAGCAGTAGCTATACTGTAATTTATTCAGAAAAAATAATGGAAACTGGAATGCCACTTATTGAAACTGAGTATTTACTGTGCTTGGAAGAGGGACATTTTTAATGGGACAGTCTTATGGCTAAAGTTACTGATGTTCAGGTGGCAGCAACAACAGGATCAAACACAGAACCTACAAATATTGTATTCATTTGTACCAGTAACATACAAAACTTTAAAGAACTTAATGCTCCATAATTTTGGTAGTAAAAGATAGTTTGCAAGGCCAGTTACAGGAGTGCCATATGCATGGAAGAAAATGTAATTCAGCTGAGGTTACTATAGGAGATGTGACTCATCAGTGTGTTAGGGAGTTTTGCTACCTGGGTGACCTGATTAGTGTGGGGTTGGTGCAGAAGGCAGCTCAGCCAGAAGAGTCAGAAGTACTGTACTGTTGCTGGAATAAGCTCAAGTGGTTGCTTGAAATGACTATGAAGGGACGCTTTCTTTAAGGAAGGGAGGTTGTATGTTTCATTTGTGAAAACTGTAATGGTCTGTGATTGAAAACATGGGTAATTTTGGATGACCGTGTCTGCAGATAAAAAGGCATTGAACTAGGAGTGGTGAAAATGACATGTTATATTATACTGAGAGACATAATAGTGTGCAGAATGTAGAGGACATTTGGTTATTGCGTGTATTAGCTAGGTGATGAGTACAGGTAAACTAAGATGGCATGAATGTACACAGTATGATTTGAGGGCTGATTTTATTGCTGTTTCCATTGTCTTGAGTGGAGTGCCTGACTGTACACAATCAATTATCCACACATCCATAAAAATGACTGTTTGTGAATAGCAGGATTTATAGCATATGTGTATGGGGGTGTGGGGGTGTATTAAGAAAGCTAAAAATGCCACTTATTATTATACAGGATAATCTGGGGGATTATGAACATGCCTTTAGTGGGTCCTTACCCAGAAATACCATTTCATATTACTAATGGAGCTAATGTACAGAGCTGTTGTAGCACTTTCTACATTCTTATAATATTTTTTGTTCAGTCTAAGCTTTAAATTTGGTGTTTTATTTGAAGCACACCATCAGCCCATCATTGTTATTTCAAGAGGTCAGGGATATCAAAATGTAAATACAAATGTCTTGAGAGCAGCATCTTATTATGAATAACTCCAAGCTAACAAGGAATCAGTATCTGTTCACTACTGATGGATGAAGTAAGAAATCAGATAATTTGGCAGTGCTACACTCTCTCTCTCTCTCTCTCTCTCTCTCTCTCTCTTTTTTTTTTTTTTTTTTTTTGAGGGAGAGAGAGAGAGAGTGACCATATTTTTTTTTTTTTTTTTTTTTTTTTTTTTTTTTTTTTTTTTTTTTTAGAGAGAGTGACCATAAATAAATTCAGTGTTGTTAGGTTCAGGGCCATCGTCTGTACTGTCATAGTAGGTCATTATTGCTGCTCCAGTGCAGTATAGTGATGCAGTTTGCTATATTGTACCTAATTAGAAAAAATAAAATAATTTATGTATATTGTAATTGTGTTGGATCAAAAGATTACCATATGAATGGAGTTTTCAAGAGGATGTGGGAGCACAGTATGAAATGAACCATACACCACAGTTTTATATTACTGAACTAGTGTTGTATATAGCAATGGATTGAATATACTGAATTTGGTCATGACATAGATCATGAAATGATATAAAAACATTGTCATAAATTTAAAACAAATACAGAGGTATGGCAGAATTTTCTTTTATTCATACCACCATCATACAGAGTCTAAATTGTTTAAAGAATCATGTATACACTGTACATGTTTTATGCTGTATATACCATACAGTTTATACTGAGAAAATTACTACACTATTGAGGTAAATTGCTTTTGTATTTCCGGTGCAAACTCATGCAGTGCTAAAGGCCATCTTCAAAGCCTGTTATGTACAGTTGTATCATCTACTAATGGTAGAGTTGAAGTTTAATAAATGTCATCTGCTAATGGTAGCGTTGAAGTTTAATATATTTCATCTACTAATGGCAGAGTTGAAGTTTAATTTATTCATGAGATTTTATGAAACAGAAGGGGAAAATTGGCTGATTCCATATGCCTTATCTTCTGCTAAAACACAGAAAGACCCTGTATCCTGTCCTTCCATTTTTCTGTCCATAGCTGTTACACAATAAAATTTTAACATTAGTGTGTTGTGTGTTTCAGTGCTTCAGATATTTGTTATCAGGCTCTGTTGAGAGTCAAAAGAAAGGAAATATGAAAAGGCAACTTTATTTGCAGTCAGCAAAATATTACCGGGCAACATGGAGGCGATTTGTTTGAGGCCACCCCTTACAGGTTTAAGGCATCTGGCAATAGATAAGTAGATATAAGGAATTATTAAACAATATATAACTGTGTCCCTTTTTTTTTTTTTCTTTCTTTATTTTATGGCTCCATCTCAGTTAGGGATAAAAGATTGGGATCTTAACTGTACCAGTTAAATATTTCATGTTATTGTATTTTCAGTATACTAATGAATCACCATTATTGATGTACAGAAACTATTACACAGTGTAGTTTTTTTAGTGTAAATGACCTGATTGGAGCTGAGCAATTGGTCATTATTTTGCAGGGTGAGGTCATGCTCCCGGGGGGTTCACAGAGCGATACCGTCTGCCCTTTGTGCGGGCAGAACTTTTTTGGAAACAACCGCAAAAACAACCTCAAGCAACATCTTGCCATCCACTCGGGCCTCAGGCCATTTCAGTGCTACATGTGCTCTCAGACCTTTGTTAGGAAGAGCCACCTTAAGCGACACCTTGGCACACTGCACAAGGACAAACTCATGCAGTAGTAAAGCTTTGGATTAATTTGTTGGGGTGGTTAGGTAGGTAAAATCTTTGTTGCATACAGTTTTATTAAAGTGATGTATTGTAATTCTGTGTTACAGAATGAAAACTGATTTCTTTTTTTAATCTTCAAAGCACTATGCACTGCACATTACACACTTACTGTTAGAGCTGTAGTTAGTAAATTTCTGAAACTTTGCAGTATAATTACAATGGTGCAGTGTTAATTTTACTTTAAATGTTGTATTAAACTTCAAGAATAGTTGCTGTGTTGTATATTGCCAAATACAGTATTGTTTGGTCCATGACCCAAAATATTGTAATAAAAGGGTGCCCATAAGTAACACTACTGCAGTTCATATGCGCAGTTTCTCACAGATTTATTTTATGTAGTTTTTTTTATGATATTTAGACTGATTTCCAGTGTAAAGTATAAAAGTTTTGTATATCACACAGATACATCACCCCATACACATGTGTGCATATTCATCATATGATATTGTAGCAGATCAGCCTAACTGAAGTTGAGTGTTAATTGTAGTGTTGCTAATGGTCCCTCATGCATTTTTGTTAGAGTACTTGGTGAGAAACATTGTACCATTGTGTACAGTACAGAATGCTTACCTATGATATCCTGTACCTGAAAAACTTAGTACATCGTATAACAAATCATGAAGATCTTATCCTTCATTCTCAACTGCTTGATCTGCTCATTGTGTTTTTACTTGCTTGTTATACTCATTGCTGTTTTTCATCCTTCTCTATGTCTTCTGCCATAATACTTTGCTTTCACGCATAAATAGCTTTCAGCCCCTTCTGCATACTGATACCAAAAATACAGTTCTATTAACCCTTTCAGTCCATTGATGTCATTTATTTTTTTGTATGTGTGTGTGGTTTATTGTTGCTACATTCAGACTTCTTTATTCAACTCTGCAAAGACCTTTTTTAGTGAATGGGTTAATAAAGGCAATATGTAGCCCCTGGAGTTTGAAAAAATCTCGAACTGTAAGAAATTATGTGGAGGTCGTGAGAATAAAATACAAAAGACTTAATTGGATTGGAAGGGCTGTTTTATTGCTACAGTACTGTCCGTTTATGCCATAAAATGAAATATCAAAATTAAATACTGCATGGCAGTATTGTGATACCAACTCCAATGTATGGAAGTGAAGCTTGGATCTTGTTGGAGGGACACGAGTCAAGAGTGAGGGCAGTGAAAATGAATTATTTGAGAGGAGCATGTGGAGTCACATGGAGAGACAAATTGACAAATAAGGAAGTGAAGGAGCATTGTGGTGTGGATGTTGATGTGATAGAAAACATTAGGAGAAACACACTGAGGTGGTTTGGCCATGTGGAGAGGATGGAGAGTGAAAGATTGATGAGGAAAGTGTATGTGAATGAGGTGGAGGTGGGGAGAGGGAGAGGGAAGCCAAGGACGAGATGGAGGGAGGGAGAGGGAGAGGGAGGCCGAGGATGAGATGGAGGGATGGAGTGGAGAGGTATACAAGTATGAAAGAGGGGTGTGTGAGCTGGGAGCAGGGCAGTGATATGGCGAGGGACAGGGCAACATGGAGGCGATTTGTTTGTGGCCACCCGATACGGGATTAAGGTGTCTGGCAATAGACGGATGGATAGACAAAGTTATATTGTATAGTCAGTGCATTGGCCTACTGGAGGTGTTGCTTGGTTTGATACAAAAGTATGATAACTGTATCAGACATAGCATATAGTGTTTATTATTTTGAATTTCTAATGACTGTTGAAATAGTGGATTTTACTTTTATTTATGATGGCTGGGGAAACACACACACACACACACACACACACACACACACACACACACACACACACACACACACACACACACAGCATAAAATGAGAGGTGATAAGACATAAGGAAATTCAGGTTCTCAAATAGGGCAATTGATCACTGGAATGCACTACCAAATGAAGTAGTGTGTGCCAAAACTGTTCCTAAAATTAAGGATGTGTATGATAAAAGTGGTTTAATACACGGGACGGTACATGCTTTACTTATTCCTTTAAAGATAATTTGGTAAGAACACACACACACACACACACACAATAGCTTTTTAACTCTCCAGAGAAAGTTTATTTATAATGTACTGTATTTTAACTGTTGTTCAGAGTAAAACAACACACTCAAGTTTTTATAGCTCATTATCAAACAAGGGAAATATGTTCATCTTGCGAGAACTTCTGTGAGACCACATCAGATTATGTGTCAAAACTATGTGCTGCAGGCCTTGCCATGCTTTTAAGAATATTTTATTGATGCCATATGTCTCTGGTCCATGTTAGTCACCCAGTCCAGGACTTAGCAATTGTGGATATATTGAGATTTTGAAGTGTTATGATTCGTGGGGGAAAACAGATAAACATGCACTGATAGCTATCTTATCAGAATCTTTGGTATAGTTGTGCAATCTGTTCTCTTGTATTTTCCAGTAACTATAAGCAAATTATGATCTCTTATAGGCCCACCATTTTTTTTTTAAATTGGGTATATCAGTAACGGTGATACAGTATCATAATGATACTTTTCACTCTTGTGATGATGATATTTGAAGGAGAGTAGATGTGGAGTACACAGTGACAAGTGTGTTAATTACAACTTTGTATTAACAGAATATACTGGTTAATGTACATAAGTATGAGGAGTAAATGGAGTTTTACATGGGTTGGTTTTCCAGACAGCTGCATAAGCTGTTAATTGTAACTAACAGATTAAAACACTGTACTGAGCATTGTTCTTTCTCCTTTTGACTCTCATCAAAGCAGCTTATAATCATAATATATTTTTACAAGTTGCCATAATTTTATTGCCATCTGAAAATTTGGATTTCTTGCTCATGTTAACAACTGTCCCACAGTTCAAAGCAAAGGTCAAAATAGAAGTGTACATCTTGTTCAACACCTGCTGCGGTGGATGGCTTACAATACTGTATTTGTTTCTGGTTGGAGTGTTGGAGTGGTTTGGTGATGGAGATGGTTGTGGTGATTCCATTGATGGTGGTGGTGTTGGACATGATGATAGTGGTGATGGTGGTGGTGGTGGTAACTGCGGATGACCTGAGACTATTTCCTGCCGGCAGGGGTGCGGCGGTTTCCCTGGTGAGGGAGCAGCAATGGCCGCCCCATGGAGGGAGGAGACAGAGGGGGGCGAAGGCAGTTCCATCTGCGGTGTGTGTGGGCGGGAATTCCGTGGCAGGCGCTCCCAGCGAACCTTCAACTTAAAGCAACACTTGAGTATACATGCTGGGCTGCGGCCCTTCCGGTGTCCCCTCTGCTCCCATGCCTTCAACAGAAAGAGCCATCTAAAGGGCCACTTGCTGGCCAGGCATGGCACTACGCTCCCACAATAGCCATAATTGGCCACAGCAAGTGACCTCTGTATGATGCTATGTTAGCACTTGGTCAACATTACCTGTTTTGAGCACAGTGATGATGCATATGAAGTGCAGCTCAAGGACCTTCTTGGTTGGATATGAACCTATCATTCAAGAATAACAAAAGTATTTTTAAGGACCTGATGGAAAATAACTTTTAACTCTCATCTTTCCTTACATACCAATTGATAGTACATTGAAAACCAGCAGAGAATGATGCAAATTATGCCCCAGCAAGTTACAAGCTGCTCGTGCTAATGGTGTTGGTGTATTGTTGGTTATTGAAATGCACTAATTTTGTTGAATATTACAGTGTAAACAGAAACACTCGCATTGCTTTACCTTATTTATGGATGTTGCAAAGAAAGAAGATATATTAATGAAATGTTGATGAACAGCAATTTCCATTTCATTTAGAATATTTCAAGGAAAGAACAGCAGATGTGTTCCTAAATCCTATCTTTCAAATCATTGTTAGTACAAAATGTACAGTATGCTGTTTAGTTAATACCAGAAACTAGTACTACCTCAGTGCAGAGAAAAATGGGAGTATGTCTGTAGGTCTTCAGTCTTCTGATGATAGAATTTGAGTCCAGCCCTTGTGTTACAGAGCTCTGTGCACCATCACCACCATCATCACCCAACAACGCTCCTGCACTCTTCATCTCCACCCATGTCGTCCTCCCTCTCGCTCTCAACCTTTGGCAACTCGGAAGGCACCAACTGCCCTGTGTGTGGAGTCCATTTCAGCGGCAAATACCACAAGTACAACTTGAAGCGTCACTTGGACATTCACCGTGGTGTTCGACCGTTCAGTTGTCATCTGTGTGGCCACCAATTCAACCGCCGGCACAACCTGGACCGCCATCTAGAGCGGAAGCATGGATCCTTGGTAGCTGGAGATGGGCACCATGAGCAGTCTCAGTCACCAGTTGGCCCTGGTTGCGCTTTACAGAAGCAGTCACCACACTTGCCTCTCAGTACTGTCACCACACCACCAGAATTAGCAAGTCAACACATGAAGTAGAAAGAATGCTTATTCTAGAATTGATGATTTGTGGCCTAGTCCAACTTGACCAGTACTGTATTGTACGTTAAGTTGTGAACTAGTGCTCTTCAGTAGCCTAGCCTGTCACTCCCTGTTCATGGTGTCAAGGTATGGATAAATTGAATGTTTCTGAATTAAGATTGATTTAAACTCTCCGCCTTGTACAAGAATGAAAGAATGATAAAATATTTTATTATGTAATCTTCTGAAGAACGGTTTATTGGAAAATGAGGGCCTGAGTGACACAACACTGTAATACCTAAAATAACTATGTTTATGTAGGACAGTGGTGATTTAAATGGAAAATATACAGTAGATGGAAAGTTATGAATGAAAAAGTTATAATGAAAAACTAGCACTAAATTTTTTTCATAAAGAACGTTGAACCATGATGAAGTGTATGTTGTGATGGCCTGTGGTGACCTCCTCTGAGATATTTGCACTTTGCAGGGGGAGGGAGGCTCGTATGGTTGGCAGGCGTGGCAGCGACAGCTGAGCAAGGCAGAAGAGGGGTCACAAGCAAGGAGAAGCACCCCACGCCAGCCCCTTTCAGCGCAAGCTCAGGAAGGGGAGGCCACTTGTCATCTCTGCAACAAAACCTTCCATGGAAAATATCAGAAATACAACCTAAAGAGGCACTTAAGCATTCATGCTGGAGAGAAGCCATTCCTGTGCCCCTACTGCCCCCATCGTACCAACCAGAAGTACAACATGCAGCAACACCTCCTGGTTTGCCGTTCACGACCCCGTCCCCGCATCCCTAACCAGCCAGGGCAGCTTCAGTCTTGAGTCACCCTTTCTGTATACCAACACAGACTGAACAATGCCACCTTTCAGTGTTATGAACCAAAATTTTTACCTTAAAAGGCAGCTCTGGAAGATATATACTGTACTGTATTTCACTTTATTCCTGATTTTCCTAATTTAGCATAAGTGTGATAAGGTGATGTAGCACTGGACATAGGTAGAGAAAAAATGAGCATAATGACAGTTCTTGTTCATTTTACAACATTTCTTTCAGGTTTACTTTTACAATGTGGCTATTGAAAGCTTAAGTGCTGTAGGCAGTTATATCAGCTGTAATTGAGAGCTGCTAAAGAAATTCCTCATCAACAAGGCTTTTTTTTTTTTTTCTCCACCTGCAGTTAGGGCGAGGTAGGGTCCAGAAAACAAGGAAAAGGAAAATGGAAATGATAGTGGGAAAACTAATTAACAGCATGCCCAGTGAAATGGACCACACACTCATTTACTCACCATTTAAACCCCCCAGAATTCTGACTCCACCTCACAGGCACACTTTCCATATTTAGATTCCTGATCAACCAGTACTAATCAGACAGAGTTAAACCAGTGACTGCCAAGTAAAAAAGAAAAAAAAGAAAAAAAAAAGCACTCTTTACAGTTCATCCTGCGAGCTCATTCCCTTGTCTATTCCCTAGCCTCATCAACTTCCTAATCTCTGTTTCTCACACACTCATTTACTGTTTCTGTCAGCCTTCTTGGCTTACCATACCTCCTCCCACCTGCAAACTCTCCCTTATGTACCCTTTTCACCTCCCTATTTATACCCATTCACCATCTTGTACATATCCATTCTCTACATGTGTCCATACCATCAAAGCTTGCTCTCTTCAGCTCTGTTGTCCATAGATTTCTTTATACGCCATCTTTTATAAATCACATTATTCCATATGCAATATACTCTCTGCACTCCACATATGATACGTTTTGCAATAACCCCATTTCCATTGTTCTAACCCTTCTTTCTTCATTTTTATGCCAGACCAAAGTCTCACACCCTTATAATAATGTGAGTACTAAAACTTGTGAATGAACAGGAAGTGTGTAAGGTTGATTTTGAATTACATTCTCATATATATTTATTATTTTGGTGTACAGTAAATCAAATTTAATAGGTAAAGCTCATGTGTAATGTGAAGTGAAATATAAAACTTCACCTACATTATATTGAAAGTTGAAATTTTAATTTTATTGATTTCAAATTATTTTACACACACACACACACACACGCACACACACACTATCTATCTATCTATCTATATCTATCTGTCTATCTAGCTATCTATCTATCTATCTATCTATATATATATATATATATATATATATATATATATATATATATATATATATAATATACTTTTTTTTAAGGTACTGAAATCAGTTTAAGCTCTTTTATTCCCCTTTGTTTATCACTGCTGTATTTTCATTTGACGTTCTTTTGGTATTGTTCATGGTGCCAGCAGGCAGTGAAATATTATAATCTTGGCAGACAAAAGTATATAAGCCTTGAGGTTATGTGAAGAATCAAGGTCACTTCAGTGTTTGCATTTTCTGAACTCTTGGCAATCTCTGTCGTACAATACAGGACTAGTCCCAGGACAGTGGAAAGTTTATTGCAGTATGTAATGGCTGTTTTGTATATTCTGTACTATGCTAACAGACGTGTACAGTACCTTACAGCTGCATCTGCTATATGAGTGTGGTAGCCTCATAGTGAGTTAATGGTGGATCCAGATCAACCAGGATCCAGTATGAAATGATAGACAATGTTAGGAGAGGAAGATTCCCTCTGTCATGGGAAGAATGAGTAGAGAAAAAGGATTGAGAACAAAAACTGCTGAGAAACTTCCATCCTCATGAAGTTAGAGCAACCTGGAGACTTATTCCTTTTAGTACTGTACATTTTTACTCAGGTTTTCCAGGTGATGAGTAACATGGTCCTGAAGAAATGTCAACAGATCTTGTATGTTGAGGGTACAGTATTGTTCAAGAGTAGTTGAGAAGTAAGAGCATAAACAAAGTTTTCGAATATCTTACAATTCCTGCAATTGTAGGGGCATGTCTTGTATAGAGAGGAAGGGAATATTCTGTTAATATTGGAGACAATCTCTACAAGTAGAGGGGTATTTTTTCACTAACACTTTATTGTAATGATAATTTGTGTGTGCTGCTTTATTGTACTGGACCTTTTTTTTTTGACACTTTTCTTTTACTGTAGCATTTTTCTTGAAGAATATTAGTCATTTTTATCAAACAACATGTGATTTTTTTTTTTTTTTTTTAAGATGGTCATGGAAATGGTAATATCTTTTAGGGTTATAGATATGAATTACATTAGGAGTGCTTGTGGAGTTACCATGGGAAGGAGATAAACTAAAAATTATGTGTAGATGGTGGAGTGGAGATGGATTTAGATCTATGGATTTCATTGAGCATGTTTAGATACATAAAATGTGAAAGGAAGACGGAGAGTATGTGGGTGATAAGAGAATGAGGAGGGGAAGACATGGAGTGATGTGGGGAAAGGGAATGGAGACCGAGGAAGGTTAGGAGTGGCTTGAATTTTGATATTCAGCAGCATAGAACATTGAAGTTTTCTTCCCACCCTGGATAAATTCTGGAGTTGGTAAGGTATAAATAGATGATAGTATATTATGTACAAGCTTCAGGTGGTACTGAACATTAACACTTAGTAAAACTGCTGTATGATAAAACAGCATGATCACAGTTACTAATAGCAGGGGACAGATTGTACTGCTGTGGCATGGTTCTTGGCGTCATCCTTTAACACTGTGTCCACTAAACAAAGGCCCAATTTTTCTGACATATGCTTGTCAGTCTCTAATTGCAGTTGAGGCTTCAGTAAAATGAAGTTATGTTGCTTGGTTCAGAGAATCACATTACAGAATAATAGTATGGTTTGAAGCCTTAAAAATTAATGTGGATAGTCACTGGGTAAATGTACATTAATACTGTATACAATATAAGCCTCATCAATAGTATTTGTTAATGAAAAGTTAGTGTTTATACCTTCCCAGTGCTGTGAAATATTGAGACCTGTTAGTATAAATAAATTTATAATTTGACGTACATTTGTAAATGATAAATCCTAGAACATAATGTGCTGAAGTAGTAGTGTCATTGTGTAATAAAATTGTATATTCATGATGAACAGATTTTCTTTCCACTTGTTGACAGTTTTGATCCTTCTATCTATCTATCTATTGCCAAACGCCTCAATCCCATTTGGGGTGGCCACAAACAAATCGCCTCCAAGTCGCCCTGTCCCCCGCCATTTCACTGCCCTGCTCCCAACTCACACCCCCCTCTCTCATATACCTCTCCACCCCATCCCTCCATCTCATCTGATCCTTGTTTATTCATTTTTAATAACATAAACTAATCTTTCATAAACCTACCAGTACAATAGTTTATGTTTAATGAAAAAATACTCTGCCTTTACATTACTGGATACATACATATGAATGTACTATATATATATATATATATATATAGATATATACATTATCTATCTATCTATCTATCTATCTATTGCCAGACGCCATAATCCCATAAGGGGTGGCCACTTGACTTTGAGTTATTGGTTTTACGGGGACGGACACTAACCCTCCACGAACCCACTTGTTGACATGTAGGGAGCACGTATGGATTGGTTATATGGTTACCACCCAGCGTTGTAAATGGTTTCTTGGCTTACTATATATATACTGTATATATATATATATATACAGTATATATATCTATTTCAAGACGCCATAATCCCGTAAGGGGTGGCCATTTGACTTTGAGTTGTTTGTTTTATGGGGAGGGGCACTAACCCTCCACCAACCCACTTGCTGACACGTAGGGAGCACGTATGATTTGGTTATATGGTTACCACCCAGCATTGTAAATGGTTTCTTGGCTAACAGGAAACCATTTGGCTTGTCACTCAATGTAAAGCCACCTGTAAAGGAAAGAAAAGCAATAAGTGACAAGAGAGATGGGAGAAATAGGAAGAGAGGACAACAGGCACAGAAAAAGAATGATAAAGGCTAAGGAAGAAGTAGGCAGCACTACATCAAGTGAGTGGATATATATATATATATATATATATATATATATATAATATATATATATATATATATATATATATATATATGTCTATCTATCTGTCTATCTATAGGCAAGGTGAACAGAGGAAGGAAAAGCAAATTAAATAAAAAAAATATTCCATAAACCAGTTTACAGGTGTCCTCCATTCATTAAAAAATATGTAACAGTTGGACATGAACAGTCGTAGGTTGAAGTTTGGAGGGGAAGCTATTGTGGGGAAGTGATTTCCAAAGAGATGCATTTTGGGGTATAAAAGTATCCTGATAGGCAGAAGTACAGCAAAATGGCAGTGTAACAATCATGAACACTGCCAGATGCCTGTGTATGTACAATAGCTTAGGTGGAAGTTTTGCAACTCAAGGGATTAGATATAACCTTCATTAACCCCTTCATTACTAGAGGTATTCCCTAAGCTGAAATAAACTGTCTGGTGGTAGCAAGAGTTAAGCAAGACGTGATGGTAGTGAAGGGATTAAGGTTTGTTTTTGTCTGAACAATTTTTGTTATTCTTTGAGAGTTGCTGATGTGTTACAAAAACATCTCTGCTAACAACATTACTTAATGGAGATTTTCTTCTTTTTGTTCCATTTTCCCATAGCTTAGTGGCATAATATTACAATACACTGTCTCTAAACCCTTTTCATAACACTTTTTGTGACTAGCACCATATTCAAGTGTTCATCTTGTCACAGCCCGGCTTTCAGGATGAAGAGATGACATTTTTAAGCCAGGTTGAACCAGAGAGAGTACATCTTATATCGTTTACAAAGGCTCCAACATGCTTGCACGTATTAGCCGTAGTCACCTAGTGGTGGCTGTCCTTGTTGCTCAATCTCTTTTGCATTGTGTGATAGAAACATTGGATATTAGTGGTCAAGTGTGAGTTGCCAGGGAACTTTAGTGGTCAAGTGTGAGTTGCCAGGGAATCCTGTGTTTCCTTTCTTGGTGTGTGGATATACTACTGGATCTTGAGAATATACTGCTTAGCCTGTACCCAGATTCAGATAAATATAAAAATGAAAAAAAGAGGGGGACAATATTGGCCCAGAAAGTTGAATCCTTCATTTTTTTTTTTTTTTTTTTTTTTTTTTTTTTTACCATATTACTGAACTTGTATGTCTTTCACTCCTATGTTGCATGTAGATAAGTGAACAAGAGTAGGTACTGTAATTCCAGATTGCTGGAAAATATTAACCCCTCAAATGCAGTGATTTCTTTTTATTATATTGTTGCAACATCCAAACCATTTTATTTAATTAAAGGACTTTGTTTGGAGTGCAAAGGTTATAAAGGCTTTATATAGTAATGACCCTCCCAGCTTGACAAGCCTCTCAAGTTGAATAAAATTACCTTATGTTGTAACGATATCTGTATTCTTATCAGTAAATTTGACATTGATCACCTACATCTATGCATAAAACTCCTTTAATGTAATTATTGATGGCTAAAGCTGTCAAGTGATAGCCAAGTTTAGTATCTGCTGTCTGTGTTAAGGAGGTAAAAGTGAATAAAATTTTGTACTGTACTGTGCCAGAGTGAAAAAGTGATAGAGGAGGCTGAAGCGTGTGTTCTCGCCGGCAGGGAGGCAGCGGTGACAGCGGGGACAACGGTGCAGCAGGCAGGGCAAGTGTTCAATGTCCGGTGTGTGGACGCCAGTTTCAAGGCACCAAACGAAACTACCTCCTCAACCGCCACTTTCAGATCCACACTGGGGAGAAGCCTTATCAGTGCCCACACTGCTCACATCGTGCAAATCGTAAGAGTAACCTTAAAATGCACATTGAGTCACGCCATGGATCTCAATTTTACACCAGGACTCATGATCCTGAGGAAGCCAACACTGGACAGGATTCATCTACAATTGGATTCCTCTCTGAACCCAACAGTGGCACTCAAGAAGTGCAACAGGAACACAATCCTTTAATATTTCAAAAACCTGATGTAACTAGAGATCAAACCCATCAGCAAGCATCAAGTCAGCTCCTGTATCCCTCAGAAAAGGTTATGGTGAAAGAGACAGATGGCCGAATGAAAGGAATGAGGCAGAGAGGCCAGGAGAAAAGGAATTACCGGGGTTGTGAGCAGCTCAGCACAGGGCATAACATCCACCAGCACCAGCACTCCTTCAACCCATTTTCTGAGTATATAAATGACCATTAACACACAGAAAGGATCATGACTGAAAAAGGTGAATAGAAACCATAAACTCTACACTAAATTCTCAGCACAATATTTTGTGTGCAGTACAATAACATTAGCTTGAATTAATTTAACTTTGCCATATTGAAATACATGTCTGCTGTCATGAATGCCAAACTGCCATAGCACCATTCAGACATGTCTGTTGTCATGAATGCCAAACTGCCATAGCACCATTCAGAACAGTCACACCACACCTTCACATATTTATACTGTTACTCTTGGCAATGCTTTATCCAGCAGGAAATAGTGTTTATATTTCATAATACTATACGTCTTTAGAGTGCAGAAGCTAATGCACTTGTGTGCCCCTAAGTATAGGAGGTGCCTTCCAACTTGAACATCTCATGATAACAAAAAAAAATGTTCATAATTTCCTCCTCATTGAGGTCTCTCCTGGGCTGAACAGAATCATCTGGCATCAGCTAAAATAGGACAAGTAATGCATTATCACATTGAAGAGGCTACGAGGTTGATAGAGGTAGTTGCTTAACCCCTTAAGTTCAAAATGTTCCCTCTTAGAAATAAAGTTGCCTATCTTATGCTTGATTTGGTTTCTTACCCACAACATAAATTTTGCCATGTACAGCATAATTGCCACTTGCATGAACTTTAGCAACACAGTTTTGCAATAAATTAGTGATATTGTATATTTTTCTGTGCTTCCATATAACTCACACAAAAAATTCTGACCCTCATGTAGTTTTTTGCATTGAAATTTGATGGTGGTGCACTGCCCTGGACTTGTTCCAATCTGGCAAGTTGATATAAATCACCTGCTGTGGCAGGACTATGGATTCAGCCTGAATGATACCTCCTGAGCATAAAAAAGTGATGTTGTAGAGTTCCCTAAGAAGCAGAGAAAGTGTATCTTGAATGAGAATAAAGCAGAGATAGTGAGAAAGGAGGAAGTGTATGAGACTTCTTGTATTTTGGCAAAGATTTAAGGTTCAGACAGGTTTACTGTTGTCACAGTTTAGAACAATTTAAATACAAGTACATCCTCGGTAGTAATTTAGTGGTAATCCCCAGCTGTATCAGATGGAGAAATGATTAGTATTATAAATCATGAAACATTGCCATCACCAGGAATTTAAACTGAATGTCTGGACTTATATGTTCACAAGACCAGCCAGCAAGGTCTTAGCTTAGTGCAGGTGTTGTTATGTGTCAAGGGTTGGCTCTGTAAATTTGTTGCCAACCATAATCATGCACATATAAATATGAACACGCAGATAGAAAGGCAACACTAAAGTACATCCACTATGCTTCCCTCAGTTACAGGAAATTATGAATGGGAGTGGAATAATGCTAGGCAAGTGTTTAATTGTAATAAGATCAGCTTATTCTATAAGATAATACATGTATTGCAAAGGACATAGTGTATCATAGTACCAGAGGCAGTACCTCTGGGCCTGAAATTCTGAAAGGGGAGCAATGATGTTGTGTGGCAATATGGCCAGTGGTTGAAAGCTAAAGCCTCTTTTTGTCTGAGCATCCATGGATTCTAAGTATTTGAATCATGGGGACGAGATTGTACTGAGTCAGTTGTCAAAAGACTGAGTTACTTGTAAGGTAGCTGAGGACTGGCCTCTTGGCCACTTTGCCAAGACTTCTGAAAGATAATTTCAATCCATCCATTCACCATCCAATCCTACGTTGCTCCATGAGGAGCATAGGAGCCCGGGGCTAGGCAAGTTGGTCCTGACATTTAAGATGAGAGTGACCAACCTCACTCATCCCTGAGTGGCATTACTTGAGCAATAATCCCAACCATCCCTTGGATATAAACCTTCTTTGGCTCAATCCAATTTGAGTGCCTAAATTACCCACAAAACCACCAGGTGCCATAATTTGGTTATATGGTTACCACCCAGCGTAGTATATGGTTTCCTGGTGTACAGGAAACCATTTGGCTTGTGTAGATGCAACCATAGGCAGAAGGAAGAGAAAAGAATGAAGGAAACAAAAACATAAGAGGGAGCGTAAAGTCACCTGCAGGCAGTAGGATGAGGAAAGAATGAAGTAAAGAATGATGGAAGAGGAAGAAAGGAAGAAATGTAGGGAAAAAAGGAAAGGGCAGACACACAAGAGTAGCACTACTTCAAGTGAGTGGATGGTGACTGCCCCCACCTACCACAAAATACTTTCAAAATACTTTTTGTGGTTGATGATGTCCCTAATCACCTACTTCCTTGAATGATGTCCACCTAAACTTCATCCTCACAGAGGTACATTAGGTGCAACAGATTTATCTCAATCTAAGCAACAGCTGAGAAATCAAGGTTTTGTAACTTCACTGATTTGTCAAATTAGTCTTGAAATTTCTGAACTGTATAAAATATTGAGTTAGTATCTTGATTCAAGGTTGGTTGGTGCTGACAGCATCATCAGACTGCATAGCTTGCATCACCTGGGCTTAAGCTTGGCTCTTCATTTGTTAATGCCTTGTGTGATCATATCCTCATGAGAAATAGGTTTGGGGAGGAAAAGTGGGTCTGAGACACTTTGAGTATGATAACTAATGCAGTGCATTTGCTATATCCCGATAGAGAGAAAATGATTTTGCAAAAACTTTTTTATTTTTATTTATTCATTTTTTGACCTTAGGCAGTGTTTGGTACAGTAAGGAAAGATGCTAAAACTGAAGGTATGGGAGAGTGATCAAGTTGACTATTGCATCAGTGCTAAGATTGACCATACTGGGCCCCCATGGGACTGGAATGATTTTACCTTTGCTGGGATGAGATATCTGCTCATTTCTGTGCTGAAGTTGGATGGAGGCTCATTTTTTAAGAGCACCCTGTGTTTGCCAGCTTACAGGGATCAGCCAAAGAGGAAGCATGAATTTAGAGAGGTTCTAAGAAGGGGTGTGTTCCATCACACCAGAACCTGAGAAGTTGATTCCTTCACCCAGGCCACTGCTACCTGGGAACAGGTGTTTTATGTCTGTGTCCTGCCGGGATTCATCCCATCTGTGGGTAAGACCAATGTTGGGGTGGGAGAGGTTCCTCCACAGAGTCAGTCATTCTATTTTGTAGAGATTTTCCACCATGATGGAGCATAGCCACCTCCAGCTACCTATTCTTCCTGTTGCAGTGATCCTGACGAGCCAGGGCCTTTGGAAGTTTCATGGAACATAACAGCTATTCTCTAGTGTAGTGGTAGAAGACCATTCTTCCCCACAGGCACAGATAGAACATGTGCTTCACTTTGGGTCTCCATGATGAGCCTCCTCTTCTAGAGCAGGATGAAACTTCTCATTATTGAGAGCCACCCAGGCAAGAGTGGAGATTGATGGTAACCATTTTTATTGTTAATCATTCAAACTGTTGGGAGGTAATCCTCTTTGTTGTTAATCATTCAAACCAAACACATCTTTGGGAAAATTTGTAACTGCAACATGATACGGAAGACGATGATAACAACAAATATACAGTACATTATTATATTACCTTGATTGTCATCAGCTCTGTAAAAGACAACATTGATACTCTTGCTTCAGCAGTCTTTGGTGAATAAATAACAACTAGTATTGATTGAAGAATATAGTATTCCTGGATTTATGAACCAGCATAATATTCAGTGTGAATTAGTAATTTGTAATATCTTACAGTATTCATAAACTGACCAATAGCAAACACTATAGTGACAGAGTGTGTGGGGAAAGTGCATACTGGACTCAAGTAAGGAAAGGCTGTACAGTAGCTGGAGTGGTGAATGGTTGGGTGACGTGGTGTGGTGGAGCCATCAAGAAAGAAGAGGGCCTAAACAAGGGCTTTACTCTTGTGTTTCAGAGAGAGGCTGGCCCCACCTCCCCTCGCTCTGGCCTGGTTCCTCCACCCCGCCACGCACCCGCACTTCCCCGGCCACACCCAACCCCGACAGAGCTGGCAGGTGATGACGGGGCAATTTGGCGTGAGCTGACCTGTGCCATCTGTAGCAAGAAGTTCCATGGACGTAACAGCAAGTCTAACTTGGAGCGACACATGCAGATCCATACTGGGGTTAAACCTTTCCAGTGTCCTCTATGCCCCCACCGTGCCAATAGAAAAGGCAACCTTAAAACACACATTGAAGCCAGACATGGAGCTGAGGCCATACCATCCTACCTATGAGGGTGCACCAAGCCATCTACCCACCACTGTCACTGACAAGAAATAATGAGATACTGTACCTACAGTATGATCAGATGAAAATTTTTTAGTTTTAAATTTCAGTTCTGTATTGCTTTTCTCAAAGTCAGAACTGAACAACAGGATTACAGTTTCCATATAATATGAAAATTAACCTGGTCATTAGATAAGGTGCATATAGTGCAGGTAGTGTTTGCCATGCATAGCATCCACTTCTGCAATTGTAAATTATAATTTTGCTGGATTATGATTAAATCCAGTCAAGAGAATTAAATCCAGTCAAGAGAATTAAGTTTTAAATTTGGACAATAGTTTGGGACTACTTACACTGCAGTCACTTGCATGTACATGCATGCACGTGCACACCCAGAGTAGAGTGCTTTCATTTGCCTTAATGAAGCCTTACCATTTATAGCCATTACTGTACACGGAGAATATACACAGTATCTACAAATTAAGTTTTTTCGTGGATTGTCATTCAGCAACCAGGCATCTTTAGGTCATATACAGTATTTTTGTACCAGTCACTGACCTGGTTTGTTTTTAAAGTTTGAAGTTACTTCATTTTGAGGTTATGTAAAATTCAGAATAACATAAGGTAATTAGAGTACAGGTACTGTAGAGCACTCACTGCATTCATTACAAACAAATAATACTCCTGAAGTACAAAGCATACGGATGGAGGGTATTGTATGAGGTTAGCAGTGGTAGAGAATGAAGTATTTTTCTTGAAGGGTATACATTGATCAGCATTGTGGTGCATAAAACTGACCTTCCTGCAGTAACATAATTATGGTGGCAGTGAGTGGTGAGAAGGCACTGATACCATGGAGATAGTTATGCATTCCAGTTGAGGCCTTGTAAGTCCCAGATAAAGGATGTGGCAGCATAATGTTAAAAGGGAGTCACCTTTGTGTCAGTAGAGATGATACTGGTGTGACAGAGGTGGTGTCAGGTGTGTGTCTTGTTACAGGGGCCGCGTGTGCTCGTGTGTCCTGTGTGCGGACGTAGGTTCGAGGGCAAGAATCAGGCTAAGCGCTCCAAACTAGAACGCCACCTGCGTACTCACACTGGGGAGAGACCGTACCAGTGCCCCCTCTGCCACTACCGTGCCACCTTCAAGTGGAATCTCAAGGCTCATGTCCTTAGTCGCCATGGCCCTCAGCACCTGCCCCAACACAATCCACAGTAGTAGCATTTCACTTCAGTGGATTCACCAGCCAAGCTCATTATGCATTCTAACCACAGGCAGACCTCGCTTAAAGTCTATGATATATGAAAGCAAAATGTATTTAACTTGAAAAACTTTGAGGCATGGTTTTGGTTCATAACTGAAGAATTAAAGGCATGAGGGATTGCAGGTAAAAGCACCTATACAGAAGAAAGTTCTTTCTTAGGACCAGTTTTGTAAGGAGTTATGAGTACTTTAAGTGACAAATAAGTATTCATTCATTATCATCTTAATAATGAAGCAACTGTTCATTGAAATAACTTTTCATCCTAGACACAAAATGCCTTACCCTCCAACTCCGAGGTGTGATGGAAAACTTAATCATATACACAAGGCCATCACATGGTACTAATCTTTTTCAAATGATGGTTCTTACCAGCACAGCCACTCCTGCTTGGGAATCCAGTCTTGTAGATCTGTTTTTTTCAAGATCATACTGGTGTGTGATCCATCTTAGCCACTTGCTGGATTTTGTCCTGCCAACACACAAATGGTTGATCCATCTTCCATGACATATCCATCTTATCTGCTGAATTATTTATTCTTTGGAACTTACCCTTGCCTGTCTACTGACTCCTCAGGATTTTGCCTCAGTTCATGTCCTGTATGTGCTACAGGCATATTTTGCACAAGCATGACAATTTTGTTACAAACTTTTCTGAAGATTCCTTGGCACCTACAAGCAGTTTTGCATGACGTGGATCATACAGTACTGCAACTGTTTGGCAGTGAGCACTTTTGTAGTGACAATTCAGTATCACATTCATCATTCATTATTTTTGCTTTGCATCTTTAATTCTACTAATGTGGTTTTTGGAAAATTTCAGTGTTCCTTTTTATATATATGGTACTGTGCTAGCATCTATCTTCACTTTGATGAATGAGCAGGGTTGTTGACAGTGTGAACAGGGAGATTATCTGGAACATAACCTTGCTGTGGTAAACATTGTACATATATATCCAAAGTGGTGCATTCCTTAAGTAATAATGGCCAAGAGCAGTACATGTGAAACATAGCGCATCAAATAATTCTTGGCTTTCAATGCATCCTTCAGTCCTCCTCTCTTGTCGAAAGAAGAGAGTCGCAGTCATACAGTAAAGTTGTCCCAGTGAAATCGTTTTTGTTCAATGCTGGGCAAATTCTGCACACCTTCCACACCTCTGCACATCTGCTCTGTGCAGAAGTGCGAAATGGTGTGTGGAGGTGTGTTGTGTGGTCACCTCGGTAAAAAGGTGCGTAGGTACTGGTGTGGAAGTGCGGATTGGTCCGCACACCTGTTTGCACACTTGAAAAATAAAAAAATAAAATAAATGTAAAGAAACATTGATCATGCAGCATGTGCATGACAAATTGATCATAGATGATAAATAGTATTAAATACTAAATACTAATCACTGCAATTAGTGATCACGCAGGTGTGAGGCGTCATACTTTTTTTTTCCCCTTTTTCTTCAGATTGGATGGCAAATCCGCTTTGATCACTCGATCAGCCAAGACAGCCAAATAAAGGAAATTTGGTGACCAACCTGGCAATATATTATTGACTAGGAGTGTATATAAAACTTTATATGTATACATATATATACATGTATATATATATATATATACAGTATATATATATATATATATATATATATATATATATATATATATATAATATATACTGTATAGAGAGAGAGAGAGAGAGTGAGTTTTAAGCCAGGTCCCCCCTTTTTTGGATAAGGGCTAAGGTGTTGCCCCTGGGTAGAGGACTTTTGGTTTGGAGCGTGTAGCATTTTATGACCGGATGCCCCTCTTGATGTCTACCAATGACTCTTGGGTGGATTCGATCCTCCGACCCTTCGGTCAGAGCGGAGCGCTTTAACCAACTGAGCCATGGCTGCTACTATATACTGTATATATATATATATATATATATACACATATACAGTGCTTGACAAAAGTATTGGACGCCTATATCAAGGCGCCCAATAGTTTTGGCAAAAAAAGAATCACCCTTTTTGGGAGAAAAAATTTAGCCAGAAGTTTTGGGCGCTAACATGACATCACAGCAGCCTGAGGCCTTACTGCGCGCTGGTTGGCTGGCGCCTCAGTTGCCTGCAGACTGCGAGAGAGAGGGGAACCCAGCTGCTCCTCCCTCTCTTGTTGCGCCATTTTTTACCTAGTGAACCGCAGTGTTTTGGCTTTCGCTACTTTAATATGGCCCCTACCTGTGAAATGTCTAGTGAAATAATATCACAGATTGTTGCTCTAAAGGAGGCAAGCCACCCCACGAAGGAAATTAGTGATTTAGTTGGTGTGGCTTGGTCGACAGTGCGAAGGTGGTGTGCCCATTACAGAGTGGAAAACAGTGGTGACATTCCTACAAACAAACCACGGTCTGATAGGCCCAGGAAAACTTCCCCGAGGTCTGTTAATATGCTCAAACGTGCAGTGGAGTCTAATCCTCGTGTGACTGCAAGGAGAATTAAGGAGAGCAACCCGGAAGTGTTTGGCGAGGTTTCAGTGCGGACTGTTTCTAGAAGAGTCCATGAACTTGGTTACACAAGCCACAGGCCTGTGAGAAAGCCTCTTCTTACACGTAACCAGTGACTTTGTAGGCTTACCTTTGCTAAAAGTACCTTACCTGGGATGAGGACCAATGGTTGTCAGTGTTGTGGTCTGATGAGGCAACGTTTACCGTTACCTGTAATCAAGGAGCGCGAGTGTACCGGCGCAGAGGTAGTGACCCGCTTGACCCCCCTTACGTGGAAAACACAGTTAAACACCCTGATTCACTAATGGGATGGGGTTGTTTCTCTGGTAAGGGGTTGGGGAAGCTTGTTGTGCTTCCCAAGAACTGCAAAGTGAATCAGAACGCTTACCTGGAGCTGCTTTGTGATCATTTACCTGAGTCCTTCGAGCTCACAGGTGCACGACTGTTTCAGCAGGATGGTGCACCTGCTCATTAAGCCAAATCTGTCACCAGCTGGCTTCGTGACTGTGAGGTCTCCTTCATGAAAGACTGGCCAGGCAATAGCCCAGACCTCAGCCCGATAGAAAACCTCTGGTACATCGTAAAGAAGAATCTCCAAGGGAAGGACGTGAGCTCTCTGCCTAAGCTGGAAGCAGCCATTCATGAGTCCCAGGCAAGTATGTCATCCCAGCACCTGAGGAACCTGGCCCTTTCACATCCACAATGTCTTAGGTCCATGAAGAGGTTGCAGGAAACTGTACCAAGCATTAAAGGTAATTATAATGCATTATTTTCATGTTTTTTCCATAGTTGAAAGGTTTGTTTTGTTGGGGGGGGCGCTAGGCACCACATACTTATGTCAAGCACTGTATATATATATATATATATTAGAACTTGGCACTTCCACTATCACTTCTGCAATCTGCAAATTCTGCCATTGCGGAAGTGTGATTTTGTTTGCGAATTTGCATTGGCGACAAATTCTACACAAATTTGCAAGTTTGCATTTGTGGAAGTATTTCCGCAAATGCAAACCTGCCCACAAACCAACCTGACCTCTGAGAACTTTGAGCAGTTCATTTTTATGAAGGGCGACATGGACCTGGTCAAGATGGAGTTGTCTTAGTTGTTGGAGGAGTCTGACTGTGACAGGAGTGAGGACTGAGGAGGTTAGAGCTGAAGAACAGAGGTGGACTGGTGTGTCAGTTTACCAAGTGTGAGCTATGAAGTGTAATAATTTAAATAACTTATCTACAATAGTGAATGATTTACCTTTGTTTTGTAGTAAAAACAGTGTAAGATACTTATCATCATCATCATCATCTTCATCATCTGGACCTCCTTTCCCACCCTACGGCAGGGTGAGGAGTAGCAACGTCCAGGCAGCCTAAGTTTGCCCAATCCAATGGGCCACACTCCCATTCACTCATCATTCAAGTACCCAGAATCCTGGCTGTATCTGATATGCCAAAAACATTCACCACATTCTGTAGCTTCACATAAACTTATCTGACAGAGTCAGTCTGGATGCTGTCTCGGTAAAAAGGTGCCATATCCCCAATCGTGCACTTCTTACAACATTCATCCAGCCAGCTTGATCTCTTGTCAGTCTCCAAGCCTTACTGACTTCCATACCTCTCTTCCTCACACATTCCTCCACCATATTCCTCCACCTTCTTCACGGCCTACCTCGCCTCTTCCCTCCTTTAAATTTGCTCAGATATACCTTTTTCACCACTCTGTTGTTAACCATTCTCTCCACATGACCATACTATCTCAGTACACTCTCTTTGATTCTGGTGTCCACAGACTTCCTCACTCCACATCTTTCATGAATCACATTATTTCATATCCTATCCACTTTCTGTACTCCACGTACATTCCTCTGCAGTCCGATCTCCACTGCTCTCACTCTTGACTTCTCATTTTCATGCCACACCATAGTTTCACATCCATATGTTAAAGTTGACACTAGCACTCTTCATGTAAGCCTCATACAGCTGCAACACTCAGGCCTTTGTTTCTTATCAAGGCCAAACACCAGCTACTTTCCTTCCTTGAGTCACTCTGCTTTCCACTTCTTTTGCACATTTTCCTGTCTTTTCTATCACTGTACCCAGGTATTTGAACTCTCTCACTAATTCCAGTCTCTCTCCATTCACTGTAACACCACACTGGGAGCCAACTTCTCTCTCAGTAATCATCACTTTACTCTTGTCTATGTTTACTCTTAAGGCACAATGCTCACAGACATCAGCAAAACTCTGCATTAGTCTGCCAAATTCTTGTGTGGTATTTGCAAGTAGTACTGCATCATCAGCATACAACAAATTTGGGATATTCCATCCATCATCATTCATTACCAACCCCATCCCTCTCTCCATTACTCATGTTTTTACTTCTGTAATCTCCCCATCCATATGTATATATTAAACAACCATGGGGACATCACACAACCTTGTTGCATGCCCATACCGATCAAGAACCATTCACTTAGATGCGCATTTACCCTTACACATACTTCACTACCATCATAAAAACTCCTGACGGCACGTAGTGGCTTACCATCTTCACCGTACATGCTCAGATCCTTCCACAGTCCTTCTCTGTCTACTCTGTCGTATGCTTTTTCCAGATCCATGAATGCCATAAACACCTTATAGTCCTTCTCACAAGCCTTCTCCACTATCTATCTTACTGCAAATATTTAATTCACACATTCTCTGCCACTCCTAAAGCCACCCTGTTCATCACTCACTAGGACTTCTGATATCTGTCTTACTTTCTCTTTAATAATTCTTCTATATACCTTCCTTACCACACTCAATAAGCTTATGCCACGATAATTCGTGCACTCACTTCTCTCACCGTTATTTTCGTCCAGGCAGCCTTTTTCCACTCTGCTGGCACAGTTTCACTCATCCATACCTTCTTACATATCTCCAACAAGCACTTCTTTCTTCTCTCTCAACTGCACTTAATCATCTTGCACACTCCTCATCAACCCCAGCTGCTTTCCCATTTTTGAGCCTTTTCACAGCATTCTTCACCTGTGTGAGTGTCATGTTTCCTGGCACTGCATTCCTTTTCTGCACACCCGCAAAACCTGTCATGTTTACAGCTGCTCTGATCTCTCTATTCCCATTCATCAGGCTTTCAAGATATTCTTTCCATCTGGTCCTTACTTCATACCCATGGGTTAATAATTTACCACACACATCCTTCACACTTTCACATTTCTTTCCACTGTCACCTCTACATTTCTGCACCTCTTTCCAGAATAGCTTCCTATTTTCAGAGTAATTTGCATTCATTTTTCTTCCTAGATCATCATTTACCAACCTCCATCTTTTTCCTCTTCATTAGTCTCTTTACTTGCTTCTTGCACTCAATATATTCATTTCTTATTTCAATTGAACCCCTGTCCTGTAATCACTGTAGCCACTTTTTCCTCTTTTCCTCCATGGCTCTTTTAACCTCTTCATCCCACCATGCTGTACCTTTCTTCTTTGTTGTTACTCTTGCCACTCTACACGCCGCTTTAGCATTCCAAACCAAGCAATCCTTATATGCATTCCACAGGCTGTCCAGATCCATTTCATTCCAATTCTCTGATCCTAATTCCACCCCTACTTTGGTCCTGTATTCATTTGCCATTTCTTTGATTCTCATCTTCTTGACTTTCAGTCTTTCTCCCTGACTGCCCCTCTCTTGGTCTATTTCACTCCTCTCAGCATGATTATTGCATACTACAATCATATGATCTGATAGACCTCCACATCTTCCTCTCACGGCCCTTGTATCAGCAACCATTCCCAGCATCGACCTCTCGATGAACACGTAATCAATCAGGTTCCTTTCAACACGATCCCCGTTCCCTCTATACCATGTATATTTATGTGCATCTTTGTGTTTGAAATACAAGTTACAAGTGCACAACCATCTTTCCTGACACATATCTTTCAATCACTTCCCATTATCATTTTCTCCTGGTACTCCATTACAAGCCATTATATCATCCTTAGGACCAGTGCCTATTCTTCCATTCATATTGCCCATTACAATCACTTCTTAGCTCCTGGGCATTTCTCCCACTGCTTCATCCAGCTCATCCCAAAACCTGTCTTTTGCTTTCCCACTCCTGTCATCATGCGGTGCATAAGCTACAATCACAGCCACTTTCACCTTCTCAAACATGAACTTGACATACATACATCTCGAATTGACACATTTGTAATCTCGCATTCCACTCTGCCACACTTCATTCATCAACAAAGCAACTCCTTCCTTGCATCTTCCTCACCCATTCATGCATGACCTCACACACTTTACATGCTCTCACTCCTCCCCTTCACACCCTCTTGTCTTTGTTTCATACAGTATGCTAGTACAATAATATTTAAAATACTACAGAACCCCATAATTGCCGAACTCAGAATTTAATGACTTCATTAATTAGCAAGGTCTTCCAAAGAAAAAAAAATTTCAGATAAAAACAAAATAAATTGGAGAAATATGAAATGAATTGGTAAGGTCTTTCTGCTGAAAGTTATATGTACATTTAGTGCTCACTCTTTTGTTTGTTTTTGTGTGTACAGGTATATGTGAAAGAGAGAGTATTGATGCAAACAATAATGTATTCCATTAACCCCTTAATAATCCCTGGCGTTGAACAACCATTTATGGTACCAGTGTCAGTGACGTCGAGTTAATGTGAGCAATAAAAAACTGTGAACAATTATGGAAAGGGAATGAAGGTCACTGGTATGTTTACACTACCCTGCGATACCATTCCAAGCAGTCATGTCTCATATGTTTTTGCCCATATGGCACATTCACCATAATTTTATGAATTCTTCTGCGAATCATAGAAGTGCATGATCAGGGATTTTGGCACCCTTTTTTGACGTGGCAGCATCTGGATTGACTAAATCGGATATGTTTATGTGAAGATACAGAACGTGGTGAATGTTTTTTTGCATACCCGATAGAACCAGGATTCCAGGGCTTGAATGATAAGTGAATGAAAGCGTGACCTGTTGGATTGGGCAAATTTGGGCTGTATTTCTGAATCCACGGCCATTTAGGGGTTAAACCGTTAAGCCATACCTACAATTGTTTGTTTTTGGTGTAACGGAAGAAACTTTTTCTATGTACTCAAAGGTGGATTTTGTTTCCCAACTTCCCAACTGTAGGTTAGGTCAGGTTTCGTTAAATTATTAGATATAGTTAATCTGGGTAAGGTTAGGTCTAATTAATTACTTAGGACAGTCCCTCCTGCCATTATGCTGATTAATCACACAAGAGTTGGCACAGCTGAGCAGCTGAAAACAACAGGGAAACAGATTTAACAAGAAACTTTTACTTTTGTGTAATCTATCTATCTATCTATAACCCGACGCCCTAATCCCACAAAGGGTTGCCGCAGACAAAATGACTCCAAGTTGCTGTGTCACCCACCATTTGACTGCCCTCCCCCAACTTACTCCCCCCTCCCTCATGTATTATGTGTAATGCATCACAGTATCAGTGGTTCATAGGCTATGCAATTACCAGTAATTGTTATTTTTAGGAAGATGTCAAGAATTAGTGAAGGGGTTTGGAATGTAACCCTCCCTAATTTGGGGATAACTGTATATATTTTAGCTACTTTACACTGAGTGACAAGCCAAATGGTTTCTTGTACACCAGGAAACCATTTACTATGCTGGATGGTAACCATATAACCAGATTATGGCACCTGGTGGTTTAGTGGGTAATTATGGTGTTCCATCTGGATTGAGCCTGTGTAGGTTTATATCCAAGGGGTGGTTGGGGTTTATAGCTCACATAATGCCACTTAGGGATGAGTGATGCTGGTCACTCTCATCTTAAATGTCAGGACCAAGTTGCGTATGCCTGGGCTCCTTCGCTCCTCATGGGGCAACGTAGGATTGGATGATGGATGGATGGATGGATAATTTTATATATCTCATTCAACACAACAGACAATTTCCAGACTTCCTAAAGTCATATATTGTTAGCAAGAATAAATAAAGATATACAGTAATTGTAGTGGATAAGTAACTAGAGATGATTTTTAACATTTTGATTACGAAAAAAACCTTCCTAAACTTAATAATAACCTCTAATGGTATCCAGAATAAAATGAAACTGATGCCATGGTACTGAAAGGGATACATATGGTTTGCATTTGTGGAACTGCTGATTTCAAAAAGTTTGCCGGTTGGTTGCAGATGGCTAATTTTGAGGCTGCAAATTTTCACTGCGGAAGTGAATTTCTGTTCGCAGTGCCCAGCTCTGATATATATACTGTATATAAATACTGTAGGGTGCAGGTGCAGGTATAGTTGTGTGTTGCAAAAACTTAGAGGTGTGCAGAAGTGCGGGTGCGAAAAAGACCAAAGTGTGGGTGCGGCAGTGTGGGTGCAGACCTCCTGTTTGGTGTGCAGTTGCCCAGCACTAATTTTGTGAGGAGATACTCTTATTCATTTCATTGTCATAGAGGAACCTGTTTATCAGAATTCCATACCACGTTGAGTACACCGCTTCCCGTCCGATCAGCGAAGTTAAGCAACGTTGGGTCTGGTTAGTACTTGGATGGGTGACCGCCTGGGAACACCAGATGCTGTTGGCATCCCTACGTGTTAAGTGGGGTTGGTGGAGGATTAGTGCCCCTCCCTGTAAAACAATTAACTCTAAGCCCTTGGCCACCCTGTCTGGGATACATGGCGTCTGGCAATGAATGAATGAATGAACCTCGATAGTGGACAGAGTCGTGACCTTCAGATAGCTGGTAGTGTCAGTTTGTTTTTTTCCATTCTCAGACATATATTTCTGACTTGCACTGGTGGTAGAAGTTGTGGGTGCTTTATGGATTAGAAAAGCTACTTTGCTGGTGTTTTTGGGATATTCACATTCAGGGTTACATTTACTGTGAAAACTTGCATTCAGCTGATGAACATTATTCCCACCACATATCTTCATGGAACAATGTATGTTTTTATTTTTAAGCCCACTTAGCCCCTTCAGCCCCGGGATGAATTTTTTTATTTTATTCTGACTTTCTCCAAATGAATTTCTTTAGCTTATAGGGAACATTTGGAGTTGGAGGGGTTAGATGTGATCTTCATTAACCCCCTCATTGCTGGTGTTTCTTCCTAGCTTGAATGAAAGTAGTGTGACAGTGGTTTGAGTGAAATGAAAACTGTGCCATCATTGTGAAGGAATCAGTGTTGTTGCTTAATCCAGTCAGTCTGACTGAGCAGACCTGCTGACTACAGGTAAGCATCTGCTTTTATGGGGCCATCCTCCAGGTACAGTACAGTACATACACCATGCAAAGACCTAGTGCCCTCTTGAGGTAGACAGTGTCTGGCCACAGTTGGACCAGGGTCCTTCCCCATGGCAAGGTGTAGAGAAATATCTGGATGTTTGACTCCTAGGTGGATGATGCAGTTGCCCAGCTCTATTTAGACTGCACGGTGCCACTGCATGCACACTTCTATTCAGGAGTTAAACGTGGAGCCATCATCCAACATGTAAAATGTTATTGAAAATAGTACTGTGGTGTGCCCATAATGTACAGTACATGTAACCAGAATTTTCAGCTTTTTTTTTTTTTTTTTTTTTTTTTTTTTTTTTAAATCCTGACAGGAATAACTGGTCAGGATGTTGATGGTGATGATGATATGAATGGGGGTAATTAATGAAGACATTGGATTGTAAGACAGCAGTATTCAGACATAGAAGACTGGTATGATAAGTTTATGATATAATTAATTAATAAGTTTAAGGGTGGGATCACTACACTATACAGCATGTATTGTAATTGATGAACTGTTGTAACAGAGTATAAAAATTTGTACACTGGCCTTTATGGTTACACTGGATTTACAAATAAAAATCTTTCTGTTAGTGATTTTATTTTATGATCAGTACCCTGTCTTTCAGTCAACCCATATTTCTTGTTGAGAGTACTGTATATTTTGTCAACTGATGTTGATTTGGCTTGATAGTTGTGTACATAGATTGTGTGTATTAGGGCCAATTTTGTTGATCTGAGAATTGATTCTTCTCAGTATACTGTATATTTAAAAGTTAATTTACATTTACCTTTTGTGTGTTCTCCCTACGTGTCAAGTGGGGTTGGTGGAGGATTAGTGTCCCTCCCTGTAAAACAATTAACTCTAAGCCCTTGGCCACCCCGTTTGGGATACAGGGCATCTGGCAATGAATGAAAATGAATGAATGTGTTCTCATAATACAGTAAAACCTCCATAAATCAGGGCCCGTTTATTCGAGATTATGCTTAAGTTGTCATGGCATATGATATTCGTTGATGAAAATAATTCAATTTTTTTCTTAAAAAAATGTCATATAATCCTGGAAAAAACTCCCGAGTCATAAAATGTTGTCTTATGGAAACCTAATCTCAGCATGATGCATTAGGTTCATCATCAGTCTAATGTCTGCCACCACCCGCGTTGGTACTGTCTCGCACCTGCTCCTGTAGTGGCTCCAAGTTCCACACTTTTATTCGTTACCAGCATGGCCTCCAAGGTTCCCAAATGTTGCACTGAAGTTGAAATGTTGCACAGAAGTGATCGTGTGCCCCCCTAACACCTCTATATCCTAGCAAAAGGCCTTCCTTATGCTTGGATTACAACCTCATGGTAAATGATTTTTTTTCTGGTTATTCTGGAGGCCTCACACTTTCCATAAGCTGGAATTTCAGTGAAGTTGGAATGGCCTCAGCCCCTATTATTCTGGCTGAAAGAGGTTTTACCGTATATTGTTTTTGTTGGAGGTGAAAAAGTATTCATTCAAAGCTATGTGCCAATTTTATTCAGAAAATAAGCATTGCACTGGTTTCAGTTATTATTATGAACTATTATCTGGAAGACATTTCTTTAAGAAAATGGTCTTATCTCCTTTTGCAGTCAGTGCTCTTAGGGAATCTCTTTAGATATAAATATACTTATGAAAATGAATGTGGTGTTAATCTGACTTTGAGAGAAAAATTATGACATGTTTATGTACATAAATATAACTTGTTACTTAATGCATGCGATTCTTTTTGCTATATGAACTGGAAATGTCTCAGAGAATATATATATATATATATATATATATATATATATATATATATATACACATACAGTACCCTCGTGTCCAACACTAATATTGTCATGCACAGGTCCCGTGTTGGACCAAAAATGTGTTGGACAAACAACAGAGCTTATGGGGAAAAATGAATTATGTCAGCAACCCTAGGAAAAGTCACCCTAAATACCTACCATATACCTTTCTATATATTGGTACTACTGTAATTATAATAAATGGTGCTGTACTATGAATGATAACTAACCTTTTAGTATAGTGTTGGTGGGCTTGCTGGGAATGGAAGGTGGTATCCGAGGCTGTAGGTAATCCTACTGGGTCCTCGGGGGATGGCTCCTGGCGTCACTAGCGGGTAATGGCTGCTGTTTCTCCTCAACCTCCCTCATAAATCCTGCAAAATCATGCTCAGAATCACTATCCTCAACCACATCCATGGAAGGTCCTGCTTCTGCCTGTCCTAGCACTCCGTAAGCCTTCACTGCTGCCAGGATCTTGTTTTGGTTTTTTATTATGGTCCTCACGCTGGCTTCATTCACGTTGTAGGCCTTGGCGATGTCCACTTTCCTCTCTCTTTTCTTCTTCCTCTCGATGATTTCTAGCTTGGTGGCCTGAGGGAGGTGCCGCCGCTTCTTGGGGTTCTCAGAAGGCTTCCTAGGCATTGTGAGCAGGATAAATTGCAGTAGCAAGGGCAGAAAATGCAGGGAGAAAAAGAGCACCTTCCAATGCGAATTATGCGACTGAGTGGCGCTGTGGCGGGAGATATTTAAACAAAACATCACGTGAGAGCAGAAGCATTTTTGATTGGGCGGCATCACGATCACGTCACGATAGCAGGTGGGGGAGGCAACTTAATCAGAAGTTTTGATTGGCTGTCAGCATCACAGGAACGTCCAGTATGACTGTGTTGGACCGGGGGTGATCGTGCTAGAGGTGAACTCTGCGGATTTCGCCCACTTCTCGGAGCTCCGTGCGTGTTATGCTAATGCACCCATGTTACAGTAATTAAATTGTATTAAATCGTACTAATTTTTTGCTCTCCGTGCTGGACACGAATCGTGCTGGACAAACGCGTGTTGGATGCGAGGGTACTGTATATATATATATATATATATATATATATATATATATATAATGTAAAGCCTGGTTATACAAGTGTCCCTCAGCTCTCTCCTTATTCCTTGAAAGGATGATGGTGGACTGTAGATGTGCAACTTCAGCCTGATGTCCACTGGATTTGTATTTGTATGAACCAGGTGCCACAACAACAGCAACACCAATAATATGCTGTGTGTGGCAGGAGTGGAATTAAATGCACCAAATCCATAACATCACCCTACAAAAAAAAAAAAAAAAAAAAAAAAAAAAAAAAAAAAATTAAAATTGAGACTACATTTTTGTATTTTCAGGTGGGCAGCGTGAGGGCAGCAGGGGCAGGGACAAGGGCAGGGACAGTGAAAGTGGAGCTGGAGGAGGTGGAGGTACAGGTGGAGATCAGTGACGCTGGTGATAGAGACGATGATGGTGATAAAGGTGTCCATGGTGATGGGGGATATGACATAGGTAAAGCTGGCCGTGTTAGAAGATCTGGTGCTGGTGACGGTGATGTTAGGGGTAGTGTCAGTTATAGAGATCCAGACCAAGCTGAACTTCCCAGCTTGCAGTGTCCAGAATGTGGCAAGATTTTCTATGGCCGCAACAGACGTCAGTTAGTGGGAAGACACCGAATAATCCACACTGGGGAACGTCCGTACCAGTGTCCGTTGTGTCAGAGGCGCATGAATGTTAAACACCATCTCACCAGGCACATGCGCACTGTCCATCTCAATAAACTAGAAACTGTTAGCAAAGGTGACTTTCCATAGTGATAAAGTGAAGCTTACCACTGTGAGAAGCAACCTGTTTTTCTCTCATGAAAGAAAGAGTAAGAGAGATAGAGAAATGAAAAGGTGCTAAAAAAGTACCATGCTCTGCATCATAAGGAAGAAATGAACACTGGAACATACTGTTTAGTAGACCAACTTTATTTCATTAGGTCTTAAGAGGTAGTGTAATTAGTCAGTCTCATGGTATGTATTAATTTATGCATTACCATGCAGTGAGTAAAATGTGGTACTGTATTTAGTTCCTGGGTCATATATATTGCAGCCAGCTAGTTTTTTAATCATTGTACAGAAGTATACAACAGTTGACCCCAGTGACCACTTTGGTGGTGGGCATATGGGAATCAGTGAGTTCTTTATTCAGACCAATCTTGGACTGCGAGTGATGGAGATGTACTCTCTCTTGTTAGTAGCAGTAGTTCATGGTAACTCTAGTGAGTTGCTCACTACATATGAGTTTGAGGTACTCTTGATGAGTTGCTTTTAAAATATGAGTTGGAAATCATCTGATATGAAAATGATTAGGCCTTGTCCCTCGGATCTTCATCTCATTCCTGCCTCTCTGAGATATGGGATTGTATGAGTGCATAACAGTAGCCAGGGGCTGACCTCATAAGGATAAGTTAAGATATTGTAAATTTTCGATATATAATAAAGTATTATTGATATTGTCTTTGTTATTCTTATAACTCAGTCCCGCACCTAATAAAAAAGAAATAAAAGTTGTGCAGTTCAAAACTGCAACTTTACTGGATTTATTGGTGACCACAAAAGTTATGATGGCTGAACATAAAGATGAGGTGAACACTGGCCTGATCCAACAAATATGATGCCTTTGATTTCCTGATTATTAAATTTTTAATGAAGACTATGTTATACTATTTACTCTTCTACTGGTCTCAGCCATTAGTCTTTGTTTTCATAAATTTGGTAGTTTTTTTAGTCCTCTCCTTAACATTCCCGTTTTAAATCCTTCCAAGTTTGCAATACTGTACTTCTACCTTTCCAGTCATTGCTCTATTTTCTATTTATTATTATGATTATTTTTTCTTGATATTTGTAAAACACTGTAGTCTGTACTGTAGTTTAAATTACTGAAGGAAAAACTAGTGTTAGTATGACAATAAACCTGTGTGAGTACTGTATTGAGTCCCATGTCTTTTGAAGACTAATGTTGAGCATATGACAGAGTAGACAGACAAGGGATATGAAAAGTTTTGAGAATACAGTACAGTACCCTTACTGCTTTCATGCCTAATTGGTACCGCCATTGCGTCGCGAAACTCAAACTCGCAAAACTTGTGAGTATACTTTACACGTAATAAGTTGTAATTTGTTGCGGGGTTGGCCACCTCATTCCCCCTTAGCTACCCAATAATGACACAATACCCCTAATATAAATTCTATCTATCTATATACCTAGGCTGCTTCCCCCAAGGAAAGGGAGGTAGCCGAGACAGGACGACACACTCCCCATTTACTCATCCATTCAAACACATTCATTCGCATCTTAGCCCCAAAGGGGAGAACGGACAGATCCTCACCGCACCACACTGCACAAGGGTCAACCGCGCAATGCAATCAGTGACATCCGCAGCAGGGCCCGACAGCAGAACTGGTTTACCCCTGCCACATCATAACAGACCCATCCCCTTACCCGCACCTGACCTGACTAGCTGATCAGACCAAATGCGGGAGAATATCCCCTCAGGGCTGTGTCATCACTTATTCATTCACAATTTCTCTCCATTTATTTCTGTCACGCACAGCCACTATTCCTTGCTCAACAGACATCCCTCTCGCATCCAACGCTCCTTTCACACTGTCCATCCATCCTATTCATGGTCTTCCTCTCAGCCTTACACCTCTCACATCAGATCTAGTTATCTTTTTCACCAATCGCTCATTATCCATTCTCTCCATGTGCCCAAACCATCGCAACACCCTCTGCTCAACTCTATCAGCCATCTCCCGAACAACTCCAGTTCTCCTTCGCACTTCATCATTTCGCACCCGATCCATACGCGTCACTCCACACATACTCCTCAGACATCTCATCTCCATTACATTCAAACTTTTCCTCTCTGCTACACCCATATTCCATGTTTCAGCCCCATATAATGCAGTCGGTACCACAACACCCTCATACAGCCTTCTCTTTACATCCATTCTAAGCGAACGACATTTAAACACGTTTTTCATTCCTCCCAGCACCTTTCCTACTTCATTTATTCTAAACTTCACTTCTGCATCTATTCTTCCATCCACAGCAACATGTGACCCTAGATATTTAAAACAATCTACCTCCTCAAGCAACTCACCATTCAAAACTATATTCATCCCCCTACCATCTATCAACCTCGTACACTTCATCACTTTACTCTTATTCTCATTTACTTTCAATTTCCTCCTTTCACACACCCTTCCAAACTCCTTTACCAACTGTCTCAATCTCTCCTCTGAATCAGTCACCAGTGCAGTATCCTCTGCAAACAGCAGCTGCTTCAGATTCCACTCTCCACCATCAACGTTCACCAGACTCAGACCTCCACCTAAAACTCTTGCATTCACCTCCCTTACAACACCATCCATGTAAATATTAAACAACCAAGGCGACATCACACATCCCTGTCGCAGCCCCACTCTCACGGGAAACCAATCACTCACAGCATTTCCCACTCTTACACATGCTTTACTATTCACATAAAAACTTTTCACCCCTTTTAGTAACCTACCATCAAGTCATACAATCTTAAAACAGTCCACAAAGCCTCCCTATCAATTCTATCATACGCTTTCTCTAAATCCATAAATGCCCAAAACACATCCTTGCCTTTCGCTAAATACTTTTCACACACTTGTCTCACAGCAAACACCTGATCAACGCATCCCCTCCCTCTCCTAAAGCCACACTGCTCATCACCAATCACTCCCTCTGTACCCTTTCTAACTCTCATAATTAACACTCTACCATACACCTTACCTACAACACTCAACAGACTTATACCCCTAAAGCTAGTACATTCATACTTATCACCCTTGCCTTTATACAACGGGACCACACAATCACTTGCCCAGTCAATTGGCACCATACCTTTCTCAAAGCACACATTCAACAATCTTACTAACCAGTCAACAATAGTCACTCCACCACCCTTCAGGCATTCCACAGCACACCCATCCATATCTGCAGCTTTCCCTGTTTTCATCTCCTTTACTGCCTTCTCCACTTCCTCCTTCGTGATCAAAGAATCATTTAACTCTCCCAACACATTTATTCCTTGCACCCTTCTATCCGCCACAATCTCAGCCTCCCTTTCCTCCTCTACATTTAACAATCTTTCAAAATACTCTGCCCATCTTACTGCATCCATTTCAATTAACATCCTTCTATAAATTACATACAGTTAATCAGACATATAATATATTACTGAACAAAGAATTTGCTAACATTGACACTTAGGCCGAACTGCTTGATGGGGTTGTTGAAGGTGAGTTCCGAGGCTGGGAATGGTGGTTAGTTACCACCTGCTCCCTCACTGCTCCCTGCCACCACCGTTGAGTCCCCCACACCACCACTTCCCGATGCTTCAACACCAAAGCCCTCAAAATCCGGTGGGAGCTCATCAAGCTCCCCAATGTCATCAATGTCCTCATCCACAGCACTGTCGTCCTCCACAGGCTGTATGTTCTCCAAAGCCTGGGCTTGTTGAATACGAGAGGAGAGGAATGATGTTATCAGTGTCTGATGATATGGATGAACTCTGGCATTGAAAAGGTCCTTTTTAATTGAATGCACTGTTGATTCTGGGCAGTTAAACTCCTTCACAATATCACCTGTTCTAGCACCACTGTTCAGCATGGCTAGTATACCACGCTTTTCTTCCAGAGAATATTTCTTCTTACTCACACCTTTACAGTGCTCCCAAGTACCCTTGCCCTTCCTTGAACTCCAAATCATTGTCATTCCTGTACATTTGATCCTGTGAATATCCTCTTCTTGTACTGCCCAGGTCTCACTACCATACAGCTTTACACTCCTAACACATGCTGCATACAAAGTTCCCTTAGCACAGAGGGAGAGCTCTCTCAGTATCAGGAGAGGCAACAGCTCTCTGAACTTCTTCCAACCACTCCTCACTCTAGCCATAGAGCTAGCTCCAGGCCCACCTTCAACACATAACATGTCTCCCAGATAGCAAAACTCTTTCACACACTCAAGAGACTCATCAGCAAGATCAATCCTTTAATGCCTGACGATCTCCACATGCTCTTCCTGACACACTTCACACATGAAATCAGCATCAACTTGCAGTCCACCTCTAGTACCACATATCTCTTATGCACCCACTTACCATAAACACTGCACAAGATGGAATTATATCCCACGCCATTGTGGTAAATCGCACATGGCCACTCTCCCTCTCCTTTGACAGTACTGCACCAGCCCTAAATACCATCTTTTCTGTTTTACCTGCATTTACTCTTGAGCTATTGTGTCCCATACCATCTCCTCACTTCCTAAGTTGTTTCTCTGCCTCCCTTTCATTCTCTTAAATCAACAAGTGTATCTAGAAATAAAATTAGAAGTAAATGTAGCAAAGAGAAAAGTTATGATATTTGCAAGGAATGAAGTCACAGGCTGAATAGTTTGGAAATGGAGAATGTGAGTACCTTTAAGTATACTGGGCAGATTGATGAGCGAGGACAGGAATTTAAAGAGTGAAATGTGAGAAATGGTACAGCAGGGAAGGAAGGCTGCAACTACAGTACAATGAGGGAAGTGATACAGGGCAGGGAGGTGAACATGAAAGCTGATAAGCCATCACCACTCTAATGTATGGAAGTGAAGCTTGGACTTTGTTGGAAGGGCACAGATTAAGAGTGAGAGGGGTAGAAATTAGTTATATGAGAGGAGGACGTGGAGTTGTGTAGAGAGACAGGCAGACAGTGAGGAAGTTCAGGAACATTGTGGTGTTGATGTGGATGTAAATGAAAGTGTTAATAAAATACTCTAAAATGGTTTGGTCATGTAGAGAGGATGGAGAATGAGAGACTGACTAGAAGAATGTATGTGAGTGAAGTGGAGGGGGGTAGGGACAGTAGGAGGCCAAGGATGAGATAGAGGGATGGAGTAGAGAGATATACAGTACTGTATGTGGGAGGTGAGTATGAGTTACTGGGTGGGCAACCAAATGGTGGAGAACAAGGTGACATGCAGGCTATTTGGTTGTGTTCATCCTCTATGGGATTAAGGCATCTAGCAATAGATAAAAAGAGAGAGTGATGGATAGATTATGACAAGGTGAGAAGAGATTTCATGAAAAACTAGTGGAAGCGTGAAGTATATACATGTGGTTCAAGGGGAAGTTTTTACCAGTACCTTCTGAATGCCATGTAAGTGTTAGGGACTACTTTAGAACAAATTACATTAAACACAGGATTTTTAACATTAGCCAGAGAGGAAGAAAATTTAATATATGCTTTAATTCCAAAGAAGATAACATTATGTATTTGGTGCAAGCAGATGGCTCTTGACCAAGGCAGCAGTAGTCATTCCAAAGAATGATTCCAATGTTCAGCACCATGATTTCACAGATGCCACTCTTTAGGAAGGTCCATAGCACTGGAATGACAGAACTCATTTGCTGGAATAATGTTGTAATTGGAGGAGATCCAATGAGAAGAAAGATTAACACTGTAAGCATGATTAGTTGTAAGAAAAAAGTTAGGTAGGCATGTTGGAACTTGTTCCTAGATAGGTAAGGGTATGTGTAGGATGCTGTACATGCTGCTCTGCCAGTAACCCCTGAACTGCAGATACCATATTTGTTTGCATTATTATTGCACTGTACTGCAGTTGATGTACAGTACTCTTGTGTGGCCCATTTTGTGGATATAATTGAAATGCATAAGCAGGGTCTTTATGATGCAGCATGACTTTTGCATCTTGCTTTATGCCAGGAATTATGGGCAGTACATCATACTACTGTACATGCTTTCATCTCAGTATCTATCATCAGTGTTAACAGAGAGCTTATCAGTCTCTCATGCTCCCTTTGCCATGACATCCGTCTCAACTTCTCTTTTTATTGTTTTACCATTTCACCAATTTAGAGAAATAATATTAGCACTGTAAAAAAAAAATTGTGAAAGCGTAATAGATGAAAAAGCTACAATGAATAAATAAAAAAGTAGAGTTTTGATAAGTCTCTCTGTATTCCAAAGACAAAGGCATAGGCAGGGTAGCACAGATTACATGTCTAAGGCATAGACCTCTCCCACCAGGAGGAGGAGTGGTGGTCAATAGAGAAGAAGGTTGAGGAAAGTGTGAGATTGTTGCAGAATTTGATGAAAGTGAGTCAGACAATGGTTCAGATAATCTCAAATAAACAATGGGAAAGGGGACAGTTGTGGTTCTTTCTCCTAGGAACTCCAAGACTGGATTTTGATTTGCTATAATTGAAAAATCTGAATAGGCTGTTTTGTGTGTGAAATGTGAAGGGTGTGATCCCCTCCCTGAGAATTCCAAGTCTGTATTTTGAATTTCCATATTTGAAATTTTGAATAGGCTGTTTAGTAAGTAAAGTGCATGTAGTTTAGTGTAGACAGAGGAAGATGTAGTTGCCATAATTTGACTGGTCCTATAGCAGGTGAAAGCTGATCTGTGTAGTTGAAAGGTTGATTTAGACCCCAGTGGGTCAACTGATATTTAGAGTAGACAGAGGAAGATGTAGTTGCCATTATTTGACTGGTCCTATAGCAGATGAAAGCTGAACTCTAGATGAGAGGTTGATTTAGGCCCCAGTGGGTCAGCTGATATGCTCTTGTAAGAAATGCTTGCTGAGGTTACTAAGCAGAGGATGAGTAGGATTCTTTGTAAAATGTTACTAGGCTGCCACTAGATCGCATTATTTTGCTGAGGTCCCAACTTCAGAGGGATTAAGAGGTCAGCCAAGGAAACAAAGGTGATAACTCATCTGTTTACCTCTTGTGCCTCAGTGACTCAAAGGAGCTGTTGAAGGTGTGGCCACACCTGGTAGTGCATCTGGTATTGTGTTCATCCCAGGACAAAATAAACTGTTTTGAGTAAGAATAATGTTCAGTTAGAGCATAACTGTGAAAAAACAATGATTCTGCAAATGTTAGGCACAGTGTTTGTTCCAGAAAACTTGCTGGTAAAGAATAAGTGATGGCAGAGATAAGTACAGTGGCCCCTCCAGGTATGCAGCTAATGTATTATTGAATTTTTCAATGGAAATTGAATTGCACAAATGGTACCATAGAAACTCATGTTATAAGGTTAATTGATATGGCAAAATCCAAAAATTTTCCCTAGTCCCCTTTTTGGCCCTCTTGAAAATTTTTTACCCCTCTCCCGCCAGATCATACCTAATATAGTATTTATTGAAGTAAACATACAACCACTAGGAACATCACTGGGCATAAACAAGGGTTAATTAGAGTGTACAGAGTGGTGAATAGGGGTGATCACTTATAACATGGGATGGAGTGATGCTTGGGTGTCCGAGAGGGGTGTATCTGAGGTTGAGGGGCTAGAGGAGGGGTGGGGGGATCAGTACCTCTTAACCCCTTGAGGGATGAGGCTAGGCCTCGAACCCCTCAAAGTCACTCCCCCCATCATTGTTAGGGGGCTGATTTCTGGGATTTTCCTTTGTCAGCCAGATTCTTGCCTACTTAACATGAATCACTGTAGGGTTTATCTCTCTGCATAAATGGTGAATATTGCAAATGGATCCCATGTAATTGGAGGGGTCATTGTACGTCATGGATGAACCATCCAAAGTAGGGAAGTGTAGAGCACACTTATGTGGTGGTGCAGTCTGTAAATTGCATACAACAAAAGCACTAGTGGAAAGCTCGGTCACTATATATTGTGTGTTAATGTCATTTGAGCAAAGTTGCATTCTCCAGAGCGCCTTGGGATAAGCTGACTGGTATACATAAGGGAAGTTTGTGAATCTGGCAGTGAAAATGGGTTTAATCTGGATGCCATCTTTAATTAACAAGTTTTTGATGACTGATAGTTACTGCTACCATCCATTTAATGCTGGAGTTCTCATGATGTGAAAATATACTCTCCTGGCTATCCATTCCTGAGAAATGCTTTGTATTTTGTTGCATGTGTATGTTGCAATATGTTGCTGGGTTGAAGGCTATCTCTGACTCTGTAAGTAAGATGATGGACTACAAGAACCCTTCACATTGATGAATGAGTTTTGAGTTTGAAGGATTTACATTTAGAAGAAATTGACCACTAACCTGCAAGGTCATAGGGGGTGTCTGTAACCCTTATAGTTTATCTTCCCAATGAAGATGAGTTACACATTATCAACTGTGGGGTCTTTACATTTATGTTTTCTGCAATATGATCCACTCACAGCATGCAATGATGAGAGTGGATCTTCATTTCATAATATTCACTATGCATTGTATGTTCTCCATCTAAATGCTAAATGTAGTAGTTCATGTGTTCCACTAGGACCCCAGTTGTGCTGGTTGGAGTTGAACTTTTAGGTTTACATACAGGCAAAGATACTGCATGATCAATCAAGAGCAGTCTGAATACTTAGTTACCATGGGTGCTGAAACTAGTTCCAATGAAGTAAGCAAGCTCTGGAGACTTCTAATGTACCATGGTCTTTGATAAGCTCAAAGGAAGTGATGGTTTGCTTTATGGTAATGATTAGAAACTTTTAAGTAGTATTGCTATCAAGTCTGAGGGCCTGTTTGTATCTTCGGTGGTTGGGGACATGTCATAGCTTCCCTACAGGTTTTTCAGTGCCAGCTTATTTTCTTGGCATAGATCAAACCTGACTTGACACTGTATGACCATCATGAATGAGGGCAGAGGATGCATTTGTTTGATTAGGACAGAACTGATGAGGCACTTATTTATGAAGTTTATCTTGTGTGGCAAGAGGAAAGACAGGTTAACACCAACTAAATGAGATGGAATGCAACTAAGTTCTGAAGCTTAACAGTAGCCCATTTCATTATGATGACAGTTTTGCTTTTTTTTTTTTTTTTTTTTTTAAATGCCAGATGATTAAAAAAACACTTCTTGTAGTGAATATAATAGATATGGTTTCCATTACATGCCTTATTAGTGATCTTTTATTTTTTACTACTGGGTTATTATATTTAGCTTAGGGGTCTTGTAAAAAGTACAAAGCAGCTGTTTTTCTTGAGATAAGGTATATATAAAACAGCCATGTCTAATGTATAAAGTACTTATGGGGTTGGAAAGATAATAGTGGTGTGACAAATACTGATTTAAGCCTAAATCAAAGATTATAGTTAGGTGAGTGTGGTGCTGAGTCAGTCTTGCTGTTGCAGGTGGGAGGGCTGGAAGAGGGCTGGTGTGGGGCAGCAGGTAAGGCAGTACCAGATGCTACCCTCACCTGCCCAGTTTGTGGCAAGGTGTTCCGTGGTCGCTCCCGCAAACAGGGTCTCAGCCGCCACCTATGCACCCACACTGGCGAGAAGCCCTTTGCCTGCCCTCACTGCCCACACCGTGCCAACATGAAACACAACCTGCGCACTCACATCCTTGCTGTCCACAACCCCTACAGCTAGAGCCAAGGTCCCCCATATGCCTGTATGTCCTACATGAAAGGAAATACTGTATTTGTTGTAATTTTCTGTACATACTAGATGCTGTTTGTGTAATGCTCACAGTAGTTTCAGTAAAGTACTGTACTGAACATTAAAGAACAGCTGTCATATAGAAATTATTTTGAGTATTATAATTATTCATTCTTGCACTTGCTTGTATGTGGTGAAGGAAAATTTTGCAACACTTATATTATTTTCGTATTTCATTAGTGTTACTGATTTTCCTCCAAAGCAAGGCATTAATATTGAGGTTAAAAAATATAAAGAATTTGTGGTTTTGAAAATATTGTGATATTTATTGTTCATTGTAAGTTTTATGGAAGTACTGGTACAGTATTTCTTCAGAGGCATAAGTGAAAGATGACCATGAAAGAATTTGTGGGGTGGTGAGAGATGAGTGTGACACAGGGTCTGAGTGGGGATATTTTATGTTACAGAGGGGATCACCACCGCTGTTGTTTGGGTTGCACCAGCGACCAGGAGGCAGCAGCAGCAGCAGTGGGTCCAGTTCCACCAGTGGCCTGCATGGCAACGCCCCCTTTATGTGTAATGTGTGCTGCAAGTCATTCCTCAGTGGGTGGGAACTGCGGCGACATCTTCATGCACATGCTGATGCCCGTCCCTTTCGCTGCCCGTACTGCACCCACCGCTCCAACTTCAAGCATAACCTTAAGTCTCATGTTCGCAGCATTCATCCTGGACAACCCTTCACCTTCACTGTAGAGACTCAGGAGGTCAATGATGCATGAGGGCCTATCAGTCCTTCATCCTCTGTATATTTATTTTACTTTTGCAAGAATTTAATGCAACTGTCCCTGAGTGCTCTTCACTGGATAATGCCATAGAGAGGAGAAATGGGAGGACTGTTGATCAGTGCAAATAAATCAGTGATAACTATGCTATTCAGTAAAAGTGATCAGTATATTAATCTGTACTTTTTATTTTAACAAGTGACTCATGGGATATGAAAGAAGGGATACTATCCACATATCTCTGCCCATTTTAAAGGGCAACTAAAGGGGACCGGAGATGGCACTGGTGTAGAGCTATGGTCACCTCACCACACAGCAGTTATGAACTTCTTAATTTACCTGGAGCTTCCTTTCTCCTGAGATTCATGACCCCACAGAGATTTTAAGAGTCTTGCCATAGATCTCCCACCCCAATGTGACAGCAGAAATTTTGGTTAGGATGATGTTGATGATGATAATAAATGTATTTTCACTGATACTTGGAAATACCAGATTCACACCTTTATTTCCTCCATGTACAGTAACTATTAAATACCTAATTCCTGAGTTTTTTATTATTATATTGGTTCACTAAAAAGATACATGAAATTGCTGTTGAAATACAGTACACAGGAGTCAGCATATATGATATCTTGCATGTAAATGCAATGTGTTTTTAATATGATAGGTTTTACCCCATAACTGTAATGATGTATTAGTTTATTTTATTGTTGCCAACTTTAGTTGATTTCATTCAGCTCAGGAAAGACCTATCATACTGACAAGATTAGTGAAAGGCTATACCTAACCCCTTCAGTATGAAAAGTGTCAGTAAGCTGCATAGAACTGCCTGGAGATATCAAGAATGACATAAAAACTACATCTTGAGCTGAAGGGGTTATCTTAGAGAAAACAAGTTGTTTTAGATTTGTGGAGTATTGACTTAGAAAGCCATATAGATGTTCTGCCTCAGTGCATATTGAGAGTTCATGAAATATTTGAACAAGAACATTTGTTTTGAGACTCTGAAGGCCTTATGTATATCCAGCAATGGAGTACTGTATTTAGAAGTGCTTAACTTTCCTCTATCATTTGTAAGAATATAAGAATGTGCAGTGTTTGTGGTTACCTTGTGTTGCATTACTTACATACATTAAATGCATTGTACATTTCCTTGTTGCTTTTGTTACTGAATCCTGTCATATGCATAGAAAATAATAGTTAAGATACACTGGAAAGCTGTTAATTATTAATTGGGAATATATTTAAGATACATTAGGTTTAGATTAAAAAGTTTGGAGAGAGAAAATGAAACTACCTCATCCCTCTCCACTAGAAATATCTTTCACTGATTCCTTAATGTGGTGGCACATATACTGAATATAAACTGGAGTTAGTTATACCTGTATGTCCATCACTCTTGAACTGCTCACAGCAGCTTAAATATCAGAGATTTTACTGTTGCCTGGTATTAACTGCAGAATGTAGGGATGAATAGTGGATTTTTTATTTATTTATTTATTTATTTTTTTGAGGGGGGATATGGTTGTTATGTTTTGAGTTGTTTAAACTCAGTCAGAGGTCTGTAACAGTAGTGTTTTTTTCTGACATATGCCAGGTAATTTGGTCAACTTAGGAAAATTTTTACTCTTCAGCAGTTAATACAGCTAATTTTCTTGATTTTTTTTTTTTTTTTTTTTTTTTTTTTAACCTAAGAGCTGCAGCCATTGGTTTAGTTTTTTGTTGTGATGCTGGATGTGCTGTTATGTGCTTATTTTTAAAATGGGGGTGAGACACCAGGGAGGGTGACAGTCATGGGCTGTATGCAGGTTTGATTCCCTAGAAATGTGCAAAATAGTTTCGCTTGCTAGGTGGAGCCAAGAATTCAATGGCATGAATGATAAGGGAATGATTGTGAGGTTCATTTCACTAGGTATGCTGAGGAGAGTTTTTTCCTTTTTTATCCTTTGTTTTCTTGTTTCTGGACCTTACTAGACCACATCTCTGTGAGATAGTAATGGTGGTGATGATGATAATTTACTAAACTAAAATTACTGAATGAACAAAGAAACTATAATTTGATGAATGGAGGTATGCCCTTTACTGTACACCAGAGCTTGTATACTGTATACAGTGTGTGTCTATCTTAGAGAATAATATCAGTCAAATTATTTTCAATAAAGTTTCAGTACACATGCTGTTTGCCTCCCCTCTGCCCCTTCCTTTATCTTTGGAGGTGTTGGCATCAATAGGAAGTGTGTTCTTAAGCCACATGTAACAACCATAATGAACTGTGTGGGATTAGGGCACCTCACAGTGCAACTTGATGAGGATACAAGTGTCTTGAGTACTCCTGTGTGTAGCAAAGAAAATTGAACTGCATCCAAGGTTTATCCGAAAATTTTCAGTGCGTTCTATTGTTCCTGGGAGTCCTACAACTTTCATAAGTCCATGTGCCTCCGCATTTGTATTTTGTGCACAGAATTTTATATATTATGAATCTGTTGAACTGTGATCTATGTTTATGTGCAGCATGTTCACAGTACATGGTAACTGTGAGGTTACATCCCAGGTCTCCATGTTAAGGGCCTGAGTGCTATTATAATTACATCAGGAATATGCCACCTTAAGGCATTTTCCCAATGATGTTAACAACATTTGTATTTTTGTTACTTGTGTGTTGCAGGCTTACCTGCCCCTCTCCCCTAGTCCTCATAACACTCATGTCCATATTATTGTCTGCCAAGTTGTGCCCTATTTGCTTCAGCAAATGCCACATACATGTGATCTTCTCTGAACATCCTACCTCTCCATATGCTGGTGGGTGCTGTAACTCTGGTCAAAGCAAGGTGGCAAACCTTATTCTATTACTCACTTTCAGCTATACAAGAATATGGTCAAAGCAAGGTGGCAAACCTTATTCTATTACACACTTTCAGCTATACCAGAATACTTGATCACAACTGCCAATTGTACAAGTGTAACCCAAATACGGTATAATATATATACATGCCTTTTTGCAATCTCCTTCTCCTTCCAGGAAGGTTTTCTTTACTTCCATGGCTTTACAGCACCATAGGGCTGAGTCACAGTCTGTCCCAGGTGCTTCTAGACCAGACTACATCCTGTACAGACAAAATCTTCCTGACCCCTTCCCTGCCATCTTGTACTTTTCAGTCAGGTATAGGAAAAATGGGGAACTACAGCACGCTCGCACAGTACACATGATCACAGTGTGCAAATCTCCTAGTACATGAATTGCCAAAAATCATAACCATTAAACTTTGAATGCGCAAGTTTAGCCCACAATTCACGAGGCAGAGGCAAGGAGTGGCCCAAAACCGCTATTTTCCATGACTACAAGACCCCCCTTCCCGCATGATGCGTCCATCGTGACTTAGAGGCTCGTGAGGATGGTGCTCAAGAGGAGTCTACAGTAAGATTTCATCAATAATGACTTCAACAACAATGTTTTTGGCAGTAACTGTAGGTTAGAATAGATACCCAGTTTCTAGAATAACATTTGGATTCTCTTGAATAACTGTTATTTCATGAATGCCAAGTTGTTATACTGCAAATTGTTATACTGCAAAGACGTTCATAACAGGATGAGGAACGAAACTGATGAACAAGAAGAGATGAAGAAAATTGCTGAAAATGTGAGCAGTAGCAAGGAGATGGAGGATCCTCCCCTCACCACCTCCCCTGACTTGCCTGCTGCCGTCCCCTCCACCACCACGGTCCCACCATACTCACCAACTGCCTTCCTCTCCACCTCCACAGCCCCACCTGACTCATCTGCTTCACCTGGCATACCTGCAATGCCGACGATAATGGCTGTTGCTGCATTCTTGAAGAAATATAACATTCAACAGGCCATAAATTTCTTTGTCAAAGCCTGGAATAATACAACACTGGCAATCGTTAAACACTCGTGGCGCAGCTGGGGCGGCTTGGGTACTCTAAGTGTGTTGCTGCACCTCGGAACCCTAGCTATTTAGTCCATCAGGCCTGTCATCTACTGTTTTTAAGGTGACTGACCATATTTTTGTTATTATAGCTGTATCTGTAGTAAATGCCTTAAAAATTTTCCCCTTCTTATATCTCTAAGGTTAAAAAAATATTGAGGTTTGAGGGGTCCTGCCCATATGTTGTTTTTCCCATGATGTTATGTATTCACAGTATGCGAAATCACAGTGCGCAAAGTTGTGGACCGCCCATCCACTTGCGCCTTGTGCAAGCATACTGTATTATTATTGAAGTACTGTAATATGCTATTTGTGTCATGGACTGCAAGATGCTTTTTTTTTCTCTCTCTCTAAAGTGCAGCAGCACCAGACAGTCTGTCAGCTATTTGATCCTTGCCAGTGTACCAGAGCAGAAGCACAAGTCAGGGCTCACTGTTGCACTCAGCTGAGTCCTTCCAGGGTGCCACCTCAGGCTATGATGTACTGGGCATATACTGTCGATTATAGATCAGTGGTGGGTTCCCCCATTTCCAGTTCAGGGCTTCTTCCTATGAGTGCTGAAACAGGTAGAGTGAAAGGGTGGAAATCAGGCTTCTGCATATTCCAAAACTAATTTTTTCAAGTGTATCAAGGCCAGGCAGTGAACTTACCCAGTAATGCTACCCAGTGAAGGAGATTATGTACTGGTTTCCCTTCTTTCTCCTTACAACACACTGCTCTGTCATAGCTTGTGCCTGATTGAAGGGATAACACTTCTTTCATGTATTGCCTAGGATCTGGTGGGTGCAACAGACTTGATGAGGACTCCCCAGGATGATTGAAGGCATCAAAGCTTGCACTTTTGATGAAACCTAGGTGGCAGAGTCACTTTCTTTGCTGTTCAGTGCAGTGTCAGTCTATGGCTGGACAGAGATGAACCCTTTTACTCCACAGTGCTAGTGGTTGTTGCAAGCAACTTATAAAATCACTTTGTATGAGTTTCTCCAATAAAGATCTGGTGTGTATGAAGCCTGACTGATGGTGGAAGAACTAACTGGAATGGGTGACACAGGCACAGTTGTGGCATTGAATACAAAAAGCTTTTGAGGTGTTTGGTGTTTCTGGAGGATAAAAAGAAAGAAAATATGGTGAAGGTGAATAATATGTGAATACAGAAAATGAATGAATGACAGGAAGTAGGGTGGGCAGGGGTTGACACATTGTGCTCTTGTTTGCAGACTAGCGTGGGTGTGTCCGAGGTGGGTCCTGCTGGAGGACCTGGTATGGCTGACTACAGATGTCCTGCTTGTGGCCGTTGCTTCACACGCCACTGGCACCTAAAGCGTCACCTTGCCACTCACCTGGCCTTCAAGCCATTCCGTTGCCCATACTGCCCTCATGCTGCTAACATCAAGGATAACCTTAAACTGCACATTCGCAAAATCCATCCCCGAGAGACCATGGAGAAGGGGTTGCCAGATCTCTGAGCATGGCGAGAAAGTACTGACAGACAACACTAAGACACTACTGTTGATACAGGTGTTAGTGTCTTGTTATAACGGAAGAACAGAGAGATTGTGGGAGTTAAGTCCACACATGTTTGGAGTGTATTGTGTAATAAAACATAGGCAGACAGGCTCTTCCTACCTTACTGACACTTCATAGTGAGAATTAATGTTGTGCATAGTTATTTATCCAGCCAGCTGACTGTCCATGCTTAGATCTAGACCCTCTCCAAAACTGGGTTTTTATGTCAAAGTATAACAACAGTATGCAGCAACTTGCCATTTGGCAGCATCATGGGCAGGCAGTTCAACAAGTGCACAAATGCATGGGGAATGAGAAGAGCATGTAAATTAGACCCTTGCTATATCGAACTATTTGGGGAGAAACCTGGTTTGATAAAGCTGAAACTTCGATAAATCTGAGGGTCACCCCTCCAGGTGGGAATTGAAGCATATAATAGAAAATAAATTATTACAGTATCATATTCTAGTACTGTAAGTGAAAACTATGCCCATTTTTCACTAGCCTGACCCATAATTTCAGCCTTTTGCAGCTTATTTCACATGCTTGCCATAGCACTTCTTCATGACTGGTATAGTATTACCATAATCTGTTTTAACAACTTAGCAGTCACGATGGGGAGTGAGCAGTTTCTGGCCAGGTTGGAATAAATCCATCCATCCATTCATCATCCAATCCTATGTTGCCCTATGAAGAGCGTAGGAGCCTGGGGCTAGGCAGATTGTGACATTTAAGATGAGTGACCAGCCTCACTAATCCCGGAGTGGCATTACTTGAGCAATAAACCCCAACCGTCCCTTGGATATAAACCTGCACTGGCTCTAACCGATTTGAGCACCTAAATTACCCGCTAAACCACCAGGTGCCATAATTTGGTTATACGGTTACCACCCAGCATAGTAAACGGTTTCCTGGTGTACAGGAAACCATTTGGTTTGTCACTCAGTGTAGAGTCACCCATAGGCAGAAGGAAGAGGAAAGAATGAAGGAAAGAAAGACAGAAAAGGGAGTGTAAAGTCACCTGTAGGCAGAAGGAAGAGGAAAGAATGAAAGAAGGAAAGACAGAAGAAGAAGAAGAAAGGAAGAGAGGAAAGGGCAGACACCCAAAGCAGCAATACATCGAGTGAGTGGATGGTGGGTGTCCCCACCTGCCAAGAATAAAATGGGTAGGAAACAAATTTGATGCACCCCGTTAACTGACCCTGACTCAGTACAACCAATGAAAGTTCATTGGGTTCAGAGGCATTTGATGCATCCAAAATCCATTATATCAAAATTTCCTATAAAAAGGGTCTATTGTAGTGGAAGGTGCCACATAATTTTTGTGTTTCTGTGTGTTTTACATCATTTTATACCTGAATAACTGCTGTTAGTAATTTGTATGGAATCTATATAAACATGTAGATTAGTAAGACCAAACAGTTATCTATGTATAAGATGAATAAAGTAAGAATTAATCCTCTAAGATTTGTTTCTCTGTTTTATGCCACCAGTAGTTACTTTGTAAACCAAATGTTGTTATAACTGTTTATAACATGAAATAACAGTACTTGTAGATTACTACACAACAGGTAAATGATCATTACTGGTGCAGTATTTCTCATGACTTCACGCATGTATGAAGGCAAAGTGGGACTTGGACTATTTCTTCCATAAGGTTACAGTAATGTATGTTAACATCCAGGTTCCTATTAGTTGCTCCTAGATGAGTAAAATCATGTGGCATTAGCTTGAATAGAATACAAGATTTGTTTTGCTTATGAAAGAGTTGATGATACCAGTATTAACTGAGATTTCTATGATTCAGCTGAGTGAAAGTGTCTTGCATTAGCTGGAATAAAACATGAGAAAATGCTAGCATGCAAGGGGTAATGGGATCTATGGGTTTGATGGGATGGGAGGGTGGGAGGGAGGGGAGATATATAATGAGAAAACTTGGGATGTTTAATGGGCTATGATATAGAGCCATACTCTACTGTACCCTGGATATGTGGTGTACAACAGTAGCAAATCTATTTGCCTCTGATAAGTGTAAAACTGGAGTCTGATGTGAGTGGTACCAAATGACTGTAAAATAAGTACAAAGTGCAGGAGAGGAAAAATATTTCTTTTCCCTCATCTTACTCTCTTTTTTTCCTTTCCACTTCACTCACTTCCTTGCTACTCATCAGGATTTCGGTCCATTATCTGCTTCCCCACTTCAACCTCCTGCTTTTTCTCAACATCCTTTAGTTGAATGGTTAAGGAGGTTTGGTGCCACTCTTTTATGGATCCCTGTACTGCTTAATCCTTTCAGTATGATGGTGTAATTTATACAGCTTTTCCTCTCCATCCTTCTGTCTCTTTTTCTTATTGATTTAATCCTTGCTTTTCTCTCCATGGCTGCTTTTCTTCTGGTTCCTTTACTCTAAAAATCAGTACCTCCTTATGCTTCTTATGCTCTTTTCTGAAGACCTTACAGTAGCACTTCAGCATGAAGAGCTTTAATTTACATACTCTGACAGGCTCACTGTCACTGAGGACTTTATTAGCACACTCATGCAGAGAAACTGAAATGCCTCTCTGTGATTTAGGTGTATTAAGGTACTGTACTTCATTTAAACCTTCTGAGCCATGATCCTTTTCTATGTACTTGTAATTGCTACAGCCTGGTAGTTCATTCTTTGCCATGAGAATGTTAGTTCATTCACATTATATTCTCCAAGTTAAACTTGTTTCATTATTATGCTTGTAACTACAGTATACAACAGTAGTACCATATTTTCAAAGCTACTACTTCTTCACCAAGAATTTTGTTCTGGCTAATGCTAGGCAACTTTTTCCATATGAATGATGCCCATAGTATCTACAGAACTATACTGTAATAGTTTCTACCAGATCATTACCAAAAGATGCAGTTACTGAACAAATTAAAGATGTGAAATGCAGTGAGGGTGTGCCATTTCTACTTGTTATTGCTGTTGTTGTTGTTGTCCTACCCCAGTCAGTGTGACTGAGCAGAACCATCAACTGTCGATGTCAGGACACTAAAATATCATAACACACTACATAATAGCTAGTGACATATATATGACATATATGCTGTTATACAAGGCAAAATAAATTTAGCCATGGACACATTATCTAGGAACCCGATGACAGCTCATGTTGCAACATTAGGTCTAAAGGAAAAAATCCCCAACCATGACAAAATCTCGAATGCACGGAGACCTGATCCAACATGGTCTAAAGTTATATACAGTACCCTCTTGTCCAGTACGCATTTGTCCAGTACGGTCAGCAAAAAAATAAAAAAAATTATCACTGTAGTATGGTTTTGTTGGGCTAGTACTGATTGGCTGCGCAAAGTGGGCCAAATCCGAGGAGTTCTCTAGTACTGACGTGCTGCGTCCAGTACTATTACCTGGGCGCGCACGGGAAGATGACCAACACCGAGGAATGTTTCCCTAGTACTGCCGTGTCAGTCCAGTACGCCTTCCTCGTGACTCGTGACGTGTGCCAGTCAAATTGCAGTATTGCACTTCCCCCTGTTGACGAAGATGATGATGTGTCTGTGTGTGACTATGAGGGATTTATGAGGGAGGTTGAAGCAGAGAGGCCTCCTCAGGATCCTGAAGGCTTTCCTCCAGGGGGTCAGTAGGACCTCCTACAGCCTCGGAAACCCCTCCCCCTTCCCCCCAAGCTCATCACCACTCACTTTAAAGGTTGGTAAAATCTTAGTTGTGTCAAAATGTAGGAAAGTTGAATTTTGGGGGGACTTTTTCAAGGCTTGTCTGACATTATTCATTTTTCCCATAAGGTCTGTTGTTTGTCCAGTACGGATTTAGTCCAGTACGGTAGTACTGTCTAACAAAAATACCGTACTGGACGCGAGGGTACTGTACAAGTTGGAGAGCGGCAAGGACATACAATTTCCCAAGCTACATATACTACTCGAACAGTTCACAATAGCTGACGATGCCTTATATAGGATCAGCCCAAGACAACCAAATCATAGAAGTAACAGACAACTAGTGGTACCTTATGATATGATACATCACATTTTAGGGACAATACATGATAGTCCACATGCAGGACATCCTGGCAAAGATAGGACTGTCAGACAAGCCCGGATGTTATACTACTGGCCATCGTTACACAAAGACATACACAATCACATAGACAGATGTGAGTCATGCGCGAGACACAATGGCTACATGTTAACACCTGCACCTGTAGGGAAATATCCTGTACCTAACCAACCGTAGGACATTGTCATGGTTGACTTACTTGAGTTACCCTTATCTTACAATAATAATCAATATCTCTTTGTTGCTACAGATCATTTCTCAAGATATGTGATTTTGGTCCCAGTTAAGGATAAGACAGCAGAAACAGTGGCAAGAGTACTCATAGATCATATTATCTGTAGTTTCACCACACCATAGGTACTGTATTAATAAGTGATAATGGTGGTGAATTTAATTCTGAAATCTTACAAGAAATATGTAAACAATACAGTACAAAAAAGGTCAGTGACTTAGCTTACCACCCAGCATCCAATGGGATGGCAGAGAGACAAAACAAAAAAGTGTTGGATGTGCTATGACACATTATCAGTGAAAATTATGCAAGCTGAGATGATTGGATTCCCAGAGTGGAAGCATCAATTAATTACACAATAAACAAGGCTATAGGAGACATGTCCCATTTCATTATTTACGGTACAGACAAAAAGTTACTGTACAAGATTCTGGAAGGTGAAAATTTGCCTGTATACAATTTTGTCGATTATCCTAAACTCTGTTTGTGTGAATTCCAAGAGATACACAAAATAGTGAAGAAACAATTATCGATGTCCATGGAAGAAATGATGGAGTCATTTAATAAAAAGACAAAAGAGTCAACTATCAGCTTAGGAGACATTGTCTATGGTATCATTCACGCAAGAGACAATAAACTATCACTGAAAAATGAAGGCCCGCACAGAGTAATTAAGAAAATAGCCAATAAGGTAATAATTATGTCACCGTCGAATGACGAAGAAAACCAAATTCATGTTGATCATGTAACCCCTAAAGTGCTGACAGGATCGATCGATCTTTTTTCAGGATTACACAAGATACTGAATGTGATCAATAGAGGGGCTCAAGGAAAAACTGGGGAAAACATGCTCCACCCCAATTGTGATGTATATCCCTTCCAACGAATCAGAACTAAGTGCTGAATAGGCAGGAAGGAGGGAGGAATGGGGTGGGAGCATGTAGAAAATGAGAGTCGCACTGCCAGGAAGGGTAACTTTTTCAACTTTGACGGGCTATAGCTCATGAACCAGTTGGTTTAAAATGCTCTGGTTTGCGCATAAGGTGTGTAAATTCAAGCTCTAAACCTTGGGCATAACACTTTTAACTTCTGTAAGAGTAAAAAAATTGGCTCCATAAACAGATTTTCATGCTGGTACAGTCGATCAAAATGCGTACCATAGGGGTTAAAAAGAGTCTCAAGGAATTTAGCCAGCAGTTATGTAACCTTGGACACAACCGAAAAACTGAATACAAATGATGACAATAATCTAAAAGAAATTGATACATACAGAAATAAATTAAAACTACATAACAAACAAACAAAAATAGGTGTAACTGTTGCTACAAATGCCACAATACAGCATTTATATGATCTAGGTATCGATTTAAACTCCTGCTATAATTGAAACAATGAGCAATGTTATTGTTCTCTAAGAGCCAGTTTATACTTCGCATTGTCACTGTCATCTACCTCAGTGTGACTGGATTAGCTAATTAATTATAATTAAACAACACCAGGGCTCGTTATCAGGCTTTGATGAAAGGTATTGCAAATGCTGGTAATGGCAAGCTCACCATTAACTTACTTCCAGTTCACAATCTATGTCAAATAATCAGTCAAGACATACATAAACTTGGTTTGAAGCCTTTGTTTCAGGACAGGAATCTCATGCAATATTATCCATACTTAGAAATGACTCTAACACCAACATCAGTAATAGTCCTAGTACCATTCATAATAGATAATCTGTTTACAGTCCATCAAATACAGTATATTCTTGTCTTTCAAGAAGAATGATACCTTGGTCACCATCAACATCAACACAGAACTCATCATGGTCTCCAAGAGACAGGACACTGTCACTGTCGCTAGTGAATCAACAATTGAACGCAAGTTTTGTACATCCTTACATGTTGTTCACCTTTGTCCTGCATACATCTTCACATTTCAGCCAACGGGAACAGTCCCTCGTAAAATGGTTATCATAAGAAATCATGATATTCATCAGCACTGCAACTTCACATTTGCTCCAGATAAACTCACCGAGCATCAGCGCACCAGGCATTCACAGTTTTTCTACTTCACTCATAACACATCGGTTTTTATAATTTGTCTAGATACACCACCATCTCATACTTCAGCATCAGGACTATACATAGCACCTGACTATTGTGCTGTACTTACACCGTCTTTGTCCACCTTAACTACAAACATTCGCTGTGCCATCCTTAGTCACACACATAAATACATCCAACCACTACCTAAGGTGGATTAAACATCATTCATTTCATTCATTCATTGCCAGACGCCATGCATCCCAGACGGGGTGGCCAAGGGCTTAGAGTTAATTGTTTTACAGGGAGGGGCACTAATCCTTCACCAACCCCACTTGACACGTAGGGATGCCAACAGCATCTGGTGTTCCCAGGCGGTCACCCATCCAAGTACTAACCAGAATTAAACATAAGTACAAATATTGACTTCTAAGTTTGAACCTATGCAATTAATCAGTCAAACAATGAAGCCCGGGGAAGAATTGGATATGCGTATGTTCAATTCATAGTATGTGTATTGCCCAGCTCCAGTTGTCATTATAATCCTCTCCATTTAGTATAGTACTATTGGCTATGCACAGAATGCAAGCAAGGATTGCAGAGTTGGACTCACAGAAGGAAGAGTGAACATTCAGGTGAGACCCCCTGAGTGAAATTTGTATACTATGTAAATATTGTAAATTATATATATATATATATATATATATATATATATATAAAAGAGAGAGAGAGAGAGAAAATGAAGGAAAGGGGTAACATATATAATATCAACATAAGTGTGCATGTGATAAAACTGAAATACATGTATCCATTTTATATAACAGTATTAATATATCTCATATATCAGATCAGATATTCATTCTTAGATCTTTAGTGGAAAAGTTTCTAGAGAAGGGAAAGAAGCTGTATGTGGCTTTCATGGATTTGGAGAAAACATATGACAGGGTGGATAGACAAGGATTGTGGAAAGTATTAAGAATATATGGAGTAGATGGGAAGTTGTTGAATGCTGTGAAGAGTATGTATCGTTTTCGTTTTTCGTTTTTAAAGGCTCCAACATGCTTGCATGTGCTAAGGCTGCAGTACGTGTGGATGGTGAACTGAGTGAATTTTTCTCTTTGAAGGTTGGGTTGAAACAGGGATGTGTCATGTCTCCATGGTTGTTCAATCTGTACATGGATGGGGTAATAAAAGAGGTACGCACAAGGCAGGGTAGTGGATCTTGGAGTGGCTGTGGTGAGAGAGGGTAGTGTTTGGAAACTCCCTGTACTGTTGTTTGCAGATGATACTGTGTTATTGAGTGAAGACGAAGGAGAGCTGCAAGGCTTGGTGGATGAGTTTGGGAGAGTGTGTAAGAGACGGAATCTAAAGGTGAATGTAGGGAAGAGTAAAGTGATGGTCTTTGAGAGAGGTGAAGTCAGTGAATGTACAGCGAGGGTGGATGGTGAGGAATTGGAAAATGTGAGTATGTTTAAGTACTTGGGTAGTGTGATGAGTAAGGATAGAGGTTTGGAGGGTGAAGTGCTTGAAAGGGTACAACAGGGAAGAAAGGTTGCTGGTTCCTTGAAAGCAGTGATAAGAAGCAGGGAAGTGAGCATGGAAATGAAAAAGTTACTACATGACAGTATTGTGATACCAACTCTAATGTATGGAAGTGAAGCTTGGACGTTACTGGAAGGACACAGTCAAGAGTGAGAGCAGTGGAAGTGAGTTATTTAAGAGGAGCCTGTGGCGTCACATGGAGAGACAGGCTGACAAATGAGGATATAAAGGAGCATTGTGGTGTGGATGTGGATGTGATAGGAAGCGTTAGGAGGAATACACTGAGGTGGTTTGGCCATGTGGAGAGGATGGAGGGTGAATGACTGACGAAAAGAGTGTATGTGAGTGAGGTGGAAGGGGGAAGAGGGAGGGGGAGGCCGAGGATGAGATGGAGGGATGGGGTAGAGAGGTATATGGGAGAGGGGGGTGTGAGTTGGGAGTGGGAGAGTGAAATGGCGGGGGACAGGGTGACGTGGAGGCTATTTGTTTGTGGCCACCCCGAACGGGATTGAGGCGTCTGGCAATAGATAGATAGATAGATATAGATAGATAGATAAATATAGATATTAGGTACATCACATATGGCCGATTCTTAATACAGTTGATGACTATAGTCTTAGCATGGTACTACCATCAGACTGTACAGTATTACCATTGTATAAATCTATCAATCTATCTATTGCCAGACACCATAATCCCATAAGGAGTGGCCATTTGACTTTGAGTTATTTGTTTTACAGGGAGGGGCATTAACCCTCCACCAACCCACTTGTTGACATAAATTATATCATTACAATGCAATGTTCTTTGTTCAGTTTTTACTCCCATGTATACAATATGTTATGGTTCTACAGTATTATTGTGTCTGTGCTATATTGTGATGAATACGTGTATTACGACAGAATATGTAATTTGTTATTACATGCTGTCGTAGGTACAACAGCTTGGCATGACCGAGCGATGTCAGGACATTAAAATATCGTAACACAATAAATAATAGCTAATGACATATGCTGTTAATATGTAATATAGAGGTTTGAGAAAAGTTGTGCCTAAGCTCAGGAGAGCTGGAGGTAAAAGTAGTGCAGATTCTAGCTGGGGAACTTTGCACACAGCACAGTATGACGTAATGAAAAACTCACACCACATTCCCGATGGAAATCACCACATGTGCCCACACACAGGACCCAACCAGTCATATACTGTACAGGGGAAATTGGAGAGGCAGGGCAGAAGGGGTTAGGACGCGATAAGAGAGAGAAGAGGGCATGGTGGAAAAGGCAAGAGGAGAAGGCATGGCGTTAGCTAGCATAAACCGCTCTCACCTTAGTACTGCTCTTGTCAAGATGACTTTCTCTGTGAGAATAAAACTGCAATCGAACCCCAGACTCATCTTTATCTTTCTCCTGCCATCCATGGCAAAACCAACTTGAAAATTCTCTACTCTTACAACCCTTACAATCTAACATTTTTTTGAAATGCCTTGGTGATGGCTATGAGACCAGCATGCAAGTGTCCCTGCAGGGACATCCCGTGCAGTGAATCAACGTTCTCATGCAGCTGACAGTGCCTTGCCATCGTGAGGCACGGAGGTTTGGTTCCTGGGTGGGTGCTACATCTGCATCTCTCTACCAAGTTAACAGGGGCATCATAGTGAGCTTCATGTCACCCAGTTATTTGCCCATATGGTTGCCACCCAGAATCATAAATGGTTTCCTGAGTTACAGGAAACCATTAAGCTTGTCACTCAGTATAAAGGCACCTGAAGTAGAAAGAAGAGTAATAAACAGTAACAAGAAGGATGGTAGAAATAGGAAAGGATAGCAGGACAGATACAGAAAAAGGGTGATCAACATGAAGGAAGAAGTAGGCAGCACTACATCAAGTGAGTGGATGATGGGTGTCCCCACCTACAACCTGTCATTTCTACTAAATACATCATAATCATCATCATCATTATCATTCCAGCCCTTATTTTCACCTAAAATGATGGAGTATGGGAGGATCTACAAGCTAAATATAAAACTAATTAACATTTTTCCTCACCAACTTTTCCAAATACATCAAAGCTGTTGCTAAGTATCATTTGTTAGTGATCATTGTATCCTGTTACAGTGCAAATAATAAATATGCATACCTGATATCATCTAGATGCTGCATTATAAGCTAAAATTTGTTAGCCTTAAGTGTTACTTCGTTAGAAGAAGGATAACTTGAGGCTGAATATTTAGATAACAGTCGTGTACATACAAATCTTGGAAGGAATGAGTATTGAAAATGCTTCAGCCACAGCCACCTAGGATGATTCGTTATATATTGTACAGTATTAATATGACAGGGTGCCGATACAAGGGTTGAACTCAGTTGGAAGAAGCTCCTTAAGAATTGAAGTAAGGCTGTTACAGTACAACAGTAGTAATCAGGCACACATGAAGCCAAGAAGTGACGACTAGACGTTTTTTGTTGTTGCAGGCAAATGTGGTGATTGAGGATGTGGCAAGCTGCTTGACGGTGCCCCAATGCCGCACTTGTGGCCGATGCTTCTCCCGCCACTGGCACCTAAAGCGCCACCTGGCCACCCACCTAGCAGTCAAGCCCTTCCGCTGCCCCTATTGTTCCCATGCTGCCAGCATTAAGGACAAACTTAAGTTACACATCCGAAAGGTTCATCCTGGCCTTCCAGTGCCAGCCGACTTTGAGCCAGTCCAAGCCTGACGTACTTAGACCAGTTTGCTTTGTGAAGGAATCACTATCCAGAATGGAATTAATCACTTTTAATGGTGATGCACATTATTACATAGATGATTTCCATATGGTTTCATAGCATATATTCATTAAGATCAGCCAGTGGACAAAAACTTGGTTGTTGCCAATTCTTGTTACTCAAAAGAGGGCAACACCTGGCAGTAAAGGTTAACATAAATACAGTATTTATTACACAAGTACAGTAGATGAACAGATTTATTATTTGCAGTTCCCTTGACATGGGTCAGGTGAAGATAAAAGCAGCCATGTATTCGTAATTCATTTTAACTCAGTGGTATTATGATTTATTTAAAAATACTAATGTCTGAAGGATAAAGAACTACTTGCAATGCAAGGGTTTATTCTCAGTTAATGCTTAGTCCTTTGCTATGAACTTTGGTAAAGTCTAGTTGTTAGGATTTTGTTATATTCATCTAGCATGTTTAGAAAATGAAGGGTGTGAGGCAAGAGAGAGATAACGTTTGGGTATAAGATTAACTGGTGAGCTTGGCAGTACTTTGAAGGACAGGGTACTTAGCCTAGGAGAGAAAAAAACTTTGTGTGAATATATGCTGCTTCCAGTATTCTCATATGATTGATGCCTAGGCAGTGAATGACAGAGAATTTTCCATATTTTGCGCTGTAGAGATGAGCTTCTTCAAAACAGCCGCAGGCATAAGCAGCTAGATGGGATGAATTATGGCGAAATGAACAGGAACGTTGAATGTGAAAATGGAATATAAGAGTGAAATGTGACATTTCTGAATGGATAAAAAGAAATACACCAAGATGATATGATTATGTTCAGAGAAACATAGATGGAGCATAAATCTTCATGTGGAAAGCCTGAAGGGGGAAGCCACGAATGTGGTTTGGAAGGAAAAGGATGGAAAAAAGTATACTGTAGCGGAGAAAGAGAGAGAGAGAGAGAGAGAGAGAGAGAGAGAGAGAGAGAGAGAGAGTAATTTGGCAGTTCTGCCATGACCATTCTGCACTAGGTGGTTTTTAGGAAGTGTGACCATCATCCACTCACTTGATGTAGTGCTGCCTACTTCTTCCTTAGCCTTATCATTCTTTTTCTGTGCCTGCCCTCCTCTTTTCCTACTTCTCCCATCTTTCCTGTAACTTCTTATTGCTTTTCTTTCCTTTACAGGTGGCTTTACATTGAGTGACAAGCTAAATGGTTTCCTGTAAGCCAAGAAACCATTTACAACACTGGGTGGTAACCATATAGCCAAACCATAAGTGCTTCCTATGTGTCAAGTGGGTTGGTGGAGGGTTAATGCCCCTCCCCGTAAAACAAATAAAGTCAAATGGCCACCCCTTACGGGATTATGGCGTCTGGCAATAGATAGATAAACAAAGCAACAGAAAGGATGATGATGCTTATACCAGGTATCAGTGGAGGATGTCTTTTATTTGTTATGAAGCTTCTGTAAACTGTCAGTACTGCATGCATAAATTACCCTATTGTATATAGCTTTGCGAAGGATTGTAATTTTTATTGGTGATATAGGGCACAGATATACCAATGGAGTAATTGTTTATATGACACCTACTGTATATTTACCCTATGAGGATTTCTTCATAGGCTACTGCTAGGACATTTTTATTCAGGTGAGGGAATCACCCCATCCATAATGGGTTAAAACTATTCTTGAGAAATTTGTGGAAGGCTCGTACACATTGGAATTATATTTTGGATACTGTTAGGCAAGTGTATTTAGTTAAGAGAATCACTCCAAACCCAAAGGCTTTAAAAGATTTAATATTATGTACTCTTAATTGTTAACACTTTAAGTCATGGCCAAGCATTTCATGTGTATTCCCATAAGGAAGCAAATTCCACAACTGATATCAGAGAGGCAAAGATATTAAAATCCTACACTCATAGCACACACTTCAGTTTCAGACTTGCCTCACCCATGGTACATAGTGTTACCATCACAGACAACCTCTCGAAACAACTTGCAATTCAGAGTTGCAGTGCTGCAAGCTTCACACTCAATGCAGACAAATAATCCATGCGCTGATGTGTTCATGAAATTGAAAATGTTAATACAGGTATTAGTGAATTACAAGTGTGAAACTTCAGATAATCAACATCTGCTGTAGCATAGCACTATCACTTAGCACATAATCTAGTACTACCTGGTACTGTTCTCTGTACAATGCTGTATTCTAATTGGCTGTATTGCACTTCCAGTACAGCACAGAACTATTAAAGTGAAGTATAGTATTCTTTATTTTCTGTTTGTTAAAATTATAATTGTTACACTTATCATGGAGCTTTTAAAAAACTGTAAAGGAAATGTAGTTGAACTATGCTCATTGTTTATCACACCTACTTATTTTTTCCATGTAATATTAACTTGATCATCATAAATATATGCTAAGGAATAATGCAGTTGAAATTTTTTTATCATCACATAATGCTAACTTTTTCATTCCATGATTTATCAAAAGGCAATCTGTCTCTTCACGGCATGACACAAGCAACTTTCAAGATAGACTTGTTTCAGCAGCCTTTATTCTTGAGTGTGTGCCTTTCTCACTTCACTTACTACTGTACCACCAATTCTGTTCTACACAGGGAGGGGTTAGCAACAGTCTACATTAACTCATTCAGTACAATGACATCTTAAAATTTCACTAAGGATACCTACAAACCATTTCATTCAGCTTTGAAGAACCTCTTGTTGTGAAAGGGTAAAGCATCATTCACACTTTACTACTGTGTCAGTGCTGGAACTAGTATACTGTAATGAGATGTTTTCTTAGCCTTCACTTTCTTTTTAATTGAATTCTTGCCAGGGAATAGAAGGAGCAAGCTGTTTGAGGGTAAGCAGTCCTCCAACATGAAACATAGGGCAACACACATCTTCAAATGTCATCATATGTACAGTATGTTTATACTGTACTGTCTGCTCATTCAAGACCAATGTAACAGTATCAGTGAGGGTGTTTTCATGTCACACAGTCTCATGAAAGACAAGTAAGATTAATGAAATTCATATGTTCAAGCTGTTCCCTCTCCCAGCCAAGGACTGATTGCATGATGTAGCAGTCCACTCTTTTGCTGCTTGACTCCTCCTCCCTCTGTTATCTTGTTTGAGCTTTGATACCCTACTGCTTTCATTTCTTGCTGAATCCTTAATTAGATTATATGCAACACTATCATCTTTGTTGAGAACAGTGCCTAAATAGCGGAACATTCTTGCATTCTCCATTAGCTTATTAGCTAGTCTTAAATCACAGTTTATCTACTTGTTCCCCTCAAACAAAATAACTTTGCATATACCTGCATTTGCTGTAGAAATTCATCTCGCACATTATTTCTGGACTCCATTGTTATTTAGATTTCCATCACTCGTCTCCCAGCAACACTGCAAACAGAACATTTCATTACAGGAATGTGTAAGAATGACTCCCCTCTCCACTGTTCTCTTTTTCATGTCTCGTAGTAGCCCTTCCACATATTGTACTGAATCTGGTAGTATTTCCAAAGAGTTCTAAAAGATTACCTTTTTCTAATACTACTTATGACAGAAGAAGAAAAAACTTACATAATTTTCAGTATACTTTTACATTTTAGCCACACATAATACATCTCCCATTCCCAGACAAACGTCGTAAATTTCCCAGACAGACGTCGTAAAGCAAGTAATTGTCAAAACATCATCTCTCTTTCCTGAAATCAACCTGTTCGTGTTGCTGTACACCAAATTCTAACTACTGTATAAGTACCCCATACTTTCAGTCATTACTATCATCATCATCAGCCATTACAAGTCCACTGCTGAACAAAGGCCTCCCCCAATCTTCTCCACGAAATCCTTGACTGAGCCAGTTTCTGCCACAATTTCCCTGCAAATTTCTCTATTTCATCTCTCCAGCTCCTGTCTGGCATTTTTCTGCTACACTTAAAGTCTTATGGTTTGTCTAGTCAGTCAGCCTCTTGCTCCATCAGTTATCTCTTATTCATGCTACATGGCCTGCCCACCTCCATTCTGTTCTTTTATGACTTCTGTAATGTCTTGGCCTTTAGGCTGCTGCCTCACCCAAGTTGATCTTTTCTTGTCTCTTAAAGATATTCCCAACATTGACCTCTCCATTGCTCTCTGAGAATGGATTAGTTTATTTTCCATCACCTTTGTAAGTTTTCCGGTCTCACAACCGCACGTCATAGCTGGAATTCGTTTTGTTTCGTTTTTAAAGGCTCCAACATGCTTGCATGCATTGGCCTTGGTCACCTAATGCCGGCTCTCCATGCTGCACGATCCATTGCAGCCTCCCTGTTCAGTTCCTTAACCCTGAGGTCACACTTAATGACCTCGTCCCATGTCTTTCTCAGTCTACCCCTCTTAACCCCACCCCCAATATTAACACTTCTCACCTTCCTCACCCAATTATCATCCCCCATCCTCTCCACATGTCCAAACCATCTCAATCTACCTCTCCTCATCACAACATCAATACACTCCAGTCCCATCCTACCTCTCAACTCTTCCATCGTGAACCCAGCCCCCCCAGACCTTGGATGCAGGGACGCACTACACATCCACCTAATCATTGTCATTTCTGTACGTCTGAGCCGGCGAATATCCTCCTCCTTCACTGCCCAGGTCTCACTACCATACAGCATTACACTCCTAACACATGCTGCATACAAAGACCCCTTAGCACGTAGGGAGAGTCCTCTCAATGTCAGGAGAGGCAAGAGCTCCCTGAACTTCTTCCAACCACTTCTCACCCTAGCCACAGAGCTAGCTCCAGCCCCACCTCCAGCACACAACATGTCTCCCAAATAACAAAACTCTTCCACACACTCAAGAGATTCACCAGCAAGTTCAATTCTTTCATGTCTGACAATCTCCACCTATTTATTTTTTGTTTCATACATATTGATAAGCTTCTTACTCTACCCTACCTTAATTCTTTTCCATGTATCAACTTCTGTCTAAAGCTGGATGCTTAATCCATAAAGTGTGGCCACAAAGAAATTACCTCTGTGTCACCCTTTCCTTTGCCATCAGGCTGTCTTCTCTGCAGCTCACATTGCCCTCACTCACATACTGCTTCTTCCCATTTTTTCATCATATCTTTGACCTCCCTCTCCACATCTTTCCTACTTCACTTTAAAACACTCCACTATTCAATCTCCCATTCTCCATTCACTTCGCAAGGCCAAACCATCTCCGAGTACCCCTGTACTATTTCTTAACACATTCCAGTACATCCACATCAACACCACAGTGCTCCTGAACCCACTCATTTATCTCTCTGTCTCCATGTACAGTACATCCACACTCCTTTCAGATAAATTACTCTTTTCCACATTTCTCACTCTTGACTTGTGTCCTTCCACCAGAGTTCAGGCTTCACTGCCATACATTAAAGTGGGGATCACAGTGCTTTCCTAGTACACTCAGAAAGTATATTCCCTTGTACTTCTGATATACCCCTCTCTCCCTTTCCTTTAAACAAGAATGCTGTTGCAAAGACAGATGCAGATTCTTAAAGGAGAAGCGAGCCGAAAACTTATTTTACAGACAAGGAAGAAATGATGAACATTGTTCAGAATGCAGTAATGTTCTGTTCTGTGTTTGCTTGTGACATTTTTTCTCATCAGTTCTCCGATGCAAAAGTTAATGCATACTCATTCTTCACCTGTGCAGCTGGTCAACTATGGAACTGTCTTCCTCAGTTTGAATTTCCATCTGCCTATGATCTCCAGTCTTTTAAATGTACCATAATGTGTTCATGTATTTTAAAGTGAATACTGACTTTGGCTCCCCTTTACTCAGTTTTTCCTGGAAAGGGCAACACCTTTGCAGACTTCCAGCTTTTGATGCTTTCTTTTTTGCTTTAAAATATAATGAATGGGTAGAAGAGTTTATGCTTAGCTGGTATTGTCACTGAAAATGAATATGAATAGGAACAGGTGGTGAATGGGAATATGTGAATGAGTTTGCGAGTGGGAGGAAGCATGAAAGGCCAACATGATTTAACTGATTCCTTAACCCTTTCATGTTCACCCCCATAATTGTTTTGTGTGGGGAATTCACACATGTTTACGCTGCCTGGTGAATACAATATTTCTTAGCTTATTTCACTCCCAAAATAAGATTTTCATAGCATCATACATCACTAGCTTCCTAGATGTTTACCATGTGATATAAAACAGATTGAAGAGGACCTTTTTGCACTATGAATATACCAAAACATCATGTGAATGTATTCAGTCTTATAGGTATGACCTCACTCATGGCCATTACTTTTACTGTTAAGAACTTGTTTAGAAGCAGAATTTTTTTAGCTGTCAAATGATGGTTTCCGAGTATTAAAACAACACACACACACACACACACACACACACACACACACACACACACACACACACACACACACACACACACACACACACACACACACACACACACATATGTAAATATATCTATATCTATCTATCTTTATCTACCTATGTCTATATATATACATATATATACTGTATATATATATATATATACATAAAGAAAAAAATAAAACAAATCTAACTTAAACAAATTCAAGCAAGCAGTTTCTGGTTTCTTTCCTGTGACAGAGTGATGTGATAAAAGTTGCTAAATGTTGCATGTTGTCCTACTTATGTCACACAGTTTCACATCAGAATATGATGCAAATTACAGAAGAGTTTATGTGAATTTGACACAACATCCACATCATTGAAAACTGGACATTGAAAATGTTCACAACATTGTGACAAATTCTGTGACTGGGTTAACTGACCGCCTAAGAAAAGTCATATGAGAGACCTAACTCTATGATGCACATATACTGAAGATGTGTGCCTGTTGGATAGGGCTAAGAATTTGAAAACCGTAAATGACAGAGTAACTGATATTTGACCCATTTTACTGGGCAATCTTTTTCACTGTTCTCCTACTTTTATATTTCCTTTTCCCATTTCTAGATTCTGTCCACACGTTAATGGGAGACTGGATTGGGATGATGATAATGTGTTGTTCTTGGATTATTCATGGTTTCCTCCTTTGATGAAAACGTTTAACTCAAAATTAGATTCACTGCTTATTGGTGTAGATTTTATGCTTATACCGAGCACATAAAATGACCTTGATTACCATATGGTATAAACACTTCCTTTGTATATAGCTTCAAAAGAATCACTTTCCATGAAATTCAGATTCAAAATATATTATTTTTGTCATCATCATTGAGGAGTGTAGAAGCCCAGGGCGAGGCAAGTTGGTACTGACATTTACAATGAGAGTGACCAGCCTCACTCATCCGTTTGTGGCATTACGTGAACAATAAACCCCAGCCACCCCTTGGATATAAACCTGCACCAGCTCAATCCGATTGGAGTGCCTTAATTACCCACTACACCACCAGGCACCATAATTTGGTTATATGGTTACCACCCAATGTAGATTTAGTAAATGGTTTTCTGGTGTACAGGAAACCATTTGGCCTGTCACTTAGTGTAGAGTCACTCATAGACAGAAGGAAGAGGAAAGAAAGAAGGAAAGAAAGACAGAAGAGGAAGGAAGGAAAGAAGGAGAGGAAAGGGCAGTACTTAATATTTATACTCTTGCACATCAATCTTCCCAAGGCAGTCCCTAATTTGTTTAAAAAGTAAATGGTAATGGTAACAGCCAGTCCCACATTGATGATAATCATCATTCTGCAAATGTTGACATGGCCCCTGTAGGTTCTTACTCATATTGACTCATGCCTACTGTATACAGTATAAATATTTGTGAAGGTATTATGATGAATTGATGGTGGATGATGGTGATGATTGTGATATGCATAAATTTTAAACTAAGAATCTTATGCATTTAATGATATACAGTTACTTAAAACTTACAAGAATGTCTGAGCAACATGAGTTCTTGTATACTACAGATCCACATGTGGGACTTGAGCCTTGTATAATTTTGCAGAGAAGTGTCTTACCTGTCAGACCTTGTATAGTGTTTACATTGAACCATAGTACATTACTACATGCAATGGAATATTATCCTGTCTGCAGTCTTCCAGTTTATGACAGAAAACTGCGAAGTACAATATAAATAAATAAATAAATAAATAAAATATATATATATATATACACACTCAAACCTCAATTTAAGGGCCTAAATGGGGAATCAGCTTGTCGCTTACTTGAAAAAGCCCTTTACTTGAAAATGTCCATTGTTTTACCACATATAAAGACAATCTTGTTATGAAATGCAATGATTGTTTCACTTATCTTACTTATTTGTATGATTATGAATATTATTTTACGGGTACTGTATAAAGAAACATATTAATGTGTATAACCTAGACAGTATGTATCATTTTTTAATAGTCTTGTCCATTTGTCAGGTAGAATATGGAGTTCCTTAAATCCGAAATGCCTTTAAATGGAGGTCCTTTAAATTGAGGTTTGAGTGTATATATATATATATATATATATATATATATATATATATATATATATATATATATATATATATATATATATATATATATATATATATATATATATATATATATATATATATATATATATATATATATATATATACTGTATATATATATATATATACTTTATGTCTCCGACTCTGGGCAAGGCTTCAGGGCCTATCCCCCAAGTTCCAGTAGTCCTCCTACACCTCCACATGCCACCACTTCAGCACTAACACCTACCTTCCCTATTGATTATATATTTGGTGTCTCATTCAGGACTGGTGTACTGGTATTAGCGGAGGTATTTTTACGACATGTCAGCGGGTCTTCTAGTAGATCAGTAAAGTCTGCCTTAGTGAAATTCAGACCCACAAACTGTTCCCTGCCCCAGCCGGGATTCGAACCTGGGTCCGTCAGGACTGCAGGCCACCTCTCTACCGATTCAGCCACCACCTTCCCCCAAGTATATATATATATATATATATATATATATATATATATATATATACTGTATATATGTGTACACGTATATGAACTTCACTTCACGGTAGCAATGTATTGATTAAAGTGTACTTTATGTTTTGAGAGTAAATTGCACCTTAATAAAATATAATTTTTAAAACAAATGTCTGATATGTTTTTCAAGAACTCTTTAGTGAGTGGGAACTGAGGCAGGTATTTCGTGTTGCAGGAGTGCAGGTTTGGGTCTGGGCTGGCATCGGCAGGGCTGGTAGTGGGCAGGATCCCAGGCTGCACCATCCCTCCCCAAGATCAGTTCACCTGCAGGATATGTTACAGAAAGTTCCAAGGGCGTAACAGGCGGCAAGATCTCGAACGTCACATGCTTACACATACTGGAGAAAAACCCTACAAGTGCCCCCACTGCCCCCATCGCACCAACAGGATTGGAAACCTAAAGACACATGTGTTCTCAGTTCATCGAGACAAAGTGGCCTGTCCTGCACCCCAGTCTGTGCCTTACCTAGACCAGACACAGCGAAGCATGCTGTTCTCAGCATCTTGCACTTCAGACCAGAAAGATAAATCACCACAGCCGTCATCATTACACTCGCAGTAGCTTAAAAAAAAAAAAAAAAAAAAAAAAAAGGAATCCAAAGGTCAGGTTCATAAGCATATGGTTTACACATACTACAACTTATTTTATAAATTATTTAATGTAGAACATACGGTGCACAGTGATGCATTCCCCTACATTTCTGTCATTATATTACTTATGAATGTAAACAGTTTATTCAGCCCCAAACCCATGGTAGCACTCATTAATGCTGTAAAAGTTATAATTACTGTCCTTGATCCTTTTAAATACATTAAAAGACTATACTACTGTATGCAAGATGAATGACAGTTATATAATGCAGTTTCCTGGAAGCATATATCCAACTGTAGCATACAGTACAGTACAGTATATGGTAATTGTTCAGTATTTACAGTTATGTCAAAAACTGCACCATACTTAAGTATTACTGCAAATATTCTGAAATGCTCAAGAATGTAAAAGTTACAATGATGCAAACAATTTGCATATAACTTATATAATAGTAAACAAAGTTAGTCTACAGTTATTCCTTTCTTTAAAACCTGGATTGATAGGTAAAGCAGGTGGACACCTGACATGGCCTTCTTCAGCTGGTCTCAAAAGTTGGGTTTCCTCCTTGCAGGGGCGGAGTGTGGCCCTGGCACGAGGTGAGGAGGGCGTGGGGGTACAGTGCCCTGTGTGCGGCCGCTTCATCTCGGGTGTGAACCGTAAGCAGAACTTGGAGCGCCATATGCTGACTCATTCTGGCGAGCGACCCTTTCGTTGTCCATACTGTCCTCATGGCTCCAACCGAGTCGACAATCTCAAACTCCATATTCGTCGCTTGCATCTTGATCCTGCTGCTGCTGCTGCAGCATCTTCCTCCTCTTCTACATCCACTTAGATTTACTGTATTTCATATGAAAGATAAGATAAATTTTGGAAATACAGAACCATACATACCGGTAACAATCAGTTCTAAATATGAGTACTGTACTGTACAGTATTCAAAGCAGCTGTATGTTATAATGAGTAAAACTAATTACAGTACACCACTGAAAATGCAGTACATGTTAGGTAAAATAAGGCTATTACAAAATTATCAAACACAAGCCCATGATAAAGATTTTAGTTCTTTAAGTCCATGAAAATATTCCATCTGCTTTATAAAAAAAAGTACTGTACTTTTCTTTTGCCACAAATACTGTTGTGTAGTATTATGAAGTGTGTTTGTTAATTACTTACCTATGCAGTATAATGTATCTGTTTGCTATATATGTGAAGAGCACAACTTCGTATATTAAAGTATGATGTAAAGTCTGACGACAGACTATATTATGAATTATAGTAATTCAAGCTAGTGACAGTAACTGCGCTTAATTTTTCTAAGCATTATAAATAAGTCAACTGAATTAAGTGCTTTAGTTTCTAGATGAAGTGTTGTATGACTTTCAGTTCTTTCTATAAAATATGCATGCCATATTTCCAAAGTTACTTATACAGTACATGGTAATTTTAACTGTACTGTTTAGCACTTGGTTTAATTTTTAGCTAAAAAAATCATAATAAGCTGAAAACAATAAGGAAGTTAAGAGTTTATTTTAAAAAGAAAAAGACCAAATGCAGATTTCATGTTTATAAGTTTCCTCTAGAGTTGTAATACCTCTTGTAGTGTGGAATTACCCTGGTGTTTATTTTTTAACCAAAGATTCCCAGATTTTGTTCAAGGGAAGTTTCACTCTCATCTTAAATGTTAGGACCAACTTGCCTAGCCCCGGGCTCCTATGCTCCTAATGGGGTGGCATAAGATTGGATGTTGGATGATGGATGGATGGAAGTCTTCACTTTTATATAGCTTAGTTATAACCGTAAGGTTTGAGTTCTAAACAGAAAGAAAAAAACTGCAGTACTTCACTGTAAGCCCCACCATATATAGTTGTCAGTAGTGATCAGCTCTTTTCATTTGCAAGAAAATATACTGTACGTACAGGACATAAGTAATGGAATGACGCACAGGCTAATTGCAATTTCTGTGACCTTGTGCATAGAGATTAAGTTATTCTAAAACCATCATTGCTGTACAATGATAGTTGAATGGATATGCAAGTTTAATAAAGAGTTTCAGTTGGCCAGTTTCTCATATACTTTATTATTTCTCCCAACAGTGCATTAACCCCTTCATGTTGATGATAAGTTTCACATTTTGATCAGGGTGCCAACATACAATATTATTCCACTGAGGAAGTATTTGTAATAGTGGAAGGTTGAATGAAGGTTATACTGTATCTAACTCCATTAAAAAAAAAAAAAATCTTTAAGTCAAATTAAACTGTCTAGGGATTGCAAGAATACTGCAGAAAATGCAGTATGTCACAAGAACTGAGGAGTTAACAAGGGATTGAGTTAAATCCATTTCACCTGTTACAAATACAAATGTTGCCTGTGTGAGTTCTAGAAAATTTTTGAAATAAAAAGAAGTTCCCACCAGTAATGTAATTTTTCATGTAGTAGCAGTAGTAGTAGTTGTTCCCTAGTCTGTCTGAACAGCCCCGAGTCCCTAAGGAAGGCTATGGCTGAGACCAGGCTTTCCCACAGAGCTCTCAAGGAGTGTATGTTGTGTTGTTGGCGCAGGCGATTGTGTGGAGTGCAGTCTTCCATAATGTGTTTAATAGTATGGGATGCTGTGTTGCATCCTGGACAGGCGGCAGCGACGGAGTTATCCAGCCTCTTCTGATAACTCAAGAGAGCTGAATGATGCCCACATCTCAGCATGTTAAAGTATTTGCACTGTTGTTGTTGCTGAGTAACCCTGGTCTGTCTGGTCAAACAGACTCATCAACTGCAGGCAAGCAACCACCACTGCACGGCCATTCTTTGCAGTAAAACCATTGCTCCTTTATAATAGATAGAAACTCATCACAGTGAGGCACAGGAAAAAGGGTGGAGTTGAACTGTATCTGGATGGATCCCACATTTGCATCTCTCCACCTGTTTAACAGGGGCATCATAATAGGCTCCTCATCACCCCGTTACTTGGTTATGTTGTTACCACCACAATGCAAAAAAATATTTAAAATAAAAACCTTCATGCAAAAAATACAAATGAATGTATCCCCCACAGGACTATAATAAAAATAATAATAATGATAATTATGTAGATAAAAATAATTGTGTAGACCAGATATTAATTCTTAGGTCTGTAGTGAAAAAGTTTCTGGGGAAGGGAAAGACATTGTGTGCAACCATCATGGATTTAGAGAAAGCATGTGACAGGGTGGATAGACAAGGAATGTAGAAAGTATTAAGGATGTATGGAGTAAATGGGAAGTTGTTGAATGCTGTGAAGAGTATGTATGAGGGTGCTAAGGCTGTAGTACAGTTGAATAGTGAGCTGAGTGAATTTTTCTGTCTGAATGTTGGATTGACACAGGGATGTGTCATGTCTCCATGGTTGTTCAATCTGTATAGGGATGGGATTATAAAAGATACAAGGTAAAGCAGTGGATGTTGGAGTGACCCTAATGAGAGAGGGCAGTGTTTGGAAACTCCCTGTTCTGTTGTTTGCAGATGATACTGTATTGTTAAGTGATGACAAAGGGGAACTGCAAGCTTGGTGAATGAGTTTGGGAGTGTGTGTAAGAAACGGAATCTAAAGGTGAATGTAGGGAAGAGTGAAGTTATGGTCTTCAAGAGAAATGAGGTTACTGGATGTACAGTAAGGCTGGATGAGGAGGAAATGGAAAATGTGAGTGAATTTACGTACTTGGGTACCGTGATGAGTAAGGATGGAAGTTTGGAGTGTGAAGTGCTTGAAAGGGTACAACAGGAAAGAAAGGTTGCTGGTTCTTTGAAAGCAGTGATAAGGAACAGGGAAGTGAGCATAGAAGTAAAAAAGTCACTGGATGATAATATTGTGATACTTACTCTAACGTACTGTATGGAAGTGAAGCTTGGACCTTGTTGGAGGGACACAAGTCAAGAGTGAGAGCAGTGAAAATGAGTTATTTGAGAGGAACCTGTGGAATCACATGGAGAGACAGACTGACAAATAAGGATGTGAAGGAGTGTTGTGGTGTGGATGTGGATGTGATAGGAATTGTTAGGAGAAACACACTGAGGTGGTTTGGCCATGTGGAGAGGATGGAGAGTGAGAGACTGATGAGGAGAGTGTATGTGAGTGAGGTGGAGGAGGGTTTGAGATGGGGAGGCTGAGGATGAGATGGAGGGATGGAGTGGAGAGGTGTATGAGAGAGGGGAGTGTGAGCTGGGAGCAGGGCAGTGAAGTGGCACTGGATAGGGTGACATGGAGGCAATTTGTCTGTGGCCACCCCTTACGGGATTGAGGCATCTGGCAATTGATAGATAGTTAGAATAATTATGGTGCCTGGTGGTTTAATGGGTGATTAAGACTCCAGTTGGATTGAACAGGTGCAGGTTTATATGCAAGGGGTGTTTGGGGTTTATTGCTCACATTATGCCACTTAGGGATGAGTGAGGCTGGTCACTCTTATCTTAAACGTCTGGACCAACTTGCCTAGCCCCAGGCTCCTGTTCTTCTCCTTGGGCAACACTGGATTAGATGATGAATGAATGAATGAAATTAATAATAATAGTAATAATAATAATAATAATAATAATAATAATAAAAATAAAATAATCTCTATCTATCTATTGCCAGACGCCTCAATCCTGTTTGGGGTGGCCACAAACTAATCGCCTCCACGTTGCCCTGTCCCCTGCCATTTCACTGCCCTGCTCCCAACTCACACCCCCCTCTCCCATATACGGTACCTCTCCACCCCATCCCTCCATCGCATCCTCGGCCTCCCCCTCCCTCCCTCCACTTCACTCACATACACTCTCTTCGTTAGTCTTTCACCCTCCATCCTCTCCACATGGCCAAACCACCTCAGTGTATTCCTCCTAACACTTCCTATCACATCCACATCCACACCACAATGCTCCTTTATATCCTCATTTGTCAGCCTGTCTCTCCATGTGACTCCACAGGCTCCTCTTAAATAACTCATTTCCTCTGCTCTCACTCTTGACTTGAGCCCTTCCAACAACGTCCAAGCTTCACTTCCATACGTTAGAGTTGGTATCACAATACTGTCATGTAGGAACTTTTTCACTTCCATGCTCACTTCCCTGTTTCTTATCACTGCTTTCAAGGAACCAGCAGCCTTTCTTCCCTGCTGTACCCTTTCAAGCACCTCACCCTCCAAACCTCCATCCTTACTCATCACACTACCCAAGTACTTAAACATACTCACATTTTCCAATTCCTCACCATCCAACCTCGCTGTACATTCACTGACTTCCATCCATCCATCCATCCATCCATTGCCAGATGCCATGTATCCCAAATGGGGTGGCCAAGGGCTTAGAGTTAATTGTTTTACAGGGAGGGGCACTAATCCTCCACCAACCCCACTTGACGCAGGGATGCCAACAGCATCTGGTGTTCCCAGGCGGTCACCCATCCAAGTACTAACCAGACCCAACATTGCTTAACTTCGCTGATCGGATGGGAAGCGGTGTACTCAATGTGGCATGGCCGTTGGCTGACTTCACCCCTCTCAAAAACCATCACTTTACTCATCCCTACATTCACCTTTAGATTCCGTTTCTTACACACTCTCCCAAACTCATCCACCAAGCCTTGCAGCTCCCCTTCGTCTTCACTCAATAACACAGTATCATCTGCAAACAACAGTACAGGGAGTTTCCAAACACTACCCTTTCTCATCACAGCCACTCCAACATCCATTACCCTACCTTGTACCTCTTTTATTACCCCTTCCATGTACAGATTGAACAACCATGGAGACATGACACATCCCTGCTTCAACCCAACCTTCAAAGAGAAAAATTCACTTGGTTCACCATCTACGTGCACTGCAGCCTTAGCACCATCATGCATATTCTTCACAGCATTCAACAACTTCCCATCTACTCCATACATTCTTAGTACTTTCCACAGTCCTTGACTATCCACCCTGTCATATGCTTTCTCCAAATCCATGACAGCCGCATATAACTTCTTTCCCTTCTCTAGAAACTTTTCCACTAAAGATCTAAGAATGAATATCTGATCTACACAAACTCTTCCTTTCCTAAAGCCTCCCTGTTCTTCTCCAACTAATTCCTCTGTTATTTCCCTAACTCTGTCAATAAGTATCCTACCATACACTTTTCCTATTATACTAAGAAGACAAATGCCCCTATGATTACCACACACTTCATTTTCCCCTATTCCTTTGTACAAGGAAATACCTGACTTCCAATCCTCCGGAACTCTACCTTCCTCCCAGCCCAATCTGCACATCTTTCGCATCCATTCTACTACTATCTCTCCCTCATGCTTCAACATTTCACCACACACTCCATCAATTCCTGGGGCTTTCCCCAATTTAACTTTCTTCATTGCTTCCACAACTTCTATTCTACTGATTTCTTCCTGTCTTCTCACCTCCCTCCTTCTCCCAGCCATTCCCCAGCCACTTATACTCGCATCACTTCCATCCTCTACGTTCAACAATTCCTTAAAGTGTTCTCTCCATCTGCTCACTTTTTCTCCCTTCTCCACTAGTAATCTACCATTTTTATCTTTTCCACACTGTCTTACTGTCGTCACCTCTTTCCAGAACATTTTCTTACAGTCCCTCCACTTTACACTCAAATTCCTTCCAAATTCCTCATCCACTCTCTTCTTACTCTCTCTTACTAATCTTTTTACCTCTCTCATTCTTTCTATATATAACTTTCTCTTCCGCCTCTCAACTTCTTCCACGCCTCTATTTCTCATCCATTCATTGTATGCTTTCTTCTTTTGTGCCACAGCCTGTCTCACCTCTTCATTCCACCATGCTGTTCCTTGCACCCCCCCTCCATCTTCTCTTCATCCCACACACCACATCACATGCTGCACATATTTCTTCTGTGAATATCCTGCACACACCTTCCACATCCTCCATCTGCTCCAATTCATATTTGCCCAATCATTCCTCCACTTCTCTCTTATATTCTGCCTTTTTCTCATCCTCTTGTAACCTTTCCACTCTCCTTGCAAATACTCCTTCTTCCCGTCCTTCCTTTCTTCTATTACTCCATCTTATTTGGATCTTGATTCTGGCCACCACCAAGTAGTGGTCAGAAAGTCCACTCCCCCAACCTCTATAAGCTCTTGCATCCATTACACATCTTCGCATCCTTTCATCCACACACACATAATCAGTCATTGCCTTCCTTTCATTCAGTTCACCACCCACCCTTCTCATCACTAGCCATGTATACCTGTGGATCATTTTATGCCTGAAGAGGGTATTGACTATTACCAACCCCCTCCCAGCACAAATGTCCACTAACGCACTGCCATTCTCATCTATCTCAGCAGGCACACCCCACTCACCAACTATTCCATCCACCTTCACATTCCCTACTTTACCATTCATATCACCGATCAAAAACACTCTCATTTCTTCCAAACTTTTCCATGCACACTTCCACATATGTCTGAACTCTTCTCTCACGCTGCTTGCACGATCTTGTGTTGGCACATACACGCACACAATCGACCACATTTGTATTCCAACTTTCAATCTTACCCACACAATCCTTGACCCAACTGATCCATACTCTCTTATGTTCTTCTTCCATCTTTTACTCACAACTATACACACTCCCTCTTTTGCCCGCTCATTCTCATCTACTCCTGTACATATACCCCATCCATACTCCCATTCTCTCACACTCTCACCTCTCCATTTAGCTTCAGTTACTCCACATACATCAACTTTCGCATCCTCAAGCACCTGGACAATCTCTCTCTCTTTCACCTCATCATTTGCACCTTTTACATTCCATGTTCTGATTACCATGTCCTTTGTCCAGTTCTTGGTCGTCATCTTTTGGTCAGCCCTTGTCCAAGGCTTCTTGTTTGTCATTTTAATTATGGTATAGTAGGACTCGCCTACGTTTGCGGCTGTGGTGTGGCCCGCACCTGTGTACAGTGTTGCCACGTTTTCTATACCGTTATCTCTCTCTCTCTCTCTCTCTCTCCTGGCGGGAAATGTGAGCCACCCTGAGTACTTTTGATTCTTTTATAAGTTATTTATAATTGTGCTTTCATTTGTTAATTTGGTTTTGTTATATTTAGTGATGCCGACAATGCATTCAATGCATGCCCCTCTCCTGCCTCTCTCTCTCTCTCTCTCTCTCTCTCTCACCGACTGGGTGTGGAAGTGTTGCCGCTCGTGAGTGAATAATGTTTTTTTTTTTTTTACTTCGGTATTGGCATATGCCTACTATTTTGTCCTACATATTAGCTTATGATTATAAATGTGATTATTCCTCGTCCTTAAAATTATGGTAAAAGCCGGTAAATGTGAGCATTTTTCCCTGGTCTACGGAGGTACGTACTTTACCTTAGGCCAGACTGGGTGTGTAAGTGTTGCCACTCACAAGAATCACATGAATTATTTCTTTTACTTTGGATATTGGCATATTTCTTCTTTTTTCAGGCTCATTATCTTATATCCATAACTGTGATATTATTACCCACCCTAAAACTACGCTAAAAACCATTAAAAGTGACTACAATTTCTTTTAGCAACACTGTACAATATGTATGCCATGTTTCTGTGTTACTGTATAAATATTTTATGCATAATAAGATTACTGTTGATTCATCCATCAAAATACACAAGTGTAAGTTTTATTCATCTGAATTTATCGAATTTGTGATGCCTTGTACATAAATAGCTTCCGTTTCACATCGCAAGTTGGGGAAACGTGGCACCATTGTACACAGGTGCGGGCCACACCACAGCCGCAAACGTGCGCGAGTCCTACTTTAGTTGTTTTCCGGGGAGGGGCACTAACCCTCCGCAACCCTTTTAGTCGTCTTGTACAACAAGCAGGGATACTGGGGGAGTATTCTTGAAAAACACCCCTATAATAATAATAACAATAATAATAATAATAATAATAATAATAATAATAATAATACTGTAATTTTATTTGGTTTGGCTTTTACAATCAGAGTGGCTCATTAAACATTGAAGAAGTGTTTATAAGTACAGTACTGCACCAGTGATGCTTGAAACCAACCAGGGATAACCCAATAAAGCCTCCACGGCGTATTTCCGTTGGGGTCCTTTGATCAGGATTAGCTGGGGGCAGGAAGGAGTAGTTAGTCTTATTCTAAAGGTAATCTAAGCTTAAATTATTTTAATTCACAAACACAATAATATAATAAAGAATATTAGTTTGTTGATAACATACTTAAAACTAACATTGAAGTGTCTAGTAACACAAAAATACTTCAGCATCTGTGACAAAGACTGCCTGTTGAAGGTATCTTTTCAGTCTTTTCTTGAAAAAATAAAGGCTTCTGCTTGCTTTTATACTGTGAGGCAAACTGTTCCAGTCTTTGGTTGCTGCATAGAAGAATGTACACTCTTCCTGACTGATGCTTGGTACGTCAAAATTTAACATTCCGCCTCTTGTATAACGATGTGCACTAGTTCTGCCTAGATTTTACAAAATTTTCACTTAGATATTCAGGTGCAACATTGTATAGATTTTATAGGTAATAATTATGTAGTCTCAGTTGGTTAGCCCAAGTTCATTTAGTTTATGACAGCCTACATGTAACCTAGTTTCTAGATTCAGTATATACCTAATTACTTTGTTTTGAAGGACTTGGAGCATCTCTTTTGAATTTTTGCTGAGGGCCAAGTACCATGCTGATACTGCATATTCTGTGTAACATTGTATGAACGCCTGACACAGGGTCTTCTTTGTTGCTGTTGTTCAAATAACTCTCTCAAGTTGAATAAAATCATCTGGAAACAGCAAGAATAAACTATAAATATTGTACAGTACCAGACATATAAATGGAATGAAGGAGGTGAAAGTGGGAATATTGCTTAGGTGGTGAGGTAGGGTCAAATGTATCCAGTGTAAGTTCAAAATTTTTATATGTCTAAGGTGAGTGGTTGGTTAACCTCTTCATTAAGATGTCAACTTTTCTATCTTCTTCTTCATGCCATTTTCATATGATTCTTTTAGTTTAGGGAAACAATTTCTATCAACCCATTCACTGTGATGATAATTTTTCCCCCTTATTCTTGCTCTCACCAATTTATTCAGTATAAGTGAATTCATTGTAGTATGGGGCTAATGAATGTGAATTGAGGGTGGGTTTGAAATGTTTGTCTGCAGTGAAAAGTGTGATTATTGATTTTTGTTGATGAAGGTATTAGGCTGTTCAGTGAACTATTGTTTAACCCCTTCACTCCAGCGATGTATTTAACTGATTTATTTTTTTGCTATCATCAGGTGGTTTTATTAATCTGTGCTGAGCTGCAGACCTCAAGTGAGGCACAATTAGGTCTGCATGGGCCACGCTGCATGTCGCATACGAGGTACAATTTACATTAGTTATAAAACAATGATTCAGATGAGGGAAACTGCCTTCCAAAGCATTAGCCAGGGAGGGGTTAAGACGGAGAGAAAAACTTCTTAAACTGCAATGGTTAAATGCAGCTTTCATTAATGCCTACAATATGAGAGGTTTTACCGATGCCATATACAATCATTTGTTGGTGGCCATTGTGGTGAAGGGGTTAGGTGAGTGTATGCTACAGTATAGCTGGTTTGCTGTTCCTAGATGAATGTTTTGAAGTGTTATGCGGTATGTGTAGTAGTTTCCCATCAGCATAAGAAGGAAGAGGACTGAGCAGGTCATGGAGAAACAGACTGTAAAATATGGGTGAGAGGATCAAGCCAAGTGGAATAACAATGGGAAGCAACGTTGGGTCTGGTTAGTACTTGGATGGGTGACCGCCTGGGAACACCAGATGCTGTTGGCATCCCTACGTGTCAAGTGGGGTTGGTGGAGGATTAGTGCCCCTCCCTGTAAAACAATTAACTCTAAGCCCTTGGCCACCCCGTCTGGGATACATGGCGTCTGGCAATGAATGAATGAAAAAAGGATTTTGAATTTGGCTGTTTGGTTAAGGTATCATATTTGGGCTTGTATACCTCAAAGAAAGTTGACAGGCTTTAGCGTGTTGACCCTCCTTGGTGGGGTGGGTCTGGATCAACAACTATGCCATTATGTCCTTCACAACGTGTGTGTCTTCCTCTGAAGAGGAGCCTGTGGCTAGCAAGTTCTCTATGTGAGCCACTGGCAGGGCTACACAGGGCTTCCTGTCTGTGACAGCCCTTCAACCAACACCAAGGCCAAGACCTATAATGTGTTGGGGATTTTGTTGCTGAGGATATGTCTTGGTACAGTACAGAAGCTTTGTTTAGGCTTATGTCTATTGCTGCCAGTGTAGTTCTTCAAGAAGCTGATTCTACCTGAAAGAAGCTGTGTTAACTTGGAAACATGTGAGATGGTTGAGTGTTTAGGTCAAAATCCATACCAAGATTTGGAGAGTGTGATGTGGGAGGTGAGGTGGTTTGGCCATGTTGATAGGTTGCTATCCAAGAAGAGTATAGAATTTGGTGCTGTGAAGATCTTTTAAACAAGGATTTAACTACAGAGGTAGCAAAGTATCAAACAGCTCAGAAAGATGCTAAAAGATTGACAACAACTCACATAAGGCTGGAAAGGCCATACAGTGTTGATGATTAGGATGTGATTAATGATGATGTTTTTTATAATTAAAAAAAAACTTATAAATAAAACAAAAGCATCACCATGGTTGAAGAAAAGCTTTGCACAAGGAAATGATGAATGTTTTGAAGCCATGGTACTGATACTATTGTGATATTCATGCATATTTGTGTAAACTCTTTGCATTGGGGGAAATGGCATCCCCAGATGACCATACTGTATATTGTTGACTGGTTGGGTAGAGTCATGCTTTGTGAAAAGTATCATATGCAGGTACTAAAACTAAGTCCAAAACTAACAAAACAAAGCAAAACAAACTTGGCACCTATGTAACAACTTGGGCAATTTGGTAAGAGAGCAGGCAATGGCCAGACCATACAAAAAAAAAAGAAAGAAAGAAAAAAAGGACACCAATATTCACGGTTATTGAAGGCAACAACAAACAAGGCTGGTGTAGACACAGCCACATGCATGTGAAGCTGCATGGTCAACTGCTCACTTTAAGTGTTTGCTCCGTGAGAGGATAAGACATTGAGACTTTAGAGGAAGGTTATCATGCTTAGCGAGACATACTGGGGAAAATATGTTGTGCACCCTCTCCTCAGCTTTCTTAGCCTAAGCTGAATCCTCCTGTCACAATTTCCTGTGCACTATTGAAAGTAGCTTGATGTCTCCTCCTCGAGGGCTCCTTCAAATTCACTCATTACAAGTAATTTTTTTCCCCATGCAAAAACATTTATTTGTGCTGAGTCGTCAGCTGATTATCAAAATTTTTATCAAAATTATATGTCAAACTGACTTTTCATAACATCTCAGCAGCACTGGGATAATATCCAAACTAAAACTGTATCATGAGGTTCTGCACAATATGCCTGCAATTGTATGGGATGAATGGCAGCGGCAACTACTGTATACTAAATAACAATTATGTTATATCTGTTTGTGTATTTTATTAACTGTCAAAGTGTACAGTAGTTTACAATCCAGTACACTGCACAGATCCACAGGACTGTTCCATAAGTATTTGCAATTATTTTAATTTGTATTCATACTGGTAAGTTACATATATTTCCTATGCATTTCTTCTTTGTTTCTTTTTGTTTACCAAGATGGATGACATAAGTTCCCATTCCTTGCAGAGCACTGATGCATCTGACAACCCACTAAGACAGGATGCCTGGCCAAGGGTAGGTGCAGGCTCATCTCCCAGTTCCTTCCTTCTGTCAGCCTCGGGCAGTGCGGGCATGTCCCTGCTGGAAGGCCAATCACACCATGGCAATAATGGATTGGGTGAAACAGGCCACACACGTCGCAGAAGAATGGCACTGAGTGAAGCAGATATGAGCTCTGCTCTTAACTGCCCAGCATGTGGAAAACTGTTTGCTGGAGCCAAGCGCAGATACCACCTTGAACGGCACCTTATTACTCACACAGGAGAGCGGCCATTCCCTTGTCCCCATTGTCCCTACAGGGCAAATGTCAGGGAGAACCTGGTCCGACATGTCCGTCATCGTCACCCAGACACTCTTGTCACTCATAATGAAATAAGAACTTGATTAGAGACTTACAGTATGTAATTAGTATATCCTTTGAAATCCCACCATATACTGAATACTGTACAAATAATGCTTTTACAGAAATCCTTTAACTTAAAAAATTCGAAGGATTCAAAATAAACTGATCAAAATTAAGAATAATATACAGTATTACTAGTTGAAACTATGTTAGTGCAAGAATTTTCTTTGTGAATACTGAATTCTGATATACAGTATGTGATAAAAAGCATTGTTTGCACTCATAAATACAATACTGTTCTTCCTTGTCCATGTGACATTCAGACACCTTTAATACAGTTCACCAAAGTTACCATATCCAACCTTTTTTTTGTGTGCTATCTATTTAAGCAAATTAGTACTGTCTTCTTACCTGGCTAAAATGAGGAGACAAGTGAAAACTACCAATATGGATGAACAAATAACAAATGGATATAATGAATTCCTTTAGACATTTTGAAAGTTTTTGCATCATATCTTCGTGTTACATTAAGGACAAGTTTTTTATTTCTGCATATTGTGCTAGTGTCTCAATTGATAAGTTAGTAAGTTTGAAACCAGATGTGTGTGTGTACGCACTATGAATGTAGACTTTTAATCTCTGGCATCTGTCTGCTGCAATTTATCACAGAATTTTCATTTGTATGAAATACCACTGGAAAAACTTCTCAGGCCAAAGATGAAAGGATTATACATTCATGAAATGCACTCTTTCTTCCTCTCTCCTCTGTTCATCCATAAAAAAAATAAAAAAATAAATAAAGGTCAACCAAGCATGTATCAACTCTTATTGAATCAGTGACTGTTTATCCAGATTATCCAACAAATATGAGCACTTTGCCCAGAGCTTCCAAAATGAATTAAGTTACTGGATTCAAATGCATTAGGATACAAATACCCTGTACACTACTCCATCCCTGATAAACATGCTAGGTGGAGTACAGTGTACACATACCGTACTCTCATGTTGGCTGTGGTGTGACAGATGTAAACTTTTGCAAGGGAGCCTTCTATGATGTTTATAAGCCCATAATAATTAACCATGTTACAACAGATGTATACCTTTTACAGTGGAAATGTGTGCCAGCGATTATGTCAGCAGAAGTTTGCAACTGTCTTCTTGCTCTGACCACAGTGTTTCAAGGTTCATTGTATATTGCAGGTTCACAATATCTTGCAAAGGAGGCAATTGAGTATTTGTACAGAAACTTAACATTGTTCTGCTAAAGGTATTTTAACTGCCCCAAGGATGAAGTTACCCGGTACTCATTAAAAAGATTCAGTGTATAGAAATGTTTGTACAGTACCTTACAATAAGTAATATATATATATATATATATATATATATATATATATATATATATTTATATATATATACAGTATATATATATACAGTATATATATATATATATATATATATATATTTATATATATATACAGTATATATATATATATATATATATATATATATACTGTACAGTACCCTAGCATCCAGTACGCAATTGTCCAGTACTATTTTCATCTAGTACGGTCGGCAAAAAAATAAAATAATTTATCACTGTAGAACTGATTTGTTGGGCTAGAACGGATCAGCTGCGCAAAGTGGACCAAATTCGAGGAGTTCTTCTCTAGTACTGACGTGCTGTGTCCAGTATGAAGATGGCCAACACTGAGGAACATATCCCTAGTACTGCCACGCCAGTCCAGTACACCTTCCTCGTGATGTGCGCCGGTCAAATTGCAGTACTGCACTGCCCCCTGATGACAAAGACGACAATGTGTCAGTGTGTGACTATGAGGGATTTATGAGGGAAGTTGGGGCAGAGAGACCTCCTCAGGATCCTGAAGGCCTTCCTCCAGGGGATCAGTAGGACATCCTACAGCCTCGGAAACCCTTCCGCCTTCCCCCCAAGCCCATCACCACTCACCTTAAAGGTTGGTAAGATCTTAGTTGTGTCAAAATGTAATTAAGTTGAATTTTGGAGGGACTTTTTCAAGGCTTGTCTGACATTATTCATTTTTCCCATAGGGTCTGTTGTTTGTCTAGTATGGTAGTACTGACAAAAATACTGTACTGGATGCGAGGGTACCGTATATACTGTACTGTATATATATATATATATATATATATATATATATATATATATATATGTACAGTAATCCCTCTAATATCCGAACGCCCAATATCCGAACATCCCCACTAACCGGACATGATCCTCCTGGGATCCAATATTCCCAAAATGGGCCAAAAACTGCAAAAAATTAGAAAAAAATCTGACTTTTTTTCCCTCCCATAATTTGAAATTCCCGCCTGGGCCAAACAGCTGTTACACCATGGTCCCTTCACCCCTTCCTTCCTCCCCCTCCCCCCTCCCCTGTCAGGTTGCCATTTGGTATTTTTCATTACCAAGTGTGGGCCAATTTGGTAATGAAAAATTCGTTTGGTAATGCATTAGAATAATGCATTACCAAATGGATTTTTCACATGTATGAGGATACACAGGATGGAGATGGTGGATTGTTTGCTCTCTCTGATTAATCTGCTACCCTACATAGTGTGAAAATAATCAACATGGTGTTAGTTATAAGGAGAGTGATTACATGTATTTCCACTTGTATATATAATTAGTGAAGAATATATGCTAGCTTTACGAATTTGGTAATGAAAAGTTATATTTGACAATGAAAGTTGAGGAGATTGGTAATGTGGCTGTTGCGATCTGGCAACTCTGTTACCCCACCAACATCAACAGTCACAGCTTAACTCCGATGGAGAGCAGATACTCATAACAGTGCAAGCCACAGGTGCTTGTTTTTTGTGAATAAAAAGTGAATAAACTGCAATACCTTGCCACTAGAACACACAGGAATTTACAGTGTTAAGAAATTAGAATTTAGAGTGCAGAGGATTAACTGTGGACTGCAAACTGGCGGTTCAAACCAGTCCAAGACCAAGGGACTTGTAAGTACCCAGAATGTTTAATATTGTATAAACTCACCTCTAAAACCTCATTTTATGGTTCTTTTGCATTTATTTCAGTCTTTTATGTCCCTTATTGGTGTGATTTGGGTCTTAAATAGGTGCTATGCATGTCCAGAGGGAGTTGTATAGGTGTTTTTCAGAGTTAGGGTCCGTAAGTACTAGTCCATAAGCTGGGGCCCAATATCCGGACAGGACCACTATCCGGACCTGCCTATGGCTCTATTGATCCGGATATTGGAGGGGTTACTGTATATATATATATATATATATACTGTATATATATATAGATAGATAGATATAGATATAGATACATATATATATATATATATATATATATATATATATATATATATATGCTTTGTTTGTTAATAGTTGCATGAAGTAAAAACAACAAAGGGTTGTATTTGCACGTGGAATGGGAACGGGGCAACATAGGATTGGATGATGGATGGATGGATGGATACCATATATATATATATATATATATATATATATATATATATATATTTATATACATATATATATATATATATATATATATATATATATATATATATATATGTTTTGTTTGTGAATAATTGCATGAAATAAAAACAAAAAGGGATTGTATTTGCATGTAGAATATGATTTATCATGAAGCTGCGGTGATATCAACAATATTTAGTTTTATAGTTATAGACTGAATTCAGTGCACTTATTTAGTACAGCACAGTACAGTACCATTCATATCATTCCATGCTATTTCTGCTGCTCAGTACTGTACCTGCATGAGATGTGTACAGTATACGTATTTAATAAGTACCCAATGATGTTAAAAGACCTACCGTATGTTAAATGCACCCATCTGAAGATGTTTTGGTGAAAATGATAAATGGAATGGCAGTAACAAATAAAATGGCAATATACAAAGCTCTTTTGAGAATATTCTTAAACCTCCTCTTCCTGTGTACCATTCAGTGCTTGACTTTGTTGTTTCACCTCTTGTACAGAAATCCTAACCAAATATCACTTAAGTTGAATATTGGTCTATATCCTTTCATTCCTGAGCATAGAACATCTGTGTGTACTTTCACTGTGATGATAGAGGTACGGTCTTGGCTTTCCCATTACATTGTGACACATTTTAGATTCATCATTGGAAGCATATATTGTTGTATTTTTTTTTAAATCTAGTGATTTTTTTGTTTTCTAGTAAGCTAATCTGATACTTGGCAGCCAAGAACATTGTTCCTAGTACTTGTATAGTATGAGTCCATGTCATTTCACTGAACCTATATGGACTAAATATACTGTGAAATTAAAATTCAGCAGGAAATATTCCTTGAAATAAATTCAACGAGCACATTCTCTGGGTAAAATGTCTGCTTCCCCTCTTCCCCTCACCACTATCCTTATCCTACCAGTATCATGGTTATGCCTATGAACTACACAGGAAAGTACATGGTATATTGGTATATCATCAATTTGGTATGGTACTGCCAAGAACAAAACACTGAATGTGGTGCAGAATTCGGAGAAAATAATCAGTGTGAGATACCAGTATGTGGTCATCTAAACTGAGGTAGGCTCACTTCTGGGGCTCAGTAACCTGAGTTTCCAAAATATCAGTAATGTTCCCCCTTACATTTGCAGACTACTCCTTTTTTCAGGTATGCCATAATTTTTTGGGTACACACAAAATTTCCTGGACTAATGCTATATAAAACTGAAAACTCACCATAGCTCCCACTGGCCACCTTCCCCCTTGAAGTAGTTCCCTTGTGCACTGATACACCAGTCCCAGCGCTTCCTCCACTGCTGAAACGCACCCTGCAAGTCCTTTTCAACAAGTGTCAAATATCGTCAACTATTCCTTCTGGATGTCCCCAGTGGTATCAAAACGTCGTCCTTTCAGTTTGATCTTCATTTTTGGGAACAGAGAGAAGTCACAAGGAGCCAAATCTGGCGAGTAAGGAGGGTGGGGGATGATAGCCATATTGTTCCCTGCCAAAAACTGCTGGGTGTTGAGTGCACTGTGAGCCGGGGCATTGTCATAGTGAAGCAGCCAAAGGTCAGGGTGTTGCCTTCTCATATCTTCGTGTAGTCGCCGCAAAACATCACAGTAGAAGTTGGAATTGACAGTTTGGCCAGCTGGGACAAATTCTTTGTGCACAATGCCCTTGATGTCAAAGAAAACGTTCAGCATGCTCTTGACATTGCTTTTCACCTGTTTGGCCTCTTTGGGTGTTGGTGAGGCTGTCCGACAAAGAGATTGCTCACTGAACACTTGTTGAATCATTGCCAGGGCCTCTGTTGCATTTTTCATGAGATTTGCACAAAATCTCACGCAAATTTGCTGTTCCTTTTTTATATCTATCTTGAAAATCAGCAGATGACACGTGTATGGCAGCAAACAAACGAAGGTCACTAGTCCCCACGTCCACCTAGCTCCACGCTGTGTGGCACACTGACTCACAAAAGGTCACAATCAGTGTTGCCACACTTTTGGATGGGATTTATCGTACCTGCCCCTCAAAATTATTGATTTTTCGTTGGAATTATCGTACATTATTATACTGTATTTGTAATAGTGTTTAACCCGCGGCGTCCCGTCGACGTTCTTTAACGTCCACACGTTTTGTCACTGCCAATCCCGTCGATGTACATAAACGCGAATCAATTGCAAGGTCCCTAATTTGCACAATTTTCAATTTTCGCGAGTGATTTTTGGTACGTATACACGTGACACCTTCCTCTACAAGATGTCAGGCAGGGACAATGCCTTACCCAGCATGACCTCCTCCCTCCCCCCTGCACGCCATTGTCTCAGCAATTCACCTTTTATCAGTGACCTGGCCAGTAAAGCCATGTCGTGCCATGGTACGAAATTCAGGCCCAAAGTGATTCCCCAATCAATGACAATGTGAAGGACAAACTTTACATAGCATTAGAGGAAGAAACAGTCAGAAATGATGATCAGGTAATGTGACAAAAGAAGGTCAGGTATGGTGATGACTTATTGAGTGAAACAATGCTTATAACGCCTATATTACTGCTTGAAAACCAATATACTCTCGTACTACATATAAATTCGTACCAAGTAAATAAATAAATACCGTTTATGAGTGGTGTGAAATAGTTATCCTCCCATAGAACTAATTTTCTTTGGTGCCAGCCTGTTAGAAAACCCAGTAGGGTAAGGAGGTACTCCTACCTGTATCGAGTATTTTAAACCTCAGGTGAGCAATTTCTCTATGAATTTTCGATGTTTCTCACCAAAAGCGGAGGTTTGAGCCCCCAAATTTTTTTTCCAAAAATGGTCGGGATTGGGGGGAGTCAGTGGTGGAAAAGTGGTCGGGATGGGGCGGGTTAAGAATCTGATGTATTTTAAAACTGTCGCCGATGCCTTGGTTATTTACTGAAAACTTACCCATTACAATTATCTTCATCAGAACCGTCATTTTGTAAGGTACTGATGTATACTCAGGTGTATGTTTATAACTTTATATGGTATTAGAATTAGAGCATACCCTGAAAATCTCATAATGAAAATATTACGATAGTATAATCATGTCCTTTATTACAATAATTATCTATCTATCTATCTATTGCCAGACGCCTTAATCCCGTAAGGGGTGGTCACAAACAAATCGCCTCCATATTGACCTGTCCCCCACCATTTCATTGCCCTGCTCCCAGCTCACACCCCCTCTCTCATATACCTCTCCACTCCATCCCTCCATCTCATCCTTGGCCTCCGCCTCCCTCTCTCCCCCTCCACCTCACTCACATACACTCTCCTCGTCAGTCTCTCACTCTCCATCCTCTCCACATGCTCAAACCAACTCTGTGTTTCTCCTAACGCTTCCTATCACATCCACAGCCACACCACAATGCTCCTTCACTTCTCATTTGTCAGTCTGTCTCTCCATGTGACTCCACATGCTCCTCTCGAATGACTCATTTACAAGGAAAAGAAATAGCTTTCGTGTCACTCTAGAAGATCAGTCTGACTAGCAGCAGATTGCGGTCCACGGAACTTAGATAATTCATAGAAAATTTTTAATGTCCTTACTCTTGCAGGTAATAACTCAGGAAGGCCATAAAAAAAAAAAATTAAGTTATGGTGATCACATTAGCCCTTAAGATTCTCATCTGTCAGATTGTGGAACAACTGTGCATCATTAGCTTTGATGCCACAAAATTTACTGCCATGCTCGCTTTAAACCCAAAATTATCGTACAAACCGTACGATAATAGAAAATGGTACGTACATCGAACCAGAGGCAATGTTATGTACACGTACGATAATTATCGTACGTGTGGCAACACTGGTGTCACTCACAATGCATGTTAGCACTGCCACTCAGGTGCACTGTGCTACTACAACCCGTTTAGGAGTTGCAATCAAAGTCCAGAAAATTTTGGATAAATTAATGAATAAATAAGAATGAAATGAATAACCCGTTCTGTGCCGGAGCCTTTATTGGCTTTTTGGCCGCAGTGCTGAGGGTTTGTGAGGCTGTGTGACCCCCAGTGCTGACCTTTTTCTATTTTTTTTTTTCATGAATAGACCTAAAAAAGGGTTAAAATAAGCCTAGTGATGGTAAAAGTGCTCACCTCGGCTGTTTTCCACCCGAAAACAGGTGTTTTGGTCCAGCATGCCCAGAGTTGCATGGCTATTTTCAGATACCGTTAGTGGTTGATGTGGATAGATAGTCCATTTTGGTATGGAGTTGATGGATGCACGGAACACCTGTAGTAAGAAATCGTAACTTGGTTTACATAATTGGGCCACAGTTGAAACTATGATGATGGGAAGCTGGGGTTCTGTGCAAATTTTATGTATTTTCACATTCTTTTTTTTTTTTTTTAAATAATATATTGGTATAATGCACTATAAACACTCGAGTAAAGCAAAATAAACACTCGTGCTGCATACAGTCACATTAGTTACAGTAAAGCACACATTTCTTAAGTTATTTTCCTTACATTACTTGATTTCATGATTTACTTCTGTTTACCTGTACTTACATTTGCTTATATTATTTTCATTATATACACTATTTACGCATCACTGTCAGTTACTTAGCCACTTGGAAGTTCTCCAACTTCGACTGGAAATCGAAGGATGCACAATATCCTTGGCAGAGCGGCGTGACCCAGATTTGCATCAGATGGCTATTTTCAGATACTGTTATTGGCTGATGTGGATAGATAGTCCATTTTGGTGTAGAGTGGGTGGATGCATGGAGTACTTGTAGTATGAAAATACAACCTGGTGTACGTAGTGAAGCCACAGGTGAAACTAAAATGATGGGAAGTTGCAGTTCTGTGCTAATTTTATGTATTTTCACATTTTTATTATTATTATTATTATATTGGTATAAGGCATGGCAGGGGAGGAGGCGTGTTCATCATTCCATTTTCTGTCACACACTAAGGGCAGACTCAAATAACTTCGTGCAACTGAGTTCGTATAAATACGGACTCAGCATTTTTGGCCACCATGAGTTAGTCCATCAATATATGGACTCGGCATTTAGGGCCATAGGTTTGTCTGTATATATAAGGACATGGCACGGAATGGGATAAGTGATATGTTTTCCAGAACCTGCCTTGAATGAACTTGACCCTCCTGATTGAATGTTGGCATCTTTGAGCAATGGCATACTTGATCCCCCGTATACAAACTTACTTGTTTATATCTGCTGATGCCTCTTGCTCCCAACATTTGTTGACTAACATTTTAGGTACTGTAATTTTAGGCAATTCAGTTCAGGAGGAAATCATTAAAGGAGGAGAAAGTGGGATAATATGGGAAAAATGGTACTCTGATTAGATCATAGTATAGCACACTTTTGTAATAACTCTCATTTTCCAGGTTCATTTATCATAGGGATAAGGGTAGGTGGGGGAAATCGCCATCCACTCACTCGATGTAGTGCGGCTCTTGGGTGACTGCCCTTTCCTCTCTTCCTTCCTTCTTTCCTTCCATCCTCTTCTGTCTTTCTTTCCTTTATTCTTTCTTCTTCCTTCTGCCTATGGGTGACTCTACATTGAGTGATATGCCAAATGGTTTCCTGTACACCATGAAACCATTTACTACGCTGGATGGTAACCATAATACCAAATTATGGCTCATGGTGGTTTAGTGGGTAATTAAGGTTCTCCAATTGGATTGAGCTGATGCAGGTTTATATCCAAGGGGTGGTTGGGGTTTATTGCTCACATAATGCCACTCAGGGATGAGTGAAGCTGGTCACTCTCCTCTTAAATGTCAGGACTGACTTGCCCAGCCCCGGGCTCCTATGCTGCTCATGGGGAAACACTGGACTAGATGATGATGATGATAATGAATACCTCACATAACACTTACATAGTTTATCATCTACATAGTGTGATACTGGAATGGAATTACTAATTAAGTTCCTTCTGTATAGCTTGTCCATATATTGGGGAAATGTCTTACCTATTTGCTGGTGGATTTAAACTCTGAAGCTTCTGCCAGTGTTTTACTATGTTCTCAAGGACACTCTGATCTGAGTCTGTCACATGAGACATGACTGCTTTGCTTGACGAACCACCCAGTCACTAGATCAGTCTATCATTACCGCTCCTTAATGAAGGCACACAACATTTCTCCCACCGGATGCTTTACCAGCTGATCCTGTAACTGTTTGTCAGTCATTTCTGCACAGTATTACAAGTGGTAATTTAAGGGTAAAGAATCCCTTTCATTTTTTCCCCATCATGGCTCTTACAGGGTTTTTATGTGGGTTATTAAGTGGCAGGTAATGGACTGGTCATTTCAGGAGAGAAGGAAGGAGTAAGGAGCACCTTCTGTAGGAAGGGTCTTTAGGTCTTTTGAGGGGAATGACTGCTTGAGAAAAAGTATTAGAAGGGAGAGACAGACAAGATTAATCTTTTTATTCTTGAGTGATCAAGGAAGGTCTCTGTTCCAGTACTCTGAAAGTCACAGATATAAAGTTGTCACTAAGTTCTATTAATATTATTTCACTCATTTATCATGCAGTTCTTTTTTCTTTCTTTCTTTTTTGTGTTACCACTTTCATGGACAGATACATGTGTAACCTTCCATTGCCAAATCAAGCACAACACCAATATGTTTCCCCTCTGAGGAAGCGTATCAGATATCACCAGTCAACCCTTGAATGCACCAGCATTCAGTCATAGATAAAAAAGGCAGGTTTGCACAGCATCTGCTGGTGCATCACCTATGCAGTGAACCCAGTGTTTAAGGGTAAACTGCTTCATCGATGGAGTAAATCTACTTGTTTTGATGGGATATAGAATTACGAATTCTGTATTTTATTTTTTTTCCAGGAAGAGTGCATGAGTGGAAGCAGTGTGTGCAACATATGTGGCAAGGTGTTCCATGGATCCAATCACAAGTTCCTGTTGCGTCGGCATACAATGACTCACACAGGAGAGCGTCGCCATCCCTGCCCCTATTGCTCCTATCATGCCAACCAAGCTGGGAACCTCAACAGGCACATCCGAAGCCGCCACCAAAACACCCATGAAGGGTTGCCAAAAGTCACACAGTGGTCACTTCAGGCACGTATACTAAATCCACGATCCTCGCACCATGATATCCTAGCAACTAGATCATCAACACAGATCCCTTTAACCACAAAGTCTATTTTGCAGTTGCCTTTAAGCCAGAATATAGGGTCCCAAGGTTCAAATATTACCACTCACTCACCTGCTGCTAGCCATTCCTCAAGCAGAACATCCTCTCTTGGATCCACGCTTCACAGCTTTCATCACATTCCACACACCCTCCCAGCCCCAGTGTCATCCCCACAGTCCACAACCACTACCACTACCACCAGTACCTTCAGTACCACCACCACTTCCACCACATTGTCACAAGATTAAGTTTGGTAATGCTTTAGTATGGGGGAGTAATAGAATATTATGATCATGTTCTCTGCCTGACTGTGTTTAATTTAACACTGGAATGAAGTGTTTGAAAATATTTTTCCCTGTACAGTTCAATGCAAACAAAGTAGATGAAAATTAGATATGATTGATATAAAAAGGTTTCAGTTGCCAAATGTTAAACAGTGTATGGTTGCTAATTTATACTTGTATTTTTATTTTTTAAGGAAATGTGATTTATGTATAGTATTGTAGTTCATCATGCACCTTAAAATGATTTTCATACAAGCGTTAATCTGTTCAAAGTTCAAAGGTTACATACAACTGTAGCTCAGTAGGTTAAGATTATGGCATTTGAGCTGTGATACATGGAAACTCATTATGCAGATGTCATGTTGTATAGTACATGAATGCCGATCTTCTCATTAGCATTTTGTTTGCATACTTAGTTTCACAGTATTGGTGACTTTGTTAAATTAAAGCTGATTGGCTGCATTTGAAAAGGAAATATAGGGAAACAAACTGTTTATCCTGTGATGATTTTGTTAAGTACCAATGCCTGTGTATGTAAGTGAATGCAGAGGAAAAGTTTGATTTATAAACAGTTACACACACACACACACACACACACACACACACACACACACACACACACACACACACACACACACACACACACACACACACACACACACACACACTCACTCACTCACTCACTCACTCACTCACTCACTCACTCACACACACACACACACACACACACACACACACACACACACACACACACACACACACACACACACACACACACACACACACACACACACACACACACAGGTATGCATACAGAATTATCACAAAATAATGCCTGCCAATCTATCTTGTTATCAGGTGTAGTTACCAAACAAACTAATGTATGTGGTTCACTGGAAATCTTGTACATATTTGTAATAAAGGCAACACTGTCTTCTCAAGTGCAAGTGGATTGTGTGTATGAGGCTTTCAATCTTTTTAATTCAAAGAATTTTTTCCAATGGTTTCCTTCACAAGTGAGGAAATACTTATTTAAATAATAAAGAGAATTTTGTAAAGTAACAATCCATTACTCTTCCACTAGGGACTGGGAGGAACCTGATGAGATCACTTAACCATTAGGAAGCATTAGCTAATTGAAAATTTTTTGTAATGGAACCTTCTTGATCCATGCCTCTGCCACCAAAGATGGACTGAGGTTAGGCTTTTACCCTTTGTCTGTCTGGTTGCCTAAGGAGGAAATGATTAAATACTGGTGAACAAAGGAAAAGGATTTAGTACTCTTAATTTTGTACTAAAACAAACATTTGAGGAATACTAATAAAAATTAATGGAGGTTTCTTGCCTAGCCCCAGGCTCCTACACTCCTCATGGGGCAATGTAGTATTGGATGATGATGATGATGATGATGATTTTACAGTACAGTGGTAGGTGGTGGCAAACATCATCCACTCACTTGATGTAGTGCTGCCTACCTCTTCCATCACTTTCATCAGTCTTTTTCTCTCTGCCATCCTCTTTTGTTACTTCATTTCTTTCATCCTTCCTGTCATTTTTATTGCTATTCCCTCCAATGCAGACAGCTCTACACAGAGTGACTCGCCTAATGGTTTCCTGTAACCCAGGAAATTATTAAAAGCACTGGATGGTAACCATTTAACTAAACAGTGGTGTGATGTGGATGCCTACTATGGTGTTCCTGTTGAATGGGTGGAGAGATGCAAATGTGAGGTGTATCCAGGAACCAAACCTCCTCTCTTCCTTGTGCCTCAGTGGAGCAAAGTGTTATCTACCTGCTGTCTTCCACAAGGAAACATTGGTTCACTGCACAGGATGGCCATGCAGGCGTGGTTGCTTGCCTGCAGTTGATGGGTATGCTCAGACAGACAGACCACGATTAACAACCACAACAACATGTAATCATCTCCTCATTGTTGTCCCAACCCTAACTTCCACCTGTCTTTAGTTGTGATGCAGATGTTACATGTTTCAACCAGCGGTGCTCCTGGTGATAATTCAAACTATGAGTAATTTGCTTCACTTTATTTTTTTAACAACTAAATCCTGATAATAAATGAAATATAAGGTGCTGTAGTCTTTAGCATATTACTGATGATACTATTTTCCCTGCACTAGAACACAGTAAGTTATTAAGATAATTCATGAAGTAAAAAAGAAAGTAAAAAAAAGGACTCTTTTATTTACAGTACCCTCGAGTTCGACACGTGTTTGTCCAGCACGGAGAGCAAAACATTAGAATGATTCAGTATGATTTAATTACTGTAACACAGGTGCATTAGCATAACACGGACGGAGCTCCAAGAAGTGGGCGGAATCCGCATAGTTTGCCTCTAGCACGATCATCCCCAGTCCAACACGGTCATACTGGATATTCCTGTGACACTGACAGCCAATCAAAACTTCCAATCAAGTAGCCTTCTCCTCCCGCTATCGTGACGTGATCATGATGTCGCCCAATTAAAAACACTTCTGCTCTCACGTGATGTTTTGTTTAAATTTCTCCCACCACAGTGCCATTCAGTCGCATAATTCGCATTGGAAGGTGCTTTTTTCTCGCTGCATTTTCTGCCCTTGCTACTGCATTTTACCCTGCTCATGATGCCTAGAAAGCCTTCTGAGAACCCCAAGAAGCTGCAGCACCTCCCTCAGGCCACCAAGCTAGAAATCATGGATAAAGATAGTGATTCTGAGTGTGATTTCGAAGGATTTATGAGGGAGGTTGAGGAGAAGCAGCCATTACCCACTAGTGACGCCAACAACCATCCTCCAGGGACCCAGTAGGACTACCTACAGCCTCGGATACCACCTTCCATTCCCAGCAAGCCCACCAACAGTATCCTAAAATGTTAGTTATCATTCATAGTACAGTACCATTTATTATAATTACAGTAGTACCAATATATGTATAGGTATATGGTATATTTAGGGTGACTTTTCCTTGGGTTGCTGACATAATTCATTTTTCCCCATAAGCTCTGTTGTTTGTCCAACACGTTCTTGGTCCAACACGGGACCCGTGCATGACAATATTACTGTGTTGGACGCGAGGGTACTGTACTAAAATAACATGGCCATGACAGTTATTCCCCAAGCCCTCCCTACACCATGTGTACATATCTGATGATAATCCTATTACAGTACAGTAAAAGTCCTCCAATGCGACCATCAATAGTCCGAATATCCCAATACTCCAAATTTTTCAAGGCAAAATTTTTTTTGTATTTTCTGGTCTTTTTTCAATTTTTTTCTGGGCTTTATGTAAGGAACTTTATCTAGCTTGGACTTGCTCTTGGACTTGGATGTACCTATCTGTCTATCTATCTATTGCCAGACGCCTCAATCCCGTTTGGGGTGGCCACAAACAAATCGCCTCCAAGTCGCCCTGTCCCCCGCCATTTCACTCCCCTGCTCCCAACTCACACCCCCCTCTCTCATATACTTCTCCACCCCATCTCTCCATCTCATCCTCGGCCTCCCCCTCCCTCTTTCCCCCTCCACCTCACTCACATACACTCTCTTCGTCAGTCTTTCACCCTCCATCCTCTCCACATGGCCAAACCACCTCAGTGTGTTCCTCATAACGCTTCCTATCACATCCACATCAACACCACAACGCTCCTTTATATCCTCATTCGTCAGCCTGTCTCTCCATGTGACTCCACAGGCTCCTCTTAAATAACTCATTTCCACGGCTCTCACTCTTGACTTGTGTCCTTCCAACAACGTCCAAGCTTCACTTCTGTACGTTAGAGTTGGTATCACAATACTGTCATGTAGTAACTTTTTCACTTCCATGCTCACTTCCCTGTTTCTTATCACTGCTTTCAAAGAACCAGCAACCTTTCTTCCCTGCTGTACCCTTTCAAGCACTTCACCCTCCAAACCTCCATCCTTACTCATCACACTACCCAAGTACTTAAACGTACTCACATTTTCCAATTCCTCACCATCCAACCTCGCTGTACATTCACTGACTTCACCTCTCTCAAAGACCATCACTTTACTCTTCCCTACATTCACCTTTAGATTCCGTTTCTTACACACTCTCCCAAACTCATCCACCAAGCCTTGCAGCTCCCCTTCGTCTTCACTCAACAACACAGTATCATCTGCAAACAACAGTACAGGGAGTTTCCAAACACTATCCTCTCTCACCAGGGCCACTCCAACATCCACTATCCTACCTTGTACCTCTTTTATTACCCCATCCATGTACAGACTGAACAACCATGGAGACATGACACATCCCTGCTTCAACCCAACTTTCAAAGAGAAAAATTCACTTAGTTCACCATCCACACGCACTGCAGCCTTAGCACCATCGTACATACTCTTCACAGCATTCAACAACTTCCCATCTACTCCATATATTCTTAACACTTTCCACAATCCTAGTCTATCCACCCTGTCATATGCGTTCTCCAAATCCATGAAAGCCGCATACAACTTCTTTCCCTTCTCTAGAAACTTTTTTGGATGTACCTGCCTGCAACTATTCAGCTACACTTCTTGGTGTCTAAAACAATAATCCATATCATTTTAAGTGTTTCTTAATAATCATGTACAGGTACATATTTTTATCATTTTCAAAGGTCCCTCCTAATAGTAAAAAAAAAAAAAAAAAAAAAAAAAAAAAAAAGTCTGAAAGACCCTTGGTCCCCTGCCATTCAGATTACAGGACTTTTACTGTACGCACTCTAAATCCAGTGTTAATTAAACTTCTGCCCCCTAAGCTTTTGTAGGCATGGAACTGGTAAAGATAAAATATTCATGCACTAAAATGTTATGACACCAGCAATTCAGCTTCCAAAAAATTCAGGTTAATGACACTGCTGTAGTATTATACATGACTGAGTGGGAGAAAAAATTACAGACATGACAGTGGAGGCATAGATGAGTGTGAAGTGTCAAAATTCTACAAAATGACTATTCTACATATAACATACTTATCTATCTATAGCCAGATGCCATAATCCTGTAAGGGGTGTCCGTATGTCTGAGTTTTCTGTTTTACGGGGAGGGATACTAGCCCTCCGCCAACCCACTTGTCGACATGTCGGGAACATGTATGGTTTGGTTATATGATTTCCACCCAATACTGTAAATGGCCTCCAGACTTACAGGAAACCATCAGGCTTATCACTCAATGTAAAGCCACTTGAAAAGGAAAGAAAAGTAATAAAAAGGGACAGGAAAGATGGAAGAAATAGGAAGACAGGAGGGCAGACACAAAAAAGAATGATAAAGGTGTAGGAGGAAGTAGGCAGCACTACATCAAGTTAGTGGATGATGGTCACCACCACCTACCACTACATATAACCGACAAATATATATTAAAGCTAAGCATCAAGGTTCTAAAAAATGACTGCTGTACATAAAACCTAACAATATATATTAATGCTATTTACAGTGTTGGCCTGTTATGAGAAGATACAGCACCGACTTACACACTGAGCCACTACCGAGCCATCTCTCTCCCCCATAGCATTTCAGTCCAGCGCCTGTGTGAGTTGTGGTTATAAGCTTGGATAACCCTAAAACCATGGCACTGCAGCAGCTGATAGTACATCCAGAACAACTGGTACACACTGGCTGCTCCCAAGTCCACATCTGACAGGAAGAAACTTATTAAGTCTAGCATAACTGACATGAGGCACAAACATCTGCTCCTATAACCATCAACCAATATGCAGTACAACAGAATCTCACAATAATGGACCAACTAGGGGCAAGCCTGATCCGATAAAGTCAAAAATCCTTTATATTTGATGGTCCCCCCCCTTCAGGTGGTATTTCAAGGAAATATTTGAAAATAAGAGTACAATAGCATATTCTATACTAAAAATGAAAACTATACCCATTTTACACTAACTTAGCCCATAATTTTTACCTTTTGCAGTTTATTTCTTATCCCTGTCATTGCATATCATGAAACAACATGTACTGCACTCTATTTTATATCACTGTCAATGGTAGGTGGGAGCACTCACCATCCACTCACTTGATATAGTGCTGCTCTTGGGTGCCTGCCCTCTCCTCTCTTCCTTCCTTCCGCTTCTGTCTTTCTTACCTTCATTCTTTCCTCTTCCTTCTTTCTGCGGGTGACTCTACACTAAGTTTTATGTCAAATGGTTTCCCGAACGCCAGGAAACCATGTACTATGCTGGGTGGTAACCATATAACCAAATTATGGTGCCTGGTGGTTTAGTGGGTAATTAAGGCACTCCAGCCGGATTGAGCCTGTGCAGGTTTATATCCAAGGGATGGCTGGGGTTTGTTGCTTACATAATACCACCTAGGGATGAGTGAAGCTGGTCACTCTCATTGTAGATGTCAGGAGCAACTTGCCCACCCCCATACTCCTATGCTCCTCACGGGGCAACAGGATTGGATGATGATGATGATGATGTTTGTTATAGCTGACAAGTCCAGTGCCTTCGTAGTGCCCATTAAATCTGATATCCAGTCTATCAAGGGACATTAAATCAAGGTTTTACTCTAATTCTCAAAAAAACAGCAGGTGTAATGGCATATTTTCAGGACTGTTAAAGTCAATGTAGGTCTTTATGTGGCCTTCCAAGTCACTGCGCGTCTAATCATGCCTGTGACGATGTGTGGAGAAAATCTGCACTACTGGTGTTATAATTTTTGATATATCACTTTTCATATTCTTCAGTTACATTTGGGGCCTGTAAAGACAGGTTACCAATATCAGCCATACTGTGACAATGTTTTTTGAGGTTGCTTAGTTTTAGGTCTTACAGGACATGGGTGTGGTGGGCAAAGGTAAGTGGTTGGGACAGGTTGAGATAGTGGTTGGTGATAGGAAGTGCTGGGGAAGGTATCTTGTGAAGATGAGTGGTGTAGGCAAACTGTGCATATCAAAGATGATGGTGGGGGGGGGGGGAAGTGGAGTTGGGAGAAAGGAATGGATGAAATGGATGGATAGAGTGGGCAGGGTGAGTGGATTGGGTGTGTGGGATGGGTCAGTGGAGTGGATGGACAGGATGGGGAGGGTGGGTAGATGGGTGGGTGGACAAGGTGGGCAGAACAGGTGGATGGGGTGGGATGGATGAGTAGGTGATTGGGGTGTGAAGGATGGGGTGGGGTGGGTGGGTGAGTTGACAGGTGGATAGGGTGGGTTGGGTGATTGGATGGATGGGTGAGGCAAGGCAGTTTTCATCCTCTTGAAGCTTATTTTCCATAGCTCAGTGACAGAACACATTACCATGATTCAATATCCCTTACATAGCACTTCTTCCTGACTAGCACGAAGTTCTAGTTTAATCTTGTGTTATACTTTGACATCCATGATGGACAAAGGGCAAAATTATGCCTAGTTAAAGTGGTGAGAGCACAGTACAGTTCCACTGAAACAACTTGCCTCCTTCATCATCGTGGTGGACCTCCATACCAATCTGTTTAATGTTTTGGAGGAGGCTGGGGGAGTTGAAGAACATGTCCTGAAAAAAATCTAGTTCTGAAAGCTCCACATCCATCTTGATGTAATCAATAACCTGACTGGTAAGACCTGCCATTTCCAGCAGATTCTCGTATCGGTCCACCTTACCTTTCTGAAAAGTGTTAATAGCAAGTTACATGTAGACAAGAAAACTCAAAGTTTTTGAAGTAGACATGGACAAATCATGAATAATAACACATAGAAACACCTACACCCACACGCACCCACCCACACACACACACATACACAAACAAGAGGTAAAACTAACTGAGATAACTGAAAAGCTTACTGAAAAGAGCAATAACAATGAGATATATACTGCGAAAAATTTGAAAAAAGCCAGAAACTGCAAAAATCTGCATTCATGTTGAAAGGACATGATAAACAGGAAATATGAGAACCTGAGACTCTAAAAGAATTGGTAACAGATTATTACAAAGATCTGTATATAAGGAGGGAAATCCAAAGTATGATGAATGCAGAGTGGAAAGGGATGATCTACTAAGAGAATGCTGGGACTACCAACAAAAAGAAGAAAATCTAAAAGATGAGGACAAAGGACAAGCACTTTATAAATCAAAAATAGGAAAAGCATGTGGCCCTGATGCAATTAGTAATGAAGCCGTAAAGAATGGAGGTAGAAGCTTGATTAAATCAGTGATAAGAATGATGAAAATTGTGCATATGAAGGAAAATATCTCTGAAGACTGGAAAAAGACATATACCGGTACTATATTAAGAATATATACAATGGGGAAGGTGACAAAAAAGATTTGACTACAGTAATTATAGAGGAATTCACCCAGATACACATATATGTAAACTATTTATCTAGCTATCTGTTTCTAGATGCCTCAATCCCGTAAGGGGTGGCCACAAACAAATCTCCTCCATGTCACCCTGTCCAATGCCATATCACTGCCCTGCTCCCAGCTCACACTTCCCTCTCTGATATACCTCTCCACTTCATCCCTCCATCTCATCCTTGGCCTCCCCCTCCCTCTCCCCCACTCCACCTCACTCACATACACTTTCCTCTTTAGTCTCTTGTTCTCCATCCTCTCCATAGGTCCAAACCACCTCAGTGTATTTCTCCTAATGCTTTCTATCATCCACATCCACACCACAACGCTCCTTCACTCCCTCATTCGTCAGTCTGTTTCTCCACATAACCACATGCTCCTCTCAAATAACTCATTTCCACTACTCTCACTCTTGACTTGTATCTTTCTAACAAGATCCAAGCTTCACTTCCATACATTAGGGATGGTATCACAGTACTGTCATGCAGCGACTTTTTTTACTACCATGCTCAGTTCCCTGTTCCTTACCACTGCTTTCAAAGAACCAGCAACCTTTCTTCCCTGTTGTACCCTTTCAAGCACTTCACCCTCTAAACTTCTATAGTTACTAATCACATTACCCAAGTACTGTACTTAAATGCACTCACATTTACCATTTCCTTTTCATCCAACCACACTCTACCTTCAGTGGCTTCATTTCTCTTGAGGATCACAATTTCACTCTTCCCGACATTCACCTTTAGATTCCACTTCTTACACACTCTCCCAAACTCATTCACCAAGCCTTGCAGTTCCCTTCTGTCTTCACTTAACAGTACAGTATCATCTGAAAACAGTACAGGGAGCTTCCGAACACTGTCCCTAATCATTAGGGTTGCTCCAACATCCACTGCCCTACCTTGTACCTCTTTTATAACCTCATCAATATACAGATTGAACAGCCTTGGAGACATGACACATCCCTGTCTCAATCCAACATTCAAATAGAAAAAAATATATGTAAAGTTTGAAAAAAATATTATCAAACAGGGAAACAGAAAAATTGGAGAACATGTCAGAATACCAGTGTGGAGCAAGATATAGATCAACAAGAGAGCACTCATTCACAATAAGAACGGTTATGGATGGAATAGAAGAAAAACATTATGATATCACAAGAATATTTGTTGACATCAGCAAGTGTTTTGATACACTTGATCTAAAAGAAGTAATGAGGGAACTGTGCATGAAGGATAAGAGGTAGGCGTTGGAGACTGATTTATAAAATGAACATCAACTGTACTTTAGTGCCACTCACAGACCTGGGATAATCTGTCGACACAGCAGATGTTTTCAGAAATATAAAGGGAGCAGAATTTAATGTAATGAAGATCAAAGGAAAGAAAGAACAAGAAGTCATGATGAATGAGAAACCACTTTAAGGAACAAAAAGTCAGAAATACTTTGGGAAAATTATAAAGGATTGTATTAGATAAGATACTGAAATTATGGAAAGGATAAAAAAAGCAAAAGGTGTAGCAAATACAGTAATAAACCTACTGAACAGAAAAGAATTAAGAACAAAAAGAATACAGTTGGACCTAAAACTTTATGAAACATGTGTAGTATCTTCTGTGTTGTATGGAGCAGAAGTTTTGAAACCCCTGACAGAAAATCAGAAAAAGAAATGGAGCATATTCAGTCTTTTTGAGAAAATTATTCAAAGTGCTTCGAACGTCACCCAAATGTGCATTACTAAATGAACCTCAATCAATTAACACATACAGTGATGCCGTATCCACTTTGTGTGTGTATATATATATATATATATATATATATATATATATATATATATATATATATATATATGTGTGTGTGTGTGTGTGTGTGTTTGTGTGTGTGTGTGTGTGTGTGTGTGTGTGCTAAGGGATCTGTATTCAGCATGTGTTAGAAATGTAGTACCGTAGGGTAGTGAGACCTGGCAGTAAAGGAAGAGGATCTTCGCAGGCTCAAATGTACAGAAATGACAATGATAGGTGGATGTGCAATGTGTCCCTGCGTGCAAGGCGTGGGAGGGGGGGCTGGGACTGGGTTTACGATGAAAAAGTTGAAAGGTAGGATGGGACTGGAGTGTATTGGTGTTGTGATGAGGAGAGGTAGATTGAGATTGGTTTGGGCATGTTGAGAGGATGGGGGATGATAACTGAGTGCAGAAGGTGAGAGGTAGACCGAGAAAGACGTGGGACGAGGTCATTAAGTATGACCTCAGGGATAAGGGGCTGAACAGGGTGGCTGCCATGGTATATATATATATATATATATATATATATATATATATATATATATATATATATATATATATAAATCGATGGGCATCGCTCTCTGGAGTTGAGGCCAGCGGCCGCCATCTTGGTTGTCCCAAGACGATCGTCGACGCACGTGTTGACGCTTTCAACAGTGTACGGTTTTTGTGTTTTTTGCTTGAAGTTGAGACTATGCATGCTAGTTTGGAGATAAAACAACCGATACAGTTAATATTCAACACCATGCCATTGTGTGCAGCGATCAACTGCACCAACAGGCGGTTTAAGGAATGTGGACTGACGTTTCATCGGTGAGTATGCCTAGAGCTGATATATATCAACTCCATACCTATCTCACTTTATTCTTATTATTTTAAGGCACCAAGGAATGCATAAGACACACACTGTCCTGGCTGAGGTCTTTTGAAAAAACTGGATTAATGTGATATCTGAGTTCAATGTTCAATTGAGCCTTACCACAGGTTCAGATTGTGTATGTATTTATAGAGAGCAAATTCTGCTAACACTCGAATGTGCTAGAAAAATACTGTGGTACGGCATAATTGGCACTGGATTCTTTATCCATGCTTCCCTATTCTCTCTGTCAGTATATTTGTTGGTTGCATTTTCTTATAGTAGGGCAAACAACAACAACAACAAAATATGGCTCTTCTGACTGTTTTGATGATCAGTGGTAAGAGTGTGCGAAGCTTCGGAACGTTGTTTGCAAAGGATGCTGATTTCTTTGCAGGGTGCCTTGCCAGTCACTGCACATGCGTCAGCGCCTGCTACCGCCGTGTTGGACAATGTTGGACGGCAGCAACTGTTTGTGCAATTGCATGGGCACATACTGGACTGTCCAGCGAATCATAATAATTTATTTGCGGTGATCAGATGTATCGCATATTGTTTTATCAAAATTAGGATGCATCATCTGGCCAAGAGACGAAGCTGAATGGACCATCGCTTAGGAAACAACTGTCCAAGTTGATCGTATTCAGGCATGAGTGATTGTGTATGCTGTATATATACAGTATGTTGGATTACGACTATTGTATTGCGCTATATGCGATCTCTCGCCACTGCACCGATATACAACTTCGTCATTTACACCTACTCGCTCGCAATAACCTCGGATATTTGGCTTCTGCTCTTCAATAGACTGTAGTTGTTTGTTGGCAATTTGAGTTATAAAAAAGGCCGTACGCTAAAATAATACTTGACAGTACGAAAAAGGCCGGCGTAGACGCATCCAGCTAATTGGAAGTTTACCGATGGGACACTGATGATATTGGCATCATTTGTATTTTGACACCATAAGGGCGACAGTGGTATAGTAGTTTTTTTTTTTTTTTTATTACTAGTGACTTAATTAATTTTGTGGCAGTAAATGAGAAACTCTCAAACGTAGGTGCTTCAGTTTTGATGGAAGTTCTACGTTTTTCGGGTAGCGTTACGTGTGTATAAACGCTGGCGCTTGGGCTCGATGGGACGGGGACCAAGGTCCAAGATGGGACCACCGAGATGACCGCCGTCGTCGCGCACAGGCTTCAGTCGCCCATGTGTGGTCGTACACGGCATCCCCAATCCATTGTATGTACAGTATATCAGTAGCGATTCCGTATCCACTTGTATATAGCCTACAGTATATATCGATGCTCTCCATACTATAGACTTCAGTGGCTTGTAGCTGTAAAGTTCAGTGCAGATGAGACAGGCCTACATGTATAAAGGAAGCACATTTTTAATAATGAAAATCACGTTGGCATGACACACCGTGTTGCCTCTCTGCCAGGTTAGTGTAGTTGGAGTTGAACGATGACGGACACACACACACACACACACACACAGGAACTCAGTTGTAAAATACATCCATCGACGTCTTGATTGTTTATTGAAAACATCAGTTACGTCCTGCCCTCTTGGTGTCTAGTTTCTAACCATTACGAAGTCGCTGGGAGAGAGTCAAAGGGTGATGAAGTGTACCAGGTGTCAGGCACGTCACGCCGAGTTAATATCTGTACAGTACACCATAGGAACTTTCTCAGCGCTACGTAGCACATTAGCAATGGGAACTACTGCATCTCAGCACAACGCTGCATATTCGTGAGAGGATCTCTATCAGCACTACACAGCACACTGGCAGTAGGAGCTATCTCAGCAACTGTATCACACAATAGCTATATATCTAGGCATATAGTTATACAGTACATCATTTTTCATAATTTTCTCCCCTGGGGAAACAAATCTCCCAACATGTTATAAAAGAAGAGATTATTAAAAGATAATAAAATATTAAAATAATATTGATAGTGTAAGTGGATACTAAGAAAATGGTATACAATTAATAGTGGGTGACCACTATACTATATATAACAGTATACTAGTTAATAAGGACAGAGCCGTAACCAGAACTTGAAAACAGACGAGGCGAGCACAGCCCTACTAGGAGGGTCCAGGGGCATTCTCTCCCGGAAAATGTTATTTAGCCCTAGCATCAAATACTGCAATTGCAAGTGAATTTGAACAGATTTGAATTAAGTAACTCGAAATTTTTTTTAAAAATCTTGCTACAGTTGTATGTTCCGAGTTGGACTGATCCACTCCCGATGACTCACCCACAAGCACTGCGGGTTGAGGAAGACAGGGATCAGTTAAAAGTTGTGAACGCGATCAGAACAAGTCCCTGGACTTTGGGGTGGGGGTGGATTGAGCAGGCTGCTAAAGGAGGGGAGGGAGAGAGGAGATGCCAGACGAGGCGGCTGCCTCAAGGTTGTTACCGGCATGAAGGAGATATGTAAATCTAATTATAGGAGTCCACGTGGAATTCAGTATTAATAATAAATGAGGTGTAATTAGTGTGTACACAAAGAGAATGATAATTAGATCAGTTTATAATATGATATGCCAAGAGTAAAAAGTTATAATTTGGGTGACAACAAGAATTATGAATATACAAAAATGATTATAAGATGGTTATGTGATATTGATGAATAATAAAACTACATTGATGTGTAGGCTACAGAGAAAGAGAATGATAATTAGATCAGTTTATAATATGATATGTTAAGAGTAAATTATTATAATTTGGGTGACAAGAATAGTGAATATACAAAAATGATTATAATATGGTTATATGATATTGATGAATAATAAAACTACATTAATATAGCAACTCCTTATACAGGATTTTTCAGTGTCTTCGTGAGAGAAAGAGATCAATAATATGATAAAAAGGAATGCTATATGTTCAGAATCATAATAGTATGATACTGTAATAAGGAATGCACTGTGTTCAGAATCATAATAATAGTACCGTATGATATGAAATGCGATATGTTCAGAATGCAGTGAGTCGTTTCCAGCTAATCAGATGCAAGAGATCTTTTTAAACTTTTCAGCGATTTTCAATGCACCATTTAAATAACCACGGTGGATGTCCTCATGTCTGCACCCAACCAACACTACATAGGTGGAGATGGAGTTCCTCTGAAGTTGACGGTGGTGCGGTTTGTGGTTGCTTCTGGGCAGCGGGTAGTGGGGCTGTAATGTTCCCTCTCAAATTTCCTCAATTTCAGGATCAGGCTGTGTACTCGTCTTCTTCACATCACTTCCAGATTTAACAAGTGTCGCTGTTTTCCCTGGTCTCACGTTTCTTTTCGTCTCTTATTTCATAGATTATTATTATTATTATTATTATTATTATTATTATTATTATTTTCATACGTCAGCTATGTTTCATTCAGTAGCTGTACATCAAGGCATATATGTACATCATCATACATAATAACTGTATAATAAATATATCAGTTTAAAGGTATCCATTGGAAAATGGGATATGACAGGTTTTGCTTATTGACGGCGTTTTAGGATCGTTGCCTACGTCGATAGCAAGGGAGACTGCTCTTCCGTTCCTGCTGTTGGTTGACCAGGATCTACATTCAACACTTTTTTCGTCGTAAAGCTGTTACATCAAGGAAGTCGGCAAACATGACTCATTGAATACCATGACATAAATATAGGATAACATGACGTTACCGTAGTTTATGAAGGCAGTGGAAGAAAAGACGAGTAATACGGAGATGAAATTGTATCCGGCTAGTTTCATCTTTGCGTCATCCATGTTGCCTTAACTTCTCACTCCCACATGTCAAAATGCCTCTGCATTATTGTCTTTACATCAATTCTGTATGCTGCAATAAACCCCACTTAGGTACTCGCACAGAAATTACCTTCTTTTTACCATAGCGCATCATACCAAGTAACTTGGAGCCCTTGTAGTTACTAATGCCAACACTGTAGAATTCTATCATGTCACTTCGCCTATGGTTTCCTTGAGTAGTGGTTGGATCAAAAGCCACAACCTGGAAAAACAAATGTATTTTCATTGGTTTACCTTGGTCTGATTATTTTTATCTGTAGGCCTTAGGTGTATTCAGTTCAAACTAAATTTCGGAAAATCTTTAGCATTTTGAGCCGTGAAATTTCAATCTTAATTATTCCATTCCTAGTAACAGTGAAAGATGAATCAATGTGTTTTAAGTTTTAATGCTTTCTTAATAACAGTGAGACCAAAGACTCAATGACACTAAAGAAAAAGTAAAACAGGCCGCCTCATCTTACGTCTAAAACCAGTTCTTTAAAGAATAGGTAAACTAACACCTACAGCCATTAGTTTATCCCTTTTGATTCAAGGTGATGATCTTTAGTGCAAGTTTGTTCTTGCTGTTACCAGATGATATTATTCAACTTAGGAAAGGACACTTGTATCTAGGGGGTTTAAATCTGTACCTAAGCCTCCAGTTAGAAAAATGTATACAAAGCTGAAAGAAATCGTCAGGAGATGCTGAGAAAGAAAATACCCGAGTCGTTCTGGGGATAAATGGCCCTGGGTACAGTATAGCAAAGATATGGCACGTCTCTCTCTCTCTCTCTCTCTCTCTCTCTCTCTCTCTCTCTTACCTTACATCCAAACTCCGCAATCTCGTCCTCAAAAGACCAGTCATCCCCAACACCGAAGGACAGAACGAGGCAGCGACCCGGGTGAATATCATAGGCAGGGTCGAGGCACACCAACTTCTTGCCTCCTGCGGGTGCTGGTGGGGTCCCGCCGAACTGCCGCTGAAGCAAAATACACGAATTCATTACCTTTTTAGCTCCTTGAATTCGATGGTGCCCTTCTTCAGACTATTTTATTCAGTCTTGGAGATACTTTTTGAACTGGAGGAGTTTAATATAGACCTCGCTAACCCTTACACTACAATAAGTCTTAGCCAAAGCTCAATGAAATAATCTGTGAACAGCACGAATGAAATGAAAAACTGTCAGAGATCGAAGAAGTTAACTCCTGCAGTGACTAGCATGTTAGTTTCGACCTGACAACGATCCCCAACTTCTCTCTGCTTAGTTAATGGTTGGGTGTAATCATACTGTAAGGTCGATTTGACAAGTAACCAAGGAGACTCGATCCTGCCTGATAAATTCTGACTTTGCTGTGTGACCATGATCTTTGATATTTTTCTGTGACCATGACCTTTGACTGTTCTCAAACTAGAATCCTTTTGTTCTTGCTAAAGCTGAAGTCTTTCACAAAGTTTGGTCTAAGATCAAATCTGTTTAAGCTGACCTTGACATGTGACCTTGTCTTCTGACCTATCATTCTAAAAAACATCAGGCTAACCGTTTCACCAAATTTAGTTGAAAATGAACAAAAACTTTTTTAGTTATTTACACACACACACACACACACACACACACACACACACACACATATATATATATATATATATCTATATATATATATATATATATATATATATATACACACACACACACACACACACACACACACACACACATATATATATATATATATATATATATACACACACACACACACACACACACACACACACACACAAAAGTGCTCATGGGCCCTTCGGGCCCCTCGCACTTGCTCCTGCGGAGGGCTCTCGTGCTGCGTGCTTGCTTTCTCGTGCTTCACACTCGTTTCTTCCTGCTTCTCACTCGTTCCCTCGCGCTTCGCGCGCGCGTTGCGATCATTTGGGGAGGCGGTGGCTGAATCAGTAGAGAGGCGGCCTGCGGTTCCTAATGGACCAAGGATAGAATCCCGGTTGGGGCAGGGAACAGTTTAAGGATTTGAATTTCCTAAAAAAGCAGACTTTTCTGATCTACCAGATGACCCGCCGACATTTCATAAAAATACCCCCGCTAATACCAATACACCAATGCTGTATGAGACAGCCCTAGCATGTATTGAATATGGATGTTGGGTGTTAGCGCCAAAGTGGTGACATGTGGAGGTGAAGGAGGACTACTGGACCTTGGGATAGGTCACTGCCCCCGAGAAATAGGCCCTGAAACCTTTGTCCAGAGTCGGACACTTAAAAAAAAAAAAAAATCAGGTAATCCAAGTCACGTTTATGTGCTGTTCTAGTCTAACGCTGTCACTTGGATTTTTTGCAGCTAACCAATTGATCGTGTTATTTGCAGCTTCGGGAATGGAACCCAAGTTGTCTGAACGCAAGTCCGAAACACACACACAGACACATGGTTACTGCTATAGTATATTGTAGTTGTAGCTATGGGCAAAAAATTCTATGGAGATCCTATGCTGGGCGCTGGGAGCGGCTTTTTTGGGTCAAAATGTGATTGCTCATTAAATATAGTGAAAGTTTTTCAATCGTGATGGGACCAAGTTTTTCACATCAGCGAATTTTTTGCGATTTTTGTGCCAATTTTCGTGCGATTTGAATATGTAGTTTCGGCTGGCCAAAATACTCACGCACACACACACACACACACACACACACACACACACACACACACACACACACACAGCTAGTACTATAGTATATTATATATATATACAGTATATATATATATATATATATATATATATATATATATATATATATATATATATATATATATATGGTATATATTCTATTTAAAGTTTTAAAGTCTTTCCCTTTTCCTCAGGCTACGCTGACGATTACAAGGAGTTAAATTTGTCAGACTCACTCACCAGGTTTTTGCACGGAGCCTCCTGGCGGTTCATGTAGTTCCTCAACTGTGTCAGGTTGGCCAGTGGCTGAATGAAACACTTACGGTCCGTCAACCCTAAAACCAACACAATTAGTTCTCATAACCAACTTGCCTTTGTGAGTCACTGAACTGAGTTTATACTTTAATACTTTAGGATTTCTTTACTGGATTTTTAAAAATTGACATGGGATAGTTTGTATAAAAGTTAAGGTCAAGGGCTTATGAGCTTTTGTAAATATATATGTGACATGGTGGCCAGCTTGAGTAACGTACCTAAATCCCTAATGCAGACTTTGAATAATAGGAGTAGTACGGCTCAAATATGGTAGGAAGAAGTATCTCTAATAATATGTCACTTTGGAACCTACTATACACCTGTGCAGCGGAAAATCTGGGTTGGTGGGGTCTTGGTGTCACTGGAGTAAGAGGGGACGACCCGCTTACAGTCAACTAAGTGAATTTTAAAGTGAAGAAAATACGACAGTGATTTGTGATAATATATAACTATTACGGACATTTGGATAACCTGTAAATTGAGTAGGATAATTCAATAATGCCACCTTAGGTTGTGCCTGTGAGCACCGCTCTTTAGTCATGATGGTTGTCTGCACATTCCTGCTGTTGACTGGCCTTAATATGACTCATTAGATCACACGAAACCTAACCCGATATTGTATATGACAAGTCTGTACTGAGGGTCATAAGTCAGAGTCAAGGTTTGTACAGTACTTCAGCTGGTTACCATCAAAGACGAATAGGCCTATTCCAGGAACTTAGTCGTACCATAAGTAGCCTAAGTGAGCGAGACTTTGACTGGCAGAAATGGGTAGTGTGTCCAGTTTTATTCTAGTTTTATATTATTCAGAACTACAACATACTGTATTGCCTGTACTCTCCATATGATATATAATAAGAATTATGAGTAGATTGTAACGCTGGTACAACATCTTTTCTTGTATGTGCAGTAGGTGATATGCAAAGAACTCCTTAACCTCAGAAAACTGTTAATTTTTTACTGCTTACCATGAACATACTGGTACTTCGATGATTGAGAGTTTCCCTTTCTGTAACATAAGAGTCCATTATTAATTGCATGAATAATATAAAAAATGTTGTTTAGATCTGAAACACTCTCTTACCTGACTTTATCTCAGTTATTGCGTAAGAAATATATGGTACACACAAGGCCACTTAAAAATGAATTAAGCATTAAATTCCTCCGTATATTCTTTGTGTACTGTATCTCGAAACACTCTCCTTATCATTATTAGGAAAGCCGCTACTACCATAAGCGTACGGGAAGGCATTTAACTGATAGGGAGGGGGGGAGGGACAGGAATTCGCTCTGAAAATGCTCGAAGTTGTTATGATCTATTAATAATTACAACTAAATATGCGCAGTACAGGAATGTATGACTATACTGTAAAAAAAAGAAACTGATGTATAAATAATTTATATACTTAGAATTCAGGTTCAGATTTGTATTCACATGAGCACTTTTAGTGAGTACAGTAATTCTATCTATCTATCTATCTATTGCCAGACGCCTCAATCCCGTTCGGGGTGGCCACAAACAAATCGCCTCCACGTCGCCCTGTCCCCCGCCATTTCACTGCCCTGCTCCCAACTCACACCCTCCTCTCTCACATACCTCTCCACCCCATCCCTCCATCTCATCCTCGGCCTCCCCTTCCCTCTCCCCCCCTCAACCTCACTCACATACACTCTCTTCGTCAGTCTTTCATCCTCCATCCTCTCCATATGGCCAAACCACCTCAGTGTATTCCTCCTAACGCTAATTAATGTAAAAAACAAACAAACAAACCAGTATAGCTGACACTCTTAAATGAAGTAGAATACCTTCATAACTCAAGGATTCGAACATCTTGAAACATAATTTGTTTTAAAAGTACTGGTAGCCTACCCCATAAGGTGGATCTGTCCTGAGTAATCAGTTTCTGCTTAAAAAAGAAAAAAAAAATCTTTGTTTTGGAGGGGGGGGGGTAGCCCCTTATACACCCCACCTCGTACGCCTATGGCTGATACGTTCGAGGCTCTCCCTTAATCAGAGACAAGACATTAACTAGCCATCATTGCAAAACCTGCATGATAATTTTATAATAACTGTGCTAGCACAGACTGGATTGCCTGCTATCACGTCGATCTGTATGATACCGTCCACCTTCCTTCAACACTCTCCGTTTTACAGGCACAACAAAATCAACTAAGTCAATGAAAACAAATATAAAACCAGGAGCTGATACAGAGGCAATCACACAGTATCAAAATAATGAGCTGAAATGAACAATCGCGGCAACTGCCTGTCAAAATATTAACACTCATGGTCGGACAGCTCTAGCATTTTGTTCCAGCTATCGCCGTGCTATATTATTTAGTTAAGAATGAACAAAAAGAGCCAGAAAGTTTTAATGTCTCAGCCAACCCTCATATGACTGAATCTGTCTACAACGGACGACTTTATTTGACAGTGAGTCATAGGAGTCTGAGATTGTTAAGCCTCTGAGTTCACTCTATATCTAGGATTCTCTCTCTCATATTCATAATTTATATAATAATCTCGATAATATAACCAGTTTGATCTGTCAATATTCTTAAAATATTGCAGAATATGGAATACAGTTCTAATGGGTGACAGAAGCGAATGAGGGTGTTAGTTCTTAGCTAACAAGTATAAAAAGGCTTGTATTCTCGTCGGTTATGGAAGCTCCCTAACACCTCCTCCTCATCCACCCGGCATTTATATTTTGGATATAACTGGTTATTATCCTTTTGTACGTTATCTAGCCTATGCACAGTATGGCATTATTACAAGGATTTATGTAACACAAAACAGGACAGTAAAGTGTAATAAAAATAAATCGCTTAGGAAATGGTATTAGGGAGCTTCTTCAACTGACGAGAATACGGGCCAAAGGCATTAGAAGGAAATGACACTGAGACTAACCTGAAATAAAGGATAAGGCCAAGACAGAGCAGCCCACCCACACCAAAACTCCTCACTGCCACAGGTTTCATATATGATGCTGAGGGAGGCGTGGCTTCTGGGTGTTAAAAAGTAGCTTCTGAAATGAATTAAGAGAACTACATACAGTGCCTATAGACACATTCATGCTGCAGTGTAATACATTACTGGCGTTGTATAATCAGTCATTTATGAAAACGGAACAGGGTGACTGGATACACGGTGTGATATAATTGATTAGCTTATTGAATAATTTGCTACCTGAAGGCACATGCTTCTGTAATGTGAGAAGTTTTAAGACTGGACTGGGAAAGAGTGGAAGAACGTTGCCCTTGACGTGGCTGACGGAATCTAAGCAGTATACTTGTCTGTCCTGCTAGTAACGCGGCAGTAACTCGTGCGTTCTTAACCCATTCAGCTTGGAACATCTTTTTCGTTTTATGCATGCTTTCTTTTGAAGATTTTATTAAGCTTAGGATAGAAGTTTTTGGACAGGAGGGGTTAGATATAGCTTTAACAAACTCCTTCAGTATGCGAGGCTATTTCCAAGTTAAATAAAAATAATTTGGTAATAAATAAGTGGAAAGGGAAGTTACATGGATTCAGTGGTTTAGTTTTATACGTGGGTGCAAGTGACTAGCCTTTCCGGACAGCTCGATAATGACGACCAACACAAGTATTTACATCACCGCAACTCAAGCTGTGAATGACGCCGATATTATTGTTTTGTAAATCTGCCTAGTGTTGTTTTTGTGTCTTGTACCGCAGAGTCCTGAGTTCTTTCTCTGGCCATGCATAAGTTTTAATGTTGTTGTTGTTGTATATTCTCCCCACAACGTGGTGGGGAACGGGCAAACATGAGAGCCCGTCAGGGAAAAATGCAGAAAACGGCTCCAGTGAAGGAGCAAAGCGCGGACGGCAGACTGGCAGACAGGGCAAGGGCGGCAGAGGAAGGGAACGAGGCGATGGTGGTGAGGCAACAGCCCGACGATCGACGAGGCGAGGGGGAGAGAGCGGTAGACTGCACGGCGCCGATGAAAGGGGCGCCGGCATGCTCAGGTGGAAATCCCCAAACGACTCGGCGGTGGTTGGCGGCCGGCTGCTCGGTGTTCACAGAGGGCAGAGAGGGACGAGAGCGTGGTAGACTAAACGGCGCCGATGGTGAGGGCGCCGAAGCTCAGATAGAAGCGTCCCGAACTCTGCCCTCAACCCCCATTCACTCGCTCCAGCTCTCCACAGCAGCAGGTGGAAGCGTAGAGGGAAGGCCCAGTCCAGGTGGACACAAGGGCACAACCCCGGTCAAGGTAGTGGCGGAGGGAGGGTGGTCGGCCATGGAAAGGGCGGACGAGCTTCAACCTCCTGGTGGGCTGACCAGGGCACCCCGTAGGTGGAGAGGACAGGCCCGTCCTTCAGCTGAAACGGCTGCTGTGGAGAGCTGGTCCCGCCGGGAACAGCGGTGGAGGTGTTGCCTCGGCGAGAGGTGGACTGCGAGTGAGTTTTGATGAATGTTTTAACTCCTTCAGGACGAGGATGTCATTTCTAAACTACATTAAATATTTTGGCATCAGAAAGGGTAGCACACACACACACACACACACACACACACACACACACACACACACACACACACACACACACACACACACACACACACACACACACACACACACACACACACACACACACACACACACACACACAGACACACACACACACACACACACACACACACACACACACACACACACACACACACACACACACACACACACACACACACACACACACACACACACACACACACACACACACACACACACACACACACACACACACACACACACACACACACACACACACACACACACACACACACACACACACACACACACACACACACACACACACACACACACACACACACACACACACACACACACACACACACACACACACACACACACACACACACACACACACACACACACACACACACACACACACACACACACACACACACACACACACACACACACACACACACACACACACACACACACACACACACACACACACACACACACACACACACACACACACACACACACACACACACACACACACACACACACACACACACACACACACACACACACACACACACACACACACACACACACACACACACACACACACACACACACACACACACACACACACACACACACACACACACACACACACACACACACACACACACACACACACACACACACACACACACACACACACACACACACACACACACACACACACACACACACACACACACACTGCCGTCGGGGTGAAGGAGCCACTTGACATGCTTTCTAATCCCTTCAACTGACTCATTTCCAAAGCTGAATAGATCGTTTGACAGTAAGTAGAATTTAATACAGTATGGTTCATATATTACGCAACCCAATTTTTTATGCTGCGAAGATGGCTTAACGTTATCATTGTCTACCCTGTATAATTTTTTTTCTCGTTTACGCTTTACATGCATTCTTGTCTTTTTTTTTTTTTTTTTTACGGTTATTGTTTGCATAGTTAATTATACTGCGTTTACTCTAACTTGGCCTAAAGTTGTCATTCCTCCATCGTGAATGTTAAGTTGTAACAGTAGATTAACACTAAAATATGAGTCACGAAGAAGTGCTATGAAAAGGATGTAGGGCCGTAGTATACTGTCTTTTGCAGCCACTGAGCTGCGTGAAATAAGCTACAGAAGGACGAAAAGCTGGTCCAAGTTAGAGTTGCTACGTGAAATTAACTGCACAAAAACGAACATTTTGACTAAATTAGAGTAGCTACGTGAAATATACTACAAAAGGACAAACATCTGGGCCAGGTTAGAATAAAAAAGGTATAGCATTGTCATGGGGCAGCAAAGCTGTCGTCACCCCTCACAAAATTGAACTGAGCCATCCCCACATCAGAGAGAGAGAGAGAGAGAGAGAGAGAGAGAGAGAGAGAGAGAGAGAGAGAGAGAGAGAGAGAGAGAGAGAGAGCAATATTCGGTCACCTGTGTACAAAGCGTCCTTGGGCTGAAGTGGATTATGCTAATGATATACGTTCAGCCAGGTGTGCTTTGATTTGAGTATCTAGTTGTCCTTTTTTATGATTTATGAAGTTGGTTTCCTTATGTAGAAAAAATGCGTAAACATAATCCCCCTTTTTCCCATTCTGATATATATATATATATCTATCTATCTATCTATCTATCTATCTATCTATCTATATATATATATATATATTATCATCATCATCATCATCATCATCATCAGCCATTACAAGTCCACTGCTGAACAAAGGTCTCCCCCAACCTTCTCCACGAATTCCTTGACTGAGCCAATCTTTGCCACGTTTTCCCTGTAAATTTCTCTATCTCATCCCTCCACCTCCTATCTGGCCTTTTTCTGCTACGCTTAGAGTCTCTCGGTGTCCAGTCAGTCAACCTCTTGCTCCATCGATTATCCCTTATTCTTGCTACATGGCCTGCCCACCTCCATTTCCGTTCTTTTATAACTTCTATAATATCTTTGACTTTAGTCTGCTCTCTCACCCAAGTTGATCTTTTCCTGTCTCTTAAAGATATTCCCAACATTGACCTTTCCATTGCTCTCTGAGAACTAATTATTTTCCATCGATTTTGTCAGTTTCCAAGTCTCACAACCATACGTCATAGCTGGAATTATACATTTATTATATACTTTTCGTTTCATACAAACTGGCAAGCTACTTTTCATAATGTCCCTATGTTTACCGAAAGCTTTCCATCCAATTGTAATGCGTCTTTTTATTTCGCTATCATTATCTTTCCTTAATTTTAGTATTTGTCCCAGGTTTGTACTCCTCGACTTCTTCAAGATTTTCTCCACTTATTCTTATGACGTTCTTTGGTGTTTGAGGTTTAAACATTACTTTAGTTTTACTCCGGTTCATCTTTAGCCCTACTTTGAGACTTTCTATGTTCAGGTCATTTAACATTTCTTGCAATGTCTCTGCTGTTTTTGAGATTAGGACAGTGTCATCTGCAAATCTTAAATAGTTTAGTTTCTCTCCATCTATGTTCACTCCTTTGTTTTCCCAGTCTAGCCTTCTGAAAATACTTTCTAGGCATGCTGTACATAACTTTGGTGAAATTGTATCTCCCTGACGCACGCCCTTCTCAGTCTTAATTTTCTCAGAGTACTTATGTAATTTAACTGTAGCAGTTCCCACTTTATATATGTTTTCGAGCAGTTTTGACAATGTTCTCATCCACTCCTTGTTCTCGCAATGAATTTATAATTGCTATGTGCTCCACTGGGTCGAAAGCCTTTTCGTAAACAAAACCTAAGCACAGCGGTTTATTATATTCTGTAGTTTTCTCAATTAGCTGATTCATTGTGTGTAAATGATCAGTAGTCGAGTACCCACTTCGGAATCCTGCCTGCTCACGAGGTTGGTTTTCCTCCAAATATGTAGTTATTCTGTTTGTAAGGACTTTAGTGAAGAGTTTGTAAATGACTGATAGCAAGCTAATGGGTCGATAGTTACTAAGGTCTTTTGAGTCACCTTTTTTGTAAAGTAAAATAACTATATGTTTTGGGAATCTTATTCTTTTTTATACATTGAGTAAATAAGTGAGCAAGCCTATTTTGTACTTCTGCTCCTGCATCCAACAGTAAATCTGCTACTATTCCATCTTCTCCCGAAACTTTCCCTCTTTTCATATTTTTGAGAGAATTATTTACTTCGTCTGGTGTTACGGCAGGTATTTCACTTGTGTCAACTGAAAAGTTAGCTGTTGGTACTACTGTCTTTGATGCATACAGTTCTTTGTAAAATTCTTCAGCTCTCTTCAACATCTTATCTCTGCATTTAATGACTTCACCGTTTTTGTCTTTTAGTGATGTAATTTGTTGCTTTCCAAGTGCCATTTTACGTCGGACCTATTTCAGACTTTTTCCTTTTTTGATGGTTTCTTTGATTTGCTCCATGTTTCTCTTTCTTTTTTCTTCTCTTTGTCTTTTGTTGGTAAGCTTATTTAACTCCGCTCGTTCTATTTCATCTTTCTTTGTTTTCACTTTCATTTCTTTTCTTTTTTTCATAAGCTCGAGTGTCTTTTCTGAATACTTCTTGGCTTTGATTGTATTAGGTTTTCCTACTATCTCTGCTGATTCTTTTAGCACTTTTGTTAGTCTGTCATTCAGCTCATCAATGTCACATTCAGCATTACTGAGAGCTTGAAATCTGTTTCTTATTTCCAACTGAAAGGCTGCTTTGTTTTCGTTTACTTTTATTGGGCATATCTTTTTATCTTAAATAATTTTCTTTCTTTCACTTCCGAAATTGAATCTTGCTGTGCAACCCACCATTCTATGGTCACTTCCGATATTTACTTTGTTGATAACTGTGACATTTGTGATCGTGTTATTCTTATCTGCTATAATGAAGTCGATTTCGTTCTTTGTTTCTCCATTTGGGTTTCTCCAGGTCCACTTTCTCCCTGTTCTTTTGTGAAAGAATGTGTTCATTATTCTCATGTTAAACATTTCTGCAGAGTTTACCAGCATTTCTCCTCTTTCCTTCCTTTCTCCCACTCCAAATTTTTCCATACATGCTTCTCCATTTTTTGATTTTCCAACTTTTGCATTGAAGTCTCCCATGAGCATAGTATAGGTGGTCTTTTCCTCTTCCATAATCTGGGAGATGTCATCATAGAATGTTTCAATTTTTTCATCTGAGCTCTGAGAAGTTGGTGCATATACTCGTATTACTTTCAGGGTATATTTTTTGCACAGTCTGATTACAACCACTGCTGCTCTGTCAGATGCACTACTGAATTTAACGATGTTGCCTTCAAGATTTCTATTAATTAGATATCCTACACCACTAACTCTTTCATTTTCCCATCCTCTGTAGTAAAATAGGTGGTCACTGTCATCGAGCTGAATTACTTTTTCTTCTTTTCTGTGGGTCTCACTCAAACCTGCAATATCCCAACTAATGTTTTCCAGTTCAGCCATTAAGTTATCAAGTTTGTAATCTTCAGCGAGGCTTCTTACATTGTATGTATAGATCTTCATGGATTTAAGAGTGTTTAATATCCCAGTCTCTAACTTGCCACCACAGTGCCTACTCACTTTCTGTGGCACACTGCCCGTAAGCACAGGAGGCAGTGCGGTTGGGCCTTTAGTAGACGATGATTCAACAGGAACGCTCGTCAAATTAAATCGAAAAGCGTAAGTTTGCAGACCATCCGATATTTTTCAGTTTGATTCTACCTAAACGTTGATGTTTAATGAGGCATGTATGTTTAGTGATGGAGTTGGGTGTGTAAATAAAAGGCTTTACTTTCTGCCAATCTGAACTTTCAGCTCAAATTGTGACTAAGTTTAATAATTTGGCCATTCTACATTTTTGGTGTCGTATGCTGCACCCTTGTCAAGATTGTTCCTACACGCCTGCGGTAGGATTCAGGTTGAAATATACCGCCCTGCCTTATTCTTTTGGAAACTGCAAGCTAATCAAAAACTAAGTACCGGTACCACTATGATTTGGGGTATGATCATTTAGGATCAAATTTGGAAATATTTAATCAAACACGCGTAGAATTGTCTGAATTTTCCACAAAACTACACCAAGTTTTCTTCCTTTTTATTTTCATGTTCAGCCTTATAAGCTCAACGTTGTTTTCTTTCATACCGGTATTAAAGGTCACTCATCTTCCATAACATAACATGTATTCCCCCCCTCTCCCCCCCACACACATTTGCATTTCATCATAAAACCCTTGATCTTAAAATATACAGATTCCAGCATACGATATGTACAAAATATAAACATTTATGCAACATGTCAGACCCGAGCAAACATGGCTTTTCTTCTCTCCGTCGTGTCAATAAATTCGTTCAGAACCGCCTTCAGATCAAGACTGTCAAGTCTCGTAGAATGAACACTTAAGTGGTTTAGCAGGTAGTGGGTCATTGTGCTCCTCAAGCAAGCCTCTCAATCTCTAGATAGAGTTCATCCATCCATCCATCATCCAATCCTACTTTGCCCCATGAGGAGCGTAGAAGCCCGGGGCTAGGCAGTTGGTCCTAACATTTAAGATGAGAGTGACCAGCCTCACTCATCCCTATGAGCAATAAACCCCAACCACCCCTTGGATATAAACCTTCACCGGTTCAATCCGACTGCAGCACAATAATTACCCACTAAACTACCAGGCGCCAAAATTTGGTTATATGGCTACCACCCAGCGTAGTAAATGGTTTCCTGGTGTACAGGAAATCATTTGGTTTGTCACTCAGTGTAGAGTCACCCACAGGCAGAAGGGAGAGGTACGATAACAAAACACAGAAACATAACTATAAACACATTAGAGAGAAAATAAACTCACAGGCCAGAAGGCAACAGAGAGCTATTGACAACACTTGGCGAATGACAAGAACAGCATTGCCACACAACGTAAACATTGAAACAATTCATAACACTACCACGGTGCGTCTCAAATAGTTGTGCCAACAAGTTTTAAGATAATATTCGACGTATAATATCATCTTTTACTTACAAACTTGATCAGTTTCATGATTTGTTATTGAACTCTCAATCTTAGTTGAAGTTTTGACAGATTGATATACAGAAAACATTGGGGGGCTATAGCCCCCCTAGTCCCCAGAAATTACGGCCTTGTAGTATATATATATATATATATATATATATATATATATATATAGAATGGATGTGCCACTTACAATCAAAGCAATAAATATGACGAGCAACTGTCATTTTGTTTTATCTATTCTGGTGTTATGGAACGATTGGATAAATTCTGTGCCAAATCTGTGTATGGTACCACATATCTCTGCTTACTATTTAAGTGCAAAAATACTCCCTCCCCTCATCTCACTTGCTCCAAAAATCAAAATAGGTGAAGTAGAACGATGCGGAGAGTGTATGACAGCGTGGATGGCAGTCCTTCACTCACTGTGTATACGAAGTATATTATCTCCCTCATTCATATAAATTTCAGCAGTGTCGTGTTCAGCATGCATTATAAATCAATAAAGAATTTTCACGACATGCCGTATACAACTAGATTCGACTGAAGCCGTAAATAAGTAGCCTACCATCGAAAGAAGAGATCTAGTGTACAGATATTTCTTGTAAATCTGTATAGGCTACTTTGTTATTCACAAGAAACTTACCAGGACAGAGCGGTGCAGTTGCGTGCTTCCCCCTCACTCACTACCACAGCACTGTCCTTCGCCACACTCACCACCACTCGCTTTTCTACACCAGTGTCGGCCAGCCCAAGGTCCCTCACTCCGCCTGCCAGGGTATGAATTATTTGCACTTATACTGATCGTTTGGGAATGGTGGGCATACAAAAGGGGAAGAAATTTGACTGATGTACACAAATGTACTGTAATACCTCGTCTATGTACTGTACATACTGGATAAGCATATTACCTGCACATAACTATACTTAATGAGTTTGCGTCGTGAGTTAAATGCTGTTCTGCACCCACAATCTCCCACCCCACCCACGGAAGGAGAGCGATGTCCTCACAACATTGGTTTATCAGTGGTAAATCTCACTCAGGCTCAATCAACCACCCCTTTACCAAGAAACCCCCCTTCCCCCTAGCCCCAAGCCAGTGTCATTCATTCCCAAACCGTCCCATCTGTCCCCCAGTCCAAAGCACCCTTCCTTTAAAACCCTTATCACTATCCAGAGTAATGCACAGGACGAACTCTGGAAGGGGTCTTCTTTATCAGCGCACCTTGGCAACAACATCATTCACACAAACCACAAAGCCAGCCAGGAGACAGGACATGCGTGCTGGGCAATCTCCAGGTCCCGTCCTCCCCCCTTACTGTTTTTTAACTAGCCCATACCCCACTGACTGGGCTAATGTATGGCCCGGCCTGCACTATATGTGCAGGGAATCTTTGAACGAACGAACGAACAACACCATTCCTCTCAAGCATGAAGAGAGAGAGAGAGAGAGAGAGAGAGAGAGAGAGAGAGAGAGAGAGAGAGAGAGAGAGAGAGAGAGAGAGAGAGAGAGAGAGAGAGAGAGAGAGGAAATCGACCTGTAAATCCTCTCTCCCAGTTTCAGTATTCCAGATGAAGAAGTTGAAGCTATCGGCCGTCCAAACATCACATATGCTGCCAGGGAGGATCACCAAGACACTCCTAGCAGCCGTAAATGAGTGACAGACGACACGACAGGTATGGGTAAAAATCAATGCGAGGAACACAGACTGGATATCACTGTACAGCTGGGAGGCGGAGTGCGGCAGGACGAATATAGAGATCAAGACTAGATACATACTAAAGTGAGAGTTGTGAGGTGGTAAACTGAAAAAAAAAAAAAAAAAGCTGGAAAGACTGTGGTAAAGTGGCAGGGAGGATAAAACATAGTGAAGATGTGTAGTGTTTGAAGTTGAAAAATAAGTATCATAAGTAGGGTATTATAAGAACCAAGGGGATGGGTGACTCGAAAAGTAGCTTATTTGATAACAAGAGCAAAAGATTAAATATCTGTCTGTCTCTCTGTCTATCTGTCTGTCTGTCTCTGTCTGTCTGTCTGTCTGTCTCTCTCTCTTTCTCTCTCTCTCTCTCCCTACCTACCTACCTACCTAAATTAGAACTAAAGAAAAAAAAAAATCCTAACTTCATGCAAGTAACTGTTATTACTTACGAGGAGGTTCTTCGTTATCTCCTTAGTATTTATTTGAAAATCATATACCCTTTCCAGATGGTAATAATATAGTTAACTTCATATAGGAATCAGTATGTTAGTGGTAACAGGTAATGGAAATAAAAGAACTCCAGTAACTATAATAATATAATTCTTACAATAACAACAATAATATGCAAATAAACCCTTTGAATGACAACATAGTACGCCCTATATATACAGGTCAGAGGATCAAAATACAAAGTTCCCATTTTTATTTTTTTTTCTGAAGAACATGATTTAGAGCTTGACAAATACCCTAACTCTATATTTGTGTGTCTTCCACCTTCATTCGTCTATGTTTATGTATGGGCCTTTGTCTCTGTGTGTCTGTCAGTGTCTGTGTCTTTGTCCTTTCTTTCTGTCTCTGTCTCCCTGTCTCTGTCTTTCTGCCTTAGTGTCTCTGTCCGCTTCTGTCTGTCTTTTCATGTTTGTGAGTCTGTGTCTGCGTCGACACCATGTTTACTGTCTCTGTCTTTGTGTCTGCCTCTGTGTCCCTGATTCATTCTCTGTCTGCGCCTATCTCTGGGTCTCATTCTGTGCTCTGTCTCTGTATTTGTCTCTCTCTGTGCTTGTGCTGGCGTCTATCTTTGTGTCCTGCCACTGTGTTTCATTGTCTTTATTTGTCTTTTTCTTTGTCTATATCTGTATCTGTATCTCTGTCCCTGCCTCTGTTCGTCTCTTTATCTGTGTCTTTTCCGTGTGTCTTTGTCTCTGAGTCTCTACCTTGTGTCCCTTTAACTGAGCCTGTATCTCTGTCTGCGGCTGTCTTTTTTTTTTTTTTCACCCATCGCTCTTATTTCTGTGTCTGTTCCTGTCTCCTCAACTCCGTGTCTCTGCCTATATCCCTGTCTGTGCATCTCTGTGTCTTAGTCTCTGTCTCATTCTCTGCATCTCAGTCTCTGTCTCTTTGTCTTTGTTTCTGCGTCTCTGTCCCTCTGCCTATGTCTGCCTCTGCGTCCTCCATCTCTGTTCATACAGTGCTCTTAATTCTTTGTGTCTGTGTCTCTTGTCTCCCTCCTCCCAGTTTATATGTCCAACTCTCCTGTGTGTCTGTCTGTGTGTCTCTGCATTCCTCCGTCTCTGTGTCCTCCATCTTCATACGTCTCTTTCTGTTATGTTTCTGTGTCTGTCTGTCTGTGATTCTGCATCTATGTGTCTCCGTGCCAGTGTCTGTGCTCTCCAACTTCATACGTCCAACGCGCTGTGTCTGTCTGTCCGCCTGTCTGTCTGTCCGCCTGTCTGTCTGTTTTTCAGTTTCTTTTTGTCTGCACACATGTGTCTGTGTCTGTCTCTGTGTCTGCGTCTCTGTCTATGCTTCTTTGTGTATCTGCATGCCACATCTCCATTTGTCCAACTCTTGTACACCTCCGTGCCTCTGTTCCTGTATCTGCGACTGTTCCTCTGTGTCCGTGTTTCTGTCCCTGTCTCTGTCTCTTCGTCTGTGGGTACGTTTGTGTGTCTTTACCTGTGTCTATGTCTCTGTATCATTTTATCTGTCTATGTATCTGTCTCTGTTACTTTGTTACTCTATGTCTGTGTCGCTGTCTATGCATCTTTGCGTCTCTGTGTCCTCCATGTCAAATCGTCGAGCTTTCGCCCATCTCTGTGTTCTTTATCTTCATTCACTCTTATGTCTGACAAAAGCTCATCTGGCGTCTTGACCCACGTGCTGGAGAGAGACGCCTTCATGTGGTGGCACCGATATAGCCAGGTGGTGGACCTTTCCGGTTATACAAACGTCCCTCACATCCCTCCATATCCTCCGAAAGGAAGATGGTGGAATGCAGGACGAGAAGGGCAACATCAGCCTTCAGTCCACCGGGTCCACGTTTCAGATGAAACTGAGGCTACAACAACAACAACAACAACAACAACAACATCTAGACAGCACAAGAACGCAGTTGGAAATGTTCTGTCTGTCATTCTTATCCCTCTCCGTACGATGTTTTAGTCTTGCTATCAACGGACGATAATATTCAGTACAGGAAAGAGTACTTGAACTGTAAGATGAAACACATTTTTTTTTTAACTCCTACACAACAAGAGGACTCCTCCAGACTGAATGGAATCGTCCAGGGGTGGGCAGAGTACCCTATAAAAATAGTAATGTAGTGAAAGGGTTAAGAAAAGCAAGGCACTCGATTGAACACTATACCTGGCAACTTACAATTGGCACTTATATAGGAAGACTAGTTATTTCCACAGTCGTAGCTGCAGTGAGTGAATGCCTGATCTACTGTACACTCGAAAGTAATGATCGGTGTCCCCCAAGGAAGCAAATAAATAAAAAGCGCAGTGAACGGCCCGGTTACTCTAAGGTGAAACAAGGCCATACGGGGGGTGAGACTGATGGTGAAAACTGATGAGTTCACATAGAGATGAAGAAGACAGGGGTAGGTGATACAAATTACTGGCCCATCGCTTTGTCTGTCTGAGGGGATATCGACTACTGCTTTCGTCTGTACATATCTTACTGGGATGGAGGCTTTGTGAGGGAGAGCTGAATAAATCTGCCTAGCAAACACGAGAAAAAAAAAAATCGTTTAACTTCGATGCTACATTGTCTGGAAATGAATGTGGCTTCGTAGAGCGCTGACATAAATCTACGAGCAATGACAGACATGGGTATGGGTAATCCTGCAGCTCAGTACTGTCGTGTATATGGTTTCGCATGGAAGAGACACTCTAGAAAGTGCAACAACGAGATTCATTTTTGTTATCAAGCTTTCTGCATGATTTTTCAGAAAGCATATAATATTATACTCCACCCGTCAAGTCGTGTCTCTGTGTCTTTGAATGACGCAGACGGTACTTTATTCACATAAATTCTGCACTGCGTATATTTTTTCCTGCAAATTTTACAAAGTGTTAAAAAATTCTCTGTGCAACAGAACACGATACCATTCCTTACACGACCACACTTCAGTCACACTATACAATCACACTTCACAGAGAATTTTCTATCACCTTTTAGTACCAACCATGTATTCACCTAACCATTTCACAGGCCAAATGAAAAATCAGTAACCTCGGCAGCTTTTCAGTGGGCACGCTTAACCACTCTCTTGCTTTCTTCGCCGTTTTGTATTTAATTATTTATTCCATTCAGTAAAAGCCTCAACATTGGAAAAAGACTCCTGTGACACTATGATGAGTGTCCCCCACATTCTACACCTGTGTAGTTTAAGTGGCCTGCAAAATGAAACTTCGTAACATCCTTGGAAAGCAAAATTTGATTCGTGTAACTGGGAGACAGTATTTGATATTAAGAAAATAATGTGTGGCTTGAGTAATTGATGTGGGTGTAGATCTACTTTGGTACGTAATTCAGTACTGTTTTGGTACATAATTCAGTTCTGTTTGGGTACGTAATTCCGTAATGTTTTGGTACGTAATTCAGTTCTGTTTCGGTACATAGTTCAGATAGTGTGTGAAGCTTGTACGGGGGAAGAAAGTACTAGTTAAAGACGTGGGCCTTTACGATCAACTGTAGCCAGGATATGATTTTGCAGGAAGGACAGTGACATTCTTATTTCTGTTTCTGAAGCAACGTCTTGGCTATTACGTTTCGGCTCTGGTGATTTCCATGTCCTATTCACAGCTACGAAAGGAAATTGATTCTTGCTCTTGTTTGTGAATCTCCTGATGTTTCTGGTATAGTAGTGTTTAATTAAAAATGAGGTCCTTGTAGTGGGTGAGCAGGTAGACGATGGACACACAGCAGTTGGTGGCGGTGCGAACTACGGTGGTGCGGTCTGCGCGCTCGAAGTTGGCCTTGACGATCTCGTAGTATTTGCCGTCCCTGTTGGTGGAGTGAGGGTATCAGTTGGGTGTGTTTAATTATCGTGATAAGGAGCGCAAAGTTTGCTTTATAGTGTGTGTATGTAAGGCTGATATAGGCTATTCTGTTATGAAGATTTCAGGAGTGAGTGCAAGTAGAAGAAAAGGATGAGTTGTGACTTATCCTGTCACTATAAACTAATGTTTATTTATCTGTCTATACATTGTTTCCCTGCAGTTATATATGGAGTTACACTGATACAATATCTGAAGAAGGCTTAGTATCAGTGCTTTTCGTCTGCATGAGAGTCATGAAGCCAGATAATCAATTTTTGCTGTCCTAAATCTTCCTCCGGAATTCAACCAGCAACAAGTCGATGCAGGTCTGTAGTTATTGTACTGTTAGAGAAACATTTAAAAGGAAAAATAAAACAACTTTATCCTTGGGTCTGGAACGGCAAAAGCTCAAAAATAAACAGACAGGGAAACAAATCAGAGACAAGTACAGGAGGTCGAAGCGAGAGTTGGAGGCACTCACGCCAGCACGAGACACTTGAGCCTAAGGCAGCGGACACGCATGGTGTCGATGGCCTTCTGGCTCTTGTCGGAGAAGCGGAGAGACTCGGGGTCCCATGACATCTCCAGACGCTCCAGGTTGTGTGCGTAGTTGGCGATGTTGTCGAGGAGGCCGTCAACGTGGATCTTACCCATCAGGCGGTACGACAACCCCTCAGACAGACCAAGCCGCAGGATCCTGAGGTGTTGGAAAGGGAATTACAAAATTATCCCTGTCAGAATAAGATCAGCTCTATAGTATTTTATTCCAGTTAATGCTAGACAAATTCTTTTCGCTGAGAGTGCAATATACGAATCTGAGAGACGACGTTAACAGGAGCAATTTATTTTAGCCTCCCATACGACAACCCTCAAATAAACTAAGGTGTAGCCTTCTGCGGTGAAATAGAGGATTAAATTATTTCACTGGAATCTTTGACTTCCCATTCGATTTTTCCTCATAAATTGGAACATCCAGCCCTATTGTGCTTGTAAGGGCACGTCCACTCTGTGGGATCATTATCAGTAACGTGGTTCGCTATAGTGTTGTCTAATCTCATTCACTCCAAATATTTTTATTTTATGACGACTAGCATGCTGTTCTAGATCCAGTGATAATACCGCTGATGTCATGTGTGATAATGAGGGGTAATATGCAATGTAAATATCTAAATCAAAGAGAATACGGCCCTGTGCTGGCTATATTTCCATGTTGTATTTCCATGTATATATTTCCATGTTTGTGTGCCAACATGTACCGTTCACACCCACTTTATGTTCTTGAGGGCGGGCATGACGTTGGAGCAGAGGGAGTCGGTGCACTGAGGTATTCCCGAGAGCGCCAGGCCGCGCAGGTTTTGTCCGTACCGCGCCAGGAATTTATACAAGGCCTCCTCTGTAAGGTTGTCACACAGGTCCAGGTCCAGGGCGATCAGACTCTTCAGGTTGCCGCGCTCTGTCCACGCCTTCAGTACCTGTATGACGAGAGAAAAGAGGGAAAGAGACGAAGATCATGTACAAAAGCATTTTACTTTTTACGTTTTTTTTTTTCTCGATATTCTTGAGGGATTGAGGAAGCTAACACGCAAAAAAAAAAAAAAAAAAAAATGATTTTGCCAACAGTATCGTTTGAGAATTAAGCTGTGAACCACAATTCAGTCATCTGTAAGTATCGCACCTGTACTGAAATCGAACCTTGCCTGTGCCTCATGTAAATGAATGAAATTCAACATATTAATATCCACTTAACTATTTACAAAAGGTGACAGTTACATCAAAGAAGCTTTCATCGCGAGTAAATATGGCCATGATTTACTTATTCACTTGTTTATTTATTTATTAATTTATTTATTCATTTTACAGTGTCAAGAGGTCAGACTAACAGCGTCCGTGAATCCGTCGAGCTGTCCCGCGCTGAGCCACCTGAGGGCGGGAATGCGAGTGAGGAGGTCGATGATGCACTCAGTGGAGATGTCCGTGGCTGTGACGTCCAGCTCCTGCACTGCCGACTTCTCCCACTCGGCACTCATCACCTGGTCGTTCTGCAGACCTGGTAGGAGAAGGGAATGAGCGAAAGTGGTCAGTGGATGAAACATGTATGGTAGGTTAAATGGATGGGACATGTATGGTTGGATAAATGGAAAGAATATTTATAGTAGGTTACATGATAAGTGGTTAGGACATGTCATATTAGCAGTTACATTACAAACTATACAGTTATATTACATAACAAGCTTTAAGGCAGATCGATCTGGCCGGGCGAGGTGAAGCTGGGGTTATTAGGGGGTGGGGCTACTGCCAGATGATTTTACTGACCACTGGGAAATGTCCCGAGTTCTGATAGTTAAGGGGTCAAAACGGATTAGATAATATAGTCCAGTATATGACTTTTACAGTAACGACAATAATATTACAATAAGAGTTTTGTTTTTGCTGTACTTTGGTCAGTGACATATTTCATTATTATTACAACCGCTGAATTATTCATCTATTCATCAGTCAGTGCTGTAACGACCCATCAGTGGCACAGTGGCCAGGCTAAGCTATTAAGTACAGACATAGGAAGCGTGGATGACCAGTTCCCCTTCCCCTGAGCAGTTACATGATCAGCAAACCACCACTATCCCTTGGAACTGAGGTCTGATGGGCCACATTCGGTTGGAGGACCTAAGTACCAGACCACCAGATAATAAATTACAGAAATGCAGAGTGTACCCCAATACTTCCACGGCTCATAAGGTAAAAAAAAAAGAAAAATGAATCCACCTTTTTCAGTGGTGAAGGCAAGAGTGCGTTAGTTATGAGCTAGTGCTTGCTGTAGTGAAGACAAGAATGTATTTGTTGTGAGTTAGAGCTTTCGGTAGTGCAGACAAGAGTACGTTAGTACTTTCTGCAGTGAAGACAGTGCGTTAGTTATGAGTTAGAGCTTTCTGTGGCGAAGACAAGAGTGCGTTAGTTATGACTTAGTGCTTTCTGTAGTGACGACAGGTGTGCGTTAGTTATGAGTTAATGTCTGGCGGAGGTACCGTACTCACTGCACTGCTGCATCAGAAGACACTTGAGTTTCTTGCATCGGCTCAGCAGGATCTTGAGGGAGGCGCCCGTCACCTTAGAGCAGAAGTTGACCGCCAGACACTCCAGCTGCGAGGTCACGCCAAAGAATACAGGTCACAGGTTAGGTCAAGCGAAAATAAAAGAGTAGTTGAACAAAAGAGACATAGTAATCGTCTGTGATCATCGGTTACTCTTTGAAGATAGATTTTGGTCGACAGTCTCAATGCTGAAGTTAGTTCGGAAGAAAAGGAGCTGTCATCAAACTATTCTCTCTCTTTCTCTCTCTCTCTCTCTCTCTCTCTCTCTCTCTCACCTGGATGCAATTAGAACTGAAGGCCTCTATGTGGGTGTCGTCCACGAAGTTGATGCCGTACAGGTTAACCACTTTGAGGTTGGGCGTGGCGGACTTCAGCTTGTGTATGTTGATCACCTCGTAAATCTCCTCCTCCTCCTCGTCAGCTTTCTCGTAAGTACCTGATGGGCGGAGGAGAAAGAGATAATAAGGACTATACATTGGAGAGGAAGTGTGAATGGGAAGGCTGAAGGGGCTAGGGGAAGAGGAAATGGAGGAAGGAGGAATTATAGGGAGGGAAAAGAGGAAATGGGGAGGGAAACAGGAAATGGGGACGGGGAAAAGGATACGGGGAGGGCAAAACGAAAAGAGGAGGGAAAAGAGGAAATAGGGAAGGGAAAAGAGGAAATAGGTAATAGTTGAACCCAGCTGACCTACAGATTCGTTGCGGCAAGGTTGATGAGAGTTCGATAATTCTACACCATAAAGGAACCGGGCTGCAAACCCAGGCTTCATCGATCTTGCACCTTCATAAAATTATATAATACACAACCAGCAGATTATTAGGAACTTCAACGATCCTGCATCTGTATAACTTGTGCACTACCGCTAGATTATTAAGAACTGATGATTTTACAACTACGTTCATCGTCAAAGATAGTCAAGCAGGAAGATACCGAGTGCTTTACTTTTAATAACGCTGGGTCAAGTCTGATTAGGCTCCTTCTTAATTTGAATGTTGAAAAACAATATAAAACCGAGACAACCATAGCTTCCTATGCATTTCTTTAATCTTTTTCCATGAAAACGTCCCTTGAAAAAGGTTATTAAATTGGTCGAAAGACGAAGCAGCGATGTGAAGAATGTTTTGAGAGTAACACAGTAATTTGTCACCCAAGCAATTATATAAATCAGTGTAAGAGTCTGGTAACCACTTTCCGTAACCGGTATTCATCTGCCAGAATTATCCTTTAATCCTTTGGGTGCGTCTGGTTTGTATGCGATGGACACAATCGCCCATCGGAAACTGGAATATAATACGGGATCGTTGTTATTCTTCGCCAAAACGTTAACTGTGAAAATCTAAAACATTTTTGGCGTCCTAGTTTCGATCATATTAAAATCATCTGACGTGAGCAGGGATATTATACAAAGTTTATAATTTCCAACCAACGGATTAACAAACCAGTGAGGATGCAAAAAACGAGGGAGACAAATTATACGTACATTCAGTAGTAAAAAAAGGCAGACTTTGTATTAATCCATTACTGTCTGAAACTGCTATATAGGAGAAAATGTATAGGGTGATTTTTAGTGTACCGGCCCTCGCCTACATGCTCATAGTCGCCATATTCCTAGGTCTCTCCCTTACCAGCTTTTGAATATGCCCCTAAATGATACATATTCTCGTATCTAGGCGGCAAAGATTTAACCCATTAAGTCCAATGACGTATTTTATTTTTGCAAGCACCAGACGATTTAATTTAGCTTAGGAAACACCCATAGTAGTAAAGGAGTTAATGAAAACTGTATCTAAACCCTCTATTCGAAACGTCTCTCGTAAAATGAGTAAAATCTTCTGGTGTTACAAGAATGGCACACACACACACACACACACACACACACACACACACACACACACACACACACACACACACACACACACACACACACACACACACACACACACACACACACACACAAATACTCTTACGTCAGTGAAGTGAAGTGAAGTGAAGAGGTGACTGAGTGAAATTAATCTCTAGTTTCATGCAAAACCTTCCCCCCTTCCCCCACCAGACTCCCACCCTCTCCCTTCCCTGACTCACCGACGAGATGGAGGACCTCGAGGCCGTTGATGAAGTTGTATATCTTCCTCATGAAGCCCTCCATGAAGATCACCTCCGACAGGCAGATGCTCATGGTCCGCAGCTTGGTGGGGAAGGCCTGGCGGGGGGCAACAATGGGGTCAGGGGAAGGTCTGGCTATTCTTTACTGGATGTCGTGACTCTCTCTCCTCTCTCTCTCTCTCTCTCTCTCTCTCTCTCTCTAGATAATTGATGTACTGTTGGGAACAAAATTTTGCCTGATATTTCATCTCTTGTACTTCTTACTTTCCTCTGATTTTTATTATTCCTAAGATGAGAGAGGCTTTGTATGGTTCCCTGCTCTTAGATACTTCTCTTTGCTATGATACTTCAGGGTCATGTGTGATGGACATGCCGTAAGTGTTGAGCAGACATAGTGGGATACAGCTAATACTCTCCCTGACCCAACTTAAAGCTGGGTTTAGTTAGATGTGTGTGTGTGTGTGTGTGTGTGTTTGAACTTCATTAAGCTCTGAGTAACTGAGATGATCAATGAAAAGCCGCAGGAATGTGAAATGACAAAATTTAAAGATGATACAGCAGTCTAATATCCCTCACTCTGAAGGTGCACACCTGCATGTCGTTGAAGTCGTGGAGCTGCATGGCGGTGGAGAAGTCAAGCACGAAGTTGGTGAGGTTGGGACACTTGGCGGCCAGCTCGTGTAGGACCGGGTGGGTGATCAGGTCCATGGGCATCTCCAGGTACCGAAGTGACGCGCCGAACCGGGTGCTGAAACCGGAAGAGTCATGGTTAAAGATCTTATTTGTTTACTTTGCTTACGGTACTCTTTTTTCTAGTTAGCATAGAGTGCTTTGTACTTCCTTTTCCTTACCAGTTATTTTTGTTTTTGGTACATTTTTCGCCAGTTTGTGAGGGTCTTTAACACTTCTTCCATACCAGTTTATGTTGTAGTACTTCTTCCTTGATAGTTTATTCAGTAAGCACCTCTTCTTTACCAATTTGCTTGTGCATAATTTATATCATGTTCATAATCTTGTAAGAACAGGAGGCGCTTCAGTACAACTTCTCTCTCAGTTCATTCTCCAGTAACTTTCCCTCATCAGTATATCTTTACATATGGCACGTCCTATCTTAGACTCGGCTGTCTGAGGCAACTGATAGCAAACCCTTCTCTGTACGCTCCTATTTTCTCTACACTGATTTCAAAGCCAACGGTGGCTGTTGTGTATAAGTACGCAACGCCATGTCACATACAGCTCTTGTCAACAAAGTGGAGTCATAGGTATTTCGTCTCATTAACTCTTCTCCTCTTACTGGCTCCCTTCAACCTCTGTCTTTTCGCCGCACAGTTGTATCTTTGTCTATTTTTTATTACTACATCAATGGTCACTGCTTCTCTGAACTGTCTGCTTGCATCCCTTCGCCACTGCGGCGGGCGCGTAGCACCCATCTATCAACAAACTCTCATCCTTTTTGTGTCCAACTCTGTAATGCAAGAGTTAACCGTTACTCTCAGTCCTTCATATATGCAACAGGTCAGCTCTGGAATTGTCACCCTCTGCTTGTATTTCCTACTGCCTATGATCTCCAGTCTTTCAAACGCAGTGTGTCCAGGAATCTCAAAATTAACGGATCTTGAATTTGGCTCTCTGCTATCTTGTTTTCGTTTTTTCTTCCATGCATTAAAAAGTATTCTTATCAACTTAGGAAGCTTTGCAGTACTTTTCCCTTTACAGTTTATTCCAACCCATTTTATTCAGGCTTCTAGTACTTTCATATTCTAGTCAATATACCACTTTATTTTTCCTAACGAGAAGACGGTGGTTCTAAGACTCTTATTCCCCTTTCCTTAAAATTCGTAACACTTCTTCAGTGATCTAGTTTGCAATATTACTCCATAACATCTTGTATGTGATATTGTGGCGGATTCGGAAACAAGCTTATGATTAGTTGCCTATCGTAAGTGAGATTTATTTTCGTAGGAGGAAAAAAAAAAAGCACAGACCTTCCTGGCTTTTGTTCTTCCAGTAAACACAAACCTTAATTACGACAGGGAACTAATCAGATGTGTTAATGAATCTGTTCGTTAAGAGGATATTTTTTTTTTTACTATGTTCAGTTAATTCGTAGATATTTACAAGTATAGGGGAGGGCAACTGATCTGATAACTGTAAAAACCTCGCTTCCAATCGCACGACGTAACTTCACACCAGTCAGCAAACAGTGGACCGCTTTCCCCGTTGGGTCTAAAGATTTCGTAACACGTCTTTCTCAGCGACGTATCTTTGTCATCAGTTGCCTATCTTCTTGTATGTCATTTGCATTCTAAAAGATGGATATGGTTTGTATCAATAACATTAAATGGGGGTGTTAAGAAGCAATAGGCAAATCTAGAAAGATGCGCTTCGAAATCTCCTCGGCCAACAAAAATATGGCTCAGTATCATGCTTTTAAAAGGATTATGCACCGTTGCTAGATCAGTTGTATTGCCTTGTACCTGCAAAATAATGTCCGTGAAGAAACTGAGCCAACTGTACAGCCAGCCAGTAGAGTGTCTCAGTAAACTGTTGTGTTTTTTTGCAATATTGCTGTCTAGGTTGTAATTTATATTTTAGTCTGGAAATTTTATTGACCTTGTGTTTAAAGTTTATTTGGACCGTCTGATTCATATTTGCAGTATTGTGAAAGTTCTACATGGTATATAATTATGAACTTTTGTATAAAATACTTCATAAATTTGCAAACTTTTGGTCAATAAATTCTCTCTCTCTCTCTCTCTCTCTCTCTCTCTCTCTCTCTCTCTCTGTGTAGCTGTCTGTCTAACTGTATATCTATCTGTCCAACTGCCTGTCTATCAATCTATGAATCCTGTTCAGAGACAAAAAAGCATCACCCTTCTGAGTCCTTCCCTCTATTCATTGCCAGAGGAAGTAGTCATAAAAGATCTTGTCCAAATTCTAGGATAAACAAGTGTCTCTAAAGGGGAATTATCATTAGAAATCTCGTGGGTCGTGTTTTTTTTTTTTTTTTTCACAACAACATTCACCCTAATTTATTTTGATCACGTTTTTCTCAGTAACATTAACTCTGATTTACTTTGGTCGTGTTTTTCCGCATTAATATTCACACTGATTTACTTTGGTCGCGTTTTCTCTCGTTAACATTCACTCTGATTTACTCGGGTCGTGTTTTTCACACTAACATTCACTCTGATTTACTTTGGTTGCGGTTTTTTCATTAACATTCAATCTGATTTACTTTGGTCGTGTTTTTTTCCGCATTAACATTCACTCTGATTTGTTTGTTAATTGTACAGCAGGTGTATTGAGTGATGATAGAAGTATACTCAACAAATCTGATCCACAACGTAAACTTAAGGATGCTTGTGAATATGATGCCTGGTGCTTCACTCGGCTTCTTTACATGGTTCATACACATACAGCTCTTTTTTTTACTCCTTCAGTATGAGGATGATTTTTATAATATTCTTGCTATCTCGAGACAATGTGATTTAAGTCAGGAGAGGCTTTCATGCTGGAGAGGTAGATTAAAAAAAAAAAAAAAAAACATAACTCAAGTCCTTTTTCCAAGTTGCATGAATTCGTCTGATAGATTTAAAAACAAAATTAAAAAGGACGTCAGCGTAGTAAGGGGTAAAAGTCCATCCAAATCCCAGTTGTTAATGGTGTGGTGTGCAGGTCGGGTGAGAAGGCCTGTATCTGTATTCTCACTGTACTAGGGTGCTTTGTAATGCCTCCTTCCTAACCTTTGACAGTGTATTTTGCATCTAACATCCTACGCTCTCTTGTTTGTTATCCATGTATGTTTAATATCGACACAATTTGCATCCGTAACACACGAGAGGATTGTGAAAGTGTGGCGTGAAAAATAAATGACTGAGGAAGAGGTGTTACGCAATTCTGAGGACAGAAAAATACAGCCCAGGAAAATCGGCGAAGGATGGGGACGGACTAGATGAGATGAACCAGGGCATCTAAAGTGTGCATGTGAACTGATTTAAAGTGTTTTTGAATATTAATTGCTTGTGAACCTAATACGAATTATTTTAAAGTGTTTGGAAATTTGAAACGAATTATTCTAAAGTGTCTGTGAATAAAAAACGAATGATTTTAAAGCGTGAGTGAATCTAAAACGAATTATTCAAAAGTGTTTGTGAATCTAAAATAATTCTAAAGTGTTTGTGAATAAAATCGAATATTTCTAAAGTCTGTGAATCTAAAACGAATGATTCTAAAGTGTCTGTGAATAAAAAAAGAATGATTCTAAATCTGTGATTCAAAAACGAATTATTCTAAAGTATTTGTAAATCTAAAACGACTTATTCTAAAGCGTTTACGTATCTAAAAACGAATTATTCTAGTGTTTACGTATCAAAAAACGCGTTATTCTGGTGTTTGTGAGTATAAAGTGTTTGTGAATCAAAATCTAAAATTATTCAAAAGTGTGAACCTGGAGGCGGCGACCTACAGTATACCTGATAAGCTGAAGAAGCGCATCGATGCTGTTGACGCAAAGGCCATGGCGCTCCGGCCGTAGGGACACCGCACTCCACAGGTTGGTGTTGTATGCGATGGTGCGCCACTTCTTGCACACGAAGGCGTTCTTGATGATCTCGCGGTGGGACAGGTAGGAGAAGATTCGCAGCAACACCTTGTCCGGCAGCTTATCAATCGTCTGGAAGGCACGAGGGAAGTTATTAGGGAATGGATGTTGTGGTGGGTTTGGAAAGGAGATGGAACGTACGCAGTTATACACACACACATACACACGAGAGAGAGAGAGAGAGAGAGAGAGAGAGAGAGAGAGAGAGAGAGAGAGAGAGAGAGAGAGAGGGATGAATAAATAGTGTGACAGAAGACATATAGATATAGACAGATAGATAGGTGGCTAGATAAACTGGCATACAAACACAGATACTACCTACTGTACATATATCTACATAAAGATTACTCATGCCTATGTTACTTTTACATTACACTGTACTGATCTGCAACACTTTAAAATTATTATTATCCACAACTCGTTTGACTGTTGCCTCCATGATCTCAGTCTGCACTCCATTAGTAATTTCAGGCATGGTTTCAGTGATATCTGAAAATATTGGGATAATGTCTTACAGTTGTTCTCGAAGAGGGTTAATTGATGCTGTAAGAACTATCCCATAACAACATACTTAGCACAAGTTTTCTGCACACAACCATTTGTCTACAAAAATGACACCACCACCACCACCACCACCACCACCACCACCACCATCACTACCACCACCACCACCACCACCATCACTACCACCACCACCACCACCACCACCATGTGCCTTTACTAATTTCCTAGCCTTTTAACATACATGGCACCACGCACCACGTGATTCAGCTGCATCAACAGGTGACACAGATATATCACAATAACTTTGGACATAGAAAAAAAACATGACAGTGGAATATAAAGTTTTAACCTCAGCTCTTCCTCAAGCAACGCCTTCGAGTTGCCACTTCAGGCTCCACCTTTGCTGACGAGGTGCATAACATTTGCAACGGCCACTCCCTCATCTATTGATAAATTATGACGATACTGTGTGTGTAACAACCTGGCCATGTAATAACTACACCCGGTCTCCCTTGCATACCTGAGTCGGCACTTCAAAATGGCAGTTATTAAGACCATATCTGGCACTTGTTATAAAAATTTGATATACAAATTTTCATTAAAAGACTAGGGTAATCGCAGACGGAGAGCAAAACATGGAAATATATGAACCAGATAACGAATAATACGATAAGTGCAAGAAAATTCAACTGTAACTTTTTAAGATTAAATATATTAGTGCTCTTCTATTATGACCATTCGTGAAAGACCACTGAGTATGGTAAATGGTTTGTAACTGTCTGTACCTGAGGGGTGATGGTGAGGGAGGATGAGGACAAGAGTGAGAGTGGTGGTGTGGGTGGGGTAATGCTGAGGGTGAGAGTGATAGTGTGGGTGGGGTAATGATGGTGCGGGTAGGGTGAGGGGAGAGCAGGGATGAGGGTGCAGTAATTGTGATGATGAGAGTGGGATGACGATGGGGTTGAAAATGATGATGTGGGTGGGGTGATGGTGAGAATGAAATTGGGATGAGGGTGAGGGTGAGTGTAGGGTCAATGTGACGGTAAGAGTGGGATGGGAGCGAGGATGAGTGACGGTGTGGGTCGGGTGATAGTAAGGATAGAGTGACAGTAAGGGTGGGGTGGGGGTGATGGTGAGAGTGAGTGTGTGAATGGGGTGTGGTAAATTAGGATTTGGGTGGGTGAGAACTAACGATGGACACACACCGTAGTAAAGCGCTGACGCTCGTCGTCAAAGTCGGACATAAACGCCGCATCCGTGGTGAGTTGCTGCCACGCCTGCATCTTGCCGATTCAGTCCTCAGTCCTGTATACACCACAAAGTCCTACTCTCCAACCCTCACGTCAAAGGGACCAACGCACTGTTGTCTACCTTCGTCCACTTTCTCTTTCCGTCCGCCTACTTGACCCTTATGCAGGCGATAAGCATTATTCTAAGCCTTCTTCGTTTTCTTTTCTACCTCTGCAGCCATCCACTCTTTTTTGATAGTTTCTGATGTTTTCATATTGTGTTTTGAACGAATGTTTGGGTGTTTGGCAACAACATTCCAGGTACGAGCGTCAGCAGCACGAGACTGATTTTTCTCCCTGGCTGTTCACTGAATTTATGGTGCTTAATTTGCAAATTTAGTTCTACACACTGTTATGCAAGTACTTTTATATATTTTGTAAATTCTGGTATGTGAGCTACTCTTGACGTTTTTCAGTTCTCTGAATACTTGTCAAACGTCAGTCTTAACTAGCGAACTTCCATTCAGCAGGTACTTAGTGCGGTGTACTTCAGAACTCATAGACATACAGTAAGTACCAGCTCAGAGTGGGTAGACCCCCCCCCCTAAAAAAAAAAGGCAGTATTCACTACCTACTCTTTCCTGCACCGGTACTCTAAAATGTAGTATGATGATGTTGGAGTATAGGCTATTTTAGGTTACCAGTATAAGGATGAATTCAGCGAAACATAGCAGTTGACAGTTCATATATTCAGACAGCTATTATCTAACAGTGACATTTTACACCCGGGCTTGCGCCATAACTGAGGTGGCTACTGTTCAGAAGTAGGTAGATACCTTGATTTTCAACACACACGCACACACACACAACCTATTTAACCTCCAAGACTGAAGTGAGTGAACTGCAACACACAATACTGAATCACTGCGTTACATTAAGATTACAGTATATCTCCTCTCATCCCACACTTCCTTAGTATTTCTTTTGTCAGATCTCCTCCCGTACTTCATCTAATCATCGTACTTCTGGTTTTTCTGTCTTTTCTCATCTCCCTCCCGTCCTCCGTCTCTCATTTTCCCACTCTATTTACCCAACAGTCTCTGTGTACTCCTATGCCTATCACACTCCACTAACATTATTTCCTTTTATCTTTTTTATTTCTTTTCACCATAAAACGAGACTTATTTGGTCGCATATATATATATATATATATATATATATATATATATATATATATATATATATATATATATATATGTATATATATATATATATATATATGTATATATGTATATGAGTGTGTGTGTATGTGTGTGCCTAGGGTATAAGAATGATACTTTTACCAACATTTGATTTCGCAGTGAACATTACACAGTCTTTTCGCAAAACATGCATCAAATATGACAGCATTAAAATGTATTACGCGGTGTGTGCTTATGATCTTTAATATGTCAGCACAAGTTTATCCAACTATATTCAACAACATCTAATAGTTATCACAATACGTTTTATTCTGACAAAGATGTCTAAGGTCATTCTGTGAAAAGCTACTTATAGAGAGCGGAAGGGCAGAGTGAGCGAGAGGGAGATAAATTTAATTCATGACTCACAGCCACACACAGTAGATGTAGAGGGCATGGCTTTTGTCTGGCTTACATTCGCTCAGTACTTTAAGACCAGTTTGATGACAAGTAGTTTGACGAAGACACACCGAAACTCTCCTTTGTTGCTGAATTGATAACATAAAATGCACAGGAACAATATAAGCTGTTATCCTTTTGACCCTTTTCTATACGTGCCAGCTTTATACCCCTCAGAGTGTTGTCACTCAAAAACAGGATAGTATGATCTTATCCATTCACATTCACACTCATGGTTGTTGTGTATAATAATCTACGTCAAAACTGCCCTTGTTGATTGCTTTGTTATTTACCCCAGCCACCTTGTTATTTGCTTGATAAACTCGTTGACAACCTGTCGCCTACACGCCCCTTAATCCACCCTCTGTCCTCCGAAAATAGGGTAGTTAACTGCAGGAAAGTGGTGATTTCAGCCTGCAATCCACCAAGTTTCCGTTCATATAAGCCAGGGCCCACAACAGCAACAGCAACAACCAATTCTTCCCTCTTCTCCCTTCTTCCTCACTCACCTGCGTCACAGTCCTCTCTGTTCTCCTCCCTTACTACCCGTCATTCCCTTATTCTCCAGATTCTTTAGATATATCTCCACCTCTCCCCTCCCCCCGACTCTTCCAACTTTCCTCTCCTTCAGTTATCTCTTACTTTCCTGTTCTTTCTGCTCTCCTCTCTCGTAACTCTTCCTTCTCCCCTCCCTACTCGACATCTGTGTACCCTTCTTCCTCATCCCCCTACTTTTTTCCATCCTCCCCTCGGCCACCCTCTTCCTCCCTGTCCTCTGCTTTCCTCCCTGACTCAGTCTTCCCTCTCTTTCTTTGAACTCTCTACGTCTCTCTCCTTCTCCCCTCCTCCAACCCTCCCTCCATTTCCTCATTTTCTCTTACTTCAATATTCTCTCTCATTCCTCCCTCCGTCCTCAGCAGACCTCTACGTAGCCCTCTTTCTCTCCCCTCCTCTTACTCTTCCAACTTTCCTCTCACTCAGTCACTTCTTACCTCACTGTCATCCCTGCTTTGCTCCCTCATTACTCATCCCTTTTTCTCTCTCTCCATCATTCATCATGCTCCCATTCCTTCCTACATTTTTCTTGCTCAGCCCCAGTCACCTTCCTCCTCCGTGTCCTCTATGCTCTCACCCTTCACTCTGCCTACCACCCCCTCTCACTGTACATCGTTTATTTAATAATTTCTCTATCTTCTCGTCTCTCCAGTTCCCCTCTCATCCAGTCCCCTTACTCCTACTTTGTTCAGTTTCCTCCATAACCTACTTCAGTGTCTTCTGTTTTCCTTTCTTACTCTACCCACCTTCCTCTTTTCTCTTTTTCTTTACTGTAGGTATCCCTTCATCTCATCCTACTCCCGACTCTCCCCCCGACTCTTCTCTCCCCTCAGCCAAGTTTTTTCTCTCTGTCCTCTATCCTTTAGTCCCTCAGTCTCTTTTCCTTTTCCCCTCCCCGCACTCAGCTTATTCCTTCTTCTCTACCCTCCCTATCATGCAGTCTTCCTCCTCATCTTAGCCACCATCTATTTCCTTGTCCTTTCTGGTTTTCTCTCTCTCTCTGCCTTCCCTTCTCCCTTTCCTATCAGTCCTTCCCCTTCTCCCCAACTTGTCTCTTTGCCTCCTTGTCATTTCTGTTTTTCTTCCTACCTCTGCCTCCCCTCCTTTTCGCCCTATCAGTAATTTAGATATATCTTTATCTCCCTCTTTCCCCCACTTTTTTTCTTTGCTACCCAACCCCTCTCTCCTCTACAGTGACTTTCTACCTCCTTGTCCTCTCCACTTTCCTTCTTCTCTCTTTGCCTCCTCTGCCTCCCCAATACGACCTCACCGTCCCATCCGTATTGCGTGTACATCTTAGTCTAAATCAGGAGCATCAGCTGGGCTAAGAGTGGGGGCGGTGTCAGAATATAGCTTTGGGAGTGCCTGTGTGTGTGTGTGTGTGTGTGTGTGTGTGTGTGTGTGTGTGTGTGTGTGTGTGTGTGTGTGTGTGTGTGTGTGTGTGTGTGTGTGTGTGTGTGTGTGTGTGTGTGCGCGTGCGCGCGCGCGCGCGCGCTTGAACATGTTTATATTGTCAGAGTGCACAGAACGTTTGTGCGTGCATGACTGAATACTTACGCGTGTAAGTGACTATCCAGTAAAATGTGTGCTTGCTTAGAAATGTAGTAGTATGTCCGTCTGTAGGATACTTGCTAGTGTTGTTACTAAAAATGAACACAATGGGTGAATAAAGTACATTTCATTATTGATATATACGTGTATATTATGTGAAGAGCATATACATGTTGGTATATGTAAGCCTCGGAGTTTATACGCTGTGTTGGTGTGTCTGTGTGGGTAGACGTGGAGTTGAACGGAGTCTGCCTAACCTTAACAGAGTCTCTAAAACCAGCCAAACTAATTCTGAGAAAATATTGTCAAGAGTGACCTTCTCATGGACCGAACAAATCTATTTTTCTATTCTTGGAAATGTCAGACGATTTTAGTCACGTGAGAGTGAGTCATAGGAACCTGAGAGTTAAGAAACAATCACTGTCAAGCTAACCTGCATTGACCTACCATTTCACATTGCTCATACAAGACTATCATTATGAATATGGTGAAAAAATTATCTGGCTATCAGACTCAAAAATGATGTCATCGTATTTAAGGCATCTTAACTTTACTAACTGCACAGACTGCATGTAAGCATATGCGAGTATACTGTATGTATGCTGCATGTGTGTGTGTGTGTGCGTGTGTGTGTTGATACTGGGTTCGGGACAAAACCAACAACGACCAGCCTTTTAGAGGACCACACTCACACCACCCCTCCCACCTCCCCCAACACCAAGACTCTTCCAAAGCTAATGGCAAGGCGAAAGTATTGGAGAAGAGATACATTAAAGAAACTTCATCTTAATATTTGGTGCTGAGCTGCAGGGATATATATTTTCAAGGTCTGATATCTTGTAGTCATCAAAATCCCCACTCTGATTACATGAAGGACGGACGGAACTTAATCTGTGGTCAGGTATAATTTGGCCAAAAGAAGGAAAAAGGAAGGAGACATGCGACTGTTTTCATTACGACTGTCAGTGCTTAATAAAGAGCAAAGGGATACCATAATTATAAAAGGCATCACTCCAGAGAACACAATACATTTTTTCTTTTTAACTCAAGTTTTCTAACAGAGATGTATTTAGATTTTCATGAAGGGAGTTATTTTCAGGTACGACATACAGCAGCTTTCCTGGCACTTCCTCATTTTATTTTATTTTATTAATATTTTTAAAGATATCACCACTACTACAATACGGTTCATTGACAAAGAATTCTTTCCTATCACGTTGTCATTTGATGCACTGTCTCTGCATTTATCCACATAATTGTGAGCCTTATACAAGATATCATCTCCACACTCATCCTCCAGTGCATGTCGGGTGCCATATGTGTGCTTCACATACTTTATCTTTAAATATATTCAGTAGCAATATCATAACTTCATTTTATCAGTTCATATATTCATTGCTTGGTTATCCAGTACAATATAACCATCGTGCATTACCACTCGTCATTTATATTTCAAGACCACGCATTTCACTAGCGGTGTCTTTTTTTCAGCACACCTGCCTTATATCACCCATATTACACTAGGCAGTTTCCAAGCATTAACATCATCTTCACAGCCTGTCTGTGATAACACATCAACACAACTCTTATTTGCACACGTTTGACGAGTCGTATTATCAGAGTTTGGCACGTTTAGTTTACCATTTTCGCCTATTTACAAACATTCGTCCCGTCGTATTGTCAGTAATTCGCACATTTACTTCTGCCGTATTCGACCAGTTTGCACACATCCGTCCAGTCGTACTATCAAATTTCCGCACATTATGCAATGCAATTTACACACATTCCTCTCTTCGTCATATCAGATATTCACACATTTACTTCTGCTGTGCACGCCACTGTGTGTCCCCTGCTCGCCCTAGCACGCCCCCGTCACCAGCAAGGGCACGACTGAGGGCGGGCAGGGGGTGAGGCTCATCAGGAGGAAGGAGTTTTTGCCCCACCTGCCAGCCCCTCTGCCCTACATGGGTGTGAGCTCTCTGGTTCACACCCACCCACCCACCCACCCTTCCCGCCCACTCCCCACACCCATTACACCTGTCACTCCATATGCACGCTCCCCCACCCCACCCACTCCCGCCAGCCTCGCAATTCACCTTCTGTGCTCGTTCCCTTGTCTTAACTTTTAATCGATAAAGCTTACTTGAGTTAATCTGACATGAGCCATCTCCCTCATTTAGCTGCATTTTCATTGGCATGGGAGGCTTCGTAGTATCTCTTCATTTGCGATTTATTTTCATACTGCATCTTAATACCCTCATGTATATTCTTGATGCAGACTGAGTGGATATTTAATAGATAAATAATAACATAACACAGCAGTTCGTAATATTCAAAGTAAATAGCCGAGGAGGAAGTGGTATGAAATCTCCTAAATGAACGAAAATAAAGTAAATCATTGATATAAGTTTTGTGACAGTCTTTATTTTGTGCTGCCATATTGTCCAAAACTTATTACACAAAAATTCGATGTTAGAGTTTCATTGGTTCCTATAAAGCCGATGTGCCAGGTTCCTAAACTTCACAGGACCAGTTGTATGAAAAAATTTGGGATGGCCTATTCTGTTATATAACCAAGAATTACAAGAACTACCCATAGTTCATTAACCCCACAGACTACACTTGTTGCTTTATATAGCCTACTTATCCATTGTCTCACCTGACCTCATTATCTCACCTGACCTCATTGTCTCACCTGATCCCATTATCTCACCTGACCTCATTATCTCACCTGACCTCATTATCTCATCTGACCTCATTATCTCATCTGACCTCATTATCTCACCTGACCTCATTATCTTACCTGACCTTATTATCTCACCTGACCCCATGATCTCATTTGACCCCATTATCTCACCTTAACTCATTATCTCACCTGACCTCATTATCTCACCTGACCTCATTATCTCACCTGACCTCATTATCTTACCTGACCTTAATATCTCACCGGACCCCATTATCTCACCTGACCTCATATCTAAATCATTTCATCTGCTCACAGCCTTACACTACTCGGTTCACTTATTAATGCCAACCTTTATTCTCTAACTTAGGACCGTACTTAAGGTGGGATAGGAAACTTCGTAGTATCTTTTTCTTAGCGATTTATTATTCACATTACACCACGGTATTCTCCTTTTTATATAATTCTAGGATAAACAGGTTGCCTTGGTATCGTACAAGAGAAGGAAAAGGGGTAGTATGCGCAGTAAATCGCTGTGGAAAAGGTGTTACGGTCTTCTTTGTCACCTAGCATACGGCACTAACTCAACAGACTGCAGTAATGACACCATGGCACAATATCAGTCAAGGAAGCTCCCTAACACCTTTTCCTAAGCGATTTATTTTGCCCATTACACCTTACTGTCCTATTCTGTGTTACATAATTCCTTCAAGCATCCCCATACTCTCCATAAATAACGTACAAAATATTATTAACTAGCCATATCCAAAAATATATCACTAAGGATGAGGTGCAAGGGAGTCTCCTTACCTGATGAAAATACGGGCTCTATTTCTTACAGGTATCAACATCACCCTTAGCACTTTCTCTTTCGCTCCTCATCCAAGACATGATATCCACCTGTTGCCCACCTTCACACACTTGTATATTAATTAACAAGGGATTTCAAAGGACTACTGTAGACTGAGGAATGATTCTTGAAGTCTCTAGCGTGTACTGGACATGAGTATGTCAGAGGAATATTGATGTTTTTTAAAAGTGTATGAAGCACTTGTACACGCGCGCGCGCACACGCACGCACACACACACACACACACACACACACACACACACACACACACACACACACACACACACACACACACACACACACACACACACACACACACACACACACACACACCGCTTGCTGGCTCAGTGGTAAAGTTCTCGTCTGCCATCTGGGAGACGGGAGTTCGCGCCTCGATCAGTTGCGAAAAGTTTCACTGACTAAGTGGGTGGTTACTGTCCCCCTTGAGCAAGGGGACGGGTGTGTGCTTGTGTGAAGTTCACAGCCTTGCCCTTAGATCGGACTATATGAGCTCTCAGCTCCCTTCCGGTAAGGTAAAAGCTGACGATTACGACCATCAAGTGATGCTGACTGACCCGGTGAATTACACACACACACACACACACACACACACACACACACAGGCTCGCCTACCACAATTTAGCTTACATGACTGTCTGTATAGTCGCTAGCTCAAATTACAGTTCAAAAGTAAACTAAAAATACCGCCATATAAAACTGAACAAAGCGAAGCAGAACATTCCCAGATCCTCAAAGAACTCATCATAAGTTAGCGATGTACCGCCATTATTAGCGCATTGTCATCATCTTCACATTAAGGGCGTGTTCGAGGTGCCACGGGATATTTCGTAACACCCTTTTCTTAGCGATTTACTGTCCATACTACACCCCCGATACTCTCTTTTGTGTTGTTTATGTGTTTCTGTTATCGATATGCTTGCCTTAGTAACGTTTTAAAAGCTGCACTTAGTAAGCTATATACAGCACCAAGAAAGAGTTGCTACGAAGTCTATGCCATCCAAAATAAGGACGTAAACCTTCTTAGCAGAATTCTAACTCGCATCTTCTTTATTTTCTTTCCACTTCTCCAGATGAAAGCACTGCAGGAAGGTCACTAGCACAGGAATGAATACAGTACAGTAAGTAATCATGCTTTCCATTCATTAAAAATACATAAATAAATAAATAAAACTTCCATGCTAGTTCTGTACTCCATTTGGTAATCTGTTTATCTTTTTCTTCTTTTTTTTTTCTTTTTTCCTACCGACTTTGAAGAATGTAGTGGACATAAGACTGTTTGTGCTGGTGTTCTTATGCTCTTGTATTATAGATTAGATTTATGTTTGGACTGCAGCTGGATTATTTGGCTCATCCTTGTTGATTGTAGTTTGTCCTCGCTTCCATGGTATGTTACTCTTTTTATTTCACATATATATCATTCCTCCAATCTCACAACACACACACACACACACACACACACACACACACACACACACACACACACACACACACACACACACACACACCACCCAGCTCCCCCTCTAAGCCACTTTGCCCGATATTAATAACTCTGTTGTAAGTTTTTGCCCTCGAGTCTGAGTTTAGAGTGAGACTGACAGTGATGGCGTGGGGAGGAGGAGGAGGAGGAGGGCGGTGGCGGAGCGGTAGGAGGTGGAGGGAGGGGCGGTATGGAGGCGTTGGTGTGTGTGTGTGTGTGTGTGTGTGTGTGTGTGTGTGTGTGTGTGTGTGTGTGTAGGGCGGGGTTAGGGGTGGTGGAGGGATTCAAGAAAAGCTCTGTTTAAACTTGATCCACTTGGCTTAGTTTCAGTCCGTCACTCATGCTTTTTCCGTGTACCCTCTTTCTTAGATGGGAAGAGTCGAAGTCATTAGTCTAGCTTGTTATGAGAGTTTCAGTGTTTTTCATATTTTTTATTTTCATGTGGTGTCCTTGATATACTTTGACTTTGACATTATTATTGTTGTTGTTGTTGTTGTTGTTGTTGTTGTTGTTGTTGTTGTTGTTGTTGCTGCTGCTGCTGCTGCTGCTGCTGCTGCTGCTGTTGTTGTCGTCATCGTTGTCGTTGTTGTTGCATTAAAAAAAAAAAAAAAGAATCGTTGCTCATTCAGGTGGTTGGAGAAGCTATATTTGTCCAGACTGAATCTCAAGGCACACAATCAAGTAAGCTTGATATAGAATGAAATAAAAATCTACCACACTGATCATAAATACTACTGACGAAATAGAGATGTATTGATGTCAGAATGAAGACAACTGCCCAAAATTCAAATCAAGTATGGCTTATGTCCACCAGACAGAATCCATACCTAAGAAACGGAATTACTGGTAACCATATTCGTAGTCTGTTTATTTCTAGATATTTATAGATATGGCATTCTAGTTATTCCTCTTGAAACACAAGGAGAGAGTGAGTGATTATGGAAGTTAAAAGTGTAAAACAAGGCTTATTCTCTGACATTCTATTGTATGCATCAATATCCACCACTCCAATGCTTGAAAGTGAAGGACAGACGAGGCCACCACGCCGACAGGACAGACAGGGATGAGCGGGGACTGATAGGCTGAACAAAGCAAAGCAGACAGGGTTGGGATCAAACAAAACAAAACGCGAGGATGAAAAGGTCGTAAAAGCCTCCCCTCTTCAGATCTGAAATCCATAGTGGTTATTTTCCCTTGTGGCAATCGTTCAGTCTAAAGGGATAAATAAGCTTCAATTAATTAGCTAAGAAGGATGATTGAAGGAGAAGAACAAGCCAGATCAGATCAAACAAAAGGAGTTGCCAGTCACAGGATCTTGGTTATTCACGGCACAGATTAGAGAACAGCGACACACCTGTGCTCTACACCTGTGTCTGCCAGTCAGGGTGGTTTGGGGCGGAACTATCTCACACTCCGGAGTTTGTGTAGGGGAAATAAAAATTACAATAAAAGCTGGTTCTCCACTGCAACCTAAAGTGAGGCTGCAGCTCTTCACACCATTTTAAGAGTGAGAGTTATTAATCTGGAGAATGACCCAAATACTGCACAGTTACTGCACCACAACGCACCACCATGGCACCGTCACCTTGTTGATTAATACACATACATGAAGAGGAAGCACAAAACCAGATTATTCAAAAGGGGTAAACAGACAGCTCAATAGGCCGATCCAACTGGCCAGGATTACAGTAATGAAACACAAGAAGAATCATACACAATTAGTAGCTGCCTCAGAAGTGCAATGACCGTCGCATTCTTAGCTTCATATATATATATATATATATATATGTGTGTGTGTGTGTGTGTGTGTGTGTGTGTGTGTGTGTGTGTGTGTATATTCTTTGTCCTTCTATCGTTTGCAACTGATAGCGCACAAAGCTCTCCACAGCCACTGATTACTCCACCACATTTCTGGGATTCATTATAAACAACTGTAAAGCACCTTAACCCTCACACAGACCAAGTAAAGTAAGAGGCTTAAGTATATAAAAATACTAATTAGATAAATAAATGTCCGTGGACAGACCAGCATACACATAGAGTGAGATGTTTCTTTACGAAAATATATTAAACCAATAATTCTCAATTGTCAGATCGACATCACCATTAAGTTACCTACCTGACTTAAAAATATAGAAACCTTGTCAGGTAATTTTCCTTATAATTATATACATACATTTATTTAGTTGTCATATAACAATACATTATCTATGCACAAAGAAAAAAAAAATTTATTTGAACAATGTACTGTTCATTCACTGTAAAAGCTGTAGATTTTTAACCTTAACTTGGTCCAGATTTTTATCCTTTCTCAGTTTATTTCATGTAGCACAGTGGCAGAGAGAGACAGTATTAAGGTTCAACATCCTTTCCATAGAAGTTCTTTGTGGCTTGCCTCATATAATAGTGTTCATCTGTTGCTATAGTTAAAAGAGGGAAAGCTGGCAAGATTAGGCCTAGTTGGATTTAAAAGAGCACGGTAAGGTTTGATCAACAACTTCCATGTGGGTACGGTATCACTCTGAACATTATACATTCCTCACCTGTTGACTGGTTACGTAACGGCATCCTCAGCTCACCTGCTTCACGACACTCACATCGCTAACGTCACACTTATACACCCTCTGCACTTATTTACTCACAGTATTTGTACCTAGAGATGAAATCGGGACCTGGATTATAAATTGGACAGTTGCGTGTCGTAGCCTGGGGGATGATTGGGATGTAGAAAAATGAATATCTGCCTTAATGACTCTCGTGCAGTCAGTAGGCATTATCCAAAAGCTCCTTGACACCTCTTCCATAGCGATTTGTTTTTGGATATGGCTAGTTAATACTCATTTGTACGTTATATATGCAGAGGTGTAATAAACAAAATTAATCGTCAAGGAAAAGGTGTTAGGGAGCTTCCTCAACCGACGCGAATCTGGGTCTAAAGTCTTCTTCAGTCTGTCACTTAGTACTTCACGGAGGCGTTGACGTTACATTCGCTAGGGATGATAATTTCTGAAGATCTCGTTTCTAATTTCTGCTAAGTATCCTGTGACTAAGTGCTATTTAAATCAGTTCCATAAAATCGTGAAAGAATGACAGTAATGTTTAAATCCAGTACTCTCGTCGGTTAAGGAAGCTCCCTAACACCTCTACCTGAGCGACTTATTTTGCTTATTACAGCTTGCTGTCCTTCTCCATGTTACATAATTCATTCTAGTAATGCCGTACTCTGCATTGATAATGTGCAAAATGATGTTAACTAGCCGTATCCAAAAATAAATCGCTAAGGAAATGGTGTTAGGGAGCTTCCTTAAGTAAGAATACGAGTCTAAACCTTACCGTGCCCTGATCTATCAAAAAAAATCTAAAGTATTTTTAAGGAATTGTCACTGTTGCCTGTGGAGTAAAAATACCAGTACATCCTGACACAGTAGCTTCGGTGATGTGGGGTCATACAGAAAATATACCTCAGTAAATGCCCTACTTTCCTGTCTATTTATACTTTCACCACCTCCACACCTCTCTGGCTCACTTAGGCACACACACACACACACACACACACACACACACACACACACACACACACACACACACACACACACACACACACACACACACACACACACTTTGGACGGCGGGAGGTTTTCCATTGCCTAGCCAGAGTTGAATTCATAAATCGTCAGTTGTCACGAGAGGTTTAAGACACACATGCATGCACTGTGTTTAGTCGCACGGGTCAAAAGGACACACAAAAAAGAAATTATATATGAATAGTTTGTTAATAATGTGAAATACAGACAGGTATATTGGGTTTAGTTTAGAGGGAAAAAATACATGGAAAAAAAGAAAGATTTATAATTGGCGCCAGGTGGTCGAGTGGTTAGAATGGTCCAAGCGGAGTGACGACCTTGCCAAGAGCATTATTTAGTTCCTGACGAGGTAACTGGAGATTTACTGATTAAAAAACGCTGCTGTGGGGAGTAAGGTAGCATAGGGCCTCTTCCATACTTTTACATCATTATTTTTCACGCTTGCCATAGCACCAGAAGTATGTCCTAGAATTGCGCCTCATTACTAAAATATATTCGTTATAATTGATGGAACCCAGTATTACATCACTAGGAACATTCATTGAGTTCCTTGTTTAAGACAGTAGAGGCATTATTTGTCATGTGAAAGAAGAATGAATGGTGTGACAAGTGATACGATTGATTATACAAGACACTCCTTCATTTCAGTCAACATGTTCTGACATTTCGCATCATAACAGTGTACCAGTAATAATGTATTTTAACAGCGCTTAGCGTATTACTGTGTGGTGTGCACGGCCTTTAGGTCTTTAGGTTGAATTCTTAGAGATCGAGAACCTGCAGGCATATCCTCAGTCGTTTGTGAAACCCATAGGAACGAGTAAAGCGTGTCTGGGGTCTGTTCCTCACTGACCAGCTTTGTAAAGTATCATTTTTGGCTCACAACTTTGGAATGAGTAAAAACAATCATCTTCTCAGTTTTAGAAATACAACCATCTACATGACCAGGAAGGTGGGTCCCATTCCTTCCTCCCTCCCCTCCCCCTCCCCTAGAAGTGAATCCCAGCCAAGAGGACTATTTCTGGCCTTGCTTGGCGACCGCTGGCTCCCTTCCCTCAGTGTGGAGGCTGCGGGACGGGGCGTGACGACTGCACTTGGGAATGATGACATTCAACACGACCCTATGGTAAAAAGAGATGGGATAGTCTCCGCCATTTTCGTGTGTTTTGTCACCTGCCGAGTAACAGTGACATTTGTTTTTATAGTTTATTAATGTAACGCAAGATTAGGACATCCATATGCTTTTTACTAACCACGCATGTGACGAGAATTATGTGTTTAAGTCTGCTCGATGGATGACAGATACATCAAAAGGACGGAAGTTATCCTATCTGCGTTTACTACAGGATCTCTCACAGCACAACAGCACTCTGGCCATTGAGGGGCACGATGACATGCGGCTCAGCAAAGCAGGGCGGGGGTGAGGAAGGCATGACAGATTTGACAGACTGCGCCAAAATGAACTGATAACGTAAGATGGTTGGGAAGTGTCGCAGGATACCTTAACAAGTGTCACTCTGGCATGATATCAAAGTAGATGTGCATGAAGAGAACTTCCCGATATATGTTTGGTATTAAAGTTCTAAAGGAATAATAGTAATTTTTAGTGGTCATGCGATAGTGTGCTGCTCTTGTAAGTTGGTTCCTTCAATAGAGTTAGCATGTTTTTCTTTCTTGTGTGGTAATATTGCCTTTACTGATTTCAGACAATAACAGGAGGTAGGAAGAGCTGCCTTTGTTAGTGTGTGTGTGTGTGTGTGTGTGTGTGTGTGTGTGTGTGTGTGTGTGTGTGTGTGTGTGTGTGTGTGTGCGCGCGCGCGTGCATGCGTGCGTGGAACATTGTAACGCAATAGCATGAGTGAAGGACGAAAGGATTCTCTACCACAGCTCAGCCAGGGACAGGGAATGAGAGAGGGAGACGATACCAGTTATCCTTGAGTCAACACCAGGCACGCAGACAGGGAAGGAGGGGCGGAGATGTTACCCCCCTTCCCATACCTCCAACTCCCCTACCCTCCGCCCCTCGTCAAGCACGGCAACAACAGGGACGGGATTCTCAAAAACTTGCAATCAATTCGCCATCGTAAGTTCTGAACAAGCAAGCCAGTGAGAAGAAAAGACGTAACATCACAGTCCTGAATGGCGTTGTGTATCTCTCTTTGTTACTACTCCTGCGGCAAGGGTGGTTGTTTATGACTGTTGGTTTGCCTAACGAATTGGGATTAACTTCCATTATAAATTAATATCTTGTGCAGAAGAAGATGGTCTGGTTCTTTTGTGTTGTGCACCACATATCTCTATAAACTGAATTAGATCGCACAGTCAGGTTCTCATTAATGGTATGGATGGAACTGGCTATGGATAATATGTCATTGCTCCCAACCCCACTCGGGTCTGTTTTTATCTTCGCTCTCAGAAAGCATACAGGGTAACACCGGAGTGGGGGAGACGTATGCTGCTCTTGACAAACTGACTGACCTTCCAACACACCTTCCATACATACTTTTCATGTATTTAGTGACAGACAAACATGTAGCACTAACAACATACTATTTGTATACAAGGTCGACTATAACACAGTTTTCACAATACCTGCCTTCTCATCGCTCACCGGATTTATGTAAGAAACAAAGTAACAGCATACAGCAATACAAGATTTGCCAGTCGATCGGCGCAAAGGTCTTCTTTCATCGTTTGCTAGAATAAAGAGAGAAATACTATTGGTCCATGTAGAGAACTTGTGATAACATAGCGTTTATGTCTCCGAAACTTAAAGTAACAAGACTGACAAGAATCTTTGTTATGAATAAAAAAATAATTCTGATAAAGGTCAGGAACCATCTCTGCCTCTTTTGATCATTCAGATTACTGCTTTAATTTTACATTAATTTTTCTTTCACAGAGGTACTCTCTCATAAATCATGAGATGACATCAGCATAATCTTGAGAACAGTACTTTTTATTTCACGAAAACTGTTTGCATAAGCTGTTGTGGAAGCCGATGCTGCAGAAGTATGAAAGTCATATTCAAAAGTGCCCAACGTTTTTAGATGAAGAATCAAAATATTCTCAACAGTTTTTAGCGAATTCCCTTGTACCTGAACAGACGTGGGCAGTTCAGTATTGGATGTATGGCACCTTTTTACCTATGTTGGTTGTGTTGTCAACCTGATCCGTCCCACACACTATTTTTGACACTTCTCATTTATAACAGTTTTTCAGTATGCTACAACCGCAACTCATATAAAATCCTTGTCTAGTGCACGCTAACCATCTTTGACTCTGACTTTTTTTCCCTGTAACCTCCCCCGTTTTTAATCATCAGTGAACTTGCTGCAACTGTCTTAGTTCTAACCCTTGCTCTGTATATCCTCCATTAATTTTATTTTTTGTTCCGTATACTACGCCTATAGCTTGTGTTCAAACGACCATACTAGCGTCAGAATTGCCTCACTGATGTTGCTGACTCTTTAGTTACAAATGTGGCTCAGTCTTTGTCAACTTTCTTCCGTGCCATTCCTACTAGGCTATACATATTTGTACATAGACTGAATAAAATAATCAGACCCTAGCAAGGAGAAAAAAAAGCTATCATACACATTTGTTCATATTTTAAATAGAATAATCACTCTTTAGTAAAAATTAAAATGTGTCATCGTACTCATGGAATTAATTACTGTGCGGTAATGATGGTGATGGCGAGGGAGTGGTGAGGTAGCGATGATGGTGCGGCGGTGGTGGTGGTGGTGGTGATGATGGTGGAGGTGGCAGTGATGGGGGTATGGTTATGGTGGTGTTGAAGTTCTAATTGTGAGGGAATGGTGGTGGTGGTGAGGATAGGATAACGGCAGTGTTGAGGGGGTTTGTTGCTAGTGTTAGTGATAATGTTGATGTGATGGTAGTAGTGATTATATGGTGTGGGAGTTTTGTTACTGTTAGTGGTGGTGGGGATGTGGTGTAGTGGTGGGGGAATTTTGGTGTGGCAGTGGTGGTGGTGGTGGTGTGGGCTGGCCTCTGCAGCCTGCCACTGTTGGCACCATTAACACCAAGACCTCCAGCCACTTCACTTGTACTTGTTACCAAATTACTTGTGTGAATCGCAAAAATATTTAGTCGAATATTTTAGTAAGGAATATATCAACTGTATTTAGATAAGAAAATTGCCATAATTCTGCGCTGTATAGTTGCTTATTTTAACCATACACTACATACTGTCCTGAAGTCCATAGTGTTAACATTAGCCAGAAAACTTCAAGACAATTTCATCACTGCATTCTACATAGGTCTGTATTAATGTGTATTTTATAAATTATCAGTAACATCTAAAACTCTTACTTAAATCACGACGTATTGCCCTGAAGTCCATAATGTCAACTTCATCCATAAAAACTACATAGAGTATCACTACATCATATATCTACCTACTTATCTTTCTATCTATCTATATAATTTCGTATTACTGCGCCTTGTGAATTACCATTGACAACTGAATACCCTCAAAGCGCCTGCTGGTAACTATGTGGTAATTTCCCATCCACAGCAATACATCCTGTCTTATTTTTGGCATACTTTTCTCCTGTACTTTGTGAGTCGTGTATTCCCGTGAAGATTGGTCATGTGTTGGCAGATAGTTTTTGGATCATTGTCCTGTTATCTTTTGTTTTTTAAGTGCAAGAACGGGGTGAGGCAGAATCTGCAAAACAAAGAAAGAGAAAGTATAAAAATGGGAACCTATTAACAGCATTCCAAGTGTAATGGGCCAGACACTAATTCACACATCATTCAAGCCCCTGGAATCTTGACTCCAATATATATTCCTAACCATCTACATATATTACTGAGGTATTTTTATTATAGCTGCATACACATACACATGATAGAGCAAATCCATTGACTGTCAAGTTAATCAAAATATGTCAGACCCTTGTTATGTGCTCCTCCCGTACGTATATCACTCAAACCAACTCGATCCTCTGTCAGTTCCCAAGCGTCGCCAGTTTCCATACCTCGCTTTCTCACATTCTTGTTTATCATAGTGTTTATTCGAGGCAAAGAATGACTTATTTAACTGATCCGGTGATACAGCACTTGCGTTTTTGCACATCTCTAGACCAGCAAACAAGCATTAGAAAACAGTTGCTTCTTTGGAGTATGAAGAGTGACCTACAACCTTTATCATACACACACACACACACACACACACACACACACACACAATATGACAGTGCTCAGACGAACCATCTTTTAAAAACGATACGCTTAGGCTAATCAAAGTTTAAAGTTCGCTGCGATATCTTGCATGAACCTGGTATCACTTGAGCGTCACAAAATATTATTTTTCAGGCTTATTCATTTTTCTTATTGCTTTTTATACGACCCTTATTAACAGTAACAGATTCAATACGATGGCTTTTTTTTTTCTTTTTTTTTTTTTTGAAGATTAGGTCCAAAGGATTCCAAGGTCTGTTACAATGATGCAAAGGATACGTTCGGAAGGATGTTGCTTTCTCTGTTCAGGTTACATTAGTCTGATGTGTAATACCTATGTATACTCCTGCTACGTTTCTCACTATACCGTACAATATTTAAATTCTGAATCATAATTTTTCAAAACATCTTTACTCTCACGAATAAACAAGTTGCTTGGGAATTTTAATTTGAATAGTTTCTTCCTGTAATATGTGGTGCTTTCAATAATTTCTGTTTTTTACCTTACATATTTCTGATTCCTTCGAGTCATGTTCTTTGTAGGATATGAGTTTGGCTGACATCGGACATCTGTTGCATTACTGATCTTGCAATTAAAGTCGCAATGGAAAATGTCCCCGAAAAATTAAAATTTTTTATAGTCTTTAACGCCCAGACTTCAGGCAGAGGAAGTGCTGAATGATAATCTCCGTCCGAAAGGTCCTAGAGGGCACAGTACCAGACCCATCACCGCAAGGGGCGGGGGGATATTAAGAGTCAGTACCACCCTAGGTTTGGCAAGGTGTGAGGTTTGGTAGGGCCTGCATTAGAAAGTCATTAAGCTGTACTTCTCAACGGATCAGGACAATTCAGGCAGAGAGCTTCTATAGCATTGGACCCAGACTTTAACTGTCCACCCTGAGATATCAGAGACCAAACTGGGTGCAACACGGAGGCTTTCAAGAGAAGGCTGGACACATTTCTGCAATCCAACCCAGATGAGCCTCCTATTCTACACGACCTGACTACTGGAGGAGCCGGGTCAAACTCAGTCATCGACCAGCTACGACACATGAAAATCGAGAGGATGTGTGCAAACGGAGGGTCCCCGAACTGTCCATGGTGACGTCTCCTAAATTTGCGACAAGTTACACCAGGGAAACTTGAGAGAAAATGGATAGACCCCCCTCAGACTCTCACACTTCTTGGTTCAGGGGTAACTCATCATGCTTCATATGGGGACGAGTGGCAGTGTTTTGAGACTTGGAAAAGATTCACGATTATTAAGCTAACAGAATTATCTAACTTTTAATTACATCACAAGTTCATAGATAGTACGAAATAGGAGAGGTCTTGGGATTTTGTGAGAGGAAACTTGAGAAGTGTCAGGACTTAGGCTTAGTGTGAGGGAGACAGAGCAGGTAGCAATGTGTGTGTGTGTGTGTGTGTGTGTGTGTGTGTGTGTGTGTGTGTGTGTGTGTGTGTGTGTGTGTGTGTGTGTGTGTGTGTGTGTGTGTGTGTGTGTGAGTGTGTGTGTGTGAGAGAGAGAGAGAGAGAGAGAGAGAGAGAGAGAGAGAGAGAGAGAGAGAGAGAATCATGCAGACCAAAAATGTGTTACGATAATTAGGGAAATCTACCGGAACAAGGCGCCAAAAGTCAAGTCATAAAACGACAAGCATAAACCCTTAAACTTCTGCGTGTCTCTCATAAAATGGAGCACTCATTTGTCTTCTCTCGACACTGCCTTCCTCCATCTCTTCTTCACCTACAGTGCATCCCTTTCTCACTACAGTCATAGAGAGGGTAGAAAGAGGGTAGGAGTGATACAAGACATAGACGGTAAATCAGAGGATAGTGGCAGTGGACAGTGGTATGGATGGACAGGTACATAGCACAGACAGTGAAACAGAAGAATGGCACAACAGTGATAAGATTTTACAGATATGAGGAACAGACAGTGAATCAGAGGAGAGTGGTTGGACAAATACAAGACCAAGACGGTGACTGAGAAAAGAATGGTAGTAGACAATGGTGTGGTTGGAGAGATACAAGGCAAAGACGATGAAACAGGAGAATGGTAGTAGATAATGGTATGGCTGGACAAACAGGCCTGCAAGAGTCAGGCAGTGAAAAATTAGAGCGGAAGTAAACAGTGATATGGTTGGACAGATACAAAACACAAACAGTGATACCGAGGAGATTGTTTGTGTCGTAGACAGTGATGTGATGTGGGATTAATTATTTGTTTACTGTGGGCAGGTGTTAGCTTGTGAGCATCTACCCCAATAACTCAGTGCAGGTTAATGGGACCAGGACCCACGTGAGGTTCTCCTTTTTTACAATTTTCTCAGGACAAGACATCTTTTAACAGGCCGGCAAGCCACTTTTGTAGACTTCCAGCCCTTGGTTCTATATTTTTGCGATAGAAATAGAAGAATGGCCGAACTGCCGAGTTGTCCTTCCCTTACTCCTTTTACTCCAATACTCATTTCCCCTCACACTGCATCCTTTTCTTACTTACCGTCTTTATCCTCTTGCTAACACTCTCATGGTCGATGATCTCCGTAGCCCCTTGCACCACCAATCCCCAGGACTCCATGGCTACCATCACAGATCGCCACCACCACCACCACTGTCACCACCACAATCACCACCTTCCCTTACACCACCACTGTCACCAGCACCGTCACCAGCACCGTCGGCGGGAACACTGGGCTCCTTGTCACCTCCCTCAGTCACAGTAGCACCTGCCCGCCCCTCCCACCTGCCTCCCTCCCTCCTGACTCTGCTCTCTTGTGGGGGGCAACCACTATTTAAATTTACATTTTTGGGGAAACTACCCAGAGTCGGATTTTTCAATGCTTTCGCTGTCTTCGTGGCAATATCCACTGAAAATGAACAGAGATAAGTAGAGGTATCGAATTACAACCTGCCACATCGACTAACATAAAAATAAATTCACCTTCTGGACGCAATTAGGAAAAACATTAAATTCTTAAATTATGTTGTGAAAATTTAAATATCGCTTAATTTTCTCGGTAGTCAACATTTCACAGGTAATTTTTGGATACCTGTAACGAATGGAAAAAGAGCAAGGTGGGATGGGGCGGGGGAGAGCGAGGTTCCTTCAACTCAGCAATGTTACAACTTTGAGAACTGATACACAAACGTCAACGCCACTCAACCCCTTCCCTCCACCGCACGCACTGGTAATTTTAACGCCCTTCCTACGAGGAGGCACTTTTATTTTAGTCCAGCTACCTCCCGACGATTTTATTCAACGATTGTAATAAGTACTTAAGTTAGCAATGAGGGGATTGTAACCCCTCCTGTTCGAAACTTCTTCCTTGAGCTGAATTAAACCGTTTGCAGGCAGCAGAAATGAATAATAATAATAATAAAAATGGTTTCGAGGGGCTAACACCATAAATATCACAGCCTTTCACATTCATCTCGTAAATTTCAAGTCTCTGAACTATCACTTTTCACATAGCATCAGTTTATTTTCCTAGTCTCATTGTTTTGCTAAATCCTAATGCCATTTGTTCTAACCTGGGGGAACATACTTAACATGAGAATTGTAGGAAAAAATTTAAGGGGAATCATGAAAGATTATAGGCATGGAAGTTTCCCAACCCAGCGACGATGTGGCTCAAAAAAAGTCCTCCCAAACCGTAGGGGAGCTCAGTAGGGGAGCCTCATAAAACAGAAACGGGGTTATAATGTTTCCCCGAGAGATGCAAAAACAAAAGGAGCTATAATATCAGATGTGTCGGATCAGTGTCGGTGGTGTGGTGACGACAGGACACGACAGCGGGGTTCTTATGTCTTCCTGAAAGACGCAAAAACAGGAGGCGCTACAATATACACAATAACAGCCTGGATAAGTGTCTGGTGTGAGGAGGGCAGGGCACAGCAGCTGGGATTTGTTTTACCGAGAGAAGCAAAAGACAGAAAGCACTACAAAACAGTCCCGTTAAGCGTTGGTGGTGTGGGGAGGGCAGGACACAGGAGCGGGGTTATAATATTTTCAAGAGAGACGGAAAAACAGAAAGCGCTACAGAATATAATGGCCGGGGAAAGTGTCGGTGGTGTGAGAAGGGCAGGACACAGCGGCAGTTGGTGTAGTGTCGGTGCAGGAGGTCTACCAGACCCCCCTTCCCCCCGACCTATTGTTAGCGCCCTCGCCTGCACCGTCTAAATACACTCTCCTCCTGTTTCTCGCCACCCCGGGACAAATTCCTTACAGGTAGGGAGATGGGCTCAATATTTTAACGGAAAACCAAGACTGCTAATGACAACCGGAGAATAAATCATGCAGTGTGGCCTCTTCACAAGTAAGAGGCTTGTGGAGTCCATCTCTTTCTGACAAATGAAGATTATGAGAACAGAACACTGAACATACTTTCGGCTTTTTATAATTTATTTGCATAAATGTATAATAAGACTTAAAGATCTATTTACAATAAGCTTACTGTTATATGATTGTATGTTAATTTATGTATTTTTTCCATTGTTCTGATTGTACATTATATCCAGGAACCAGACTTAGCTACATTTTTACAACCTCCTGGCTACAACATCGTGATATATCTGGGCTATCGATTCACGTTTTTTGTATTCTAGTTCTCTGATTTTTGTTTGGGCTGAAGGAGAGTTTTATGGAAACTAATGCAGATGTGTAAAAAAAAGTAATTCGAATTTCTTGCAACAGAAATTATATATGGTTTCACGACCAGGAGATCAGAATTTCATAAATTGGGACGCGAGGCTGGTGAAATAACAGAGGAAAGTAAGCCCGGTTAGTGTGATACTGTGGTCAGGTGAAATTGTGCATACATTCTCTGCCAGTCGGTTCTTTCCTCCCTAATAGAAGAGCTGTTATTTTTTTAATCTTTATCATAAAGGTTGCTCGCTGATACTGATTAGGGAGTGGCACCAAGACTGTGAAGAAGTAAAGTATCACCTCATAGTACTAACGCCTCACCTTCCCTGTCAGACATTAGCGAGCGGCAATTGACAGTGACAATGCCAGGACCTGGAGGACACACGTGCTGCACATGGCATTGTTGCAGGTAACTTCTTTCCATAGTTGGTTTGTTTTTACCGGGATGAACTGGGGCACTCTTCCAACTTGAATACTTAGGCGTGGTTGCGACGAGCAATAATTTCTTGGTTGCCGATACTAGTTACTCAGATCTATTCTTCTGCCTGACTACGCCTGGCCAACAACTGAGCTGAAAGGGGTTAGGGATCTTTACCAGGTAAGAACAAACGGGCCTTAGCACCATCCATGGCTAATTTCCACATATAATTGGATACAAAAGCAGTATGAGCTCATTTTAGACTGAGTACCGTTGTCTGTCACCGTATGCTAACAACAAGCACGCATTCAGAGGACAGGACCTACAGCAGCGATTTATTGATACAAGCCAAGACAGGTGAGTTGGTTATAGATTACACGTCAAATTACAAATGTACTGTTGGCCACCGGTTTTTGTATACGCCTATTGTTATCGTGTGAGTTATCAGGTGAGTGTTTATGTGGCACGGGTTTATTCTTTCACGATGTTTAATGCAGGATCAGTAGTAGCAGTAATATATTGCTGATCATGAAATTCTTATGGTTGTCTGCATGAATCTGGTACCGTACTAGATGTAACGAACTCAGAGCCATAGGTGTTTGCTTTTCCCCTAGAACATATATGTACAGTATATATATGAAGACAAAACCAATTACAGACACTTGTTTTGTGTCCATTGTCACCCATCACAGCCGAATTATTTTCACCTGGAACTAAGTGTGCCACAATTAATTTTTAATTAAAACGATTGCTTGAATACTGTATGGTTGGTGCAAAATTTATTGTCTTTCAGGAGGGTCTACCATAAGTTTCACTAAATTGTCTGTTCGGACGCGGATGGTTTGTCGCGCTGGATGAGCTCAAAATGATGCTCCAAGCATTAAAATGCTTTAGTTTTTGGACCTGCTGCATGTACGAATAAGCTCATAATTTTCTTGCGGGATCCTCTACAGCGTATGATGGTTAGGGAGTCATTAAAAGTATGCAACATGGGGTTACTCGTAGTACATAAAGTCAGTTACAAAACTTCGTCCAAGTCCATTTGCTAAGTCTCCAAATCTTCCAGACAAGCAAACACCGAAACAGACACAGGTAAACATACTGTACAGAGGTGATAACAGCGGTGTTCGTGGTGTCCAAGGACGGTAGTCTCGTCCGATTAGGAGACTCTCTGGCACTTCTCCATCAGTGATATATTTTATTTCATTCACGTAAATGAAGAATAATTCCATTTGAAAGAAACACAGCAGTATGGTATCATGACATTTCACCATAGCCGATTGAGGCGGGTATGTCTTTTTCACTGTTTATTTCCTATCTCTTGACGATTTTATTCAGCTAAGGACAAGAGCTAGAGGGAGAAGATATAAAATTAATAAACCCCCTCAGTACGGGAGGCCTTTCCTATGTAAAAAAAAAAAAGTAGTAATGATAAAGAACGTCACTCGGATTGAAGAGGTTAATAGTCTCTATACTCAATTTTTTTTTTTCCCGAGGCGAAGATGCACTTGGCAGGTTGATGATGATTGGCTGAATGCAACATTACTTCATAATCTCTTTACTTGTTAGCATTATTAATTAACAACATATATCTGAGGGGGAAATTTGGGTTAGTAAATGTTATTCCATTCAGCCAATCATCACCAAACTGTCAAGTGCATCTTGCCTCAATAAAAATAAACTGAATATAGTTCGTTATTTACACTGTTGTTTATTGACAAGGGTAATATCAATGCTCTGTTTGCGGAAAAGAACAAGTAATGGTAAGGAAGAGATGCTTGTGAGTCTTCTAGGCCAAAGAGAATACAATATCAGGTGGTGGTGGTTGTGGTGGTGGTGGTGTGGTGGAGCAGTGGGGAAGCATCAGTGTCTCTCCTCGCATATCTAGATTAAGTTCTGTTTAAACCAGGAAGTGTTTCGACAACGTGATGGTATTTTGATGTTTCCTTGGAAGCAAATCATAGTAAAAAAACAAATTCATGTTATCCTATGATGGAGTGGCATCATTCAACAGTCATTATTTACAAAACAAAAATAAGCAAAAAGTGCTTAGTGTTGGAAAATGAGAACAGTGGGGCGCGTGATAATTATGGAGCTTGTGTAGCACTTGGCACTGTGCCTGCAGGCTTTGTTAAATTAAATGTCAAGGAAATGCATACAAGGGCATGTAAAATACTCTTTGTATGAAGTTCATCGTGTAAGTGTGTGATTCACTAATTTTCATACCTCTTTCCTTCGTCGAAAAAGTTTTTCGTCTTACCTATGCTCAGTTTCTTGTATATCGGATTTCCTTATAATTTACTGATATCGGAATTCTTATTATAACAACGATTTTCATCACCTGTGTTACCTTTGTAATCCCTTCCTGTCATAATCGTCATATAAATATTTTTTTTCATTTTCTCAAAGGACCGCTAATGTTTACGGGAACTACAGTACTCAGCAACCTTGCTTGGTGTCTTTCCTGTCACTTTTAGCCAGGCATTGGTAATAAGAGGTGCAACAGTTGTCAGTAATCTTTTCAACCCGAGGACACATTTTTTTCATTCTTTGTTTCCGTATGATTTTATTCAGCTTGAAAAGCACTTTTCGATCTGGAGGGGTTAGAGATACCCTTTCTTGGCCTCTACAAAAGAAGATGGCCTTTCTGAGTCAAATAAAGCCGCTTTAGGATAGCAAGAAAATAAATAAGAAGTAACCCTAATAGAGAAGTTGATTTCTGGGACAGATCTTCCTCTCATTATCACAGGTGTTTGTGGCCCTCTCCCCCACAAACACAAGGTCTTGTTTACGTGCACATACCCATACATGAAAGATAACGCAAATAATGATTACATAACTGAATTACTCAACTTAGTAAAGCCTGAAACCTTAACTGAGATCATTGTTAAGATTGTTAGAATTACCCGTATACAAGCATATTGTTCCTTAACAATCCTCATGCCTCATTTATGGATATGTTTACTTAATCTGAAAAGTAGTATATAATTACTGCTCAGAAAAAAAGGCAATAATAACAATAAAATAAAAATAAATAAGATATCACTGGCCTACGTATGTTGACGCATTATTTTATTGCTTGAAGTACACCCGGAAACAATTTATGTAAACACGTTCAGCCTGAGGATTCTCGATTATATTCTAGTTAATGCCAGGCTATGTTATTCAACTTAGGAGAGGCGCCCTCGGACTGAAGGGGGTTAATTTAATTTCAGCAGCATACCAGATGAGGAAATTATTATGCAGACATCATAAAACGAAATGTGTGGTAGAAATCATTTGAAGGATAACAGTAATTTTCTTACATAGTGAATCATTATGTGTCAGAGCCGTAGACTTTGTTACTTTTCTGCTGCAGGTTCAGTATGACGAAATTACTGTCTTTGAGGTGCGAGGCATGGGACAGATTTGCGGGATTATGAATTAAAGTTGTAGCAGAAAGCTTCTAGCAGGGGTTGAATGCTCTCGCGATCAGCACATAATAATTCATTACATACAATGTGCTTATATATGTTCCTTTGTACAGTTGCCTCAGTTAATATATACCTGGACACCTGCAGGTACAGGGCTGTGCAACTGATCTAATAATGATGTAAAATCTTCCTTCCAGACGTGAGATATAGACGGATCAGTTACACAAATTATGTCCAAACTTCTGAGGAAGCATTTACCACTGCTGCCAAATTATTAATTTCCCCTGACCTATATTAGCAAAGAAGCCTCTGTGGTACAGTGGTAAAGTGTGCGTTTTCGTACACTGGAGAGCGAGGGTTCGCGTCCCGCCTGGGTAATAAACTTTGGAAGCGTTCTCCCGGCCATGTACCTGCTTTGGCGGACACCAGGGGTGCTGTGGTTGAACCAGTGTCGCATACTGTAAAGTATGTTTGCACCCAGTCGGCTTGCGCGGGCTGATTACACTTGGTTCACAGATTACACACACATCCAAAGCCCCTACAACACTACAATCACACTTACAAGCACTTCTCACCCTACATACAATCTCTACCATACAGCCTAAGCCACTTCGTAGAGATACATTGGCTGTATCGTCCCTACTTCGGTCGGGATAGGCCGGTCCTGCAGTGGATACTCAAACGGCTGCTGCTGCTGATGATGATACTAGCAAATATTTGCGGAAAAAAAAAACAATATATATATATATATATATATATATATATATATATATATATATATATATATATATATATATATATATATATACCGGTATATACTACACACACACAGAAAGAGAGAGAGAGAGTAAAACAGCTGTAACAATTAGTTTCAGTACATACCTTGCATAACGAATGGCTCATCCACAAATCATTGCTACGGCAGTTTGATGCAGAAAAGGGAATCGGAAGCATAAAGGAAAGATCAATACAGAGGAGTGAGGATACAAGAGAAACACTGGTTGTACAGGGAATTAAATGTGTTGAGTCTACTGGAAAAACCGGAGTGGTGGTAATGAGGAAGAGATGATTGAGTGTGGTGGTAAAGAGAGAGAAATGTGTGTGATCGTAAAGAAAGATGGGTAAGTGAGTATACAGGGAAAAACAGAGTGGTGGGAAAAGAGTGAGATGTGTGAGTGCAGCAGAGGGAAAAGAGTTGTGATAGTGAGGTGTGCTAGTGTGACGGCAAAGAGAGGTAGATGTGAGAGTATACATGGAAAATCAGAGGAGTGGTACAGAGAGTGAGGTGGTACAGAGTGTATGTCGCCGTACCGTGCGTGACCTGCGATGGGAGCTGACGATCTCATCAGGACGGGCTGAGGTGAGGCACTGCAGGTCCGCCGGCAGGGTGTCCCACATGGATTTCCGACGTGTTCCAAAATCCATCTTCTTGTTCCTTATCTCGCGGCGGCAGTTGAAACGTATACGCAAAATTGCAAAGAATATTAGCCCTTTGACTGCAGATATTTTTGTATTTTCTTTCGATTAACATCAAACCCTTTTCTATGCTCGGAAGAACACTAGGCCACCAGAAATATTAACAGACTATCTTCATTTACTGTTTGGGCTAGAATAATGAACTTTACATTTTATTCAGCCTTATGACTGACAATTTTATTCACTTCATAGAAACTCGCAGTAACCAAAGAGTTATGTCAGAATTTGTCTAAGCCAGAAGGTGCCTCTGAGTGCCCTAATCTCGCTCTCTCCAGTTGTCGTGATATGCGTGTATTTTCGGTGTAATGGAATTCCAACGACAGGCATGAGGCATACACGTAGATCAGCTTATCTTCGGGTATGACAGCAGACCTTCTATGGTTGTCAGCACACAGCGTTGCGTTAACTCACTAGTAACTTGTACCATCACTGTATAAATTCACTATATTTACTGTGGCCATGAGGCTTAGTGCAAGGGCATACGTATACAACAACTGGTCTTCAGTTACTATGCCAAACCTTCTATTGTTGCATTATCACGTAACATTAACTTATCACCAGCCTGCATCGACACAACTATACTGTACATATTCGCTGTATATGCTGCGGTCATGAGGTTTGTTGCAATGTATCCAGGCCAGCACTAACCAAAAGCCACTTCACGCAGACTGCCATGCCGTTCATGATTCAGGAATTTCCTTCATCACCACAAAGAAACACCATCATGTCTGAAAATAACATCTCCGAGAACACTTGTTTCCATCACTGAGGAAGAATTTCCCTCTCTGCGGAGAAAATAATGATCGGTGTCAAAATTCACATAAAATGAAGCAGTATCTGTCAAGTTGTATGCAGTATTAGATCATTCACGGAGCTATAACCATGATAAACTTCAGATTTTGGCTCGTCCAGATTCGTCAACAGACAGTTTATCAAGCTCGCATCCCGGTTGGACACGGGCTGGAAGTTTACTGTATGAGTGACGTGGGTGGCACCGCGGCAGCCTGTCATCCATCAGAAGGTGGGTGATGGGCACGGAGGAAGGGGAAGGGGAAGGGGAAGAGTAAGAGGCAGGGAAGGGGATGGGGATGGGGAAGGGGAAGAGGAAAGGGAAAGGGAAGGGGTGGGGCGAAAGCAGAGGCGGGAGGGGGGACAGTAGGAATGATGATGAGTGAGATGGGAAGAAAGAAATAGAGATTATATAGAGGAATGGTGGTGGTGATGGTGGTGGTGGTGGTGCGTGTGTGTGTGTGTGTGTGTGTGTGTGTGTGTGTGTGTGTGTGTGTGTGTGTGTGTGTGTGTGTGTGTGTGTGTGTGTGTGTGTGTGTGTGTGTGTGTGTGTGTGTGTGTGTGTGTGTGTGTGTGTGTGTGTGTGTGTGTGTGTGGCGGGGGCGTTGGTGGGAAGGCCGTGTCTGCAGCCAATCAACCCCGGCCGGGTCCCGTCAATGTCAAGCAATGAGCAAAAACAATGTTGTCATTCAGGTCCATTTACGGCGCCATCTCGCGGCCAGTTTGTTATCGGAGGTATGGCTGGGGGGCTGGCTGGAGAGGGAGGGGTGCTAGGGTGGCTGGGAGGGTAGATAGGGAGGGAAGGAGGGGTGCTAGGATGGCTGGTAGGGTAGATAGGGAGGGAGGGAGGGGTGTTAGGGTAGCTGGGAGACTGGCTAGGGAACAAGGGGTGCTAGGTGAGCGGTTTGGAAGGGAGGGGTGTTAGGGTGGTTGGGAGGGTAACTAGGTGAGTGGTTGGATGAGTGGAATGCTAGGGAGACTAGGTGAGTGGGAGGGGTGCTAGGATGGTTGAGAGGATGGTTAGGTGAGTGGTTGGGTGAGTGGGCTAGTTGGGAGGGGTGCTAGGTGAGTGGTTGGGTGACTGGGATGGTTGGGAGGAGGTGGGTGGGGTGGCCGCAAGGGTAGCTAGGTGAATGGTTAGGTGGTTGGGGTGGTTGCATTGGGAGCTAGGAGAATGGCTGGGCGGGTGGGGTGGGTGCCTGGGGCTTGAGGGGGGGAGGGTAAATTCGTCAGTGAGGAGTTAACGTGTGTGGTGAAGTTATGAGGGGTGATGAAAAGTTGAGATGAAGGGTGGTGAAGGGTTGGGGCGAGTAGTGAGGGAGTAAGGAGGAGCTGGGGTGAGTGCTGAGGAAGTGAGGAGGGGTTGGGGTGAGTGGTATGGGAGTGAAGGGAGGTTGGGGTGAGTGGTATGGGAGTGAGGAGGGGTTGGGGTCAGTGGTGAGGGTTGGACAGACGAGCAGAGAGAGTATGGGGTTTTTAAGGGTTTGAGATGTGTGGGCTGTAGGCATCAAAATAATAAATGAGAGGTTGGGGTGAGTGGTGTGAGTTTGGGTTGGTTGTGAAGGTTCAGAGTAAAGATCGTATACTAAGTGGCTTTCAAGTTTCCGTAACACCTCTTCCTCAGCGATTTATTCTTTTCATTACGTCTCAGCACCCTCTTGCATGGTACTGATGCAATCCATGTCGACACGGAAGGAATGTAATTAGCATACAGGGGAAGTTTAAGGTGCAATAATGAAAAAAAAAATGCTAAGGAGAGGTGCTACGATACTTTCTATACCACCCACAATACAGCTTAATAGACGTAAAATGTAAGTAATTAATGAAGGGTAATTGTCTATAAATTGTGAGTCTTTGATATTAAGTGCTAAAAAGTAAGGTGAGGTATGCAAGCTGTGAGTGAGTGGTGGGTGGTGGTAGTTGTGTGTGTGTGTGTGTGTGTG
>NC_137004.1:38747003-38954503 GCF_032717465.1 Coenobita brevimanus
TGAGGATAAAGGTAACAAAACCTGTCCTTTCTTGGAAATCGTAACACATTAAGAATTAACAAAGGTTTTACAACATTCGAAATACCAAGAATGAAAGTAATTCGAAAAACTAAGGCACGAAGGCACAGGGACATAAACTCGAGGCATTGAAGAGCGGGTGAAATTGGAGGCTAATAACACCTGTTCCTTAGCGATTTCTTTTGCCTGCCACATCCAAATACTCCCTCGTAAATTGTTCATATAGTCTTGATACTGACATGGTATGCATCAGTGACAAACAAGAAATTATTGAAGTGCAATGAGCAAAATAAATTTCCTAGGATGTGCTACGAAAACACTGAAGCCATTTAGAATGCAACCTGAAAAAACTGGCCGCCCCGATGAGGTTGTCAGCAAATGAACATAAAAAAATAGTCATACAGGGATAATTTAGGTAGTACTGCCCAAAATCTGACATCCATTTCTGCTGCACATGGTGATAATGATGATGATGATGATGATAGAACATGTTTGGCCTTTTTGTATCGTTGCTGGCTGCAGTCTGTAATTTGGAGTGCAGTCTGATCACATCTAACAGTTACAGGTGCTGACGGAAAAAAAAAAAAAAAAAAAAAAAAAAAAAACGGGGTTGCCCACACCTTCGCTTAGTCACTGCCTTAATATGAAAGGTACAGCTGTAAATAAGACTGCAGACTCGGATCTCATGGCCAAGATGAACTCATTATCACAATGGTCATAATGGAAGCGAGTATCAACAAACCGAAGGGCAAGGCGTGCCCAGGAGTCATCAGCAAGGAATGTGGGTGGTGTGAGAACGAGAGAAAACGGCTCAATGCAGGGGTGACTCGAGTGAATGTACAAAAGGGGGGACTTCTGCTCCCAATGACTATGTCCCACTGAGTGTTGGGGCAGCTGCTGGGTGGTAAGTTAGCAACAAGAAAGAAAGGGGTGGACTTCATTTCACCCGGACTGACCTCCTTTACATCCAAATAAAAGATGTCATGGTTGCTGGAATATTCTCTTAGGACACGGTCGACTTGGGAGAGTGATGTAATCCGTGCCTAAGCTATGGTGGGGCGTTAAATGTTTAACTTACAGACAGACGGGGACGATAAAGGGAAGAAAGAGGTGCTGAGTGCATCTATGAGGGGGTAAGTCATACAATAAGTTCGAGAGGAGGAGGAAGAGGAAGAGGAAGGTTATGATGATGATAAGGAGGAGGACATATTGGGGGTCATTAGGATAATGAATGGATGACGTGTTGTCACAAACAAAAATTCGCTGACAGTACCCTGCCAGCATCATATCCTGGCTTCCATATATTTCTTTCCTTCCTGAACGTCACAGTATCTTCCCTACTTTGCACTGTACTTCACACTGTCACTGCATAAAAATATTTCACGTAACACTTTCTACCGCCACAGCCAGCAGGGAAGTATCAGCCAACTTCTGATTGTGATGGCAGGAGGGAGGAACAAGGAGGGTGACCTTAGTTCCAGATCTCCCGCTGGACTCACAGAGCTCTACTAGTTCCTTATCTAGAGTTGTATTAACCTCTTCAGTCCCATGAGCTACATATTATTTTATTCATGTTAACTCCAGACGGCTTTATGCATCATAGGAGGAACTTCTCTGACTGGAGGCTGTTAGATGTAGCCCTCAATAAAACTCCTTTCACTGCTTGACTTTATTGCAGAGCTGAATAAAATCATTCAAAGGAAGCAAGAATAAAACACGAAGTACGTCACTGGACTGAATGGGTTACTCATCCGTGTGACAGCATTGCCTCCCACAAGTGTGTTGTGCATGACTATACTGCGCTGGGAGCAAGTGTGTGGGTCAGGTGAGGCGGTCACACCTGTTACACATGTGGCCTGTATGTCTCTCACACCTGCACGTCATTTATTTTACCACATCAGTTTTGCCAGTAATATCACTTACCCATGTTTTCACCTTTGGATGATTTAATTTCTGCTTATATATTCTATCACACTATCTTTTTTCCTCTGCCAAGGATGTTATGTTTTTACCGGCGTTGGTTTGTTTGTCTGTTTGTCTGTTAGCAGGATTTCTCAAAACGTTATGAATGGATTTTGTTGAAATTTTTTGAAGGGGTAGGGTATGGTCCAAGGAACAATCCTTTAGTTTTTGGTGGTGATCCGATTCATCATCCGGATCCAGGAATTTTTTTTATCTCACCCTCCTTGGCGGAGGTATGCAATCTCGGATTGGTCCTGTTATTACTTTTGTCACTTGCGCACGTTTTCGCCTTTGGATATGTTGTCTCTGCTCTATATACTCCACAACATCGCTTTTGTAATATTACGTGTTACGGACGATTCCGCCTTTGGGTATTTTATTTCCGCTTTACATATTTCACCATATAATTTCGGTCACAGCCAGTTTCACTCAGTTCTGCCCCCCCCCCCTTTTTTTTGTTTATGCTTAACATTACTCCACCACATCATTTCCGTCACTACTGATTACGCACGATTCAGCTTTTGGATAAATTGTCTTTGCTCTATATACTGCACTACATCACTATCTTAATTTTTTTCACAAACGAGCAACTACTCTTGGCCATCAACAGAGCCGAAAAGGTTAAAGCAAACACACTGTAGGAACGTCGTTTCGTTATACACTGAGCCACATCACTTAAGTCAGCTAGCATGGCTGCCCATTCATAGAGAAGTCCACACCATCCTCGAATCAGATGAAGCTTGTTGCTGGTCTGTTTTTGCTATCTCTAGGTTATTATAGCACGTTTAACTTGACAAAGAACCCTAACCCCTATCAGCTCGACTGATGGCCAAGTGTAGTCAGACTGGAGGCGTGATTTGACCAAAAACTAAGGAGATTAATTCGCACCTTATAATTAAGATTAATCGAATTTCATGCGACATGAATTTAATATTCTTGTTGCGAGAGTGGTCCAGGTCCGTCAAATGAGAACAAACCAACTATAGTTTCAGCTCAAGATAGACATTTCAGGCGGGAAGGTTTGGATACAGCCTTTATTATCGCCGTGAGTACGAGAAGTGTTGCCTGAGATCAAAAGATAATCGTCTAGAGATAGTAAGAATAAAAATACGAGACGAGTAAAAGGCATCCTCTAACTGAAGGGGCCCCGGTCAATCTCGGAGCTCGCTACAAAGAGTAATGAGTGAGAACTAAGGCAAAGTGGCTATGGTTGGTTTGTTTTCTTCTGACGGAACTGGGCCTATTACTTGAACACAGAGTTGTGGTTACATGTAATTTGATGAGCCTTCAGTATGAGGTAAAACGGTGTCTTCTTGGTTACTAGTCAGTTCAGCCCTCCAGTCCTACTACCCTTGTCCTACTGAGCTGAAAGGGGCTAGAGATCTTTGCCGGGGGAAAACAAACTTGTTACAGAGGTCAGGATGGTTAACTTCTACACTGGCAGGGGGTCTACATAAGCACCCCAGGATGTCAGTACAAACAGAGATAGGCAGGTGAATCTCTTCACTACCAGCAGTTCACTCTGTACCTGGCCCTTCCACTACCTTACTTTGTACCCCAATCCTGTCATAGTCTAATGGTTAAGTCAAAGGGGATTAGGAGAAGGGTAAGGAAGATACAAGGTATAAGTGCTGAAATAGGAGGACAGTGATTTGGTGAACGTGATAGGTTTGGTTTGTGATTGCTACAGAGGCGTTAGCAGAAATCAGGGGACTCGAATGCATGAGTGAGCGTTCTCCAGACATGAAGCCAACGCAGTGTCGCCCCGCCATGGTCTGCTCCTCATGCCCTGCTTACTCTCACGCTACATTAGTACCCACATCTCTTACCCCCATCATCTTCCACCCCTGATATCAGCCGCCACACCGTACGTTATCTCTCCCCTCCCTACGCTGTTCCACTCTATCCCTCTGCCAACTCCACAGTGCCCTCTAGCTCCCTCCCCCATCTCACACCCAACCTCTTCCATTCTCCCCCACAGCCCCTAACCGCTCACTCTGCTTCTGTTGCTCCTCAGTCCTCAGCCTCACATCTAACCTATTCCACCACTCCCCCACGCCCTGACCCCCCTTTGACCCCGACCCTCTCTCCCTGCCCCAGCTGTCCGCCAAGCCAACACTGACGAAGCTGACCCTTTCCCTGATCCATCAAAAATACAGTACCCTGGCATAGGCTCTATCACCATCTAAAGGCCCGTCCAGACGATCGAGCAATGCCCGCGGGCACAAGCGAGCAGTTTGCCTGTTGACGGACTCACCGCTTGTGCCCGCGGGCAAATGTGTAAATTGCCACGGGCAATTTACGCATTTGCCCGCGGGCACAAGCGGTGAGTCCGTCAACAGGCAAACTGCTCGCTTGTGCCCGCGGGCATTGCTCGATCGTCTGGACGGGCCTTAACTTGTCACAAAACCTGTTCATTAAAATATGTAGTCAGTGCGGGTGTGGATGAAGTGAAGGTGGCCACATCAGATACTGATTTTGTACTTCAGCAAACTATTTCGAGGGAGGATAAAGCAAGCACACACACACACACACACACACACACACACACACACACACACACACACACACACACACACACACACACGGAGAGGGGTGTATCTCTCAAATGTAGGGAGTGATAAATACGATGATAAAAGGAGGAGGTGAGACCCCTGCCTCACAACCTATTCCTCTAATGCAACCCACCTCCATCTGCCAACTCCCACCTGATCCCTGCCTCCATCTGCCAGCTCCCTCCTGGTCTCCACGTGCATCAGCCATTCCCCACCAGGTCTCCACCTCCATCTGATAACCCAACCTGGTCTCCACATCCAGCTCGCAGCCCCCACCTGCTCACCATCCCCCTCTCCTTCCTATGCAATATTTCCTACGTTAGCCCGTTCATAGTCTCCACTTCATAGCTTCCTCCCGATCCCTACCTGCTCATCCCTATCATGTCCTTCTTGTGTCTTGTAAGTGGCCAATTATCGCTAAGTCATATAAGGGAGATGACGAATATTAAAGGGGCATTTCTCCTTCTACTTTATATATATTTCACAACTACCTTCCGGTGTTCCTTTCCTTACAATAAGTTTAGGTTAACTCATTCTTCTTCGGGTTGACCCAGTCATAGTTTTCCACTCTATAGAAAACGGAGAGATGTATCACACCCACTCCTCGTTTTCTATACCTTATAAAAAACGAGATGTGTCGCACCTCAGCTCCTCGTTTTCTGTTAGGTACAGGTATATAAACGTCTTTTCAAAATTTTTGTCCATTCACTTTTAGAACACTAGACACAGGGTTTACAACTACACTGTGGCCAGAAACTCCAACGGAGTAGTATGTTTCTCAGTGCAACATTCACCGTAAATAAAGAGTGCTGGTCAGCCCTACCGTTGCCAGTCCTCAAGGAAGCAAGAATAACAATTCCTACAAGAATATCTTCCAGCTTAAAGGACAGACTGTGGTGTCTAGGCGAAAAAATGGCACCTGATGGTAAAGTTAAAGGGTGAAGAAGTGAGGAACACCTGTACTTCCGTCATGCACTTAAGCAAGACATTCCTAGATCTCAGGCTACGTGTGACGAAGAGGCCGAAAAAACAAACTCATCGAAGCAATCACGTTCTTAAGTCCCAGTGTTCTAAAACATGGCCAGTAATAGTTTAACTCCAGTTTGCCAGATGCACTGCGGAGTACACAGGGAAACGAAAGAACTAGTCTCATAGGTAGAAGAGGGAGCCTTCATACTACGGAGAGCAGGATGTGGTAACCAGTACAGCACCGGCTCCGTAACAACGTGCGGTGCCCATCCACCGGGATGCAACTATACTTAGTTTTATTTTTTTATTTTATTTTTTTTTTTTATCGAGGCGAAGATGCACTTGACAGATTGATGACGATTGGCTGAACGCAACATTACTTCATAATCTCTTTACTCGTTAGCATTATTAATTGACATAACATATATCTGAGGGGGAAATTTGAGTTAGTAAATGTTATTCGGATATGTTGCATTCAGCCAATCATCACAAACCTGTCAAGTGCATCTTCGCCTCAATAAAAAAAGTTTTTTTTATTTTTTTTTTATAGTCTCTAGGTGTGCTTGGGTACTTACTGTAGGTTACGTCAGCCAGAAAATAACCAGCCTTTCTAGGACTACCGAAGGGTACTTAAGCTTATGTCAGCCGGGAAATAACCGGCTGCAGCAGGGCCTTAGATATGTCAACCGGGAAATAGCCGGTGTGCCTAGGACTGCAGCAGAGATGGAGAGTCACCGGGCAAAAGGGAGTTAAACCAAGAGCAGAAAAGTAAACACCCTAGTCTCCTGCTCACTCCCTGACACTGCCTTTTGGGCCCTGTGTTTCTTGTCGTTTATGGAGGCTTTCGAACACTTTTTTTAGTAGGTCATTTCTGTATATGAACGTACGTCAGTATAATCTTGTGTGCTGTTTTTGTGATACACGTGAGTTGAAAAGAGATATGATTAGAATATAAGAGAATATAAGCTACAATAAGCAAGGCAAACCGCTATAAGGAATACGTGCAACAAAGCCTAAGCTGACGAGAACACTAGTCCCTTCACACAGTGGCCTCCCAAGTCCTAATATCTGCTTCATGGGCGCAGGTATACGGAGTGGCACTCTTGGCTGATTTTGTTCACCCCTTATTTTGTCGTGTATCTCGATCGCACCTAAACTTACTGGAGAAACTGTAAGCCAGGTGTTTCCTTGGTTCGACCCATCGCCTGCATTAACAATTTGTTTATTGTTTGTTGTGAATGAAGTTTAGAGAACCAAGATCACTGACATTAGAAGGCATACTCTTGACAGATGCTTGACGTGTCTCAGCAGACGCCATGCATTTAATAATTAATCATTCTTCCCATCATCACACTGTTTTCCTCGGTTTTTCGTCATGAAATGTATTTCAGCATGGCTGAAAAGAAACCTTTACTTGTTTCATAGACCATTGAAGGATTAGCCTCCCAGAGCTTCGGCAAAATCCATGATTCATTTACCATCCTGCTCCCAGGAAGATTTAAAACATACTACTGTATAGCCTGCGTAATACATTTAGTTTTAATTATATACACTGACTTAATGTCAGCTTAACATGTCATGCAAATATTTGGAAATGAGTCCTGTAGAATACCCTGTACTGTTCTTGCGTCTGTTTTTAGCTGATATACAGATTAGAAAGACACGGGGTAATGCATCGAAACATGACAATACAGGCCATAGAATAATATTTTTTAAGCTTATAGTGAGATAGAGAGTGAAACTTTTACTGAAGAAAGTTTTGCTGGTGACGTGGGTCTGAATCTGGCAGTGCCGTACGTTTCTGCCTCTGGAGTCATGTTTCATGCTTATTTTAAAACACAATACAGAGCTAAATAAACTAAGGTAAAAAAACAAAATCAAGAACATGCTCTATCGATTTAGCTAATCTATCAAAATTATTTGATGCAATAAAAGTCTGTGAAATATCTTGGGCAAGTGTAAAGGCAGCGGCGTCTGGCAGCGGGGTGCAGAACGTAAACATTGAGCATGTAGGTGGCCACAGTGTCTGACGGGACACTAGTCCATGTGTGTAGGGATTAGTGGCATCTTTAACATGAAGTGACAGTGTAGGTTTGTTTTTCATACACTGTATACTGTTTGTAATGAGAACATGTGATCAAACTAGGCTTCAGCGTGTGTAACAGTGAACTGCTTGTAGACTTTCGCCAGTGTGAGTCTGTGACGCCTCAGAGCTGCTGGAGGCAGGCGACCACTTGTTCCCTGCCAGGCCACCACCCCGGACTTGGTCAGTGAACGCACACCGTTGTCTCAACGTGAGTTCAACAGTTTATTAATTGACATATTGTTTAATGGTAAAATAGGTTTTGGTGGTGTAACCTATTGGTCTGTCATGGAAAAATCATGCATAGCATTTCGTGTGTTTGTACTTCAAGACATTTCCATAGACTAGGCTATACTGTAGAGCCCTAACTAAGGCGAATGAGTGGGATTGGACAGGCTGACAGCCAGTAGGTCAGAGTGGCAAAAGGTGGGAGAGGCCTTTGACCTGCAGTGGACTGACTCAAGCTGATGATGATGATTTTGATTGAATAAAGTGTCATGTATTTAGCTCAGATTTTTTTTAAAAGTCAGTACCTGAGATACGGTAAGAAATACAGCTGTCAAACATTAAGAAAGCATTAGACATTCAGTATACTGATATCAGTTTTGAATAAAGAAAATTGGCAGCAGGTAGCTACCACATCACTGTGACCCATTTTTAATTTCATTACAGATATTTAAGATTTTCAGTCTGTATATTGTTTAGAAGATAGCAGCCATCATTGTATATTTACTGTGGCCCTTTATACTGTAACACAGTACTGTTCAGGAGAACAGTTTTTTACCTTATTACTGTATTTTGTTGTGAAGTAATTCTGCAACCAGGTATCATGCTGCATTGTCTCAACATAGCTGCATCCCTCACACACTTGCTGCATAGATACAGGTGTTTGTCTGCCTCACTTTTTTGTACCTGTTGTGCAGATTCCCAAGTAGGTACCCTATACCAACCACACAGTATATGGTAGGTTGGTACTGCTGCAATCTCTTTTTAATGTATTCAGCTATTGTTAGTTACAGTATCTGGGACATGTGTGTTTCATTTAAAAGTTTGTGAATAACATAATGTAATGCCTTTTCCCATAATAATACCCTTTGCCACACATTTTATCCTAATCTAAATAAAATTATCTGGAATGACTTAGCATAGTACAGTAACTAATTTATGAACAGAAAAGTGTAAAGGCATCTTGAACCCCTTCATATGAGCAATATCTTCGAAGCTTAATAAATAATTTAAGTGTCCAAAATGAAGTAAAAGATGCCCTTTTATGGAAGGGGTCAATATTTTTTATTTTTATTATTATTATTTTTTAGTCTTTCAGGCCAGAATTTCCCTCCTGAGGTAAATAAAATATTTGATGGTAGCCAGAGTAAATGAGAAGCAAACCATCTTACTCCAGTGGGAATATTGGATGATAATATACAAGGTGGCCACAGTATTCTGGTACCCCTGTGGAATTTTTATGGTAGAATGTAGTACAGTACCATACACATTTCAATAAGAAATGCACATGAAAATAAACTTAAAAAATGACAGGTCCATACCATCCGTTAAATGAATAGCTACAGTAGCTGTGCTATCCATCATTTTTGTAGGCTAGCAAAATAATTATGTAGAGGATAACTTCTTACTTTATAGACTGCATTTTCAAAAGAGTTTCCAGACTGCTATCCTGTAAGTTGGTAACAATACTGTGTATTCCCCAGGAGAAAGAAATGGTAGCTGATAACTAAAATATATATTTCTTGAACTAATGAAATAAAATTTGAGCTGAGATTGTGTTATAAACATGACTTAAGTTGTCTTGTAGTAATCCTTGTTGTTCATTAGGCTAAACTTTGCCCGTCAGCCTGAGAGCCCTTTTGTTATTTGAGAAATGAGTATAATATTATGAAAGATGGTTGCATGAACAGTTTTTAGATTGGATATACTGTACTGTTGTTATGATTTGACATTTCAATAGTGCTTCAAAACTGTCCATATATGTACAGGTTTCTCTCATTTTCTTACTAACTGGGAGCACATTTGTTCAGATACTGTACCAGTACTGTATTTCAGAATTTCAGTGTGATTGTTGAATGGATTCCTATGGCTGATCCACACCTTACTAATTTGTAGTTCCAGAAATTACACTGTGTAGTGCAGTGCCAGTCTATCAGATTTGGCTTGTGTGAATTTTTATGTAGCTAGTCATTATCCTTTACCATAATATTAGTAACATAGCCTATACTTATTTTTGTGTGTGTCATTTTTTGTGGTTTCTTCAGTATTTAATGCCAAAATCATGTTCTTAATGCCAGTTGCGACTGTCTTTTCCAGCATAGCCCTACAGTGTGATAGCTGCTGAATATTGAGGCATTAAGATCAAGATCTTTTTTCTCATAGTAATAATCCTTTTTTATGATGATTTTGATAATCAGGACAGTAATGGTATTTGTAATGCATCACTATCCTGCACTGAATCTTAGCTGAGTTAGCCAGGTCTTTAATATTTTTGTCCTCTAATGGAAGGATGCCAGAAGCAGTCTTGGCAGTACAGAGGGCTAGTGACAGTCAGCTGACAAAGACGCCACACTGCGCACTACACACAAAGCTCTGTCATATCCCGCATTATCTCTCGCAGGACAGGTTGTGTTAACAAGTGTAACTGTAGAATGTGGTGGAACTGGTGAAATTTTAAATGGTACAGTGCACTGATATTATTAGTTGTGGCTGGTAAGCATCCATAGGTAGTATAGTGTTAGGTCCCTCCCATATAACAGCAAATCACTACTGTATGGACACCTACCGGTCATGCCATTTTGACAGGTTTTAAAACATATCTGGTGTGAAACAGTATTATGAAAATCATAATAGCATATGTATGGTATCCTGCCATTGTAACTGGAAAGGTGACCTTACAAGTACAGCAGTGTACAGTACTCAGTTCACTTTAGAATTTGTACGGTATCTCACCATCTTTAATGCTGGGCAGTAATGAGAGATTATCACTAAAGTATGATTCTGCACATAAAGAGGAACTAAGTTATGTGAATGAAGTAGAGTTGGAATATTCAGTGTTATCATTAACTACATAGGACAGTCTTGTATGGGACTAGGAGAGTGTATAGACCCTTCCTATCTGATAATCTGCTGGCCAGCCTCCTGGATACAGAGATTAGCTTTCAAGTAGTGTATCGTATGAGAGCAGATCGTTCCGATATGGAAGGTAAAGTTGTCCATTAGTTACATTTATCTGAAGAGTATTATGTGCTCTTCTGTGCAGTACTATATGTACTGTGTTTTTGCATTTTTATGTGTTGAGGGAGTTTTATCATATAATGAAACTCATGTAGCTACTGTAGTATGGTTTCTCTGTTCTTTTATAATGTTTATTCCAATGTTATTTAAGTGTTACTCTATGTTACTGCTGTCCATAAGAAAAAGGAAAGTATGAAATTTTATGTTTCTTTAATTCTTTAATTGCATGCATCTAAATTCTTTCTTTGCAGGGTGATATATGTATACCATATATTTTTTTTTCTTAAAATAGGAAATATATTAATGGGGAGCTTACTTTAAAATACAGCATTGTCTCTTCATTGCAGGTGCATGAGAATGTGAATTGTGTGAACACTGTGGAAACAAGTTGAGGTAAGACTCACATATTTACTATAGGCCTATGCAAATTATAGTGTGTTACAGTTCAGTTAAATATTTCCAGTGTACATAATGGTGTAAAGTTTGTTGTAACCTTGAAATATGATAGCAGTAATTGTAGCACAGTTATCTCATAGTGTACCTTATTTTTCATGTATTGTACAGTAGAGTGATTTATATTTCTCTTTGTTTCTTAACAGGACGAAGGAATGCAAAACTCCAGCCCAGACTGGCTAAATTCAGGGATGGGGTCAAGCATGGTAGTATGGCCACCATGGCCAGGCACCTGGCTTGGTGGTGGTGATGGCCCCCTTGATGCTCTCACAGGAGCGGCACTCCATTACCAGCCATGGATATGTTCTGTGGTGGCTGCCATGGCCGTGGGGTTGGCGGGAATTTTGCCACTTATTCTCATCCCAAAAGTTTCACAGACCAGATCCAGCACTGGTGAGTACAATTTTTTTTTTTTCCCTCTCTCTCTCTCATTTAATGATAATCTGAGAGTTGTTTATGTACCGGTACATGATGATTTCTTACTATATTGATATGATCTCTTACTTTACTGATATTTGAGTACTGAAATTTTTGCATTGCATTTAATGAATGCAGATAGCTACATACATTGTGGACTGGTATATCTATTGATTGTAGTGTTGGATATGCAAGCATTTTTTTTTCTCTTGACTCAGAACATTTATATACTGTCTAGAGAGAGAGAGAGAGAGAGAGACGAAGTATACCGGGTATTTATAAAACTTATATTAAATTTATATTTTGTGCTCTGCTGTGCTATTAACATACTGGCCTCTCAGAAACAGCCTTTACTATCTCAGTCAAAACTTTTCTTTAGATATTCCCAGCTACACTCAGCAGACGGATAAACGTATGGTTCCCACCTTCTACTCACCCACATTTTCACTTTTACATAGATATTGTAGTATTTTCCTTTCAGTCTGCTAAGTTTCTATCATGTATCCATGCAAAACTGAATAGAGTCCTGCTTCAGACCTCTGTTGATATAATCACCAGTGTCATCATCATCCCTGGTACTAATGTAAGAGATGGGGTGAAATAAGATACAGAAACTAACAGAAAATAAGTAGGAGAGCTTATCAGCAAGTCACTCAGTGAAATAGGCCACACAATCATTATGCACCATCCAGCCTTCAGAATCTTGGTCAAACTTGTATATAACCTATATGTATTAACTAAATTGTTTCTCAAGGCATGTTTGGTTGGGGAGGGGATCTTGACTTGAAAATATGACTCCTGGCCTCATTATGGTACCAGTATCATGGTTGTTATAGTACTGTATCACAGTATTTTATCTTTTGTAGATAAAAGTCTCTCTCTCTCTCTCTCTCTCTCTCTCTCTCTCATTTCTTCAGTAATATAAGTGTACCATAGTCTTTACTTGTACAGATGTGTCCATTTGTGAATATGTGACACATGCATGATAAGCTGGATGGATATCAGTTAAGGGGCATTAGTTGACACTGGGGACTCAGCACTTCTGATGCAGACACACGTGAGTCCCTCAGACAGCATGGAGGAGAGGATGACTGATAAATATATGCAGGGAATTGGTCATATTCAGAGACAGCTTGGAGGAGACAATGACTCATAACTTTTGTCAGGGAATCAGTCATATTTGGAGAAAGCTTGGAGGAGACAATGACATGTAATTGCTGCCAGGGAATCAGTCATATTTGGAGGCAGCATGAAGGACAGGATGACTCATTACTACTACCAGGGAATTAGTCATATTTGGAGACAGCTTGGAGGAGAGGATGAGTCATAACTACTGCCAGAGTATCAGTTGTATTTGATATCATCTTGGAGATTTTTTAACAGTACTTCTTAGCAATTTATGCCCCTCATTACACATAAATATCCTCATGTATGTTGTTGAAGCAATCCATGCCGATGTTAAAGCTTCACAAATAACATACAAGAGAATGTCAGAGTGAAAAATTATTTGCTTAGGATGAGGTACTACGAAGCCTTCCATGCCATTTACAATATGGCCTAATGGGTCTTTTACTGCACGAAGTCTGGTGGTATGCTGTTAAATCTGACTTCTCTTTATTCTTTCAGTATGAAAAGGAATTTTTAAGAATTTGATTCAGGTGACTCAATGCTTTCAATCCTGTGATGTGTTTTCCATTTCATTCTTGTTCCCTCCAGACAATTTTATTTAATTTTGGTACTTTTGAAACTAGAGTGACTGGATTTAGCTTTCACTGACTGCATCACTACAGGAAGTATTTGCCAAATTGATTAAAATAATTCATTGGTAGCTTGATTAAAGAATGAAATGAATAAAATCTTTGTTCAGAAGGGCTTTATGCAACTGGACTTGTGGTATGCAGGGAGGCTACAAAGCTCCCCACACCTAGGGCTGAGATTTGGTATGTTCCCAAATTAACTCTTGTGGCCCCTAGGAATGACAAGGGTGTAGCAGGACCCATGGCTAGGCTGCCTAGTCTGGGTCATTTAAGTCATTGGAGAGAACCCTGTGTCCCTGGCAGGGTTTATATGATAGAAAAATCCCTGATTGTCTCTTGAATTTGAACTGCAGTATGTTAATGCATGACCGTCATAGCATTTCGGTTATGAGACTACTAAGATTCGCTGGCAAATTATTGGCCAGTTCCAAGACATAACTAAGATTTGTTTTTGCAGGAAGAAGAAGGGAAGGAGAATGCAGAATTTACCCATACTTCATATTCTTGTAAAACCAATCTTACTTACAGCAGACTTACAGCAGAGAATTGGATCATATGTTTGTATGTGAATCTGTTTCCCAGGATCAGAATTCACAAACTGTTGATCAATTCCCTCCTGTAACTTGGATTTTAGCTTGCAGGAAGAACAAGGGACATGGGAATATTCCTTACTCTCCATGTCCTTCTTGTACACACAGATCATAATTGCAACAGTGAGTTTACTGTAACTTTGTGTTTGCAGGAAGAACAAGGAACTTACAAAGGTTCTTTACTTCCCTTGTCCATTTGTAAAAACAGGTTGTAGCTGTGACAAGGAGTTTATCGTAAGTTGCTAAGTCTGTGTGATGTGATAGCCGGACAGCAACACCACTTTCTCACCCTCTTGCAGCAATCAGCAGGTGGTTCCCTTATCATGGTGTTCTCACGGTTTTTGTTGACGCTTATCTTTGAATGAGTGAACGTGGAGAAGGAGTTATCAGCTGTTTGTAAAAGATGCTTCGTGGGAAAGTGATAATCTCACTTCACAGACCATGCACCCTGTTTATTTTTTTACTTAGTACAGTATTTAGATTATTTTTTAATAGTGTTTCAGCCTTTTGCAGGTACAGTAGTAGTAATTACAGCTCAGTGCCTTCTGTCAGATGATATACTTTTAGTTTTATTTTTTCTACAACCAGATGATTTTGCATAACGTAGCAGACCCTAGTAGTGGTAAAGGGGTTAATGAAGGCTATACTATACAGTATTGAACCCCTCCAGTTTGAAAAGTCCCTCCTAAACTGAATAAAATTATCAGGAAGAAGCAAGAAAAAAAAAAAAAAATGGGTCACTAGATTCTGGGGGTTAAGATTGTTCCTATAGGTGAGAGGAATGGATGGAATATCAGTAATGAGATGAAGGAAACAACACGTGTAGAGTTGTGTAATGAACGGAAGGTATGGGAAGACTGATCTCATAAGGGAATATTATTGCTGTAACAAGGTCAACTGGCATCTGGTGTTATGCTTAGTGTGTAAACATATTGATACAGTACATGATATTGTGGATCACAGTTGTGGCAATCATATGTACTGCCTTTATGGAAATAAGGTCTGGACTTCTTGTTGGTCTCGGAGTTTTGGTAATGCTTTACTCCTGTCGGTGTATTTTGCACATTGTACGTAAGTACGAAGGCCATGAATATTAAGCAGATATACATAACATGCAAGCCAGAGTGGGATGTAAGATGGAGAATAAATCGGGAAGGAAGAGACACAACAACCTCTGTATGCCAGTCAGCCTATGTCCATACATCACATACTCAAGGTGAAAGATACTGATGGTAGCAGTGTATGATGGTTGTTTATAAACATTGGACACTCTGGGCTCTTTGGTGAAGTTTCAGAGCAACCTTTCATTTATTTATTCATTTTTTTTTCTAAAGATCATAATTAGTTTTGGTTGGTTGTATGGAGCATAGAATTACTGAATGAGCGTTTGTGTACTGTACCCAGATTTAATCTTGCTTTCTAATTCTTTTCATACCTTTATTGTCATGCATGGTTTCTTTATATTGCTGTTTCATTTCATTCCATCATTCATTCATTCTCTCTCTCTCTCTCTCTCTCTCTCTCTCTCTCTCTCTCTCTCTCTCTCTCTCTCTCTCTCTCTCTCTCTCTCTCTCTCTCTCTCTCTCTCAGACCCCAGACGAGTGTTTAGGAGAGATATTACGGTGAGTGGGCAGGGAGAGAAGGGAGGAGAGGGATAATGGAAGAAAAGGAGAAAGGCGAAGGAAGGAGCGAAAGAAAGGAAGTTCAATACAGGAACAAATCTGGAAAAAAATAGAGAATAGAAACAATGACACTGAAGCAGGGAAAAAAGTAGTAAATGGTGAAGTAAGAGAGAGAGGAAAGAAAGAAGACAAAAAGCATAAGATTAAGAGGAGAGGAAATAGAAGGGAATATAGTGGAAAGCATAGCCTGTTTGGCAAAATTAGGAAGGAAAAAAGAATGGGGGGGGGGGAAATCATTTAAAGAAGAAGGAAGGCACAGCAAGAAAAAAGAAGAAGAGTGGGGAAATGGAAACAAAGGAAGTTTAGGTTGAGAAAAATGCCATTAAGGAGAGAGAGAGAGAGAGAGAGAGAGAGAGTTGGTAAGTGGATGGGAAACTTTACTTCATGGACGAGATTGTCCGTTCACATGCACCTGCTGCCTCCGAGCTTTTTTTTTTTTTTTTTTTTTTTTTTTTTAGCGGAGGTAGGGTGTAAAGAAAATCTGGAGAGAGAGAGAGAGAGAGAGAGAGTAATTTAATTTGAAAATGAGCCTATTAAACGAGCCAATAAATGTTTGTGTTGGTACTCACGATAGCGAGAAATGATCGGAACACACACACACACACACACACACACACACACACACACACACACAGAGGCGCGCGCGCGTGCGTGCGTGTGTGTGTGTGTGTGTGTGTGTGTGTGTGTGTGTGTGACTAATAACAGTATGTATGTATGTGTTTGTTTTCGTGTGTTACATGGAAATATATGTAAACGTATGAGTTTTAAGTGCGGTGTGTCTGTGCGTGAGCTGTGTATGTGGAATCTTTGTGGTTTGAATAATGCACCTTTATGTAATATATGAATAATACATATAACGTGTGTGTGTGTGTGTGTGTGTGTGTGTGTAGAATCAAGGGAAATAGAGGTTGGATGATGATGATGATGAAGTAGTACGGTATGTTTGAAGTAGGTTTGTGTGTTGGAAGGGCAGGTGAAGATGTGCCATGTATGCCAAATGCAGACGATATACGTGAAAGTGTCTGGGAAATAGGGTAGGGTGATGATGATGATGATGATGAAGTTCTGTATGCGTGAAGTAGCTATTAAGTCGGTGAAATAGAAGATGTGACCTGTGATGTAGTGACAGACTTGAAAGTGTCCGGGAAGTGGTTTGGGCAATAAGCTAGTGGAGTTTACTACACGCACCACGCACTCTAGGATTACGTCATTATGTCTGGTGCGGTGTTATGTGACTCTCTCTCTCTCTCTCTCTCTCTCTCTCTCTCTCAAAAATTTTCTACCCTGCTAAATCGAGGGCTAAACCCCCAATAATTCAACACCCCGGTCACGGTTGAGCCTCTCCCGGGGAAAACCTATATGTTGAAGCGTTGCCTGTTGGGTTCTGATAGTGGGGGAGGTGGGGGTGGGGAGATGTAGTGGGGGTGAAGGGGTGCTGGGAGGGGAGGGGAGATGGGGGGCTGGGAGGGGAGGGGAGATGGGGGGCTGGGAGGGGGAGGGGAGGTGGGAGTGGGGAGTAAAAGGGAGCCGAGAGTGGAGGAGAAATTGAGGATGGGAAGGAGAGGGAGAGGTGAGGGTGGGATGTGGTGGGGGTGAAGGGGCTCTGGGAGGGATGGGGAGATGGGAGGCTGGGATAGGGAGGGAGAGAAAGGGGGGGAAGGAGGGAGAATGGATGCTGGGAGAATAGGCAGTGGGGAGGGGATGAGGGGAACTGGGAAATTGCGAGGGGTGTTGAAGGGGCTAGTAGGATGGAAGGAGGCGTTGAGAGAGAGAGAGAGAGTAGGACGTCTGTTAGAGTCATAGTAACATATTTGTGTGTTGACAGTGTGCGGGGGGGTGAAGGCAAGGACAAGGATGAGAAAGAAAGAAGGATACGAGAGTCAACAGGATACAGGGAAAATATCTTGGGGACGGAATGAGGAGGAGAGATGTAGAAAGACAGAAGTTGGGAGGGGAAGCAGTAAGAAAATGGAATAAGTGAGGGGGAAGGAGAGAGGTGGAGAGAAAGGTGGAGGTTGGGAGGGAAGGGAAAAAAGGAAAGAAATTGGAGAAAGAAGACAAAGGGGATGAGAAGGTAAAATAGAGAAGAAAAAGAGAAATGGAAAAATATAAGACTGGGGAAGAGAGAGCAGGAAAACTTAGACATGAATGAAGAATAGAGGAAGAGAGTGTAAACTGTGGAAGAAGGGGGAGTCGAGGATGGCATGAGAGGAATTTGTGCATTAGGAGAGAGAGAGAGAGAGAGAGAGAGAGAGAGAGAGAGTAAAGATGAAAAACTGGAGGGTAAGGGGAGAAGTAAAAGGTAAAAAAAAAAAAATAAAAGACATGAGGGACTGAGAATGTCGGGAAGGGAAGAGAAGAGAGAGGAAAGTAAAAGGAACAGGGAGGAAAGTAAAAGGGAGAGGGAGGGGGAGAAAAATAAACGGTTGTAGTGAGGGAGGGAGGGAGGTCGAGAGTGGCATGACTGGATCTACACAAGACGGAGGGGAATGTGCAGGGGGAGAAGGGAGCAGTGGAGAGTGAAAGGAAGAGGAGCTGGGAGAAGGGGGACTAAAAGTTGAGAACAAAGGAGAGGGGAAAGAGGAGCTGAGAGAGGGGAAGGGGGGAGGGAGTTGGGGGGAAATGCTGTGAGGAATAGGAGAGGAGGGAGAGAAAGGAGCTGGGAGGAGGAGGAAGGAAGGGAAGAGGAACAAGGATGGAGAACAAGGGAGGGTAGAGGGGGAATAAAGGCAGGGAGGAGGAGGAAAGGAAGAGGGAAGAAGAGCTGGGAGGGGGAGCAGGGGGAGGGTAGAAGAGGGGAAGAGGTGAGTGGAGAAGAAGAAGGAAAGAATGTAGAAGAGGAGTAAAGGGAAGAACATGGGCAGTGTGCTTTATAGAGGACTAGTAATTTCATAGAGTTTCTGAGACCACGTAGGTGGGGACTGACCAAAAGCTTTTACTTCATTTACCTTAACTTGGCGAAAATTATTTACCTTCTGAAGAGTGTTTCCCGTAGCTCAGCGACAGAATACGACAACAGTGCGGCTGTACATTCATTCCAAACGCTTCATCGTGACACACTCATTGGTCTAGAATTAATCTCGTGATAAATCAGTATTCATGTTGGAAAGATGACAGTTTGAGGCAAGTTATAGTGGGCACAATATAGGAAGGACGGAAGCTGATGGAAGGAGGATGTAATAGGTTAGAATGGGAGCAATGTGGAATGAAGAGTGGAGATAATAGGTGCAGGGATATGGGATGGAAAAATGGATGGCGGAGTAGATTTTGAAGATAGTAAGGAGAGGTGGAGAGAGTGCAGTGGGATAGGATAAGATATAAAAAACGGAATAATTTGTTAATGTTAGCTTGCGTTGTGTTGAAGAGTGTTAATATGGTAAGTGGTTAGTGGATGAGAGATAGAAGAGTTCTGGGTGGGTGGAAGTGGAAGTGGTGTAAAACTAGATATAATTCCCGGTATGTAACAAATAAGGGTGGAAAAACAGTGTCGTGAGGGATAGGCAGTGATGAATGGATGAGGGATGGAGGAGTAGATGGTTGAGTTGTGTGAAAAGCAAACACAGATGGTTAGGGGTGGAAGTGAGAGTGTATTGGGTAGAAGGCGATTGTGTTGCGTCGCAAAATGGAGGTCATATGAAGGGTAGGGGAGATGGGCAGAGAAAACATAATGATGGTGAAACTTGGCCAGAATGTAACGAAAGAGAAAGAGCGACGATGAGGTAACTACTGATTTATCGAACGAAAGTTGTGGAGGGAGATGAATTATAGGATTGATGTTTTGAAACGTTGTCATTAGTTTGCTTGAGGTATACAAAAGTAGCAAATCCTTTCAGTTCAGTGACGTCTAATACTGACGTCTTGTTACCCCGAGATTATTAAACTCAAGGAAAACGTCACATATCAAGGTTCATATGTGAAGTCTCACATCTCCAGTTCGAAAAGTCTCTCATAAGCCGAATAGATAAAAAGGGGAAAGAAAATAGACGTCGTGGCCGTGAAGGAATTAATGCTTTAGCCAGTTGTTTCCATCTGCATCCTTTAAGTTTAATAACACCGTGTATAATTCCTCACCGTAACTAGGGTGATGTCACAATGGAGGCACTGTCTTGCTCATCTTGACCTTTGCTTGCCAGACGCTGCCGCTTCTGACCACTTACCACTCGAGGTTACGGCTCACAGTCTATGTTTCCATTAATTTTCCCCTCGACATCTTCGTTTAAAATATGGGGATCCAGTGAAAAGATAAACCATTTTTACGGTGTGTTGGATGAGTGTAAGTGAGATTTTCCTTTGTTTTTGCTTCCCTTTTCCTTTTTTTTTTTTCTTGCTTTACTTTTTTTTCTTGTTCTTTTTTGTACTCGGGGACCGACCTAGCGCGAGGCCGAGTTCTCCTGGCACGTGAGACTGGGAATGGAATACCGTATAAACAGCAGAGGCGGGCCACTCTGTGCTATTTTTACCTCGGGTTGCGTATAATCATTCTTTGTGTTTGAGAGATTAGGCTTTTAAGTTTTTAATCTGAAGGCTGCGATATGCGAACTTGTGTATTACCGTATGTGGGTAAACATTAAGGTCATTTTATTTATCACAAAAATCTGTGGGCAGCCAAAAGGTTATGAACTACGGTATCTTGATTAATGTTTGACCGAAGATTTAGAACTATGTATTTTGGAACAGGAAACGTCAGACGATTTTATTTTAGGTCATAGAAACACCGATATGGTAGCCAAAGCCTTCGGTATGGTAGTGATATAAGTTCCCTTGTCTTTCTCTTGCGACCGAACAGCGTTGAAGATGCACTATTTTCATGAAGGTTAGTCAGCTGCTGGGGTGGTGTCCTTGCCCATACCCCCCCCAACACCACACCACACCCTTACCCATACACCCACATCACACACACACCCTCTCCCATACCCCCACACTACACTACACTACACTACACTACACTACACTACACACCGCCTCGCCCACACACCCCTAGCCCCCTGCCACGTAACACCACACCACGCACCTTCCCACCCATATTCCCCACACCACACACTCTCTCACCCATGCCCCTGCACACCCCCACCCCCACGCCCATATCCCCCACATCACACCACACAACACCACACCGACTTGGGCCCGGCCTTGAAGATGTTGGTGACCTTCTCCCGTCGGCTACGTAGATTGGCCTTAATTTAACAGGAGTGATTTACCCTTAGACCTTGGGAGGGTTTCCAAGAGACGAGTATAATTGTTTGGCTTTGTTTGAAGGGTTAATGCACTATAGATATTTGTGTGTGTGTGTGTGTGTGTGTGTGTGTGTGTGTGTGTGTCAATTTTTCTCCGCATATCGTTTATGTGTTCTGTTGTGTTTATGCTTGCATTATACGGATGGGTGCTGTTTTCTTTCACTCAAATTTCGTAGTAACACATTTTGCATGATCACATCTTATATAAAAACAAACAAATAGATTTATGTAAATCTACGCGTCGGTTTATCAAGTCTGAGGGAGAAAGATTAACGGAATGTGAGAGTCAGCGGGTCAGAGCCTTCCCGCCCGCACCTTATGTCTGAGTCGCTTCCTGCCTGACCACCTCTTCCCCGCCTGAGGATGGATGACTGAAGGAGGATGGAGAGGGATGTGAAAAAAAAGGCCGTATTCCAGATGGCTTTGGAGATTTCGTAACGCCTCTTTGGTAGCGATTTATGTAGCACGTTAAACAGTTATGTCCATTGGGATATTATTGAGGCAAACTATGATGATAAGACGATATAAATAACATAGAGATTATCAAGGTGTAATGTGCATAGTAACAGCTAAGGAGAGGTGTTACAAAGCCTTGTGTGTGTCTTTGAATACGGCCTAGAGTGAGGTTGGGGTGGGGTGGGGGGGACCACCATAAGGGCGCATTGGTGTATGAGTAAATAAGGGGGATTAATGGTGAATAGAGTGATGGGTGGAGGGGTGGTGGGGAGGAGCGTGAGAGTGACGATGTGTGGGTAAAGATGGCCTGATGGATTAACGCGGGTTGGGTAAAGGAGCGAGGATGAATAGCTTGATGGTTGGAATGATTGAGATAGAGGAATGAGAGTGAATTTGTAGACGGAAGGGTTGGTAAATAAACCTAACCTAATCTAACTTAACCTAACAACGTAACGTAACCTAAGCAAACGTAACAACCAATCTAACGTACCCTAACCAAACCAAACGTGACCAAACCAGCCCAAACCTTACCTAATCAAGAGAGTGAAAGCATGGATGGACGGGTGAAGAAGAGAGTAAAGAAGGGCAAATGGATGAAATTTGGTGGTAAATGTCTGGCTGGATAGATGATTATGAAAATGTTAGTGTGAGGAAGGGGAAGGAGTAGACTTCAGCCCTTCAGACGGGTAGAAAGGATGAACGCAAGGGGCAGAAGGAGAAGATACGTAAAGCTAAGGTATTGTACAGTAGGTGGTGATAGCCCGCGGTGTGGAAATGGTACAGAAAACATATACTTAAGATAGCTGGTGATAGTGTGCAGAATGGGCATAGTACGAATATAAATGATAAAATGCACTAGTTAGTGATAGTCTCAGTATGTAAATAGTGGAATTGCGAATGATGAAATACTTAAGCTGGTGATAGTCTGTGGTATGGAGATAGTGCAGAAGATGAGATACCGTAGACCTGATAGTCCTCGTTGATAAGGTACCGCCAATAGTGATATAATGTGGTAGTGACGAGGATGAGAAAGTGTGGTGACTTACGATAATTTTGCATTTTGAAAAGAAGCTGTTTGAGTCGATTTTCATATGGAGAAAGAAATGGACACATGAAAAGAGGAATATGAGCAAATTGCTGTGTATGATTGACGTTTATAACTGTGGAGTATAATGTGTAAACATGTGTTAATGATCATGAAGCGATGTTTTATGATTATATGGTGGTGTTTATGACCATGTAGTGTGACGGTGTTTTTGATAATTTTTTATAGAGTATTACACTGATTCTGTTATTTCGTTTTTTCACTGTTGGGATTTTCTTTTTAATTTACTGGGTCGGTCGCTGTTTGCAGACCTTTTTCGTCGCTTTCACCACACGCAGGAAATACGTGGGATTCGTTATGTGATAAAATCTCAGCGTTATAAATGGTTTCCTGGTTTACAGAAAGTCATTTTGCCTTGTCGCATAATGTAGTTTAGCCCTGCATTAAATGAGTGGATGGTGGGCGCCTTAATCATAGACAGACAAATAAATGTGGAAGTTACGGAGCGTCGTGGTGTTGATGTGGATATGCTGGAAAGTGTCAGAAGTACCCTGAGATAGTTTGGCTATGTGGAGAGAATGAAGAATGAGAGACTGACTAGGAGAGTGTAAGTTATGTGAATGGGGTGGAGGAGGAAAGGGAGAGGGTGTACTTTATTGCCACCACCGCCGGACGATTTTATTTAACTTTGGAAAATCGTCTTCAAAGGAACATGGGGGAATATATTTTATTTAGTTCGAAGTATTTCTCGTAAGCTGAATAAAATCGTCTGAAAATTAGAAGAATATAATTGAGAACGACGTGGTTTGTAGTGAAAGGATTTGAGAGAGAGAGAGAGAGAGAGAGAGAGAGAGAGAGAGAGAGAGAGAGAGAGAGAGAGAGCATCACCGTAGCAACAACAGAACGAAGACAAACTAAATAATACAAGATGCCTCTGAGATTAGCTATTTGTTCAGAGAAAAAGCAGAGTAATGAAGGCCAGTGGTAAGAGTGGGTGGAGTGGTTGTGGTGGTGGTGGTGGTGGTGATTGTAGTGGGTGTGGTGGTGGTGGTGGTGATGTGGTGGAGTGTTTTGGTGTGGTGTGATTGTTTGGTGGTGTGGGTGTGGGTGTGGTGGTGTGGTGGTGTGGGTGTGGTTGTGGTGATGTGGTGGTGTGGGTGTGGTTGTGTGGTGGTGTGATGGTGTGGGTGTGGTTGTGGTGGTGGTGATGTGGTGTTGGTGTTGGTGGGATGCGTTGTGGTTGTTGTGTGTGTGTGTGTGTGTGTGTGTGTGTGTGTGTGTGTGTGTGTGTGTGTGTGTGTGTAAAGGAATGTAGTGAATGTGTGTACCGGGTATGTAGGTTGCTGTCGATTCCGGTACCCTTGAACGTACATGCTGTGGATTTAACTGTTTACGTGAGAATTATTGAGAGAGGTAGGGAGGTGGTGAGGGTGTGGAAGGTGGTGGCGGTGGTGTGGGATTTGATGGGGAGGGTTGTGGTGGTGAGGGTGAGAATAAGGGAGTTGGACGGTGGTGAGGGTGAGGGAGTTGGTGTTGTTGGTGATGGTCAGGATGAGAGGGAGTTGGTGAAGGTGAGAGGAGCGTGTCAAAGTGAGGGTGTTGGTGATGGTGAGAGGGGAAAGTCAGAGTGAGGATGTTGGTGATGGCGATAGGTAAATGAAGGTGAGAATGGGAAAGTATGTGGCAGGTGGGGAGAGTGAGAAAGTATGTGGCAGGTGGGGAGAGTGAGAAAGTACTGTATGTGCAAGGTGGGTTGGCAGAGCGAAAAGTAGGTGAGGGGCGAGTGGACATAGAAAACACAGTAGCTAGGAAACTATACTTCGTCCACCTTAACTTGACGGAGATTGTTGTCCCTTTGCACCATATTTCCCGTTGTTCATTGGCGAAATAAGGCAAGACAACGGCCTGACGTTTTTCCATATCACTACTTCGTGACTAGCATAGTCTTTTACTGTTAGTCTCTTGTTACAGTTCAGCATTCTAGATGGAGAGTAGTTAATTTTAGGCCAAGAGAGAGTGAACTGAGTGTGGGTTACCGTACGCTTTTCACATAAACTTGGCCTAAAATCGTCATATCTCCATCTTGAATGCTGATTTGTAACAGTAGATTAACACTTGAATATGATGTCAGTCACGAAGAAGTGCCATGAAAACGATGTAGAGCTTTAGCATTGTCTTTTTCTACCACTGAGCCACGTGAAATACGCTACAAAAGGACGAAAATCTGAACCAAGATGAGGTGAAAAGAGTACTTGTATAGTTGTATGAAAACTAAGGCTGTATTCTAGTCGGTTAAAGAGGCTTCTATCACTTCTTCCTTACTATTTTTTTTTTTTTAATGCAGCACGGTAGTATTCCCTTACATGGTATTTATGCTATCCGTGTCGTTATTGTAGTAGTAGTAGTAGTCGTTGCAATCCCAGGCTTATTTGAAAGAACCTGGTCGACTGCAGGACTGATATTCCTCTCGTGGGGGGATAGGGAAGCAGTTGAGGGACATCAGTATAACCAGGTAGGGGAGCCGCTTGGTTATAATGGTGCCACATCCCCCTCCATCACCATGTATCGATATTCAAAGACATTAATAGCATACTTGAGAATATTTAGATGTGCAAAAATAAATCGCTAAGGAAGAGGGGATGTGATCGGTTTGTGCTCATCTAACGGAACTGGGCTACTCACAACTTGATTACTGTGTTGTGGTTGCAAAGTCCATTGAGCCCTAGTTATGAGGTAGGAATGACTCTCCTTGGTTACTAGTCAAACCGAGCCACCACTCTGAGTACACCTAGCCATCAACTAAGCTGTAAAGGGGATACGGATCTCAGGTAAAACACACACACACACACACACACACACACACACACACACACACACACACACACACACACACACACACACACACACACACACACACACACACACACACACACACACACACACACACACACACACACACACACACACACAGGAGAATGCAGTCAGGCTTGGGATGAAATATACAAACACCCAATAGGTCAGACTGGAGAAAGTATGGGCAGCAAAATGGCAGACCCGTGCATGAGTGAGAAGAGATGGACGGAGAGCGAGATGGGGGGATGGTAATCGTGAAATATGGCAAGCTATAGGGATGAGATTTGCAAACACCCAGTAGGTCAGTGTGGAAAAAACTGACAGAAGGGAAGGGATCGCAAGAGAGATCGTAGAAGAGGAAGAAGAAGGAGGAGGAGGAGAAACAGAAGAAGAAGATGAACATTGGTGTTAAAATGCAAGGCAGGGAAGACGAGGCACAGGAATATAAGTGTTAGGTTGGAGGAAGAAGTAGGAGGAAGAGAAAAATACAGTTGTTCGATGGAAAAGATGGAGAGGGGAGGTAAGGTGAATGTGTGAAAGAGAATTAAGATTGATACGTATGTCTGCCTGTCTATCTGTCTGCTCATCCATCTATATATCTATCATAGTTAAAGATCACGTGACAGTGTTCATACGTTGTCCTTGCCCATGGTTAGGTTTTTATTACCCACTTTGGTCTTCGTGATATCTTGGCATGTATTCAATTTTTTTTTAAAACATGAATTTTGGTGTAATTGGTTTGTGTTAATTGTTGTCCAGGGTTATTGTCGTTGTTTTTATTATTGATGTTGTTGTCCATGTGGTTGATTTTTGTTTTCTGTGGTTTGCTTCTGTTTGTTATTCATTATTGTAGGTCATGGCTGGTGTTTCTTTTGTTAGTGGATGTGTGTTTTTGATTATTGTTGTTGTTGTTGTTGTAGATGTTGTCCATGATTATTTTTGAGTGTAAGCTTCTCAAGTTTTTACTATGCTATCTTGCAGCTGTTCTTTAGTCCACCGCCAACACCACCACCCCTCTTCCTCCTCCTCCTCCTCCTCCTCCTCCTCCTCCTCCTCCTCCTCCTCCTCCTCCTCCTCCTCCTCTTCCACGGTCACGCACGCTCTTTATTTAGGATAATTTCTCGCTTGCCTTATTCCGTTTTATGATTTTGTTCTTGGTAAGGCAGGGTCGCTTGCTTATTATTATTTTTATTACAGCTCATGTTTTTGTCCTCCCTCTTCCTCCTCCTCCTCCTCCTCCTCCTCCATGTTCCTTGGTTGGGGAAAAACATGTTATGATGATGATGATGATGATGATGATGATGAATTACAGTTGAGTTGTTGGTACTTTTAGCCTTTAAATATCAACGTAGTTTGCTTGAATAACACGTCATGCATTAGTAAGATACAGGCGGAATAAATCGCTGTTGAGATGGCGTCACGAAACCTAAGTAATTGAGCATATGGGTCTATGGTGGGTGCAGTGGATGTGCAAGGAACCGTAATGGGCAATATTTGGACTGCCTTATGTGTGGGTGGGCAGACGCAGTAGGGTGGTGTGGGAATTGGAGAATTATATAGAGTTTTTATGCAAGGAAGGAGGAACTAAGTTGGAAGCCCGCAAACATGTTCCTTCCAAGAAAAAAGAGAGCGAAATTCAAGATCCGTCCATTTCGAGATGCCTGGACACATTGCTTATAAAAGACTGGAGTTCATAGGTGGGTAGGAACATTGGGAATCTGGAGTGTTTTAACCTTCATCCTTCCCCCTCTTCCTTCCCCTGTGTGTGAGGAGGTTGCAGTGGTTATTATTATTTTGGTGGTATACTGTTTACTCTGACTTGGCCCGGATTTTTGTCCTTTTGTAACGTATTTCACGTAGGTCAGTAGCAGAAAAAGACATTGCTTACGGCTCTACATTCTTTCCACAGCACATTTTCGTGACCAGAGCCATATTCTAGTGTTAATCTATTGTTAAGTTCAGATTTCAAGATGGAACGATGGCAATTTGAGGCTAAGTTAGCGAATAAAAATAGTAGAGTTATTGTTTGGGTTGCCTTTGTTCTGGTAGTGGTTCTTCCTCTCATCCTCCCCCTTCACCTCTCCTGTGTGTGAGTTGGTTGTTGTGGTTGATGTGGTGGTAGTTATGGGTGATGTTTGGGTTGCTCTTGGGCTCATGATGACGTAATTGGGTGGCTGGGGAATAGAGGAATCGGCTCCTCTTCCTGTATGTCTTTTGATCCTTCCCTTCCCCTCATTCCTCATTTCTGGTTCTCTCTACAATATACCTTCTTCCCTCTCTTCTCTCCTCCTTTTCCCCCATCTCAGCTTCACATTCCTTGCTCTCTCCTTCTCTGATTCACTTTATAGTATCTCAGCATCATTCTCTTCCTTCCTTTTCTCTTTCCTCATGCGCTCTCTCCATTCCTCTCTCCTTCGTCTCACCCCTTCCCATCGTCCTTCTGTCTTCCCGTTTTTTTTTCTTATTTTCTTCCTGGTGTCGCTTCTTTCCTTCTCTTCCTTCAACTTCTCTTCTCCCCATTCGTCTCTCCGTTCCTTCCTGCATATCTGTCTATTCTCTCTTTCTCCTTTCTCCTCCTCATACCTACGTTTCCTCGTCTCCGCCATGCCTTTCTCTTCCCTTCCTTTTTCTTCACTACGTCTCTCTTCCCTCTTTCCCTTTCCCTGCCTTTCCTCCCTCCCTTCAGACAACTTTCGGTTTTTTCTTTTCTCCTGTTCATTTTCCCTGTCTCTTACTTTCTACTTTCATCATCTCTCTCTCTCTCTCTCTCTCTCATCCCGGATTCCTTTGTCATCTCCCTGTACCTCCCCCCCTTTCCATGCCACGTCAGCCTCTCTTGCTCTAATCCTTTCCTGTCTTATTTTTTTTTAATTCGCTTTTTGTTTCATTATGTTTACAGAGAGAGAGAGAGAGAGAGCGAGAGAGAGAGAGAATGGGCCGTGGGAGTGAGCGTTTAGAGCAAGAGAGTGGATGAAAAACTGAGGGCAATAGTCGAGAGAGAGAGAGAGAGAGAGAGAGAGAGAGAGAGGGGGGGGGAGTGTGTGTGTGTGTGTGTGTGTGTGTGTGTGTGTGTGTGTGTGTGTGTGTATGTGTGTGTGTGCGAAGGATGTTTTGTGTGTGTGAAGGATGTTTTGTCTGCTGGCTGACCTTTGAGACAGCGACGAAAATAACACTTCAGTCATTTTTGGCCTGTGTATATTCTTAAGAAGTGTATCATATTCATTCGAGCTGAGGAATGGAAAAAACATACACAGAAAGCATCACGAGCGAAATTTTGTCATAATGCATCGTTTGTCACAAGATTGTTATAATTCTTTTGCTAATGAAGTGTTTTGTTATTTTTTTTTTATGAATACAGAATACGTGAGTTGTAATTTGTATGGAAGAGTATGTGCATCATTAATTGTACGGTGAGTTGGTACATATTATATCACCTGTCATAAATCTCAGGGTGCAGAATATATAATTTTGTATATTGCAGAATACATGACTTATAATTCGCAGTATGTAGAATATTGTACATCATCACTCTTATAAATCTAAAAATACATAACACAACCATCATTGTTTATGATTCTCAGGATGCAGTTTTTGTAATTCTCAAGATATATAATACCTGCTTATAAGTTTCAAGATATAAAATACATAACTTATAAGGATTGTACAGATACTGAACCTGTCAATTATTATATTTCTCAAGAGTAGCTTTGTCTTCGCACTGCTGACCTGGATCTTTAACCTTTGACTTTCGTATTCGATCAAGATCAAGGTTTGCATGGTTAGAAGTTGCCAGCCCTTCCTCCTCCCCCTCCCTCCCCCCAAAAAAAGTCTTTCGAAATGAGTCCTTTAGAGACCGAGAAACAGACAGATGAACAAACTCTAACAAAAACATTATCAAGCCTTACGTGGTTGTCAATAATGAGTAAGGCATTAAGACTCAGGGTACTCTTATTCTCAGCTGAATAAAATTGTCTGACGTTAACTACAGCAGAGTACTAGAGTTGTTGCGACCATGAGAAGGGTAATGTAGTTCTCTAGATAAATAGTTCTGAAGGCAAAGGAGATTGAAGTGGTTGTGGTGATTGTGCAAACGTTGTGTCAAGTAAGATATAATTTGTCATCATTATCCTCAAGTGTGTAGTATAATTTTCACCATCAAGATTAGTAATATTTTCTCAGGGTGAATGAAAGTTGTGTGATGATGATGGTTGTTGTGTAAAGAATGTGTGCAGACTGTCAGGTAAGATGTAATTTAGCCAGCAGTGATTCAGAAGACGTCATTTAATTCCAAAGATAAGTTGCTCACAAGTTGAAGGAAAGTTGTCGTGGCTGATGATTGTTGTGCCTGTGTTATGTGCAGTGCATGGCAAGATATGTTTAGCCATCATTATTGTCAGGATAGGGAATTAGTCACATAATATATTTCTTTAAGATCAATGATTCTCAAGGTGAAGAAAGTTGATGTGACCGTGATGATTGTTGCGTAAACGTTGTGTGCAGAGTGTCAGGTGAGAAATATATATCTGGCACTATCGTCAGGATGTAGAAATAGTTACTTAATATAATTCTTAAGGTAATTAATTCTTAAGGTGATAAATAGTGGTTGTAAGTTTGTGACCCCGATGACTTGTGAAAACGTTGTGTGCCGAGTTCCAGGTGATAAATTATTTGCTGACACTTATACGGAATTCGTCACTTAATATAATTCCAAGGATGTGTAATTATCACGTTAAAGGAAGGTTGTGACTCAATGAGTGTTGTGTAATGGTTGTGAGCAGAATGTCAGGTGAGATCATTAACCACCTGTGTTGTTAAGATATACAAGACATTACTTAATCCTCTTCCATAGGCAGATAATTCTAAAGGGGAAGGAGAGTTGGTGTGACCCTGAATATTTTATAAACATTGTGTAGAGGGTGCCAGGTGCGATGTTATTAGCCATCTCTGTTGTTAAGCCTACCTAATGCTGTTCAGGGCGGGGTTGCAGGTCTGAAAGTTATCCATGACTGTGCATCGTAATTTGTCTTTTTAAGTATTCTGTGTGAGAGAGAGAGAGAGAGAGAGAGAGAGAGAGAGAGAGAGAGAGAGAGAGAGAGAGAGAGAGAGAGAGAGAGAGAGAGAGAGAGAGAGAGAGGAGGGGCGAGTGAGTGGGGGTGCACCTATATGTGTATTTTCGCTTGTGATTGTGAGTGCATTTGTGTATGAATGTATGTATGCCTGTATGAGTATATTCATGTGTGCGTGCAGTTGCAAGGGAGGGTGGGTGTACTGTCCCGTGTGTTTGTTAGTACAGTATTCCTTTGTTATTGTGAGGACGTTGGGTACTGGTTTATTTATAGGTGTGTGTGTGTGTGTGTGTGTGTGTGTGTGTGTGTGTGTGTGTGTGTGTAAAAGAGCGTGCGTGTGTGTATGTATGTTCCTTGCACGGCTTCGCACCCCACCTGCAATCCAGACGTGATGGTCTTTACCCATTTCTCCCGAGTCACGCCCACTATCGTCCCCAGCTTGTAAACAAAGCACACACGTGACTTTTCTTACACATTTAACACTTTCTTTCACCATTTTTACGACGATGAAACTTATTTTCTTGGTATCTCCGGACGATTTTTTCTGTGTAGGAGAGATTTTTCGAACTGGAAGGGTTAAATATATCCTTCATTAACCCACTGGACTATTTTTTTTTAACATTTGTTCTTGGCATTATCTGATTATTTTAATCAGGTGGATGAACATTTTGATCTGAAGGGGTTAGATATACTGTAGCATTAAAAAAGTACGAGACCTTTTTTGAGTTTATGAAAATTGTCTGGTAGCATCAAGAATATATATATATATATATATATATATATATATATATATATATATATATATATATATATATATATATATATAAAAGGACGTCTCCTGGATTCAAGTGATTAACCTGTTCAGAACGAGGAGGTATATTTCGTTCACCGAGATTTTCGTCCGTAGGCGGCTTATTTCCTGAAGCTCATTGGCAAAACAAAACAATACAGGTCAAAAGCTTTTCCACAGGATAAGTTCGTGACCATCGCCATATTGTAGTCATAAATTATTGTTACATTTCAATATTCGAGGTAGAGAAATGACAGTTTTACGCCTAGGTGAAGTGAACAGAGTATAACATAACAGAAGAAAAAAAGTCAACATATAGTTGAGTGTGTCATAATGCCAAACAAATACACACAGGACGCAAAAATCCGGTATATCTTTAAATATTTTTAGAGTGGACAAAGGGAGTGAGAGCAGCCAAGAGGTTATTCAACTCGTTCGTTTTCTTTTGGGATGATGACGTCCCATTTTCTGTGTGGCGTGGGTCGAGGAAACCGCTTGGTGAAAGGGAAAACTGAACGGGGAAAACTGGTTGGTGGCACGATCAGTAGCGCGCGGTGTTGTTGCAAAATTCTGGAGAAAACGCGAAAAATTATTCAGTCCATTCACCATGACATGGGTGCAGGAGAGAGAGAAGCCCTCATGTGGTGGCACTGATATAATCGGGCGGCTCAACTACACAATTATACAAACGTCCCTCAACAACTATGATCCCCTTTCCCCAGAAAAGAAGGATGGTGGACTGAAGGAGAAGGACAATTCAAGTCTGCAGTCCACTGGGTTCAACAACAACCACGTTACCTTTCCCTTAAGCTTCATAACATCATTTAGCTGTAGAAGTTTGAAATATATACTTAAGGGGCTGATGGTAAAGGATTCTGACAATTTTCACGGAACAAAAACTGATTATACAAAAGATAAATTTAGGAAGGTGTCATTTTGTCCTGAAGAGTCTGAGCATTACAGGGAAGGTGCGGACTTGCGAATGCTTAGTGATTGTGATGCGGTACATCATTTTTATTTTTGGAAGAGCTAATGTCGTGCTGGAGGGGAACGCCTTCATGTGGTGGCACTGATATAACCGGGTGGTGGAGCTGCACAGTTATACAAACGCCTTGCAGTTTCCCACTTACTCCCTCAAAGAAGGATGGTGGTCTGTGGAAGAAGGGTAACTCTGGCCTGCTGTCGACTTGGTTCACGTTCATACGAGGTTGTGGTTGGAACTACTGTTACTGCTACTACGAGTAAATTCATGTTATACTGAAAAAAAAAATGGTGACTGCTATTTTTTCATGTGGACATGTTTCTTTGCACGATTTTTCCATTTTATTTTATTTATTTATTTATTTTTTGCTTCAAGTATGCGAGTATGTTGCTGTTCTTTGACGTATTGTCATTTGGATTACTTGACAGGATGTTTTGAAATGTAGTATTGTAACTGGAAGACAGAGAAATGTGATGAAATATTTTAGAATAAATTTCAAAACAGCTATTTTTGTTTTCAGTGTTATTGCAGGTTATGTCTTACGTAGAATAGGTAACAGATAGGCAGTTAGGTCAGTAGACTTACTCAGAGATTAGGGTCAACGAGATGAATTTATGACTAACCAGAATATTCAGTGATGATGATGGTGATGGTGATGATGGTGTAGCGGTAGCAATTGCTGTTATGTGGCGTGACAACATAAACGCTGGCAACCACATGTGTTCTGGTTTAACTGCAAAATATCGTGACCGGAGAAAGGGAATGTGTGTGTGTGTGTGTGTGTGTGTGTGTGTGTGTGTGTGTGTGTGTGTGTTCAGGGGCGTCACACATCAATAGAAATGTTGAGGTATGGGTCACGATGCTTACCTACTTCCCATTAACACTGCTCTTGTTGCTGAATTTGGGCATGAAGGTCGAGTTATCCAAAGTCTTAAATTTTTTTCGAAGATTTATTATTCTGGAAGTCTCTGTGTGTTTAATTTTACACGTAACTTTAATTTTTTACGTTTTGCAGTTGGTTTTTCTAATAAATATAAGTATCAGAGTCATGTTACGGTACCTTTAGTTTTTATATGGACGTGATTTGTAAATGCTGAAGTTTCTGTGGCTTTACTTTTACATGTGACATCATTACCTTCTGCACTTCTTATACTTTATTTTCGTTGTGGAATTTTTTTTTTTTTTCTTACATAGGAATTTATTACTTTTTGCACATCTTATGCTTTTATTCTTGTGATGATTGTTGCTGTAGAAATCGTTGTAGTTATTATTGTTGTTGGTCAGGGCAGTACTATTTTGCCTCATAAAACGTATAATCTAAAACTCGCTAAGCAGTGTTTGGAACCGTAGAAAGTACCGCCAAGTAATTAATGGTCCGTTACCAGCTCGTGACCAGACTTCAAGGATTCTCCTAGCGGGGAGGCATTCTTTTTCATCATCATCATTATCATCATCATCGTCAGTAACAACCTGAGACCTCTCCCATCACGCGCGACACGTCATCCAGAGGGTCGTGGTTTCATCCAAGCCCAATAAATCTGCGAATTTCACTTGCATCTTGTTTTCTGTCTGCCTCTTCCTCTCGTTACTTTGTTGGCGTGTCCTTAGTGGTGATGAAGGTGAGATTCTTGTAATGTCAGGAGCGTCATTGCTTGTGCCAGGGCCGTATGGAGATCGTGGGTGTGCTGTATTCAGGGCTGGAAGGTATGCTGTGTTCAAGGCTTGTTTATTGCTTGTCATGCATTGTATTGTGTACTGTACTTACACCAATTACCGTATCTTTAATCTAATCTCAAAAACATCCTAGATTAGTTCATATCCTTGAGTATACTGTACGCACATTACTGACACAGATAGCCTTGTCTTATGTGAAGACTCCGCATGGGCTCATGACTCTTAAGAGCTGTATTCTCAGAGTCTTAGCTGGCTCTTAAGCAGCCTTGTCAGTTTAGTTCTGCAAATGGAATATTGATACTGGTATTTCTTGTCTGTTATTTTTGGAAACTTTGAATATTTAATAGAAAATGATTAGTTGTAACATGTAGACACAGTACGTGATGATACATAAAGACAGTTAACCAGTGTTATATCAGTCAGTCTATCTATATATCTATGTCTGTATCCATCTGTGTGTGTGTGTGTGTGTGTGTGTGTAAGACAGAATTAGACTTATAAGCCCAAGAACACACGTTTTAATTCTGATACGGCTAAGGAGAGAATGATCAACGGACAGCAAGGACTAGGGTGTTATATACAGCACAATAGATGGCTAGTGAAGATGTGCTAGGGAGGCACCAAAGGCCACACGAATACTGGTGTACCACGTCATCTCTGTGGGTGAGTAGGAGCATAACGGGAATGTGGGGTGGGGGAGGGTGGACAGGCAAGATGGGGCTGGGGCGGTAACAGGAGCCAGAGAGAGAGAGAGAGAGAGGGAGAGGTGGTTATGGTAGGCAGGTAGGTAGATATTTAGGTGGGTAAGTAGGTAGGTTGGTATGTAAGTTTGGTGAGAGATAAGAGATGAGGAGGGGGAGCTGAAGAGAAAAGGGGAAGGATGGTATGATGCAGGAAGTCGGGGGAGAGAGATGAATTGGGGGTTGGGAAATGGAGAGGAGGGAGAGAAATATGGGGAGGGGAGTGACGTAGGGGAAGAGGAAGAAATGGAGGAGGAAGAGGAGGAGGAGGAGGAGGTTGACAGGTATAATAATAATGGGTTTGCTCTCGGTGACGCCTACGTAGCGAGACCGACTTCTTGGTAACTGACACACACACACATACACACACACACACACACACACACACACACACACACACACACACACACACACACACACACACAATCTGTCAGTCTATTTATCTCGATCAATCTGTTTGTGTGTGCGTGTGTTTGTCGTAAAATGTTACATATGAGTAGCTTAGTGCTGAAATCTGGTGCACTGTCTGATTTTAATGAAATAATTAGTGGCTTCGGAGCGTGAAATCCGATTCTTTGTTTTATGTGATTGTCTGTCGTGTGGGAATGATTTTTGAAAGTTGGCCATTATTAGAATATTGAAGGCGTAGTTATTGTGATCCAGTCCGTTCCTGTGTGTGTGTATGTGTGTGTGTGTGTGTGTGTGTGTGTGTGTGTGTGTGTGTGTGTTTTAATCGAATATCTCATGTTTGCCTGGCCAGATTTGGTTTAGCTTGGCATATGATTTGCGTGTGAGTATGGAAAGAAGTGATTAGATTTTGGTTTTGGTTTACATCGATGTGAGATCCAAGCCTCGGGTCTGGGTCAGAGTTTAGGGAGCAGTGTTATCTCGTGAAATCCTCATCCGATTTGAGTAAAACTTCATTGTGTGTGTGGGGGCGGGTGGAGGACAAGAAGTGAGTCGATTATGGTACAGGTTGGACTAAGGTCAAGGTCACAGTCACAGGTCAAGGACAAAATTTGGGCGCGGGGATGCTGTGTTGTCAGAATATTTGGTCGTCTAGTTCTGATTGTCGTTACAAGTATATCAGTATCGTGTGTGTCGCGTGAACAGGTTGATCATGCAACCTTTTTACAGTTAATCATAAGATGGGTCGCAGTTGACATCAAATCGCTGATGTGAATTATTTTATGTAAATTTTGATGTTACGTAGTCACCTATATTTTGTTGGGTATCATAAATGCTTACCTACGTTTATCGGACTTTACGTAAGGTACATTTGAACTCAGTACTCACCCCCTTTCAAACCAAGAGGGGGAGGATCTCAGCTATCTGTCGGTAACCATCATAAAATACATAGTACGTTCTTGAGGTGTAGTTAGGTATGGGTTCTTACGTTGTACTGCTGTTTTTAATTTCCCCGAGTTAAGATGGTGTTCAGTACCTTCTATACCGTACGCTGGCAGCACTAAAAAACTGAAATATGTAAGTCAGGTTGTGGTACTGAGGCACAGCGAAGACATTGTTTTGGAGGCCCAACATACAGCAGATTATTTCAGATTTCACTGTGTTACTGCGGACGTTGATAGTAGGTAAAACAGAGTAAAAGATAGAAGTCAAGGCTGGGTGCATAGAAATTTTCAAGTCCTAGTTATAATAAAGTGACAGTGAGATATGTCAATGTTGTCAGGAGAAAAGTGTGAATGTTGGCAGTAAATAATGTGGATGTTGGCAGTAAATTATGTGGATGTTGGCAGTAAATTATGTGGATGTTGGCAGTAAATAATGTGGATGTTGGTAGTAAATTACGTGGATGTCGTCAGTGAAAGGGAGAAACAGATAATAATAGAAATCCAACTGATATACTCACAGTGTAAAATTTCTTCTCAAGGCCCAGCAGTCTCTCCCTGTCGCAGAAGGACCCTCTCTTCTCCAGGCTAGGACCCTCTGGTATCGTCAGGGTAGCCATCTTCTTCCCTCCTCCCTCTTGATTACTACTCTCCTCTTTACCCCGACTCATTGATTTTCAGTTCAGCTTTTACTAATATTTTTCTAGTTTGCCACTATTTTTTTTGTATTTTCACTTGGTCTTTTTCGCTTCCTGATTCTCTCTTGTTCGTTGCCTTTATTTTGTCTTGTAAATTATTCGTATTTACACTTTCGTTTTCACTTGTTTTTGTATCTTAATAATTCTTGCCTCACTCGTTTCTTAGTGGTAATTTCACAGGTATTTGTAATCAGTATATTTCTGTTTTAATCTCTCTGTCTTATACTTGGATATCTTGCTGTATTTTAAATTTTTTCGCTCTCTTCCTGCTTCTGACAAGAGTTATATTTTTATTTTTCGTCCAGCCTGCCTTCACCTTCACTTCTGAATTCTCTGGCGGCTTTCTCTTTCTCTGACTTTTTTTTTTTTTTTTTGCTCTCGTTTCCCTCCCACAGTTTCCTTCAAGACATGTATCTCATATTTTGTTCAGCATTTACTCACGCATTTATTCACTCTTCATCATTTTTGGTCTTACACTATTATTCACCCTTTCTTCCTTTCTGCAGCTTTTACTCACAGTTTCATTCACCTTTAAAATTTACTCCTACTCACACTTTCATTCACCCTGGCCTTTATTCTCGTCGGTTAAGGAAGCTCCCTAACACCTCTTCCTATGCGATTAAGTTTAGATAGTAGAATAATTTAGATAACACAGAAGAGGATAGGGAAGTATAATAAACAGAGTAAATCGCTTAGGAAGAGGTGTTAGGGAGCCTCCTCAAGTGACGAGAATACAGCATTTACTCACACTGTATTTTCCTCACATTTTAATACCTTCTCTGGTCCATACTTTCCCGCTCTATGTATATTTTCGTCATTTTTTTACTCCATTACTCAGACAGTTGATTTTGCGTTTTTTTTTTTGTGGGGGGAGGGGTTTCTACTATTGTTGCTTGTCTGTATTCATCCTAGCAGTGTGTTGTTTTTCTCTATTTTTTTTAACATTTTTTCTTATTGTGTGTCAGTCTTTTATGCTCCATTTATCCCCTGTCAGATTAAATGGCACTCTTGTCTGTAATTTTCCTTAAGTTCAGCTCCTTTTATTGTCAAACCTTCAAATCCACTTGGTATTTTGATTATATTCTTTTAGGGATTTTTTCTTTTTGCCTAGTTTTTTTAAATGGTACGTCATTACTCCTACTTGAGGTTGTTTATGGTTATTAGTAAGTTTTATTCTCCAGTGTGTGATAAAAAGAATCCTGACAGTTTATAGTGGATAGGATAGGATAGGGTAGAGAGGGAGGGTGGGATGGAATTGGGTGGGAGGATGTGGGAGATGAAAGCGTGTTGAGAGAAAGTAAATGACACACACACACACACACACACACACACACACACACACACACACACACACACACACACACACACACACACACACACACACACACACACACACACACACACACACACACACAGATGGAAAGCGAGGGTACTGTTGAGGAATGCAGATGGAGGGAGGAAGGGAAAGTGGTGGGAGAGGTCACAGGGAGAAAGTTCATCAGACGCTTACGGAACTTGGAGTAAAATCTAAACTGCATTTGGTAACATGGTGTAAAATTGAGAGAGGAGAGAAAAGGGAGGAAATTAGGAGGAGGAGGAGGGATAGACAGACAGGTACGAAGAAAGAGAGCAGCAGGAGGAGGAGGAGGAGCAGGAGGAGGAGGGATAGGCAGACAGTTTGGAAGAAAGAGAGGAGGAGGAGGAGGAAGGATAGACAAACAGTTTGGAAGGAGGAGAAGGAGAAGGGTTAGACAGACAGTTTGGAAGAAAGAGAGCAGGAGGTTGAAGAGGAGGAATAGAGACAGGAAGAAAGATAGAAATGAGATAGATAGATACATACGGAAGAAAGATTGAAATGATATTGATAGATAGATAAAGAGATCAATAATAGGTAGTGACAGATATGTGGATAGATTGATAGGTAGGTAGATAGATACATAGGTAATAGACATACAGACAGACAGATCAATAAAGAGTTAGGTATCAGTGGATATTGATGTACAAAATGAAAATAGAAAAACATGAGGAGCGAAAGTAATATGGAGAGAGAGAGAGAGAGAGAGAGAGAGAGAGAGAGAGGGGGAGGGAGCCTGTTTCTAGTGAGCCTTAGTTTGCCTTCCTCAGTACCCTTTATCCCCCCTCCTCAACCCACTTCCCACGTCTGGCCTCTCTTCCATTACTTGCATATTTTTTCTGTTTCTTCGTTTTTTTTTCCATTCCCTTGACGTCTCTTCACTATTTCCTTCTCTCTCGTTCTCTGTCTGTGTGTCTGTCTGTCTCTGTATGTATGTATATCTGTATGTATTTATGTATGTATGTCTCTTTCTCCCTCACTCATTCTTGTTCCCTGAACCCTAACCTTTTACTCTCTTTCCTTCCTCCTTTATGCCCATTTTGTCCTTTTCCCTCGTTCTTCGTTCTTTTCTCCTTTCTTCTGTTCTCTTTTCTTCCTCTCGCTCCCTCTCTTGTTCTTTCTCTTACCCTTTTCGCATCTCTCTCTCGCTCTCTGTCTTGTCCTCTCTCTCTCGCTTCATCTCTTGTCCTCTCTCTCTCTCTCTCTCTCTCGCTCCTCTTGTCCTCCTTCTCTCGCTCCCTCTCTGTGACCTCCTCCTCCCATTACTTGCATTTCTTTGCTTATTCTCTGCCACCGTTCTGTTTTCTTCCTCAAACCCCTTGCCTCCTCCTTCCTTCTCTCCATTCTGTTCTCTTCCTTCAGTCTTCCTCTCCGTTCTTCCCTCCCCCCCCCTTTTATTTTGCTTTTCCTTCTCTCCTTTCCCCTTTTCATATTATCACTCATCCTGTCCAGCATTCCTTCTCTCTTTTTTCTGTTCCTCTTCTCTTCCACTCCTCTCATTCTGTATCTTCTTCCCAATGCTTCCTCACATCTTTCTTCTTTCATCCTCCTCTTTTTCCTCGCTGTGTTCCTCTCTGTTCTCGTCCATCCCTTCTCCTATCTCATTCTTTTTTCTTCCCTCTCTTATGATTCCTATTTAGTCCACTTTCCAATTTCCTTCGCTATCATTCATTGTGTTCCTTTTTCACGATTCCTCCCCCTCCTCCTCCTCCTCCTCCCCCAGTCTGACCTCTTCCCTCCTCCTCCTCCCCTTTGTCCTGTTTCTTCCCTCCATCCCTTCCTTACTTTCTCTCCCTTGTCCTCGTTCTCATCCTCTTTCCGTATACTCTTTGATTCACTCTTTTCCTCGTCTCTCTCATCTAAGTCTTTGTTCATGTTTCCTACTCACTTCATTCATCCTCTTTTCTCTCCTTCTCTCCCCCCTTCCTCCCCTCCCCCATAATCCCCTTTCTTCTGTTCCTCCCTCTCTCCATGTTCTCTTTCTTTCCATGTTCTTTGTTCTTGTTTTTTCCTTAACCCTTTGTACGTTTTTATCTTTACTCTGTATTTTGTTCCTTTCGTTCGTTCCCTCACCACTTCTTTCCCATAATTCCCTTCTCTCTTCCCCTCTTCCTTATTTCCTCCTCCCATCCTTCCCCTTCCCCATCATTCCTGTCTCCTTCCCTTCCTTCCCCTCCTCCTTCTCTCCCTTACTTCCCCTCTCTCATGACCTTGCCACCATCTTCTCTCTCCTACTCATTAGTCGTGTAGACCCTCTTCCCTCCGTCCCCCTCTTCTCCCCACTCCCTCCTCTGCCAGCACCCTCCCTCTCCCCTCTTCCTTCCTGTTTCTTCGTCTTCCGCTGCCCGATTTTCTCATTTTCGTCTTTCTTCCTTCCTCGCCGTTCTCCCTTCCGTCATCCTCCCTCTCCCATCATCTTTTCCCTTCCTATTATCACTTTCTTCCTGTCCGTTCCCGTCTCCTCTGTCTTCCACTTCCTTGCTCTCCCCTTCTTCTCCTGCCTTTTTCTCTCCTCTTCATCCTGTCTCTTCTTTCTCTCTCCATTCGTCTTTCATCTTCCCTCCTCTCTTTCCTCCCTGATAAAATAGTTGTGTTCGTTATAACCTTCCCTATACCAAACAGCAACGAAAGCACCCATAGGACTGTTGCTGTTTGCTTTCCTTTATACTTCATTGTACCCTTCTCCCTGAAACCTTTCCTTCCCTTCTCTTCCGGCTCGTCTTTACTTCCATAGGCTTCCTTATTCTTCTCTACCTCACGTGACTCGCCCCCCTCACCTGTCCCCCATCTCTCTATCTCTCTCTCTTCCCCTCCCGTCTTCATTTCCTTTCATCCATCCTCCCCTCTCTCTTCCTCACCCTTTAACTCCTCCTCCTCCCCCCTCCCCCAGCCCCACTCCTCATGTCCCATCCTCTCCCATCACCTTTTCTCTTTCCTCATGCCTCTCCTTCTTCCTTACCCTTGGGCCGTCCCCCTCCTCCCCCACATGGCCCTGACCCCCCCCAGCCCCCAACCCCTCACCCCCATGCCCAGGCCAGCCACTTCCTCTTTCAACCTCTCGCCTGGCAACTCGAGACAACTTCCTCTTTTTATTTTTTTTTTATTTTTTTTTCTTAGTATTCACGCTTCTGTATTTCTCATAATTCCCCGTGTTTTTTGTCGTATATATGTGTCCTTCGTTTTATTTTCTGTTTTTCCCTACCTGTGTTGACGTGTTTCTTTGTGGTGTATATCGTCCTAGCCTAATTAGTTTTGTTCCTTTGTACGTCCTTGATAGCTGCTTTGTTCCTTTGTTCCGTGTATCATTTCATCTCTTTGTCCTGACGTGATAGCTGCTGTGTTCCTTTGTTCCGTATCCGGGCTAATCTTTTTGTACTTTCTTTGTTCCGTATGTCGTTTTACTCCTTTACTACCTTGACAACTTTTGCTGGCCCGTTTCTTTGTTCCGTATTATCGTTTTATCTCTTTGTCTTGCCTTTGTACGGAGCCAGGTACCGCATAGAGACACACGGGTGAGATAGAGAGCGAGGTATGAAGGTGGGATGATTTAGGCTTGGGCACAGGTGAGCTCAAGAGGTGAATATTGGATTTCGTCTCTGTCTCTGTCTCTGTCTCTGTCTCTGTCTCTCTCTCTCTCTCTCTCTCTCTCTCTCCACGGTTTTGGTAGCTGGCAAGGTTTTTCAAGTCCAGATACCTGATGATAAGCTTGTTGGAGGGAAGTATTGTACAGATTATCAGTAAAGACTTGGTAGGTGTCGTCTTACCCATTCTGTCGTTATTTCTCTACCGGTATATTTTTTCTACAATCACCAAAATTGTGTTCTCAGTCGGGTTGTAATACGAAATGCCCAAAGACCATTCGTAATGAAATGGTCTTAATCTGCAACTCCATTTGTGGGAAGATGGTTATTATATGAACTTCCACATATAGTTTTTCATTTAATCTTTTGGATACGTATATAACGCGAGAATAAAATCGCCATTCTCTAGGGCTGTCCCATTTGTGTAAAAAAATGGCGAAAGCAAGAGATACCTCGGGTTGGCCAAGTTTATCATACACTACCGAATTTTGAGCCAACACATCGGTTTGTGATTGAAATGCTGGGAATATACAGTTGTTGTTGTCGTACCAGGCGCCCTTGAACTTGAAACCGGTGGACTGCAGGCTGGAGTTACCCCTATCCAGCCCACCATATTCCATTTGGGGGATAGGGAGGGAGTTGAGGGACGTGTGTATAACCAGGTAGCGGAACTGCGCGGTCATATCGGTGCCATCACGTGAAGACATCCCCTCTCAGCATAAAAACATACAGTACAACCCAGCAGCAGAGCGACCGGTAAGGTTAGGTTATATAAGTCTCGTGGATACAAGGAGAGTGACATTGATACGCATTGGGTACGGTCTTATTAACTCACTTACTACACTCGTTTCATCTTAACTTGGCCCAGGTTTTCGTCCCTTTGCAGCTCTTTACTGTAATCTCTTTTCACCTTAACTTGGCCCTAAATTTCGTCTTTTTGCAGCGATTTAATGTACTCTTTTCACCTTAACTTGGTCCTGATTTCCGTCCTTTTGCAGCTCTTACTATACTCTCCTCACCATAACTTGGCCCAGATTTTCGTCCTTTTGCAGCTTATTTCACCCGCACAGTGGTAGAATTAGCCAGTACTGTACTTGTGCATTTTGTCACAGCACTTCCTCATGACTAGCATCATCATCTAGTCTCATTGTAACAACTCAGCACTGAAGATGGGGAGATGGCAAGTTTAGGCCAAGTTAGAGTAAAATGAGTATAGCAGAGTTGAAGGAAAGGATTTAGAGTTAACCAGGAAGATATAATAGACACGATATTGAATGGTAATATATTTAATGGTAATATATCCAGCCATTATCCAGTCATTTATTGGGCAGTCGGGAGCGTAGGGGTCCTGGGCTAGGCTAGATTGTAAATTGGTGAAATATGAAAGATGAAGAGGACGAAAGAAGGATAGAAAGGTAGATAGATGGATAGATAAATAGATAGGTAGATAAAGAGAGAGAGAGAGAGAGAGAGAGAGAGAGAGAGCACCAAATCTTCCTCGCTCTATTCAGGACGGAGTGTAATTGTGTTGGACTCAAGTGGACTCGGCCATACATCCTCCCAGGGCACGGTTTTGAGAGAGAGAGAGAGAGAGAGAGAGAGAGAGAGAGAGAGAGAGAGAGAAGACTTGTTAATAAAAATGGAATGGTGAGTGAAAACAGAGTTGTGTGTGTGTGTGTGTGTGTGTGTGTGTGTGTGTGTGTGTGTGAGAGAGAGAGAGAGAGAGAGAGAGAACAGAAATTAATGTGGCGTACTTGGTTATGCAAGAGAAGAGAGAGGGGGAGAGTGAGTGAGTGAGTGACGGAGGGAGGGAGGGAGGGAGAGGGAAGGAGGGCTTAGTGGAGGAAGATTGGTACGAAGGAGAGGGAAGGACGGGAGAGAGGGAAGGGAGGGGAGAGAGGGAGGGAAGGAGGGAACGGAGGGGAAGATCACGTGAAGGAGGGGAGAAGAGGAGGAGGAAGGAGGATAGATAAGGTCACGGGACGGGGGGGGGGATGACTAAATGAAGAAAGAAAGAAAAAGAAAGAAAGAAAAGAAGGAATAAAGTAAGTAAGAAAAAGAATAAGATGTAATTTGGAAGAAGAACAAGTTAGAGGGAAGGTACTTAGAGAGAGAGAGAAAGAGAAAGAGAGAGAGAGAGGGAGGAGGTGTCACGGTGCAGGCGAAAAGAAAGGAGAAGAGCAAAGACGGAGGGAGAAGAGGGAAGGTTAGGAGGAAAGAAGAGTGGTGGAGAGAATGAGGGAGAGATTACAAAGAAGTGAGTGAGAGGAGGGAGGGGAGGAGGAAGGAAGGGAGGGAAGAACGAGAGAAGAAAGTCTAAGGTGTGGAGGGAAAGAATGACAGAGGTAAATTGGTCAAAGGGAGGAAAGAAAAAGGAAGAGAGATGAAGAAAGAGGGGGATGGAGGAGAAGGGGTATGGGTAGGGAGAGAGAAATGGAAGGAGAGAAGTGAAGAAGGAGGATGGAGGAGGAGGGAGAGGGGAAAGAGAGGGTAGTAAGAGACAGGAGGAATGACAGGGGGGGGGAGGGTAGGAGGGAGGAATGATGGAGGGGGGCAGGTGAGGGTAGAGGTGAGTTAAGTTATATATGGGCCTCTGTCATGGCACTGTATACACACACACACACACACACACACACACACACACACACACACACACACACACACACACGGTCACCTCTGTGCCTCATCTCAATCTCCCTTCACTTCATGTCACTCGTCTGTGTTTAGATATTTGACGGATTGTGTTGTCGGGGCCTGAATCCAGTCTTGAGAGAGAGAGAGAGAGAGAGAGAGAATTTGATTACGTGTATATTTGAGTTAGTGTTTGTATATATGTACGGAGCCGTGTGGAGTTTAGTGAAAGGAGTTGATGTATGTATGTATGTATGTATGTATGTATATATGTATGTGCGTGTGTGTGTTACCAGTGCCTTCGTGCTTCTCTTTATGACTAGTAATGTATGTTCAAGGCCTGTTGTGTGTGTGTGTGTGTGTGTGTGTGTGTGTGTGTGTGTGTGTGTGTGTTCCATAATGTGAAGTGGATGCGGTAGGTCGTGGGAGAGATTAAAGATTACACGAGATAGCGGATCACGTGCACGGTTCAGTTCTTCTCAAGGGTGTTCACCTCTATAACAGGCTTGTTCTCTGTTCTTGCTGGCCCCAGACGATTGTGTTCTGTTAAGTGGGTGTGTGGGGTGGGTGAGACAGATGGGGGGGGAGAGAGATAAAAAGAAGAGATAGTGGATTAAATGTGTGGTTCTATCTCTGCCATGTTTTTTTTTTTTTATTCTTTATTCCTGCTACTGTCATACGATTTTATTCATTTAAAAGTGTGTGTGTGTATGTGTGTGTGTGTGTGTGTGTGTGGATGGGACAGATGAGGGAGAGAGAAAAGAAGAGTAAGAATAGATAAGGGATCAAGTGAACTCTTCTGTTCTCCCTCGGATATTGACCTCTTTCTTACGGGCTTATTCCCTATTCTTTGTCAGACTCCTAATGATCTTACTCAGCTCAAAGGGGAAGAGATAAATGAGAGATAAGAGATAAAAGCCGATAATGGATCAAGCCTACGATTCTCTTCCTTTCTCAGATTTTATCGCCCGTTAATTCCCGCACAACCAGACGATTTTATTCAGCATGGGAGAGACGTCTTGTGTTAAGGGGGATTAAGTAAGACTGTCTAATCCCTCCCCCTCAAAAAAATTTCCCTGAAGCTTAATAAAATCGTCTGAAATTGGCAAGAATGAAATAAAATAAACCGCCATACTGTAGGGACTAAGGGAGAAATTATTAGTCACTCTTCCAATTTCCTTATTTTTTTTCTTTTTTTTTATTTGTAACGAGGATCAGGTGTCAGGTAATGAGTGCTTGTTATCAGCGCGTTGTTAAATTGCCACTTCAGCGCTTTTATCTCAGGTGTACCGTGTCTAGTAATTACCAGTCACGTTGCTAGTCCCCTATGTTTACATTAACGAAGGCAGCTGTGAGATGGGCAGGTGTGAGGTGATGCATGTTTTTACCTCCTTAGCAGTAATTTTTTAGTGTAACACCTGATTTCTCTAAACTCAGGTGTGCAAGTCCTGTAACTCTCTCTCTCTCTCTCTCTCTCTCTCTCTCTCTCTCTCTCTCTCTCTCTCTCTCTCTCAGTTTATATGTGCTGCTACCTGATGCATTATTTCATCTTAAGAGAGACAGGTCGTAGTGAATAGACTAGTGAACAAAATATCCCAGTTGAATAAAAACAAATGTTAACTAGAATAAATAATGAGAAAATGTGGTAGGAAATGTTAACGAGGAGCAGATGTGCGATAATTATTCTCACTTTACCTGTAATTAATTAGATTACCAGGTGAACTCTCGTAGCGCAGGTGTGCCATATTAACTGATAATTAAAACCAAATAATCTCCGTGTATAGCTCATTCCGCTTAACTGAGTGGAGATTTTCGTCCATTTGTAGCTTGTTTCCAGTAGCTCAGTGGCAGAATAGACAAAATTGCGGCTCTACACCCTTCCCATAGCACTTCTTCGTGACAGGCATCATATTCTGGTGTCAGTGTTATAGCTCAGCGGTCAGGATGGAGAGAGGCCAATTTGACTGCATAAGTGAACAGTGTGGTTAACTAAATGGCGAGCAGTTGGGAGGAGATGAATTTTTCCCTGTCGTGCTTTCGGCTTCACTCGTATTTCATTCCAGTTGATGCCAGACGATTTTATTCAGCTGCGAGTGAGTCATATTGGAGCCTGAGAGTGTTAATCATCTGCGTTCGTGTAGGTGGATGGCTAGTGGTTGGGAGGCGATTAATTACCTGGATTATGAGTGATATCGGATTTTTAAATGCTTTGTACTGTAGATGGACTCAGTATTTTTTTTTTTTTGGGGGGGGGAGTGACGTCATTTGTACTATTAATCATACTATATCCAGGTGATTTTTTTCAGCGTATTTTTTTTTTTTTTTTTTTTTTTTTTTTACAACCAGGGCGTATTTATTGAAATCACGGTTCCTGCTGGTGATTTTACTGACTTTAGGATTTTGTTTTTTTGTTTTTTGCACAGCTAAGGAGTGTTTGTGGTAATAATACTGTCTTCTTTTTTAACTGACAATACTCTTACGTTAACGTGACCCAGATTTTCGTCCCTTTGCATCTTATTTCACGTAGCCAGTGGAAGAAAAAGCCACTGTAACGGCTGTACATCATATCCTTGGTCCTTCTTCGTGACAGGCATCGTATTGTAGTGTTAATCAATGTCACTCCATAGTAATCAAGTTAGATAGGTGGCAGATATAGGCGAAGCTATAAGAGTATGGACTTTTTCTCAGGTTAGGGAATTATTTTTTTAACAACTACGGCGCTTTTTAGAACTAATTAAATGTCTGATAATAGCAAGAGGAAATAAAAGGACGTCAGGGTGTTTGAGGAGTTAATAAAGTACAGTAAAGCTTCTCTCTAATTGCTCTGACTCATCCACTCTTGACAGTAATATAGCGGTATGCGTTGATTAATAACCTTGGGTAGGGTAAGGGATTATGTTACAGCAGTGTGTGTGTGTGTGTGAGAGAGAGAGAGAGAGAGAGAGAGAGAACAGAGTGGAATGAGTTGGAGAAAGGGGAGGCTGTTGGTGGAGGACAGGGTGATATGGTGGCGATTCGTTTGTGGCCACTCCTTCCTGGATTGAAGCATTTGACTGCAGATGGATAGATAGACAGATAGATAGATAGGTAGGTAGGTAGATAGAAAGGTAGATAAATAGATAGAATCCATGTATAAGATAGCGTAATCTCTTGGTTAAATTCTTGACACACCCACGTGATTTTTAAAATTTCAGTGAGACTTTTTTTAGTGAAGGCGTCAGTGAAAGTTATATTGAAGTCCTTATTTCGAAATAGTCTCTGAAACTGAAAAAACCCGTCAGGAAAAGCACCATCAGAGTCCTTAATTCGAAAAGTTTCTCCTGAACTGGGTAAAGCTTTTTTTGAAGGTAGCAAGAGAATGGTATAAAGATTACGTGATGGGGGTAGAAGAGTGAGAGATAGTAAGAGATAGTTGTGGTACACCGCGAGACGATGCCATGCCAGGGAGAAGGGGGGGGGTGATTTAGGAGAGTGGGGGGCAGTGGGGGGGAAGTCATTTTTAGCTAGACGAGGGAGGGGGGGTGAGTTCCGAGAGGTGAAGGTAAATTGGGTATAGGGGATGTGATGTACTGTTTTTGCTGCACACTGTTCTGTTTCTTATGTTTCTCTCTCTCTCTCTCTCTCTCTCTCTCTCTCTCTCTCTCTCTCTCTCTCTCTCTCTCTCTCTCTCTCTCCCCTTTATGTATCCAGGTCGAGTCCAGTCAGTTTTACACACAGCAGATACCGTAACAGCCTCACATGTCACCAATTCGACACTCATCCCCACCGTCCATTCTTATACGCTGGGACTCTCACTTAGGCGTGGTGCCAGGGGGGTATTTTTATAACATGTCAGTGGGTCTTGTGAAGGATTTGCTATGACTCTTCAAACGAAACCAAAAGTCCTTCAGAATGTTCCCAGTCTAAGCTGGGATAAGTGTCATGTCCTTTCCAGCGGCAGTCCCAACACTTTACCACTTGGCCAGCAGTTTATCTCCATTTTCCTGCACGCATTTCTCACACTTTCTCCATTTTCCTTCCTGCACTTCGCACATTTACACTCGGACTTACACATTTACAATCCCACTTCTGCCTGCCTTACACCAATACCTCATATCTTTATACATCCCTGCTGCACACATTTACATCTCTGCCTACACTACATCACCATCTACACCTCTTTTACACTTCCCTATCCAACACATTTACACTCCATTCGTGCAGTATACCACTATCTACACTTCACATATTTACACTTATCTCTGTTCGTCTTTAACATTTATGCCACTTCACACATTTCCACTTCCCTGCCTCCTCTTTCCAGCTCCTGTAAACTCACTGTCACGGATGGTCTGGTCTATGTTGTTTGGCTTTCCCTGGCATTCTTTCCTCTCACTGATCTTTACACTGTTAGACTTGCTAGTTTCCTGTTGAAGTGCGCATGTCCTGTTGAATTAGTTCTTATTTGCAAACTGTTATTTTGATCCACTATTTCCCATGCCCACTTGTGTATCGCAAATCATATCACATACATTTCTTTTCTTCCCTTTTTTTTAATACAATTTATAGCATGCACATTTTTAAAGAGGTAAAATTTCTCACAACTTTACTAATATGTAGCTAATGTATTTTTCCTTTATTTTTCATTTTCTTTTGCCCCTGTTTCTGTGAGCGCTCCTTATATAAATCAATCCACTCATTTTTTTCCCCACCATTCTTTTTCCTGTATATGCCGGCACTTTTTGTTACTACCAGTGTGTCAGGAATGCAGACTAAACAAACCTTTTTCATTTTTCCAATTTGTCCACCATGTTTTTTTCTTTCCCTTTTTTCCTCACTGACTGGGACGTTTTTCATTTTTCCTTTTCGTCCACCATATTTTTTTTTTCTGTAATTTTTTTCTCACTGGCTGGAACATTTTTATTTTTCCAATTTGCACCAATTTTTTTTCTTTTCCTCTTCATTTTTTCTTTTTTTCCCCCCCCTCACTGTTTGGGTGTAGTGTAGTGTAGTGTAGTGTGTGGGACGGTGTGAGGTGTGGGCAGGCAGCGTCACAGTGATGGCCGCCACGTTCCGTCACCGAGTCCTGAAGTCACCAATTTCTATTATGGGCACACCGGTCACTCCACACCACTCTTGCCCCGGTGTACCTGTTGGGGTGTAGGTGTCTGGTGTGTCTGGTGTTGTGTTGGGGTGTATGTGTGGCTGTGGTTGTGGTGGATGTTGGGGTGTATGTGTGGCTGTGGTTGTGGTGGATGTTGGGGTGTATGTGTGGCTGTGGTTGTGGTGGATGTTGGGGTGTATGTGTGGTTGTGTTTGGTGTTATGTGTTGAAGAAATGTGGTTTGGACTGTGGGTGTGGTTTTCGTGTAGGTGTGGGTGTGGGGGTGCGGTCGTGGTTGTTGTGGGTGGTGTGGGTGTGGAGGTGTAACTGTATTTTGTGGGAAGTATAGATGTGGGTGTGAGGTTATGGTTGTAATAGCTGTGGTAGGTAAGGTGTGGGTGTGGGGATGTGGCTATGATAGTTTTTTAGGTTTAGATTTAGGTGTGGGTGTGGGGTGTGGTTGTGGTAGTTACAGTAGTTGTGGTAGGTAGTGTGGGTGTCGAGGTTGTTGTTGGTGTGGCGGTGAAGTTGTGCTTGTAACTGCAGTAGATTTGAGGTTGTAGCTGTGGCACTGACGATGATGATTGCTGATGTGAAGGTGTGATTGTGGTTGTTGTAGCTCTGATCGTATGAGGTGAAGGGGTCAGTTGAGTTGTGTTCAGTTGTTTGGTAATTGTGTTTGTAAGAGTTGGATTGTGACGGTGGTAAGTTGTCATTGTGACTGGTAGCGATTGGTTGAGGGACTGGGTTACATTCGATTGTGGCAGTGGTATGTTGTAGTTGTTGTTAGAGAGATATTGAGATAAATGTACTCGAAGGTTAAATAGAGAAGGTATTTGTAAACAGGATAAGATAGTGATGACTTAAGTTTGGAGGTGCTACAAACGTTATGGCAGTGGCGTTTCGTTTGCAGATGCGTTGCTTAGAAGAAAAGCTGGCCATGTGTTTTGGATTTGTGTGTACACTGGAGGCATGTTTGGTTGGCCTGACGCAGTGGCTGTTGAGATATTTAAACCTTGGGCAGATGAACATGAGTTGGTAGTAGCCGTAATCGTGTTAGCAAAGTCTGTTATCGCTTAAAAATAGCAGTGGATAAGCACAGTACTGTATAGGATTTGTGGGCAGTGATATTTAGGAATGGGGACGAGTATTTTGATTACGGTACGAGGGGGGTTAGTGATATGACAGGGGGAAGTGATTTAGTTAGCGAGGTGGCCAGAATTTGTGCTGTGATTTGTAGTGTTGCGAGGTGTTTATGATCAGAATTTGTGTTGCAATTTGTAGTGTTGCTGTGTGCCCTGGTTTACCTCTCACCCTAAAGGCAGCTGCCCAACACTACCTCCTCTACACTAGTGACAGAAGGCAGGGAAGAGGGCGGGCATGACAGGGGAAACGGGGGGGCGGGAACGGGGGGGGGGGAAGCTAGGGGGGGTCAGAGGGGAAAGAAAGAAAGGAAGGAGGTGGGGAGAGAGAAGGGAAAGAGGGAGGAGGGTTGTTAGAAAGGGAAAAGAAGTGAGGGAGATGGGAAGAGAGAAGGGTTGGAGGGAGGGGAGCTGTCAAGAAAAAGTGGACGAGATAAAAGAAAAAAAAAAGGGGAGGAGGGAAGGGAAGGAAGAATGAGCGTGTTAATATGAGGGGAGAGGGGACAGAGTGGAGTGAGGGGTGCAGAGGGGAAAAGAAGAGGAAATGGGACGAGGGCTGTTAAAAGGGGGCAGAGGAGAAATAAGAGGGGGAGAGGCTGAGGGAGGGGCTAGGGGGCGGAGGGGAGAGGAGGGACGGAGATAAGGAAAGGAAAGGGAAGGGGAGAGGAGAGAAAAAAAAAAAAAAAGTAAAAGAGGTGGAAGAATTAGAGGCAGGAGGGAGAGGGAGGAAATACTGTAGATACATGGGATAATGGAAATCGCGAAGAAAGTATAGGAGAGAAGGAAGGAGGAAGGAAAAAGGGAGAGGGAAGGAAAATTGGAGACAGGATTGGGTGAGAGAGGGAAAGAGTAGGAAAGGTAGGCAGGAGGCAAGGGAAGTAAGACTATGAGGTAGGAAGGAAAAGAAGGAAATGGAGGGGAGACTGAAGGAGAAAGGGAGGAGGGAGAGAGGAGTAATACGACAAGGATGAAGGATATCAGAAGAAGTGGAAGCAGGAAGTGGGGAAGAGGCTGGAGGGGGTGAGGGAATGGAGGATGGAAGGCAGAGGGATGTAATAATGTGGGAGGTGAGGAGAAAGGAACGATGGAGAGGGAAGGAATGGAGGAAGGAAATATGTACTGGAAAGGATGAAGGAGGTGGAAGAAGAGGGAGAAAGGAGGAGGAAGGAAAGGGTGAGAGAAACAGTGAAATGGAGGTATGTTTGAAATGTTGTAGAGAGAAAATACGGGAGGAGATTAGAAGGGCAGGGAAAGGAGGAAGTTATGCTAGGTATGAGGTGGGAGGATTGAAAGGAAGGAAAGAGAAGAACAGGAAGAGAAGGAAGGGAGGAGAGTGGGAGAGAAAGAGCCGAGGAAGGGAGGAAGGGGGGAGGTAGCTGGAAAAAAGAATGGGAAAGAGAGAGGGGAAAAAAAGAGAGGTGAAAGGTGTGTGTGAGAGAGAGAGAGAGAGAGCTCTGCCATGACGGAAGATGATACAACCCCCCCCTCCCTTTTCCCCTTACCTTCGTACCCCCACGCTCTCTCTCTCTCTCTCTCTTTCTCATCATAATTCATCCCTCTGTTATCCCCTTCATTTCTCTTCCTTTACCACCACCACCACCACCAGTTCCACTGCCCTCATTTCTCCCCCTTTTCGCCTTTTTTTTTTTTTTTTTTTTTTCTGACAGGTGTATCTTAAGACGAAATACGACTTAGTGTAGTGCATCACTCTGGAGGAAAAAAAAAAGTCAGAAAAAGGTGAGGAGAGGTGGAAGATCAGGAAAAGGGAAAAAATAAAGAAAAGTCCCTCGCAAAGTGGTTCGTAACATTTTCTTTTCTTTTTTTTCGTCCGTTTTCTGTTTGTATAGATTTTTTCGTATTTGTGTTGATTCCTGTATTTTGGGGGTTGTTATCACTGTTTTCCTTGTCCTGGTAACCTGAGTGATTTTTATACAGTAATTACCGGTATTTCTATGTGCGAGAATTTACTTACCTCTGTTGATTCGGTAATGCAATATAAGACATCGTATTTTCAGTTCACGGTGATGGTATTGTTTGGAGTTATTAGAGATGATATTATTTGGAGGTAAATAGAGATGGTATTATTTGTAGTTAATAGAGATGGTATTATGTGGAGTTAATAGAGATGGTATTATTTGGACTTAATAGAGATGGTATTATTTGGACTTAATAGAGATGGTATTTTGTGGAGTTAATAGAGATGGTAGCCTATTATTTGGAGATAGACGATTTTAATTCCCTTCATCATTAGCGTTGTCCCTCGTAAGGTGAATAAAATCGTTGCTGGTAGAAATGATTAAAAACAGAGCTCGTCCAGGTAGTGAAATGGTTAGTTCAGTTTGTGTGTTAGGAGTCAGTTCAGTTTCGTGTCTGGATTTAATGAAACTCGCTCGTTCTCAGTAACCTTCTCCACGGTTTGGGTGTAGCCTGTGTGTGGAAAGGTTAGGCAAGGTATTTCTGTGGGTCTGCTGTAGATGAGTGTGGTGTAAGGGAATTTTGTGTGGCATGAGAATAAATGTGGATGGTTGGAATTTTGTGTGGCATGAGAATAAATGTGGATGGTTGGAATTTTGTGTGGCATGAGAATAAATGTGGATGGTTGGAATTTTGTGTGGCATGAGAATAAATGTGGATGGTTGATACTTGCTGCTATTCTTACGGTCTGACAGAGGTGCGTTGGTGAGAGTGAGTGGTCATAGGCAGAAAAGGTGGCGTTTCATATATATATATATATATATATATATATATATATATATATATCTGTATGGAGGTATTTAAGTAAGTTAATCGTAACGGAGGAGCCTAAGGTGTTCCCAGAAGCAGTGATGGTGCTGATGTGGCAAGAGGAGCTTTGGTAACACCGCTGATTAGCTCATCTGGGTGTGAGGGTGGTGGTGGTGGTGGTGGAAAGTGTATTGTGATGGCCAGGGTGTAATTTTAGGATAGGTATTTCGAGGTCGCTCATTAGTTCCTTTACACCATCTGCAAACCATGTCAAAACCTGGTGAGATCTTGCAAAACCAACCAGTAAATTTAAACCACGAAATTTCAAAGACACCATTTAATGTTTTACTCTTTCTACTTCCAGACGATTATTACCCCTCCTGGCAGAGACTTCAGATGGGTGGGGGGGGGGTTAGAGTCCTTATTAACCCCTTCGCCAAATGAGTTTATAAAATCGTCTGAAGATAATAATAATTAAAAAAAAAGTATTGAAAGGGTTAAATATTAAAACTTAGACCCCCCCAAAAATCTGTGGTTTTAAAGGGGTCTGAATCTCGCTCTATGAGTTTGGAACCCCAAGAGTGTAAAGGAATTTTTGACCGTGAGTGTACGTGTGGATTTCCTGGCATACTTTGCCTCATTAGTATTAAATTATAGTGTAGTCTGTAATTACCGCATACTGGATGTGACAATGGTAGTGATAGAAATGTGGAAATTGAGGGGTATTGTGTGTGTGTGTGTGTGTGTGTGTGGGGACCAACTGGTAACCTTCCCGCCTGGTACGATGGGGCTCCAGGGCTGAGGAAGAAAGGGTGGGTGGGAGGGTGGGTGGAGGGGAGACAGTAAGATGGAGGGGGTGGAGGTATTGAGCGTGGGAGGGATGGGGAGTGGGGAGGGGCGGGGAGGAAAGACAGTAAAGTGGGTGGTGGATAAATAAAATCGTCTGGAGTTAGTGTGGATAAAATAATGATTAAGTTTATTGGGCTGAAGGGAATTAAAGTTATATAGTATTGTGTAGCGTGATTGAGAACAGGACATGCTGGGGGTGGGTGGGTGGGTGGATGGATGGGTAGCTGGGTAAATGAGGATGGGTGAGATCTAGTAGTAGGTGTGTGTGTGTGTGTGTGTGTGTGTGTGTGCGCTCAGTGGACAGGGTAATGAGGAAGGTGGGGGGGGGAGTAACGGTAGTAACGGTAATGAGAGAGAGAGGAGTGGGGGGGAGAGGTGGTGTTGGGGATATGTAGGTGATGGGGATGGCTGCAGAGAGGAGGGGTTGCTAATGAGAGAGGAGGCTGGGGAGACGGGGGTGAGGTTGAGGAGTTGAGGTTTGCGTATTGGCCCGGCATTTAGGGAGTGTCAGATAGCTGGGGGGGAGAGGGAGTAATTGGTAGAGACCTGAATGGGGAGAGGGTGAAAGATGGGAATTTGCGTGTTGGGGAGGTGTGTGGAGAAGTCGGGAAAAAAAAGTAACTGGGGGTAACTGACACAAATCAAGGTGGGGATGGTTCGGGTGAAATTGGTGGGGAGAAAGTGAAGGTTTGGTGTTTACATATTGTTGAGGAACTGTGAAATACGTAGGGGAATTGATGGAAATTAAGGTAAGACGGTAATAAAGGTAATGTGAGTGAGTAGACGTAAAGGATGGAAAGGTTGTGAGGCGAAGGAGGAATTAAGCAGGGGAGGGGAAGAAGTGTGTGAAGAAAGAGGAAGAAGGTGAGGTGGAGGTAGGGAGACATGCAAGCAGCGAAGATGTGTTCAGGAAGATGCATGAGAAAAATGTGTTGACGGAAGAAATTAAAACAGAAACGTTTGCTGTGCCAATATGTCTGTCACCCGTCGAATCATTGTCAGTATTTAACGCCTCTAATTTGTGTGCCTAATTGATCTGAAGCATACTGGTGCATTCAGGGGCAAGTATTCGGAAAATCACAACAAGGGTGGCGTTTGTTTTGAATTTACAGTGCCGTAAATTGTTAGAAAGGAAGTATTATACACACGTAAGAAAATGTTGTCTTTTTCCAGCATATACGTGTGTACAAAAAGGGAAGGCCGAAGAGGAGGTGGGTGGGATTGTGTGAATGAAGATTTGAGGAAGAAATGGGGCTGACGGGGGAAGAGGCGCAGGACATAACTATAGTAACGATTGGTCAAACACGTCGACCCCATGTAAAAGTGTGAAAAGATGGAATATAGAGAAGGGGGTATGGGTAAAATTGTTTGAAGGAGTTAAGTGTTCACAGTTTCTAGGTCGGCGACAGGCACACCAAAATTGCTGAAGTTGTCCCATCACTGTTTACTCAGGGTTTCTTAGGGAGGAGGTGGTACAAGGAAGTGGAAATGAAGCGGTGGTAGGAAGTGGCTGGATAAAAACACAAGAGAAAGATGTAAATTTTATATGATTTTTTTGTATGGTATAACATGCAGTGAAGGAAAGGATAAAACTGTCAGCGGTGTTTGGTTAAATTTAATGCAGCAGCGAAAAAAAAAAAAATGCATTATAATCTGAAAAGAAGTAGGGTAAAAAAAAAAATTATGTATGCAAAGAAACATTGTGTACGGTACGTTGAGGCAAGGTTGAACAAAGTAGCCCAGCAGAGTTGTTGGATGAACTAACGTGAGCTGGAGAGGTGAAGTTTGTAATTTATGGTCACGCAGAGTGCAACAAACAATTCCATTCTTGATTAGCAAGGGCACGGCAACATGGCTGGGTGGGTGAGCGGTTAGGTAAAGAAGTAACATTTCTCCACAGTTTAGTTCAAGAACTGTAAAACGCTTACGTCATTTTGTGAAAAGTGTGTGTGTGTATGTGTGTGTGTGTGTGTGTGTGTGTGTGTGTGTGTGTGTGTGTGTGTGTGTGTGTGTGTGTGTGTGTGTTTACTCGTATGTGTATGCATGTGTGTTGCGTGCGAGGAGGAGGCAGGGGGAGGAAGAGGCAAATAGAGAAGGAGGAGGCAAGGGGAGAAAGAGGCAAGAAGAGTAGTTGGAGGCAAAAATAGAGGCAGATTGTAGGGGGTGGGGAGGCTGGAGCAGATGGGGAAAGGAGGTTGAGACAGAACAGATGTAGGTAAGTCGGTGAAACTCGGCAGTAACCTCTTCACAACGAGACGCCCATTCTTCAGCTGGGTAAAAAAAAAAAAGAAACGAAAAGAAAATCGTCTGGAGGAAGCAGGAATGTAATAAAGCGTCAATGTACGTTGGGGTTAATAATGGAGATTGAGGAGATTGTTACTGATCCTTCACTACGAGGGGCCCAGTGAATAAAATCATCTGCTTTTAGTACGGATGGAATAATAAAGAGGAACATTATACTTAGGGTTGGATGAAAAAGTGTTCCCAACTCCTTTGCACGACGGGATCCTTTCTAAGCTGAATCAAGTCGTCTATAGTTTTTTCACTTCAAATAGGCGAAAAAATACCATCACCCAGTCTTGATTTCCGAGTTGTAAACAATAGGTTGACACTAGAATATGATACAGTACTAGTAGTCACGAGGAAGTACAATGGAAAGGATTTAGAGCCGAAGTATCTCATTCTGCCACTGAGCTACTGAAAATAAGTTGCCGTAGGTCGAAAACTGCGTATACTTCTTTCACATTAACTTGGCTTAAAATTACCCTTCGTCATTGATGACTTTTATGGATAGACTAACACTAGAAAATTATACCAGTCATGAAGAAGTTATCTAGGAAGAATGTAGAGCCGTAGTATTGTCCGATTCTGCCACTGAACTACGTGAAAAACACTGGAAAAGGACGAAACTCTGGGCCAAGTTAAGGTGAAACGAGTATAGGTAAAGTGAAGGAACCGCAGTTACAACATAACAGATGAAAAAAGCGTCATTGTACGTGAGGGGTGAATGGAGAGTGTTTTTCATTCTTTTATGGAGAGATTCGTCCTAACATGAACTAAAATATCGCCTAGTTTGGGACAGACTAAATTTTAAATGCGTCTTGTGGAACAGAGTAAGGATTGAGAGATAAAAGATGTGGGTACTAATGACAAACATGGAAAAAGTAGGGGATGTTAGGTTGGGGGGAGGGGGAAGACAGACGGGAGGGGGGAGGGAGATGAAGGGGAGATGAGAGAGGGAGGTGAGGGTGGAGGGGGTGTTGGAGGAAAGAGGGAAGGTGAAGGACGTTAGTTGGAGGGACGGGGAGGGGAAGGGTAAAGATGGAGGAGAGGGGAGGAGGGTAAGGTGGAAGATGTAAGGCAGAGGTTTGGAAAAAGGAGGAGGGGAGGCGGAGGGGAGGGGGGAAAAATCTGCATCGCCATGAAGTATAATTGCTTTGTTTGTGCGAAGTGGGCGGGGGGGCGGGGACAGTTGGTGTGGATGGGGGAGGATGCAGTGCAGGGGTGGGTGGAGACGAAGAGAGGGGGGAAAGGGGTGGGGGAAGAGAAGGGGAAGTAGTGGGTGATGGGGAGGGCTTGGGAGAAGGAGAGAAGAGGATGCAGTGAAGAGGTGCATGGAGATGAATGATAGACAAAAATTGCTAATGAAGAAATGGAGCAGTGTGATTGTTCTCGTCCTTTATACTCGTCTTTTTTTTTTTTTTCTTATTTTGAATCGTACCAACCCATTTATTTACCGTGGAAATATGGAGAACAAAAACTGGAATGGGAAACACTTGAAAGAAAGGAGAGAAATGCAAGCTGAAAGTGGCATTATATTTTTCCTAACCTTTTCCTAACCCTCCCAAGATTTTACCGCTGAGGACTCCACGGGGAGGGAGGACGAGGAGGGTTGAGGCATAAGGTGGGTGGCGTGGAGGTAAAAAATAGAGTCGGAGGGAGGTAATGGAAGGAGGGGAGAGAAAAGGGGGGAGGAGGGGAGATAAATGAGTGCTTGTCACGCTTGGAGGTAAACTGGGGTGGGGTGTATTGAGAGGGAAGGGGGAGGGAGGGAGGAAAGCAGGGAAGGAGAAAGGGTGAAGAGAAAGTCCAAGGGCCAGCTTTCTCGTTGCCACAGATTTCGTAACACCTCATCCACAGCGATTTATTTTGTTTATTACACCCCTAATCCTCAAGACTGTAATTGTTGCACACTATATTGATAACAAAAGGATGTAAAGGACACGTAGGAGGGAAGTTACAAGGGATTATATTGAACTTAAGCGTAGCACTCCATCCTCAGCGATATGTTTTGCACATTACACTTTGATACCCTTTTTTTCGCTAATGCTCTTTTCATTTTAACTTGGCTTAAAACTGACACCTCGTGATCTTGAATGCTGAGCTGTGGCAATAGATTAACAGTAGAGTACGATGCTAGTCACGAAGAAGCGTTGTGGAAAGGATGTAGAGCCGTATTATTATTCAGCCATCATGGAGCTACGTGAAATAAGCTGCAAAAGACAAAAATCTGAACCAACTTAAGGTGAAGAGAGTATAGAGATGCCAACTTTGTCGATACTAAAAACAAATACAGATAACATACAGAAGAATGTTAATATAAATAGCAAAATAAATAACAATAAATAGGAAAATAAACTGGCAAAGAAAAGTGCTATGTGGTCGTAAGCTAGCGTGAAACAAGAATAAATGATAACGAATTTAGAAGGAAAAGGGACGCCGGTACACACATGCGCAGTAGCAAGGCGCTGAGGTCACCTGCTAATAATGTCTTGTACTAGGACCGGTGTCGAGAATAATGGGTCCGGTAATGAAGTACGCGTTTTGTATGACATGGAAGAGAGAGAGAGAGAGAGAGAGAGAGAGAGAGTGTCCTGTTAGTTTTTTTTATTTTTTTCTTACGTTATTCAGATTTAGTCAATACTTAGCAAATCTAGAATAGCATGCTACTTTCCTCTGCTGAATACTCGAATCAGGAAGAGCAGCGGTAAGAAAAAACAGGTTAATTAGAGCAGCAAATCCATACTCCTGAGGGACACCTGTAATCGGTAAGTTTCTCTCTCTGTCTGTCTGTCTGTCTCTGTCTCTCTCTGTCTCTGTCTGTCTGTCTCTCTCTCTCTCTCTCGTGAAAATGAGAGAGAGAGAGAGAGAGGCGCCATAGAAAAAATAGACCCACCGTACAGTAGATGTCATGTAGAAAACGGGAGTTGGGGGGAGAGGGCAAGGGGGACTGAGGAGAATAAATAAGATGCGGGAAGGGTAGGCTAAAAAAAAAAATAAAAAAAGGGAAAGAGAGAGTGAGAATAAGGAAGAGGGGGGAGAGGAGGAGGAAGAGGATACATGAGAGGAGCAAGGAAAAATAATAATGGGGAGGGGGAGATGAAGAGGGAAGGAGGTAGGAGAAAATGTTAAAGGTAGAGGAAAAATAGTGAGGATGAAGAGGGAAGGAGGTAGGAGAAAATGTTAAAGGTAGAGGAAAAATAGTGAGGATGAAGAGGGAGTAAAAGGGAGGCAGAAAAAAAAGTGACATAGAGAAAGTGGAACGATGGAGAGAGAAAAATGGGAGACAATATCAGATAAGAACATAAAGATAAAAAATAAGTAATAGACGAAGATAATTATACTTATCATGCTGTGGAAGATTAATCAAGTGTTATGCGGCATTGAGAGAGAGAGAGAGAGAGAGAGAGAGGAATAGGAAGGGTAGGGGAGGGGAGGGAAAGGAAAGGAAGGGATTGAGAAGGAGGAGAGGGGAAAGGGGGAGGGATTGAGCTGCAGTGGAGGGGCTGGGAGGAGAGGGGGTAATGAGATGAGGGAAGGGGAAGAGAAATCAGGGGAGGAGAGAGGGAGGAAGGGCCTTGCTGGAAAATATAAATAAAAAAGGGAGCGGAGGTAGGGAGAGCTTGAGGAAGAGAGAGGGAGGATGTTGGAGTGGTAATCAGTGGAGGGATAAAAACAGTTGATAGATGGGTAGATAGATAAATAGAGAGTGGGGGGCAAGCTGGCATTACGGTATCAGAGTAGCCGAGCTAAATGTGGACCTGCTCTTGGCTTACCACACCATATGACAGAGAGAGAGAGAGAGAGAGAGAGAGGTAGCATTGTCAGTGGCTCTAATTCTCTTTCATAACCCATCTTCATGCTTTAGAGAACAACATGAATATCCAGTTTCATTCAGTGTTTGGCTGAAGTGCTAAACAAAGACCATAAGTTAACTTGTCAAATGCAGTAAATTTGCTTTAGACATTGCACATGAACATCTAGCTGCCACGTGAACTTTAGTTTGTGATAAAAGGACTTGAAAATATATCCAACTGATGTACCGTATATTTACTAGCCATGGAATACTTTATTTGGATTTCGTCTGATCATGTTACCTGTCCCCGTCCCGGAGGGGCACGGGAGCGGGTATTGTTTTCACATGATTTGTCTGTCTGTCTGCTTGTGTCTCTGTCTGTCTGTCTGTTAACAATTCACGCGAAAACTACTGGTGCAGTTTTGACTAAAATTACAGGGATGATGGGCTTTGACCTTCCGATCACCTGATTAAATTTTGGGCCAAATTATGCCCAGGCTGTAGGCCAAAAAATGTTAAAAAGTATTTAAAGAATCGTTCTTTTCGCCGTAACTCCGTTCAGATTCGTCATATCGACATGAAATCAAAACCTAAATGTGCGTCTTTCAAATCTGCATCCTATAACATGCCTCATTACATCAGGGGGGGTGGTCCCCCCAGTTAGCGGTAGGGGGGTCAGTGTCAGGTGGGTCGGGTTTAAAATTTCTAATGGGCATGAAATTATCAGTTTTCACCTTATTTTCTCCAAATCTGGTGTGTGACATCTTTGAGTAGATATCCTGTTGTGTTTATACGTCAGCTCTGAAAATGACTGCCGGGGACGGGTTTGCTGTGCCTTGGCACCGCTTCTAGGGATTACTATTTTTTTAACTGTGCGTGAAGAATCTCTGTAGACCAGCAACAGTAGTAGTAGTAGTAGCAGTAGCAGCAGTAGTAGTAGTAGTAGTAGTAGTAGTAGTTGTTGTTGTTGTTGTTGTTATAGCCCCAGGTTCATCTGTAACATGAATCAGGTGGACTGCAGACAGAGGTTGCCTTTCTCCGTCAGTCCACCATGCTCCATCTAGGGAATAGAGAAATAGTTGGGGATATTTGTATAGGGTAACCAGGCAGTTGAGCCGACTATAGCAGTGCCACCGCATGAAGGCGTCTCTCTCCAGCACCATATAGTTTGAAACAGCTAAGTATCTGGTAAATTATATTTTTCAGTTATTTAAGTTTGACCGCACCACAGAAATCGTAGTCCACCGGGAAATAGAAAAGTATCCCTGTGAACGAAGTATCCCTTCCATTTTCTCTATACGGAAAAGAAAATGATCGCGTCTTACAGGGTTGATATAATTGCTGCGACGTGGTTGCAGGATATTGTTTCTTGATTTTGCCCGTATGTACAGGTAGTCTTGGAAACTAACCTTATCACTCCTAACACCCTTTCACAAGGACTGCAATGCTGTATACACTGAACATTCAACGTTTAGCTTAGTGGTTAACTGTGGAAGGTTGTGAGAATGATTGTGTTGTGTTGCTGATGGTGGTGGTATGTTGTAAGAGTACGGTTAATGTTGCGGTCGACTGGTCTCACGGCCAGATGAGTTTCACCAGTGCTTTGACCACTCACTCGCATCGCACACTGATTGGGTAGTATACAGTAATTTTGATTGATTGTAGTTATGCCGTGCCACATTTTGCGTTAGCGTATGTAATGAAATGTAAAACATCGGAGACTGAGTAGGTAAATGAAACCACTTGATTGTACTGGTAGGCTGCATAAGCCACTGTGTATTCGTAGAATATTTACCAGTTCGATGGTCAATGATACTTTTATTGCCACAACAGGCCCGTAGTCAGACTTTTCGAGGATGAAGGGGGTCATTTCCTGCTGAATGTACTGCTGCCGGCAGATCAAAGGTCAGCTGCATGCTTGCATTGGTCTGGGTGCCTGCATAAGCGACGTTGAGAAGGAGTGCAAAACTTTTGAATAACGGAGAGTGTCTCATTTTGCACTGATAAAAAAAATAAAAACAGCATGAGAAAGTGCATCTTAGTCAGGGGTGGAGGGGTCGTCAGACCCTCTCCACTCCCCTACCCCCCCGAACGGGCCATCATAATTGCAAACATTGCATTTCCTTACTCAGATCAGTAATGAGTAACAACATTACACATGTAAGTTTTTAATAATATGGGTTGAAGTTTAATGTCAGTTTGGTTATCACAGAACACATTATCCTAAGTGAAAAATTTTACTGCATATACGGTAATGATACTATAAGTAGTATTTAGTAACATTAATAATCGTATGGAACAAAATACTTGTGACTAGCATATATATATATATATATATATATATATATATATATATATATATATATATATATATATATATATATATTGTGACTAGCATATATATATATATATATATATATATATATATAAACTTTCATCTGGATAAGAAACAATATACTCCATTTGTGTCCTGAACGTTGACAACAGTGTGTCATGGGGTGGTGCCATAATCATGACTCACTGGGCGGTGATAGATTAAGTGCCATAACATGGCTCTTGGTACGGCGTTCAGAATAAAGGCTTCGTTCTGTGTGTGTGTGTGTGTGTGTGTGTGTGTGTGTGTGTGTGTGTGTGTGTATCACCCGTTCGTCAGCAGAATGTTAACACAGGTTGGCTCCCTTGTCGGTGAGGTCCGTAGGTGAGGGTTTGTGATTTGTGTTGTGGGGAGAGAGAGAGAGAGAGAGAGAGAGAGAGAGAGAGAGAGAGAGAGAGAGATGCTTGAACTGAACAGAGGGTGTTAGGAGCTCCTAGAAGCAGGACACATGGAAGGAAATATAACGTATACATAATTGTTCTCTGAAATGTAATTCATCGGCATCTCTTCAGATCAGAGAGAGAGAGAGAGAGAGAGAATCCAAGCAATGTCATTCCTCGATCATTCCCCTTGGACGGTTTGTTTTCAGCCAAAGGTCAGCTTGCTTAAATGACCCCATAATTCTTCTTCTTCTTCTTCTTCTTATTATTATTATTATTATACCCACCTTCAACGTGCCTGGTGTTTGGGTGTGCTCAGTGAACATATCAACAAAGGGTAAGATGCAAGAAAGCGTTCAGTGCAGAGACGAAACAGCCTCTTAAACTGTCAGATAGCTGAGACCAAGATGTGAAAGCCATGAAAGTTATACCACACGACGCCAACAGTCCTAGAAGATTGCATTTAGATTCACGTGTTTTACTGTAACTGGCGGTAGACACAAAACGAGGCGTCGCTTTCGTACGAGGCTGGTATGTTAATTGTCTCTGCCTTATAAAATGAACCCTGGCCGTTAGTAAGCTCTTAAAATATTTAGCACACGCACAGGACTTTCCCGTGTGTGTGTGTGTGTGTGTGTGTGTATTCAGGCACAGATCGCACCACAAACACGTCTGGAATGTGACTGGTGGGCGGAGATATACAGGTTCTGAGCGTGGCCAGACCCCAGCAATACATCAGTGACGGTAATGCACGGAATGAGAACAAAGAAATGCACTTGCTTCCACCCCAAGATTCTGGTTTGGGTACAGTAAAAATAAGTAAATAAATAAATAAAATATAGATCCACCACTTTACTATAAATAACGGGACAGTGAGCAGTGACTTTCGAATTTCAGTGATACAGTCATCGGATTCAGCAGACTTTTCAAAACATTATGTAAGATTTTCATATTTGTTTCGACTAAAAAGTGGATCATTATTATTGTCCCCGGCTGTGTGGAAATACTGTACTTAGTCCACGTTAACTAGGCTTGTGCTATCTCTGTTTTGAATACTGAGTTGTAATAAATGATCAATACTAGAATACGATGCTAGTCACGAAGATGTGCTATGAAAAGGATGGTAGAGCCGTAGTGTTGTTCTGCTACTGACCTACGCGTAAGTGGCAGCAAAACGACGCAAATCTCCACTAAGTAAAAAATTCCGATCTATAGAATATGATGTAGCGTGCAGGAGGTTGATGGTAAAGCCAGAGAGGTAGACACGGAGACAGTTGGTGGAAGGGTGGGACAGACAGAGATAAACAGGGAGACAGTCAAGTGGTGGCAGAGTGTGGCAGAGAGATAGAGGGGGAGGGAGACAGGAGGTGGCAGAGTGGGACATACAGAGAGATAGACAGACAGGTAGTGGCATCAGAGTGCATTCCACCACTCTAACCACCCCACCATACCTCACGCTCTGTCCCGCCTCATAAAACTCATGGTAGAGTGATCCCAGGGCAGAGTAGGGGCTGTCCTCACATTTTTTATTTATTTATTATTAGCTTAAGTTGCGTATTAGATTATCTGTTTACGTTTTTGTCGCCACGCGTACAGGTACAAAACTAGTGAGTATAAAAGTGGAGAGAGAGAGAGAGAGAGAGAGAGAGAGAGAGAGAGAGAATTTCAGTCCGAGGCAGATTTGTGTACCGTAGAAAGTATGATGCTCAGTAAATCACTCATATATCCCCAGGCCTCGTCATCACAAATATACAATACCATACACCGGCTGCAGTGCTGAGAGTTATGTTGGTTGAGAATGCGAGGATGAGAGGAAATGTTTTAAAAGAGTTCAGTGGAGAGAACGTGGCTACAATGGGAAAGTATATTTTTCATGGTGATGAGGTTTTGAATAGATGTGTGGCCCATTTCGTTGGACACTGTAATTTTTTTTTTTTTTTTTTTTTTTTTTTTTTTTTTTTGACTCCTCCCCACCTCATGTATTGGTTTGAAGTATGATGATTTTGATGGTAACTATACAGATTACAAGATGGCAAGTTCGCTCTCGGCTAAGGGAAAGGAGAGTTTTAAAGGTCTGTTGCATGAAAAAGCCTTCACTGATCTTCCACAATGCCTGCCGACAAATCATAAAACACCTTTTTTAGGGTCAGACTTTTCGTCAAATGCCTGCCATGATGTAAAAGAGTGCAGCCCCCCCTCATTTGCACACACACACACACACACACACACACACACACACACACACACACACACACACACACACACACACACACACACACACACACGAGTACAGTATACATCTACACCGTTTTCACTACCCTGACATTTTCTCTGTGACCGTTCCGCCTAAATCATACATTCTTCTACCCCTTCTGCATATTTCATAGATTCCATGTTGAGCCCGTATAAATTCCTTAGCTGTTACACATCCCTTTCCTTCATTCTTGTCTTACTGCTGCACCAGTGTCTTGTACCTGTACGGTAATCTGGGTATGCGTGTACTAACACCCTCATGCAGTCATCTCGTAAAGTCGGTGTACTCAGTTTTCTGTTTCGTATTAAGGCCTTCATAACACGTCCAGCTTTCTTCTTTGAACCTCTCTATTGTATGTAAGGAAATGTCGTTACCATACAGTAAAGACGGTGTCCACGAAACAGGACATTTTGCACTGTTTAAAGTTGAACTGTAGGAAACTATTATCAGGAGCCTCTCTGTATACATTTCTCCTTAGACTACAGGATACTAAATTTGCAGAAAGAGTATCTGATAAAAATTGCATTGTAGAAATATAACTGTAATAGCCTAACCACAAAGACGCGTTAATCCGAGCCAGACGTAATGTTGCATACTGTACCGTATAGTTTCACCTGACTACTTGTTGCTCTCTTTTGTTTACTCTCTTGTTTCTCGCCCTATTTTACATCTCCTTGTTATGGTAGAGTCTTTAACCGTTCTAACAAGAGGGAAGTCATTAGTTATACTTGTATTAAGTAGGTAATTAAATAGCCGTGAGTAGATGAGGTACTTACCGCACTGCCATGGTATTCCTCCTTCACCATGACTGCTGCTGTGGCTGCTGTGTCGTTTGATGATGAGTTCTCTCTGCCTTGTCGGTGATGGATTGCTCTCTGCTGCGGCTTCTTATCTCTTCCCGGTAATTGCCTTTCGGGAGTGAGTTGAGAGCGAAGTCAGTCTCTTATTGTCCTGGTTCTCGCCCATGAATACACGTACGTTCCCAGCATTACACCTTTATGTTGTGTCAATTCTACAAGTACCCATACACATTGCCCTTGGCACTGTGCCTTTTCAGAACATCAGATCGCTGGACACACAATATGTTTTACTGTTAGAAATATTAATCAGGCACTTCAATTCCGTAGTGCCGACTTTCATATTTTGACACTTGATCTTGCCGCACCTTCCTATGATGACCGTGAGTGTCGAAGTACTGCACCTGCCCCGCTGCTCGTGTCCTGTGAGCACACCTGGCCGCGACGGGTGTGTGGCTGGAGATGGGCTGTGTCAGATGGAGCAGGTAGCGAATGTGGGGTGGCTGGTGACCAGGTGTGCCCCGGCGGGATGCTTGCACCTGGCTTTGGCCCCGACCTGGCGCCCACCCCCACCCTCACGCCCTTCTCACTTGTCACCAAAAGCTCCTTTGTCAGGCCGCGGCCTCCGTGTCCTTGCTGGCCGTCTCACTGCTTTATCCTTTGTCTTGCAGCACCAGGCCTTTTTGTGTCCTGAAGTTTTGTGTGTACCACACTGACTTTGGCTAAAATAATATATATTTCGCCAATTGGCGTTAGTGCACTTTTTTTTTTTATGCTTTTGCATTTTAGAGAATGCTTTAAAGGTATAATGGTGAAAATCGGAAGAACAAAATTATTAATGTCAGCAACTTCTTTAGTTACCGAAAAGAAGAATTTAACATATTAAATCGTAATGTTTCGTATTGACGAAACACCTAGTATTACCACGTTAAAGGAAAATATTTCTTTCAAACTTTAATGTTACTCTTCTTTTGCGTATTTAAAATTCTTATTGATTTCGCATACTCTTTATTTATTCTTAGCGCCAGGCCAGACATTTCTGTACGTATGATTACATCTTGACCAATATAGTGCTTAACTAAGCCATTACATTGTGATAAATCTCCTGCCATGACAAGGTGATATATTTATAGTGTGCACTTATTAAGACAGTCCCACCATCTGGCCGTGTTCATAATAGCGGGCTATGGGTCACTCAAACGTATTAATATCTAAGTCGTGGTTGCCTAAAATTTAATGTGCCTTATGAGGTAGGAATGGGTCTCCTTGGTTACTAGTGAAATTTAACCTCCAGCCTGATTACACATGGCCATGAACTAAGCTGAAAGGGGTTACAGATTTTTGTCAAATAAAACCAACTTTAGTCAGTTCATCTCTAACTTACAGTCAAATTGCAAGTGGCTCTGGAGATTTCGTAACACTGCTTTATTGCCTATATATACTGCAGTTTAGGTATAAATTTTTTTTTTTTTTTTGTATTTTTGACGGTATACAGTAGACAACATAAAAGAAAATGTTAAGATGTAATATGCAAAACATATTGCTAGGGGAGAAGTGCTACGAAGCCTCCTGTGCCTCTTACAGTAGAATACGTCTCATGAATAGGATCAGTGAATGTTTTTGGGAGAAGCCTTCATACCGGCAAGCGAATTTTCGGACACGTACAGTGGGAGGCAATAATTGGTTTGCTATTCCACTGCGTTTACTACACATGGGGCATGTCCGTCATTTTCCTGCCTGACGCATCATATTAGAGAGACTCATGCATGGGCGGAGAAACATATGAAGCCTTATATAGTTGATGAATACTAGCCACCAGAGGAAAGAGAAATGGACGAGGTACGAGGTGAAATATTCGGCGAACTTTTATGTCTGAACGTACCGATACTGGTTACTTTTATAAAAATCGATAATGGACGATAATTTGTGTAGTAAACAGTTATTTGGGTATAATTCCAAAGTGTATTGGTTGTCTGAAAATATTTACGATGGGGTGATTTTTGCCACGTAAAGACTTAATTTTGATCAGACCTAGAATGTTATTGGAAATAATAAGTTTTATAAAAAGTTTTACTACATTGATTCTAGCTGGAATAAATTTTAATTGGAATTTATGGACGATTTCGTGTGGGTCTTATCTGCTTCAAATATTGCAGATTATTGACTTGAATACGAATGTACAACTATGAGCAAGAGTTCGTTGACAATTGTCGGTTAGTATTGTGCCCTGCCTTCCAAAATACTTATTCCACCTCCAAACGACGGAGCATCCTTCCTTCCCATAGGCTTATTGTGTGCCTCATACTGCTGTTATATACAAGTATTTGCTTTAACACTTTCCATTGTCACGGACAGCAGAGTAGTGTTGACGAACTTTTTGCTCAAGGCTGTGCATGTTATCTTTACCCCTCCTGTCTGCTTATCCTTCTCTCTATCATTTATACGCACACACTTACAGTATGACATGTTCTTGCCACAAGCAGGGTGAGTAAGGGGAGCGAGGCCTCACCTGTCCCTGCCGATTGAGACAGCTGGGGCCAACAGGTGATGAGACAGAGAGGGGAAAGAGGGAAGTAGAGATGAGAAGGGAAGGGAAGGAAAGGGATGGGAAAGGACGAGGAGAAATGGAAAGGGAAAGAATGGTAAGGGGAGAAATTGACATTGAAGGAAGAATTGGGTAAGAAAAGGAAAGGGGAGTGAAAACGAAGGAAGAAAAGAGAGGGAAGGAGAGGAGGAGAGAAGAGAGTTTAAAGGGAGGCACGTGGAGGACATGTCCTTGAGAAAATATAAAGAAAGGGTGAAACATTACCTACCTTGAGAGTCTTCTCGCTGCTGTTTCCATATTTTCCTTGACGTCATAACTTCATTGCAGTGACGTCTGTTTTTTTTTTTCCTTAATTCTTGCTACCCTTAGACATCCTTTTCCTTTTCTTATTACCACCAAAGTGTTTTATGAATCTTAGGAGATCCACTTCGGACTGCAGGGACTGGATGCAAGCTTCATTAAACAATATGCTACAGAAGGGGGTCTCACTAACTGAATGAAATTGTATAGAAATAGCAGTAATAAAATATAGAAAACTGATGGCGTTAAGATGTGAATTTGAACTGGCCTGCTGACGTCTGAAAAAGGAGTCGTATTAATTTTTTTTTTTACGGTAAGTCTCCGTAACCGTTAATAATTATCGGTATTAATAGTATTTTGTATTTTCCAGTGTTAGTGACTTGTACCAGGCAAGAAATGAACCGAATTGGGTAAACCGCAGAGTGATCGTTGTGGCTTGGTTGTGGATGGTGGTTCAGAATTGCTTTAATGTGGAGTGTTATTAACGACAGCTGAGAGGCTGAGCTTGAATGAGGTTGCTTTCTCCTGCTGTAGGGCGCCATGTCTCTGGTGTGGATAACAGCAAACATATAAAATAAATCAGCAAATATGTATAAAATAAAGTTGATAAATGACTGTGAATTGATCAGTAACTCTTATGGTATCAAATTATAATTGCCTAAAATCATATATTCTTAAGTAATTCTCGTAAACCAGACCATTATAGGCCATGACACTCTAGATTTTATTCTTCGTCTGATAAAAAGGCCGCCGTGTAGGTAATGAGCATAATTCTGTGTTGATATTATAAGGCAGCGCCCTCTTTACATTCATTTACCTTAAGTCTGTTTACCCTTCATTGCCACTGGTTTTTGTCGGGTCACCTCTCGGTCTTTGTTGTCTGTTCCGCCTCATAAATGCTTAAATGTTTAGGGAGGGAGGGAGTGCACCAAGCTGTGAAGGTTATTTAAATAATTTTTAATGTGAAATTAGTTATGAATGAATTCTAAGTCAAACTGCCGCAAGGTATGTCTGTGTCTATCTGTCTGTCTATCCATCTCTCTGTCTATCTATCTATCCATATTTCTATATCTGTCTGTCTATCCACATGTCTGTCTATCTATATAACTTGTAGTAAAATAAATGATGGAATGCCTGGTTCATTTCGTTGACTTCCGTGGTAATAGTTTTACATGTTGTTGTATCTGCCTGTTCTTAATATTCTTGAGTCAGATAACTTTGTTTCCAGGGATAAATAGCCAAGATGGAGATGTGACTGAGTGTCCGTCTGTGATATATTCGTTGACCTTGACACAATGCAGTAGGTAACTTATTCTTTAGTCTTGCCATCTCCAGACGATTTTCTACAGTTTAGGAGAGACTTTCCGAATTGGAGGGGTTAGAATTGGTCCTCATTTACCTTCTCTTTACTAGGAGGCTCCCTAACTGAATAAAATAGTGTGATTGTAGCAAAAGTTCAGCTGACGGAATCTTGTCTAAGGAGGTATAAGTGTGTGAGAGTAGGGGTGTGACAATGATTCATTGAATATCGCATGGCTGTCATGCTAGGTGATGAAGCTCCCCCCCCCCTACTGTTTCTTCCTTACACCTTTCTGCCATCTGTTAGATAGATACACACACACACACACACACACACACACACACACACACACACACACACACACACACACACACACACACAGATTTCTTTCATGCCTTCCCCCTTTTCTTCCTGTCTTCCTGTCTTGCTTTCCTTCCCTTTTCTTTTTCCATTTTTTCTTCATGCTGAGGACGGAGTTGGTGGGTGTCCTCGGGCTGTCTCAGGAGCTATTTTCATGATGTTTGGCCCCGTTTTTGTGAGATAAGGGTGCAGACGGATTGCACGGAGAGAGATGGCACTGAGACGACTTGGTATGAGCACCACTGCCACTGTTAATACTCCTTGTCCATCCACACAGAACCAGGGTGTGTATCTAAGGTGACAGAGATACATGAACCTATTGACAACAAAGATGCTGAGAATAACAGAGTTGTTGTTGTTGTTGTTGTTGTTGTTATTATCAACGCCGAGAATGCTGACTGTAGTTGTCGAGGTAGTATTTATGAAGTTTCGTTCTTTTGACTGCATTGAGGGATGTTCGTTAAAATCACACACACACACACACACACACACACACACACACACACACACACACACACACACACACACACACACACACACACACACACACACACACACACACACACACACACACACACACACACACACACACACACACACGCACGCACGCACGCACGCGCGCGTGTGCGTGCGTGTGTGTGTGTGTGTGTGTGTGTGTGTGTGTGTGTGTGTGTGTGTAAGACTGATTTCCCCGATCTCGTTAATGAGACGTTGATGAGGCATGTGGCGATGGTATTACGTCACCGTAACTCCGCCATCCTGTAAGAGGAAAGTAGATATGACAAGAAATGATGAGCTGAATTTAGAGGAGAGGAAAAAATAGGAGAAGAGAGAAGACAGGATATAAAATAAGAGCAGAGCAGAGGACAACTGAGGAGAGGAAGAGGAGAGATGAAAGTAATGAGATAAAAGATAGGAGGAGAGGTAAGATCAGAAGACAGACGAAAAGAGAATGGAAGAACAGAAGGGGATGGCTGACTTCGATCTATAATAATATGACGTTCTCATTAATAAACGTGGCGTGATGGAGGGGTGGAGCAGGGGACATGAGGCATGAGGAATTAAAAAGTCACCTGTAACATGAGGAAAGGGACTGTCTTACTGTGGTGATTTTCTGCCATCGTAGCAAAATTGATCCCTCGATTGTAATTCCCGCAGGATATCAGGATGCGGTACCTGTATATCAGTAATTGCTCATTCACGTTATGTGGATAGTTTGGAATTAGTCCCACTATGTTTTCGCATGTATTATTAGTCTCCACCTACGGCATAGGTGGAGATAATTGTTTTCGCAGGTATTATTATTATTCCCGTCTCAGTCTCGCAACGATTCCAGAAGAACTGGAGCCTGCGCAAGGCATCTGAAAGGGCCATGTTATGTGTCCTGGTAAGGGCCATTGGTAATAGCAAAAAAATCCAAACCTCCCCTGTGGGGTCAAGGTCATTTTAAGAAACAATAGCAGGAGACTAGTGACTGTCTGGAGGATAGTAGACGAAACTTGGCGGAGCAGTTCCTAAGAGTTTATTTCGTTTTATTATTCGGACTATTGTCTTTGCTTGTATTATTAATCTCCCTACTACTTAGGTGTATTATTTTTATTATTAATATTTTGGCCTCAGAGTCTCACGACGATTCCAGGAGAACCGGAGACTGTGCAAGGAATCTGAAGGGCCCAGATTATGTGTCCTGGTATGGACCATTGCAGATAGAAAAAAAAAATCCAAATCTCCCTAATGGGGTCAAGGTCACTGTAAGAAACAGTAAGTGGAGACTAGTGACTTTCCGTAGGACATTTACAGAGTTCTATCTATCTATCTATTGCCAGACGCCTCAATCCCGTTTGGGGTGGCCACAAACAAATCGCCTCCAAGTCGCCCTGTCCCCCGCCATTTCACTACCCTGCTCCCAACTCACACCCCCCTCTCTCATATACCTCTCCACCCCATCCCTCCATCTCATCCTCGGTCTCCCCCTCCCTCTTCCACCCTCCACCTCACTCACATACACTCTCTTCGTCAGTCTTTCACCCTCCATCCTCTCCACATGGCCAAACCACCTCAGTGTGTTCCTCACAACGCTTCCTATCACATCCACATCAACACCACAACGCTCCTTTATATCCTCATTCGTCAGCCTGTCTCTCCACGTGACTCCACAAGCTCCTCTTAAATAACTCATTTCCACTGCTCTCACTCTTGACTTGTGTCCCTCCAACAACGTCCAAGCTTCACTTCCGTACGTTAGAGTTGGTATCACAATACTGTCATGTAGCAACTTTTTCACTTCCATGCTCACTTCCCTGTTTCTTATCACTGCTTTCAAGGAACCAGCAACCTTTCTTCCCTGCTGTACCCTTTCAAGCACTTCACCCTCCAAACCTCCATCCTTACTCATCACACTACCCAAATACTTAAACGTACTCACATTTTCCAATTCCTCACCATCCAACCTCGCTATACATTCACTGACTTCACCTCTCTCAAAGACCATCACTTTACTCTTCCCTACATTCACCTTTAGGTTCCGTTTCTTACACACTCTCTCAAACTCATCCACCAAGCCTTGCAGCTCCCCTTCATCTTCACTCAACAACACAGTGTCATCTGCAAACAACAGTACAGGGAGTTTCCAAACACTATCCTCTCTCACCAGGGCCACTCCAACATCCACTACCCTACCTTGTACCTCTTTTATTACCCCATCCATGTACAGATTGAACAACCATGGAGACATGACACATCCCTGTTTCAAACCAACTTTCAAAGAGAAAAATTCACTTAGTTCACCATCCACACGCACTGCAGCCTTAGCACCATCATACATACTCTTCACAGCATTCAACAACTTCCCATCTACTCCATATATTCTTAACACTTTCCACAATCCTTGTCTATCCACCCTGTCATATGCTTTCTCCAAATCCATGAAAGCCGCATACAACTTCTTTCCCTTCTCTAGAAACTTTTCCACTAAAGATCTAAGAATGAATATCTGATCTACACAACCTCTTCCCTTCCTAAAGCCTCCCTGTTCTTCTCCAACTAATTTCTCTGTTCTAGTTGTTACAGAGTTCTAGTTGTTATTATTCCTGCCTCAGAGTCTCGTGACGATTCCAGGAGAACCAGAGATTGGGCAAGAAATCTGAAGGTCCCAGGTTATGTATCCTGGGATGGGCCATTGCAGGTAGAAAAAAATTCTAAATCTGCCAAGTGGGGTCAAGGTCATTGCAAGAAGTGTAAAATTTTAATATTGAGGCAGTATTGAACTTGGGCTAATTTCCACTAAATTGCTTTAGAACGTACCTTACCATGACCTGTGAACACTACTGAGGTGTCCTGTTCATGTCTTAGTGACCGTAGTCTAGGACCTCTATCTGGAACAGGAAGTGGAGACTAGTGACTGTCTGGAGGAGAGTTACAGAGTTCTAGTTATTGTTAGTGACTATATATGAAGTTCATGTATGGAATTCCCATTGGAAGACTGAGGTTTTCATTAATATACTCACTCGGTAATGAGTTTGCCTTAATCCCCCCACTACGAAATAAGTGAAATTGGCAGTAGCAAGAATTAAATGGAAAAGACATCATTGTACTGAAAAGGTTAAAAATGTTTATAACCCCTTATCAGTGGGAGAGTTCCTTCAAGTGTCAAGTGGTAGTAGCAGAAAAAAAAGAAAAAAGAAAAAGAGTACTGGTAAAACTGAGAATGTGAGGATGTAGGCGGTGCAGGTATCGATTTTTTGATGGTCATTTATAGAATAGATGTGAATCTAAAATGTGGTTAGCCTGCATGCCACATTACAGAGCTCAGTTATTGATTAGACAGAAGCCAAATCTATTTTACTCTGATCATGGATTCTACAAAGACTAGTGAGAAATTGGAGACTTACAGGTAATGAGGTGGGCAACAAGACAGGGTGAGGAATTCCACCCATATATATTAGTGTCTGGGGGTGACTCACTGGGGAAATTTAGTGGTGCCATGTATTAGAGTCACTTTGGTAGGAGAAGGAGGGGGAATGGGGGTGTTGTGGCGCGGGGTAGAGGGAGCGGGAAGGGTGTGCCCGTGGCGTGTACGGGGGTGGATTGTGTGCAAGGATGTCCCTGTAGGGTGTACAGGGGTGGATTGTGTGTGTGTGTGTGTGTGTGTGTGTGTGTGTGTGTGTGTGTGCTTAATCAATAAGATTTTTTTTTTTTTTTTATTAACCCAGTAACTTCTGTAGAGATCGTTTTTTGTTCATTTATTTATCCGTAGTTGTCTGTCAATATTTTCTGTTATGGTGCCCATTATTTTATTCATCTGTTTGTCTTTTGCATCCCATCTATTTTCCTGACAGTCTTTCTCTTTATCTATCTGTCAATCTATGTCCATCTATTGATCAGTCTGTTTGTGTCGATAAATTTGTCAATCAGTCACTTATTAATCAGTTTGTCCTTCCATCCATCCATCCATCCATTTATCTGTCTATCTATCTGTGTCTGTCAGTCCATCTACCTGTTTGTCTGTGTCTGCCTATATCTATCTGTCTGTGTATCTGCAGTACTCACCTGCCAACCTGTGAACTACATTTGATAAGCAAGCATAGAGAAATGTAATAAAAGTACCCTAATGTCATTTTCTTTCCTCCCAGGGGGCCTGAATGTGCTTCAACTGCTGCTGAGCTTTGCGGTGGGTGGGCTGTTGGGAGATGTGTTCCTTCACCTTCTTCCTGAGGCGTGGAGTATGGCAATGGAAGGTGAGTGGTGCTCCACGTGCTTTGTGAATAATTTTAGTGTAAAGACTTTGTGACAAGGAATATAGAATACTGTACTTATTTTAGTGTGATAATAAAGATTCCACTCTTGATATTCAGTCACTGGTACAGTACTGCTTTTATGTACCTTTTAGTATTGAAGAGAAATCGTTCACCTGTAATATCACATGTCATAGCTCATTGAGTGACCTTTTCTTTTTATTTTTTTCTTTTAATTGCACAAATCACATTCAGTACTGTACTTTACAGTTTAGTATTTTTTTTTTTTTTTTCAGCGGGAGCAAACACACATGAAGCATTTACACAAGTTGGTCTGTGTGTGCTAGCAGGCATTTTTGTCTTCATCATTGTGGAGATGATGGCAGGCCATGACAGTGTCTCACCTCAGAGTAATAACAATAATAATATCAAGGGGGATCCTGCCATTACCAAGAAAGAGGTTAGTACATTAGTATCATTCCTGTTTGTGATATCTTACCTGGTAAATTGTAATTACTGTATAGCACCAGCAGTTAATGTCAGTGTACAAGTATGATTATTATAATTTTAGAAATTGGTTGTAAATTAAATTCAGTATTTTACTGAATAACATAAAAGATTAAACTAAAAAAAAGAAAGAAAAGGCAGCAAATCCATTTATTATTAAACTTCTGACTTTGAGAGATCCTTCCTCACTTGAATTAAATTATCTGGCAGTAGCCAGACTATTTTGGAAGCTGACATTTTACTGTTTTAAGGGAGTATCATGGTTTTAACACATTTTGTATGAGAGATCCTTCCAAACAAAAGAAGATTGATTGACAGTATCTGCAATGAGATGGATAACCTGCCATCTCACTGATATTGCTGATTGATTGAGGACAATCAAGTGGCTGGCAGAACAAGAGAAAGAAAGAAAAAATAGAAAAAGGAGGCAACAAGAAAAGCCACATGTGAGAAAAAGAGTTGTGCAGTGGAAGAAGATTGGCTGAAAGAACACGTGCATTGTGTGTAAAGACCATGTAGCCTGGTTGACACTTCTGTTGTTGTAGAGGAGCTCCTGGAAGGGAGTAAGTCATCAGGAAGATTGATTGTTTTGTTTCGTTTTTAAAGGCTCCAACATGCTTGAATGCATCGACCTTGGTCACCTAATGGCAGCTCACCATGCAGCTCAATCACTGGCAGCTTCCCTATTCAGTCCCTTATCCCTGAGGTCACATTCAATGATCTCATCCCAGGCCTTTTTCAGTCTATCTCTCACAACCCTACCCCTGATATTAACACTTCTCATTTTATGCATCCAGTTATCATCCCCCATACTCTCCACATGCCCAAACCATCTCAATCTACCTCTCCTCGTCACAACACCAAGGCACTCCAGTCCCATCCTATCTCTCAACTCTTCCATTGTAAACTTAGCCCCCCCCCCCCCCAGGCCTCGCATTCAAGGATGCACTGGATATGCACCTAATCATTGTCATTTCTGTACATTTGAGCCTGTAAACATGCTCTTCCTTTTCTGCCCAGGTCTCACTAGTGTACAGCACTACATTCCTAACACATGCCATATACAAAGATCCCTTAGCACGGAGGGATAGCCCTCTCAATGTCAGGAGAGACAACAGCTCCCTGAACTTCTTCCAATGACTCCTCACTCTTTCAACAGCCCCACCTCCAGCCCCACCTCCAGCACATAACATGTGTCCCAAATAACAAAACTCTTCCACACACTCAAGAGACTTACCAGCAAGATCAATCATTTCAAGCCTGACAATCTCCACATGCTCTCCCTGACACACAGACAAATAGAAAGTGTTGCTGTGTGTAGTATTCACTCCACCTACAATAAAACCTCGATATAACGGACTTCAATAGACCGGAATTCACTTTTATCGGACTCGAGGAGCCACCGGACTAAATTCCTATACTGAATTCAGTTTTCTGTTCACTCAATGTGTATAGTATTATTTTAAGCCCATTAACTAAGTCCTGTTGTCTGTCATCAAAAGTGTTATGGCATATTTAAAGTATTCTAGTGTTTCAGAGTTTTCAGTCAGTAATTTGTCATTGATTTTTTGAAGTAGATTACAGTATTTTATTCTGTATTCTTGCTTGTCCCTCACACTAATTTCACATTTCAGGTGACAGGATACCTTAACCTCATAGCCAATGGGATTGATAACTTCACACATGGGTTGGCAGTGGCAGGCTCATTCATGGTGTCCCACAAGACCGGCCTTCTCACCACTGCTGCCATTCTCATTCATGAGGTGCCACATGAAATAGGAGACTTTGCTATTTTGTTGAAGTCAGGTGTGTACATTTTATGGCCCTGAATTCCCAAGAAATTAAGGCTGATTTTAATATACAGTATTAGGTACAGGCAATTTGTACTTTGTAAGGCAACATTATTTTTCCATACCTTGTATCATCAGAAATGTTATTTTATTTTATTTTTTGTATAATGTGGTGGCACTTCCATTTACATACCTGTACTGTATTGTATAGTATATACATAAGATTTTTAAGATGGTATTATGATGATGATGATTTGTTTCATTCTCACAAGAGCTGCTCCTCCATTCAAGGCTCTGTTACTACACAAGTAATTGTCATTTCCTGTACATTAATAATATAGTATTGTTTAATTGATGTTTCATGAAATGTGACTAATAGAGTCTTTCTTTGTGCAGTATTGCCATAGGATTTTGCTGGCCTATAGTTTTAGTGGAAGCAGCCTTGTACTTTGTATGACATGTGAAGTGTGAGGGCAAATGAAACAGCAACTGCCTAATTCAGACTGATTTATGTCTACAGTACAGTATAATGAGACAAAACCGCCTTTTTACTTCTGAACATGGGAAAGAGAACAGGGATAATAAGAGTTTGGAGTCAACCATCACTTGTTTTGGATATGTATTTTATGTTCATTATTCTTGCAAGAACCTAAGCTGATGATATTTCCAGGGTTCACACGATGGGAGGCAACAAAGGCTCAGCTGTATACAGCTGGTGTTGGACTGGTTGGGGCATTGGTCACACTCTTCCTAGGCACCTCAGACATTCTAGGTATGGTGACAACTCTCTCCATCAGTTTTTCTGGATATTTGTATATATAGGTGTGTGTGTGGGGGGGGGTAGTTGATGAGTATGTGGAGTTTGTAGAATGAATTGGATAAGAAATAATGTGATTCATGAAAGATGTGTCAAGTGGGGTTGGTGGAGGATTAGTGCCCCTCCCTGTAAAACAATTAACTCTAAGCCCTTGGCCACCCCGTTTGGGATACATGGCGTCTGGCAATGAATGAATGAATGATGAAAGATGTGGACTAAGGAAGTCAGTTAAAAATATGCTTGTAGAGAGTGTGCTTTGACAGTATGATTGTATGGAGAGAATGGATAAAGAAAAGGTACTGAAATAAGTAATGTGAGTTTGAAGATGGGAAAAGATACTGGTATATCAGGTCAGGAAGAATGGGGATGGATATGGTAAGTGTGTACAGAAGCAACCCAAAACTAAGGAATTGATAATGGATTTAGGTGTTTGCATAATTGTGTTTGGAGGAGCTCATAGAAAGTGTTTGGCACCTCATTTTGAATTTGATAGAGTTTTATGAAAAATACCATCATAAAACACATGTGCAGATGGTTAGGCCTGTGGGATGGTATCAGGATTCCAGGGGCTAGAATGATGTGTGAATGGATGTCTGGCCTATTTCACTGGGAGTGATGTTGACTGTTCTCCCACTTTCACTCCTTTTTCTTTCCATGTTTATGTATCCAGTTTCACCTCATCTATAGGTGGGAAAAAGGGTGATGATGATGATGAAAATGATCCTTTGACTTAGAGATTACAAACATTTTGGTTATGAAAGTGGTGGTTGCTGTATTGGTGGTGATGATTTTGGTTGTCATAATATAGGTAGCGTTGACAGTACAATTGAAGGTGGTAGTGGCTCTGTTTGCTTCAATTTTTGCTAATGGTTATGATAATAGTGACAGTGGTGAGAGCCAGTAAAGCAATGCTGACTTTGTCATCTAGTAAAACATGAGAGTTATCCTAAATATTTCAAGTAGTTAGTATTTTCCCATTCACATTCAGGTAGTTCACATTCTTACATTCCAGGTAATGCGAGACAGTTTTGTTCAGTTGATAATGAGTCACTGGAAACTGAGTGTGATATTGATATGATATAAAAACAAATATAAGGTATTTGAGGCTGTAGTTATTGTATGCCATATATTAATTTTTGCATTTGTCAGGTGGAGTGCACGTGTATATCCTGGGGTTCACAGCAGGAGGGTTCCTGAACATTGCATTGGTGACAGTGCTGCCTGAACTGCTGCAGGAAGAGCGGCCAGCCCAGTCATGTGCCCAGCTGCTGTGTCTTCTGCTGGGCACCCTCACCATGGCTACTCTTGCCCTCATCTGCTGATGATCCTACCTTTCTTCTTGCCTTAAACTCAAACCACTGTGTTTCCTTATATTCTTATGGTACTCTAACCTCCACCTTCATACTTAACTCCATGATCTGGGTGACATCTTTTGTAGTTTATTCATGCTGCTGCCAGGCAGTATTATTAGACTCAGGTAGGACTTCACTTGTACTGAAGGGGTTTATTAAAGCTTTATCTAATCCTTCAGGCTTGAAAAGTCTATTCTGAGCTGAATAAAATTGTCAGGAGATGGCATGAATGTAATGAAATAACATCACTGGACTCAGTGGGTTAAATCCATCACTCTCTTTTCTTCTTGAAGAGTTCCTCATTACCTCAGATACTGTCTCTTCATATCTGTGCTACTTATATTTTTGACAGGATAAGGTGGATGTATATGCTGACCATTCCCACCACAGAGAAACAAAAGACAGTACACTGCATTAACAACTCCCCAGCATTACATATAATGCTTTGAACACATCCCTCACATTCACCTGACATTGCACTTCATGAGCATATACATGAGTAAACAAATAACCATTATAGCCATCTAAAACGTTGAACCAAACAGCATCCTCTCTGAAGTCCCACCGGACATCGATCCCAAAGAAATTGTGCTTCTCAGAGAGCCATGAGTTCACCTAGCCAAACTGTTATCATCACTTTTTATTTTTTAATTATTATTTTTTTTTTATAGACACCAAAACAAAATACAACTCAGACATTCCTCTGTGGCCTCCCTGTCCTGTCACATAACAAAACAGCAACACTGCAGCTCACTTCATGCACCTCTTTCTCACAGCACAGACAACCCCTTTAAGCTATCCATGGTAAAAGATCTCTGAGAATGCCTGGTTAAAGTGGCTGGTTTCCTGCAGTCCATTGGGTTCGTGTCCAGAGGCTGGGACCACAGCAAAAACTTTTATGTATTGGTCTTGCTGATCCAGTGATACTAAAGTCTTTTCTTTATTGTCATTTAGCCTTTTAGTCTTTTATATTAATGTAAGTATTATCACTTACTTGTCATTTTAAGGTTGAGTTTCATGCCACAGCTTGTTTTGTGCATCTACATATATAATCTGTTTCTGTCTGGCTGTCCATTTTTCTGTCTATTTGTCAATTTACATTTGTCTGTCTGTCAATCTGTCTACTAGTACCTTTTTGTCATAAACCTGCCCAGTATACTCCTTCACTGTTCCTCTGTAACTGACTAAGACAAGAACTACTCAGCCTTCTACCTTGTCATCCCCTAATTTCTGTTTTTTCTCCCGTAAACTGTATTTTGCTATATTTAGTACAGTATTTATTACAATGTATCCATTGTAATTTAGCAGTTACAAAGAGTAGGATTGTCATGTATGCATTTTCATTTTTGCTTCACATTGTTTATGTGAAGTATGACAAAGGTACTACCTTTAAATATTTTAGCTATACAGTATTTTTATTCAGTACAGTGCATTACTGATATATATATATATATATATATATATATATATATATATATATATATATATATATATATATATATATTTTATATTTATACATATATTTAAATATATTTTATATATGGTATATATAAATGATTGAGTTGCTTATTTTTTTAAAAGTAAGAGTGTGACTTTTCCACCCATGGCAAAATACACTCAGTTGGCAGAACACCAGATTTCTATTGCTATTGTTATTATTATTATTTTTATTATTATTATTATTATTATTATTACCATTTTGCTACATATAGCAACTGAGGCATTTCTCTTCTGCTCTCATTTTACAAACTGCCACCTCTCCCTGACCATACAGTAAGACCTCACTATAATGGTCTAATTGGGGCCCAAGCCACTCCGAAAAATGCGAAATTCCGATAAAAGCAGCATCCGGACTTCCCCCTGCCCACTCGGACTTTTTCCAATATATCAGACATTAGTCTGGATAGCATGAATGGTTTTTAAACTGTTTTGACTATCATTGTGGTACTGTACTGTGTTATAACTTCACTACATTAGTCAAATAGTATAATATATATTATAATACTGTACTGTACACTGACAAACATGTCTTTTATTTGCCTTATTGTGGTGAACATAGCTGGAGAGGTCAGGCAGTCTGGACTGCTTCTGACTATATCAGACTCTTTCCGATATATAGGAATTTAGTCCGGTAGCTCCTCGATTCTGATAAAAGCGAATTCCGGTCTATCGAAGTCCGTTATATCGACATTTTACTGTATTTTGTAGTTATGCATTACCTCAGTTATGTGGTGCACTGCTGATTGTATACATCAGTCATTTCAAGACCTTGATATAATCCCGTCCTATACTCAAATGTAATCGCACATATCTGTAATCATGAATGTATGTTTAGTGTATGTGAACTGCACTAGTGATTTTAAAAGAACCTTTCTAACTGATGCCTGCTTTGTAAACTAAATAAGATGCAATATTCACCATAGCCCTGTGTGATTATCACAGCAACTGTCACTTGATATCAGACTGGCAGTCATGGATTGTGTTTGAGCTGGTATAGTAGTGAATGTTAATATGAAAAGTTTTTCCCGATTGGTAAAAATGTTTGTGTAGGTAAAATACTGCATATTATTAATGGTAAAGGAAAAAAAAGATCAGTTCCTTGTTATTCCTTGGGTGCCTCGGAGGGCAGGCCATGGGAAGACCTGAGGTGAGACTACTAAATTTTAGGTCATTGAAACTGTAGGAAACTACATACCTGGCAGTGTTTTGCATGTTAGCAAAATATCCAGCCACAGTTTAGATTCAAAACTTGGTGCATTACTGCTGCCTATAATCACATCCATTAAGCAGTAGAATAGATACTGATGCATCACATAGTGGTTTTAAGAGTGCAAGGGAATTCAGCGCATGACATATAGATAAAGCCAAACCTTAGGAGCTTGGGGCTGTCATCCCAGTTTTTTCTTCATAGTATAATGGACCTGAATTAATTCATTAGCCTGTACATAGGTCTAGATAACAGATAATATAAGCAGTATTTTTGTATATTGCGAGCACATAAGTTGTTATAAATATATAACTTAAGTGTCTTTGAGAAATGTGAGGTTTTGTAGCCACAGCAGCTATTTGGCACTGTTTGAGTTGTTTGTGTAGTAAGTATACTGTATGTATCATTTCTTGTTTATTACCATACATCTTTGTTTTGTTTTGGATGTTTTACCAACAGTTGGTGTACATATGTGTGTGCTTTTAGTTTTAATTTAATCCTTAACCCATGTGACCCAGTGATGTATTTTCTTACTGTTTTCATGCCATTACCTGATTATTTTTATCCAGTTTAGGACAGACCTGTCATTCAACAGTGATGGGACTTTTTCAGTTGAAAAGTCTCTCCAGAGCTGAATATAATTGCCTGGTGGTCTCTGTCTCTTTTTGTTTATCATTCAGCCAATCCTGTATTTTCCACCAGAAGCATAGGGCCTGAGGCGTGATGAAGAATACATCACTGGAGTGAAAGGGTTAATGATTTATTTTTTGGTGGGGCTTAAACCTAGGCCCTGCACTCCTCAGGCAAGCAGCCATGAATCCATTTTTTTTTTTTTTTTTTTTTTTTTTTGTTTAAATACTGCAGAGACACTACAGTATATCCATTTGTTTTATGTATGATCATATACAAGATAACTTTGTGCAGTCATGGCCTATTATGTTTATTGGCAGTTTTGAATGTCACTAGCAGATGTAGGCAGGTTTTCTACAATAAATTTATCATCATTAGATATGCATTAGGAATATCAGTCTTCCAGTAATAGCCTGTTATAAGAGTTGATGTTTTAGGCGCCTGGTGGTTTAGTGAGTAATTATGGCGCTCCAGTCGGATTGAACTGGTGAAGGTTTATATCCAAGGGGTGGTTGGAGTTTATTGCTCACGTAATGCCATTCAGGGATGAGTGAAGCTGGTCACTCTCATCTTAAATGTCAGGACCAACTTGCCTAGCCCCGGGCTCCTACGCTCCCCATGAGGCAGCGTAAGATTGGTGATGGATGGTTGGATGGAGATGATAATACTGGTAGTTTTTTTTTTTTTTTTTTTTTTTTTTTTTTTTTAAAGATATGCAGACTTGTATCTTGCAAAGAAAATAGAATTCACATTATATACATTGGCAAAAGTAAATGAATATAAGAAATAGGTGATAGTATAACTGTGATATGATCATGCAGTATTTACAGTTTTCATGTAGCAAAGTGGCCAGTGATGCAGATGTATTGTAGTATTTTAGTATAGGAGAGTGAAAATACTAAAAGGGAATGTATATACTACAGTGACTTGTTTTGCATTGCCTTAATATGTGAAAGGCATTTAGTTGCCATCTGTGTCTTTATGTTGTTAACTGTTCATGTGCATATTAATAAGAAAGCTTTCATGACTTGGCCATTTTTAGATTGTGTGATGAGGAGCAGAGTTCGGAAAAGGTTATAAGAGGACAACTGTAAGAGGGAAGAAGGATAATGTAAGTGCTTTACAGCTGTCAACCATTTTTCATCGTCATTATCTTAATGCAGTTTCCTGTGTGAATTGTAGGGTGGGTAGATTTAGAGCATGAGAATTTCAAGTAAAATTTCCCCTCTTGTGTTGTATGAGCATCCAGGCTGTTTTTAACTCAAGTGCTAGGCAGGAAGGTCACCCTTGTCATGGAGAATACAGTAAGGAAAGGTGTCCAGCCACACTCCATGCTCCCCTCTCCTCAGTGTTAATCCCTTCAGTCTGTTGATGTACAGTATTTGTAATTGCTGATACAGTATATCTCTGGGACTAGACTTTTTTGTCTGTCACTAATGTTTTTCATAAATGAGGTGTGTTTCACTCCTGTAAATTTTAGATACTTGGAGAAAACCCATATTAGGGCCTTGAAGCTCTTGCGTCAGTCTAGTAATTTTGCACTTGTTTCACTTTATCCTTGCTACTTACAGATAGTATTATTCAGCTTAGGAAATGCTTTTTGAAATGGGATTACTTAAGTACAGGATCCAATATCTTTTTCACCTGACGGGCACTCTCCCTAACTGAATAAAATTGCTTGGAAACAAGAAGAACAAAGTACAGTATACAATATGTCATTAGATGGAAGAGGTAAAAACATTCTGTGTACCCTCAGTCCAATCGAGTCATTCCATAGTTTGATGGGTTGGCTGGTGTTTAAACCTGTTCTTTTCAGTTATGCTCAGGTATGCAACACCTGTACAGTTATTGTAGTCCTCTTTTAAACTTGTTTTACTTAAAGTTGTTTCATTATAAAGTTGCCAGTGAAGTAATACTTTATCTTCTCTTCACTTAAGTTGCCAGAGATTCAATATAAAGTGGTTTTGATGTTAGAAATGAGTTTCTTTGTGTCTGTTTGGCTTAATCCCTCATTTGTGAAACAGAAAATTCACTTTAAGTTTTTTGACATAAAGTAATGTTTGGCCTGTCATCAGATATTTTAAGTGAGGACACTGTACGTAGAATGTTTTAGGTTTTGTTGATATTAGTAGCGTTATGATTGTGTGGATTTTATAGTGGAGTACTGTCAGATATGGATGTACTGAAATATATCCTTTTAGAAGTGTTTCCAACTAGCTTGTGGTGGTTGTTGTCCCTCCACGAATGTTCTTTTTTCAGTGCTGCAAGTATGTTATGCATATGTAATTTCCATGCAGTGATAAAATTTTGATATAGTACATGCTTTTAAGTGTTATGATCTTATTATTTTTTCTGATTTATTTGTAAATAAGGTAAAGAGCAGTAATTTGTGTAGTAGCTTATGGTATTCAGCAAGTCCTTTTATGTGATTACACTGTATGGCAACTATTTTTGTAAGACAAACAGAACAGCTGCTAGGTGAGTATTGTATACAATCACCAGAACTTCAGGAGGATGGTTGTGGTTTTAGAATTTTTTTTATGGTTGCCAGAAGATTATTATTTTCATATGATGAGAACACCTTGGCTGTTAAGATAATGTTCTAAAGAATTTCTGTGTTAAGAAATCCTTTTAGGTCTTGGCAATGTATATGGAGTATTTACTGTATAGGTACAACTATTGTACATTTGATTTACATTGGACTTCATTATTTTATAAAATGTCTAGTTGTTTCCCTGGGGATTGGTGAGCAAGAGAGCTACCTGTGTATTCTTATATAATGGGAGTATGGTTAGAAACTCTCATCTTTGTATTGGCATCAGGATGTGGTGACTCAGTTGTGAAGCACCTGTGTTGCAAGGATCTTATGACAGTGACAAAAAGGGATTCACTTGATACTTTCTTCTTTTATGGCATTCTTCCTAACACATGTTAACACAAGAAGATAGGTCAGGATGGTAATGGTGATAATTAAATTGTACCCACCATCTTATTAAGATATAATATTACATATCCCTTCATTGCATTTCTGGCAAATGTAGACAGAGTGAGGTGGAGGGACAGAGTGGAAGAGTGAAGAAGGGAGAATTGGTATATCATGAGAGGGAGAGTCATAATGGAATGGACATATATGCATAGAAATCCATTTGTCAAGGCAACCACTCCCAGAATGCTGTCTATATTTGGCTGTAAAAAGTTATATGAATGGAGCTACTTCCTAATGTATTTTCATCTTACAGATTAGCACTGTACAAAACAGAGATGAAGGAAAATATCACAAAGGAAATGATAAATCTTTTAAATGGAAAAATGAACTCAATAGATTTGAGAAATGTTTATTTAGATTAGGGAAAATGAACACAAAGGAAATGATAAATCTTTTTAGTAAGTTGCCCTATTTTTATATTTAATGTACTTTTATTTGTCTTGCATATATATAAATGTATATATTGAAAATAAATAAATATATATATATATATATATATATATATATAATATACAACATATATCCCACTTGTTAGTAATATTAGAAGTGTGTTTAGCAAGTTTCCCTAATTAAATGGAGTGTGCAGCTATTGTAAATGAAATATTAGGCATTGTATATATTGACAGGAAATAAATATAGTGCAGTGACATGTCATGGCCCATGGTTACAAACATTTTAAGCACTGTATTGATAAAATTTAGTTACAAAGCTACTCCCCAGCTATAGTAAGGTAAAAGTATTAATAAGAAATGCACCACATGGAAGTGATGTATGTATTTTATATTTTTTTGTACTGTTTAATGTATTGTGTCAGTATTTAACAAAACAGAGGACAAGAATCTGCATGCTAAGAGGGCATCGTTCTCCCTCAGTGGGCTCCTGTGTCGGCAGGCCAACTCGCTGTGAATAAGTACCAGACAGTTTATTTATTACTTCAGTTCATCATTGTACCATCATTGTTCTTATCTTGTTTACTTAAATTGTCAGCACTTTTAGTTTTCGTTCTTAATTATATCTTTTACACAGTTTCTTTGAGATCTTGGTTATTATTATTATTATTATTAATGCTCCTCATGGGGCAATGTAGGATTGGATGATGGATGGATGGATTATTATTATTATTATTATTATTATTATTATTATTACAGTATTTTTATTGTTTCTTACAGTCCCAATTCTTCATTTAGCATTTTTTTTTTTTTTTTAAGCACAGTGACATTTTATGCACTACTTAGGAAAAGTCCAGTAATTTGGGTATTTAAATATCATAGTATCTGTTTCATACTTAATTTACTTTATTATGTGATAAACTAGAGATTTATTAGATAAAGGTCATTTGAAGGAGATCACTTTTGGTGTGTAAAGTTTGTAAAGTACTTTGGAAAAAATTACCTGGCACTAAGTAATGTTTCTGATCAGTCCAAATCTTTCCCTCTTGTATTTGATTTTCATATCTCCTTCATATTATCTGTCTGTCAGTCTGTTGCCTGATATCTTAATCTCAAATTTCCTTCACATCATCATGTCCTCTTCCATTTGGCTGCATCTTTTTAAAATTCTTGATTAGTTTGATAGCATTTTCCCTCTTCTCGTCCCATGCTATTTTTTTTTTTTTTTCTTAGTCCCATATGGCTGTAGATGCTCGAAGCTAAGAGTTCATTCTTCAGTTCATTTAACATCTTGCCTAATAGTAGCAAGTGGCCTTTGTTGCTTGGCATTAGGAGCATATTCTTTGATTCAGTCTGGTACTAAGTTGTAGAAGTTGGTCCTGCATTAAATGTTGTGTTATGAGTGATGGTTGTTGTGAAAGAGATGGTTTGGAATCTCTGATGTATATGGGTTTACTTTGGGTAGATATTTTAAATGAGATTTTAAGTTTTTAGTGCTTGTATTGTGTTTTCTATTCAGTAATTTTGTTAGTAGTTATAATATTTTTATTAAATCTTTATATAGTAATTTTAAACTATGATTTATATATACATCTGGCATCATGCAGCAGTGTAGTTTTAATGGTAATTGTATATTCGTTGTCATCACATACCTTACCAGCATGTGTATATGTGATATCAGTTTGGTATTGTGTATCTGTTTCAGGGAATAAACCTGACAATCCATTCCCTAAGACCGAGTAGCCATCTTACATGCTGTACACCTTCACTTGGCACCTGCAAGAAGTATTTTGATTAGACTTGTAATCTATACGAATACAGTAGTGTCCTTCATGATTTTATGGAGTTTCAGTAATGTGTGGTAAAGTATCATATGTTTATGATAGGCTACTGTTAGTACAGTATTGTTCTTATGCTTCTTGGAAGTTGTGGGCATATTCTTGGTTTATGCTAGTGCTGTTGCCTTTATCACTTTGTTGTTGTTGTTGCTTAAAAACCTCAATCTATCTGACTGAGCAGACCCATCAACTGCAGGAAAGCAGCTATCCCTGCAGGGCCATCCCATACAGTGAACCAATGTTTCCTTGTGGTTGACAGTGCCTTGCCACAGTGAGGCACAGGGGAAACTTTGGAGGTTTGGTTCCTGGATGGATGCCACATTTGTGTCCCCATGCATTTAGCAGGGGCACCATAGGAGGCTCCACTTACCCAGGAATGAGGTTAAATTGTTACCATCTAGAGCTGTAATTGGTTTCCTGAGCCACAGGAAATCATGAGGCTTGTCATTTACTGTACAGACACTTGAAGTGGAAAGGAGAGTAATACAGTGACAGGAAGGAAAGAGAGAAGTAGGAAGAGAGGAGGGCAGACACAGAGATATTGTAGAATGAGAAAGGGGAAGTAAGAAGCAGGCAGCACTTCATCAAGTGAGTGGATGATTTTTTGAAAAGTAGCCAAAATGTTAATGCCTTCTGGAAAAAAAAAAAAAAAAAGTTTGGTGGTGTTAAAATGATTGCATAGTCCAACAGGTCTTTGTGTAAAAGGTAATAAAGGTCAATACAGGTGTAGTACTGTATATGCCTGCCTGGTGGTGAATCCACATCATAAATTGTTGATAAATCACACGAATGTGCTTTTTTCTTTACTTCAATAAATGTGTTGAATGCTGCAACAGCCTCAGTTTTTAAAATTAGTTCATTGTACCATTGCATCATTGATATTTTGTTTTTATAATGTTCTTCCTGTCAGAAGTAAAATATTGTACCAGGGTGCCAGTACAAGATAGTTTCAATTCTGGAAGCTTAATCTTTTTAAGTTCTTTGCAGCAACTGTTTTTTTCTTATTCTTTTTATTCAACTCTAGTCATAGACTAGATAGTCCATTCCATAGGGCCCACACACCTGTAATCACTTTGGTGCTAACATGAATAGTCCTTATTGAAGCAAATTAGGGCTATCCTATCCAGGACAGGTGTGATGGAATTAGCAGATTTTTTTTTTAAATCCTCAGGTGAGAAAAAAAGCCAGGATAATGATATTTTTATGACATATTAGTGGGTCCTGTGGAAGGTGGGTAAATATATATTTATATATATTAATAAAAGTTTAAATTCAAGCCCTTGAATTGTTCCATGCCACAGTCGAGGATTGAAATCTGATCTTGCAATCAGCTTTCCATTCCTCTTCCACTTGACCACAAACCTCCCCTTAAGTTGATCTACTGTTGAAGTATTTATATTCTGAGAGTATGAAATCTATTAGTATATGTAGTGTATATACCTGCTTATGCACTTGTAGTGTAAATATAAAACATAAGTACATATACCATGCAATCGTTGAATCTACTGAAGACTACACTCTGTATTATGACATGTAAATATGTTTAATAATAAAAAATAAATAAAATTTAGTAGAGATGAACAGTGGTTTCTTTCTTTGTGCTTTATGAAGTTGTTCCAAAATTTTTATTTCAAAATGAAATTGTGTGCATGTGGAAAGGAGGGAGATGTGGAGTGCAAAGTTTGGAAATCAAATGGTAGTGTGCTAGGAGATCAGGAAGATAAGCCAAGAAATGGAGAAAATATGTTACTGGTAGCAAACAAAAGAAAGGTTGAAATTGTTTTTGGGGGATGTAGAAGAGGGTTACAGTAGGCATACAATGCAGGGACCAGTTGACAAAAAAAGAGGTTGGTCTGCAGTTACTATGCTGGTGACTAAAGCATAGCCAGGATTCTTGTTTAAGTGGCCAATCCAAAGATAATTTAGTTGATACTCATGCCCAGGCGACACAATAGGTGGGATACTAAAGTAAGGCACCTAAGCTATACTGTAGGTATAGAGTGAGTGGTAGCTCCCTACCTAGGTTTCTGGATGGATTCCTGGGCATGGAATGCTTTTAGCATTTAAGAGACATTTCAAACATTCTGAGGCAGTTTACATCTTCATAATACTTTGAACTGTTATCCAATAAGGAAACTTATCTTTTTGCTAACAATAGGTCACAGAACAAGGTCAAATTTGACCTTGACCTTTGACCTATTCTAAAAAACTGCAGGTTTTTATTAGAGGTTTCCCCCTCAACTTTTCCTTTTAATCTGGTTAAACTCGGATAAAAACTATGAGTTATCTCATTCCCGGAATGATTCTCAAGGGTGTTTATCACAGGCGAATCATTATAGGCATGAGATTACTCAAGTTTTTTTTTCCCATTTTAACCAAATTTGTTGCAAGGGTTAAGGAGACCATGACAAAATCAAATATTTTCTCGTACAATAGGCTAAAGGTCAAGGTATCTGAGCAGGGTTAACTTTAACCTTCCTTTGTGACCTTGACCTCTGACGTGTTTTCAAAAGCGAGAGGTATGCCCATTGGATTACCTTCAACTCTTCCATCAAGTTTGGCTGAAATTGTGATAAAAACTTTGAGTTATCTCATGGCTGGTATTACTTTCACGGAAATTCCAGCTGTGAGATAGCTCTTAGTTTTTATCCGATTTTAACCAAACTTGGTGAATGGGTATACGGTCATCCAATGAGAAAACCTGTTGATTTTTAGAAAAATAAAGGACAAGGTCAATATTGACCTTTTCCTGTGACCGTTTCCTGTGATCTTGACGTTTAACCTATTCTTAAAAAAAAAAAAAAAAAGAAAAAAAAGGGAATGGATGTGTCTCAGGTATTCCAACAAATCTGGTTCGAGGTATCTCACCGTTGGAAGTACCGTGAGAATAGATCCAGTAGTGAGATAAACAGTATTTATAAGACTTTAATCAAAATTGGACGAGGGGTTCAGGGGTCACCCAGTGAGGAAGATTTTTTTTTTTTTTTTTTTTAGGTCAAACGAAGGTTACAGGGGCAAGGTTTGAGCCAGTCCGGAGACCTTGACCTTTAACCTATTGCCCAAAAAGAAGCAGTAGCATATTTCAGGGGCTACCATTAACCCTTTGGCCAAATTTGGTTAAAATAAGAGAAAAACTGCTTGAGTATCTCGTGCCTGGAAAGATTTTCAAGGGCGCGCCTCCTGTGAGAATCGTTCTGGACATGAGACGAATAAAGCAATTTTTACCCATTTTTAACCAAATTTGTTGGAAGAGTTGTGGAGCAGAACATGAAACATTTTTTTTTTTTTTTTTTTTTTAACTAGGATAAAGGGCAAGGTCTTTGGACAGGGTTAACTTCGACCTTACCCCATAACCTTGACCTTTAACCTACTTTTCTCAAAAGCGATTAGTTTCCTTATTGGAAGACCCTCAACCCTTTCACCAAGTTTGGTTAAAAGTCAGATAAAAACTGTTCGAGTTTACCTCACAGCCGGAACTGTTCTCAGGGTCTTTCCAACGGCGAGATAGCTAAAAGCCTTTATTCGATCTGAACCGAAGTTGAGGGAATTGTTGAGGGACATCCAGTGAGGTAACATGCCCTTTTGAGAATATTGGGTCAAACGTCAAGGTCACGGGTCAAGGTTAACATTGACCTTACCCTGTGACCTTGACATTTTTTTTTTTCGAAAAATCGACAGGTCTCCTTATTAGATGACCCTCAACCTTACACCAAGCTTGGTTAAAATCGATGAAAACTTCGAATTATCTCTGAACTACCGTGAGAATAGTTCCTGGAGTGAGATAACCCGAACAGTTTTTATTCGATTTTTCTAAACTTTGTGGAAATGTAGAAGGTCATCCAGTAAAGGCACCTTCCATTTTTTAGAACAAAAGGTCAAAGGGAAAGATCAAAGCTGACTGCCCTGTGACCTTGACCTTTAACCTATCCTAAAAAAAAAAAAGTAGGCTCTATTCGAGGCTTTCCCTCAGTACCTCCACTAAATTTGCTTGAATTATTCCCTGAACGATTCTCGTGAGATAGGTCAAACAGTTTTTATGTAGTTTTAACTTACTGAAAACTGTTTTTGAAATAATTAAAGTATTAATGTAAATAATGTATTTTAGGGTAACCCTGAATTTATTTTTGCAGTTCTCCTCGACTGCCCTGACCTGGGGGGGGGGGGAGTGAAAACATAGGACATCCCTTCCGACCCAGGTGGAGGGGGTGATACCCCATCCCTCCCAGATCTACCACCCTGGTGACAACCAACCATCTGTAAGACGGCTGAACTTGCTTATTTGTCTCTCTTAACCTTGTAATGGCTGGTTCTTCCTCCACCACCAACTCAGATAATGTCAAGTAAAGGTAATCTCGCTCTGTTGATGTCCCAGTCCTTAGTTCATGTAACTCATATCATTCTCTACCGCCATTGCCCCACAGTCTGTTTCCTGCCAAGGTCTAATCACGTGTTTCCAACATGGCGGCCAAGCTGACGCATGTTTTGCCTCCCCGTGCGGCATCTAGGTTTCTCTACAGTGCCTCCCTTGACAGGAAATCCTTCATTTTTATTAACAGCAATATATTTACGCACTTTAATTCATATTTCAATATTGCATTATTAGATTGCTTCATGCAGAATTATTATTATCATTATTATTATTATCATCATCTTGAGCATTATTTGAATGGATCGTGAGATCAGCTATTGTTATGTATACAGACTTCACAACTGCTGTAAAAATTGATTTTCTGCGATGGCCGGGAATCGAACCCGGGTCAACTGCTTGGAAGGCAGCTATGCTCACCACTATACCACCATCGCAGAGAATGAACTAGAGTAGCTAATCTCCTTTCTCTTTCACACTACAAGAGTTTGGGAAAGAAGAAAACAGATATTTATTTTATCTATTGACTACACGAGGGTCACTAAGGCATTTTTTTTCCCTATGTCTCAGTCTTCCCCAAGATCATGACACGTAACCGTCAAATGAACAATCCAGGTCCCTATTTCAGTTCTCGGTGCAAACAGTTTGGATGCTTCGCCGTAGCTCCCCTCTGCCAAGGAAGGTGTCATCCTCTCTCACAAGCCTAAAACAGTGACAATGGTTGAATTATGTCAACTGTGATCATCCTGCATATTGATTTAACTATACTTTTCGCAATGTAATTTGGGCCAAAATTGCCATCTCTTCATCTTCAATGCAAGTAACAAAATGGATGGACAACAACAATAACAACAACAGCAACAACAACAACAACAACAACAACAACTACTACTACTACTACTACTTTTTCCTACCTACGGACGATTTTATTGGGTTTGGGAGAGCGTCCCTGCCGCGAAAGAGATAACAGAAGCTATACACAACCTCTACAGTTCAAAAATTCTCTCCTAAGCTGAACAAAGTTGTCTGCGAGGAGCGAGAATAAAGTGGAAAAATGTGTAATTGGTCTGAAGAGGCCAAATTTGAAAATAGTCCAAGGAAGAGGGCTATAATTCGTGATGCATTTTGTACTCTCACCCAAATTCCACATATTAGGCCAAAACACACACACACACACACACACACACACACACACACACACACACACACACACACAGAAACTGCTGGTTATTTTGGATGTTCAGATCTACAGGGGGGGACTTCGATTAGTCAGGACAGATTCTCAAGCTTGCAATAAATTAACTCTCGCAACTAGCATTTGTTTCTGCGAGAAGGACAAAAAAAGGAGAGTTCAGAATCATCTTATGTCTCTTGTTTCTCCTGCCAAAAGCAAGTAATAGTTACGACAGGGATTTAACTAGATAATTGTTCGTGAATCTTAGATCAGATGCGTTGCTCGAGACTCCTGTTCATTTTTGTTTTTACTCACATAGCTACTGAACACTTAACCAAAATGACGTGAATATTAATGTGAAAGATACGGAAAAAACTGACAATAATTAATCTTCACGAAGACCAGCTGGTTTAATATAGGCTCAAATCGTTTATGAAGATTTGCATGAGTTCCACAGATGCCATGACCCCGCTGCGCACCACCGCCATGCGGCCGCAGCTTCACACACTCACACCCCGCTGCTTCTCAGAGCACTTGCACGCGTGCCACCACTTTTCTGCGTTTTGGTGAGAAATTGTTACACTCAGTTCATAGTACCTTTGCCTAAAATTACCATCGCTCCACCCTGAATGCTGAGATTTAAGAGATTATCGTAAAATTAGTTAATGTTACGAAGAGTGCTACAAGTTGAATGTAGATGGTTTTGCCTGTCACCCGTCCTTGACTGTACTGTATATCTGCTAAGCATATTCTAGTGTATGTGTAACTGGTAGTGAATGTCGAGGATGTATGGTGCGCTTCTCCATAATTAACCTGTATTGACTGTCTTAACGTATATCTCTTCTCAGTCCACCGAAAAGTAACTTAAGGATTTCTCACTGGCTCAGCATTCATGTTATTTTCCATTCCTATTCAGAATTTCAAATGTCCTGGGTATACAATAACTTGGTAATTCAGACATCGTATTTTGGTATTTCCTGATATCTTTGAGTTTTATGGTGGGAATGTCAACCATGATGCCGTTGCTTGGGCTTGGCCATGAAATACTCTATTCCTGTTGGATCAATAGCTTTTTACAAAAGTACGGAACCGCATAAACTGTCATAACAATTTGAAATCTCTGGGCCTGCTTGCTTACGAACACTTTGAAATATCATCTATGATTTGCATAGTTAAATCCAGTTTCTTAAAAAAGTAAGGAGCCATCTTTTCCTTAGCGACGAACCTGCATTGTATGATTAACCCGTCAGCCATAGCTTAAACCATTAGCAGGCCGTGTGTGGGATTTTACCGGATGGGCACTTACCGGTACCATACCGCCGCCTGTCGGCTCATAGTTTTTCTGTATTTCTTCCCTATGTGAGAAGCGTTTTGCAATAAAAATATAAATCTGTCTATCCATCTGTCTCTGAGTGTGACCTGATTGTGCTGACCACTTTCTCTACAGGTAAGCTCTTTACTCTTCGCATCGTCTTAACATCATGGTTCTGCAGTATCGCCTTGGGTCATCTCTGAATAACCTCCACAGCGTTGCAGGTGGTGAGTGTTATCTTTTCAGTTCCTTAAATGCCGGAATGTTAGGGCAGCTAGGATGTTGGAAAGAATTTTTTGAACAAATAAAAAACCCTTACTTCTTTGTAGGTTCTTCGCCCCAGACAGGCAGCAGCAGACTTTTGGGTTATTGATCAAGAGGTGAGTTGTTGCAGTGTGTGACGGGTACTTTGAGGTGGAGGGCGAGAGGGGGAGGGTAGGAGTGGGGCAGCGCGAGGTGGAAGTGGTGAGGGAGAGAGGGATGGGACGGTATGATGGAGAGATGGGTGGTGTAGTGGAGGAGAAAGATGGATGGTACGGTACTCGTATGGCGGTGGGGAGATGGATAGTAGCATTAAGAGACAGAGTGAGATATAAAAAGGATATGGTGACGGTGGAAGAGGTGGGGTGATGGAATTAGGAAAAAAAGAAAAAAACTAGGAAACATGAGGGTGGAGGGAGGTAAAAGTTGGGAAGGGACAGGACGGGGATGGCAGAGTGAAAAGGACAGGGAAGGTGGAGGGAGTGGAGGAAGAATCGGGGAGAGGAAAGGATGGGGATGGAAGGGGAGCACGGGGAGAGTTGTGGATGGGGAAGAGGAGGACAGGGAGAGTTGAGAATGGGGAGAGGGGAACGAGGATAGATGGGGATAGGGATGGGGGAGAGGGAGGACGGAGAGAGTCGGGGAAGGGAGGATGACGGGGAGAGTCGGGGGAGGGAGAAGGGCAGAGGCTGGGGAAAGAGAACAGGAAGAGTTGGAGAAAAAGGAGGAGTGGGGGAAAAAGGAGGACAGGAAGAGTGAGATAAGGAGGAGGACAGGAAGAGTGGGGAAAAGGAACAGAAGAGTCAGGGAAGGAGAACAGTAAGAAACAGGATAACAGGAAGAGTGGGGGAAGGAGGATGGCAGGAAGAGTGGGGGAGGGAGGATGGCAGGAAGAGCGGGGGAGGTGAGGACAGTAAATGTTGGGGATGGCGGAGGGGAAGGAAGAGGAGGAAGAGTCAGAGAAGGTGGAGGACGGGGATCGTTGGAGAGGGGAAATTGGAGAAGTATCCCACACTCCGGCAGGACAGAGGAAGGGCAAGATAGAATAGGAGGGAATGGACAAAATGAAATGATAAGATGTAGTTGCGGTAATTACTCTACGGAGCTTCAAGTAATGCATTTCTGTTTGAAGGGCAAAAGTATATCTCTGTTTAGAAAATTTTTGACGTGTAAGGTTTTTGCGATCGGATACTCTTCTTAGCGTCAAGTAATTATCCTTCGGTGCTATCATATGCCAAATCCCTCAGTCGACAGCAAGAGTTCTAACCCACTAGGCCCGACAGTTACAAAAATATGATTGATTTTTGTTTTTTGTTTTGATTTGTTTTGTTTAGGTTACAGTATATAAGCATCTTTGTTGCGGAGTTTCATTGCGTATAATGTAAGCATGATAGAAAGCTTAACTACAGTATAGAAAACTAAAGCGGAAAACGGCGTGGTTGAGCGTGACAAACTGTAGGTAAAGAAAATCTGATAATTATGCCAGTCTGCAGTCTGGTGTGAGGGCCAATGCAGCACCGTATCTTCTCGGGGGAAGCGATAGCCAGAATTACTGTATTCACCAAATACAGACCAGTAAGAGACTTTGTAGTGAGAATGCATACGAAAGTAGAAGAGTTACATTTCATATCTATAACAGCTATTAAGTGGAAATGAACACATTATTGCATCCTTCACAGCATTACTTTATTGTCTTTACATCAGGGCAGGGAAGGGCGGACAAAGCTACATTCGCTCTTCTCAGAAACACCTTCATTTGCAATCTGTAGGGAGAGTTGATTGAATTACTACATATATCTAGTTAATAGTAGCTAGAGTATACATATTTGATATAGGGAGCTACGTAGAATAAGAGTAACAATTCTAGCGAAATGCGTGAGCTCAGATCTATAGACTTCAAATTCTAAATCTGCATTCAGGACAACCTATGCAGTAAATTAATACCGTATTATGTAAGTTATTACTTTTTTCCGCTAAGGTATTAACTGTTATATTTCACGGTTAAAATATGCTCTACTGATGGGTGCTTTATTTATTAGTCTGTGAAACAGTGGAGCTTCATAGCTTGTGTAATGCACAATTTTCTAAAGTAACTGGCCTGATAAAATGTTGTAGAATAGAACTGAATTACTGATATTCATCTTACCGGAAAAATAGCTGAAGGAACGATTTCAGGCCGCGATAGTGTCCGTGAGGGGTGCGGCAGAGGAGGGCCGTGAGGTAAGGCTCGAGGACAGGAACAGGCGGGGATCTCCGTCTGCGGTGGCGGGGACGACACTCGCATACCAAACTCTTGCCCTGTACGCCTGACTGAGCTGCTGAATGAGTCTGATTGGAGAGATTGTGTGTTGCTGCAGTGTTCTTTTGTAGCGATGGTGCTGAATCAGTGAGTGGAGGTCCTATAGTGTTGGTACTGTGATTAAATGTTTGATATACACGCTCACTTCCATGCTTTGGTATTTTGCTGTACCCACTGTCTTCAGTGATAGGTTTCCTGTGGACTGCGTAAATGTGAGTGATGTTTTGATTCGTTGGTGTTTCATTGACGGTCTTACTCTCATTTACTAGAATCATGCTGTAAATACTTGGATCACGGAGTATTTTGTGGACTGGGTGTGCGTGTGCGTCTCGGCGTGAATATAGGTGCCTTCTCTCTCTGACATAGGGTTGGTGGTGATGGGTAAGGCGCCTTCCTGTCATCACCATTATGTTGCCCATCCCTCCAGCGTTGTTCTCCTGGTTGTTCATGGTCACGATGTCATTGGTGTTCACGTTGTTGTTGTTATTGTTATTATCATTGTTGTTGTTATTATTGTTGTTGTTATTATTATTGTTGTTGATGATAGTGACGACGTTGACTATACCCTGGGCGACAAGGATGACGAAGGAAGCGAAGGTGAAGGCGGTGGATTCAGGGGTGGAGGTGGTAGGGCAGGAAGAGGGAGAGCGAGGTGTTCTGTTGCCGGAATTAAATCTGTTATAAGCGGTCTCTCCAAACAAGGTGTCTCCATACACGGTCACTCCACCCGTGATCTCTCCATACGTATTGCTTGTGACTTCTTGGGTAGTATTATCTCCACTAAAGCAGCCGTGGTACCCTTTACAGTCAGGGTTAGGAAGCGGTGCAGGACGTGTCTTGCGATTAGAGTGCAGTATTTTCCTTAGACTGTCATTGTTTTTGTGAGGACGGTTTGTGGTGAGATGTGGACGTGATGATGGAGTGTGAGGTGAACTGGTGTGAGGCGCTTGGTGGGGTATAGTGAGATCTAAGGCTGGTGAAAGAGTGTGAGGTGCTTGGAGTCCGGGCCAGGAGGGATGCGTGACGAGCGAGAGATGAGGGGCGGGTGAGAGATCAGATAGGTGAGAAAGGGATGAAGGGTGAGGGGGTGAGAGGAGAGGGAGAGATGAAGGGTAGGGGGATGGGTGGTGAGGGCGAGGTGATGAATGAAGCAGCATCACGATGGGAGAAACCAATCATAACATCCGCAGCTGTAAACACTGTAGGTGTCACCCAGTTACTGATGGCATCTCACTACGGACCTTAAATTAGGGGCTTTAATGTATGAAACGCCTATTTTTAGACCGGTGACTAGCCTGTGTAGCTTCAGTAGCATCTGTCTCTGCCACTGGATGGTCAATAGTGCCTTCCCTCCCTCTCACCTGCCGTGGTACAATACTTCCAAATATTCTGTCTACCTACACCTGAAGATGCCTAAGGTTGGACCGAAACTGTTGTATTCACATGATGACTCAAATTTATCTATTGTGGATGTTCTTATTACTTTTCACCATGAACCTTGTTTAGTTTTTTTTCCCTTGATGAATCCCTGTAGGTTGTAGATGGCTTGCTACCATCGACCAAGGAAGGTACTGCCTTGAATGAAATGTGATTCCTAGCGAGACATCATATTTCTTAGTCAGGAAACTTTGCCAGAAATATAGCCAAAATCCAAGCCGAGAGTCTAGCACTTTATAAATCTTATTGCACGTTTGAGCTTTATTTTTCCTGACAGTTTGCAACAAGTGTCGGAAGTATTTTAGCTGGTTTTAGCATTTAGTTAGGCTTAAAATCAAGAGAAATCGTCTGTACCAAGACTAACTCCAGAAAGGGGGTTCTGGAAAGGAAACACGGCATTATCTGATCTAATCTGATTTAATGAATACTGAAAAAAAGTGCCGTAAAGTGACGTGATATTTTAACTTATGGTTGCTCTATCTCTAATGCTTACCCTGGACGATTTCACTGAACTGAGTCATAGGTGCGAGTGTTGATACTGTCACTATTAATCTCATGGTCTCATACAACACTCAGAGCAGGTGAACTGCAGAAAATACTGACTTACTGGAACATTCGTGTCTTCTAGTGGAGTAGAGCAGGTTCGAATCCTCCTCAGACAATATTTTTTCACGGTTTTACGGAATAATTTTACACAACATGGAGATTAAGTGCGCTGCATTTTGATACATTATGGGGATCGTTCTTGTCGCTGAAAATAATTTGGAGTGACAAAGATCGTACAGACTTCTTTCAGGGTTGGCGATGAAGATGAGAATGTGATAACTGCTGCATCAGAGTTGTCACAGAATGCAAACTATGATTTGAAAGCTCAGTATCGGTGTATTTAAAATGATGTGCACGTATACATTTATGCTATTTTAATTACACCATCTAAAGCCTTGCAGATATTTAATTTTTCCTCACTGAAAAATCTTGAAGGGTTACATTGGCACATCTAGAAGTGTACAGTGAATTACGGTATAGAAATGGAAGATACGAACACCCAGGCAAGGTTGGGAGCGGCTGAGACAAGAGACCCCAACGAGTAAGCACCGCAGCCTGGAGCGGCGTGGTTCTGGTGGTGGTGGTGGTGGTGGCGGTGAGAGGTGTGTGGGGGGGTTCAAACAGTTCCCGCCTGGTGGCTCCACAGGCGCCACTCAGCCACTTGCACTCAGCGCCCCACTGACGAGGCCTCGCCACTGACCCCATCCTCCGACCCCTCCCCCCCCCCCACCGCCACCACCACACATGCCGCTGTGCTGGTCTGGTGTAGTTCTGGTGTAGGTCTGTGCTGGTCTGGTGTAGGCCTGTGCTGGTCTGGTGTAGGTACTACTTTAATGTAGTACTTGAGGGTTATTTTCTTTCTCTGCTCCACCGATAATACGGCTTCATAATCTATCCTGAGACATGTGCGTAACGGGGGCGTCCGGGATTGTATAGGTTCACAGATTTTTTTTTTTTTTTTTATGCGAGGAAGAAGGAACCAAAGGCCATGAGCCCGCAGTAACAGTTCCCTCCAAGAGAAAAACAAATACAATAGAGAGCCAAATTCAAGATCCGATCATTTTGAGATGCCTGGACACACTGCGTTTGAAAGACTGGAGATCATAGGCAGCAGGAAATACAGATAGAGGGAGACAGTTCCAGAGCTGACCTGTTGCATAAATGAAAGACTGGGAGTAACGGTTAACTCTTGCATTAGAGAGTTGGACAAAAAAGGGATGAGAGTTTGCTGCCAGACGGGTGCTACGCGCCCGTCGTAGAGGTGGAGGAATGCAAGCAGACAGTTCAGAGGAGCAGTGACCATTAAAGTAGCGATAGAAAAGAGATAAAGATGCAACAGTGCGGCGAAGAGACAGAGGTTGAAGGGAGTCAGTAAGAGGAGGAGAGTTAATGAGACGAAAAGCCTTTGACTCCACCCTATTGAGAAGAGCTGTATGTGGGGAGCCTCCCCACACATGAGAGTTGTACTCCACACAGGGGAGGATAAAACCCCCGTATAGAGTCAACAATTGTGCAGGGGTAAAGAAAGAGCGGAGTCGGCTTAGCACACCCAATCTCTTGGAAGCAGATTTTACAAGAGATGTAATATGATCTTTCCAAGATAAGTCCCGAGTAAATGAAACCCCAAGCATGTTCAAGGATGATGCAGGATTAAGCTGAATATTATTAAACATTAATGGGTATACCTGTGGAAGATTTTGTCGGGTTGATAGGTGTAAGAACTGAGTCTTAGATGCATTAAAGACAACCATATTATTTTTACCCCAGTCAGAGATACGAGCCAAGTCAGACATTAGGTGTGGCATAGCCTCATCCCTTGTTTCTTGAAGTAACTGTTGAGATGTGATCTGTTCTTATGCAGGTCAGCGCCTCTCCTAAGTACCGTAATAGTAGTACTTGTGGATTATTTTCTTTCTCGGTTCCAACGAAACTACGACTCCACAATCTAACCAGGGATGCGTGAGTTAGTGTGTGTGGAGGTCTTGTATCTGTACCGTACGCGAAAACTATGTCATCTTTGCGTACTGTACATAGGTCACCGTCCTTCCTGAGTACCGTAAATCTTTGCAACAGTATTTGAGTTTTAATTTTCAGTCTCTGGTCAATGGTACGGTACTTCCAGATTACAGTAAGTTAACTCTTCATACTCGTTGCCTCTTGATGGTGTACTGCGTCTGTGTTATTGTAACTGTATGGAGTCGTGTGTATCAGCCAGGAACCAGGACACGCAAAATGAGCACCAGTGGAAAGCATCATCACCAGTGAGCCCCTAATATTCCCACCGATAAAAATGGGGTGAAGTAAAATATGGAAATAGAGGAGGAGGAGGAGGAGGAGGAGGAGGACTATCAACAGCATGCTTAGTGACTTGGGCCACACATTTATTTACACATCACTCAAGCCTTTGGAATCCTGTCACTTCACAAACATCATGGTCTGCGCATTTTTTCTCCCTAAATGCTTCACATGCATCTGTCGGTTAGTAATTACACAGACTACGAAGGTAAAAGCAGGGGTGTCAAACGTTTGTCATGTGATTTTCGGTAATACCCTCGTTTTCGATCTATAGTCAATACCTTGGTTTCATTAACTTCCATACCTCACCTTCTCAACCACACAGCAATAGAATATAGCAAATTATGGAAACACAAAAACACATATAACTTCATCACTTTACTGGAAACTAGATAATTATAGTACACGCACTTAACTTGGCCCAGATGTTCATCGTTTTGCCGCTGATTTCATTCAGCTCAGTGACAGAAAAGGACAATACTGTGGCTCTAAATCATTTCTGTTGCACGTCATTGTGACTAGCATAACATCCCAGTACTAAATCTTTTGTTATAACACAGCATTCGTGATGAAGGAATGGCAGTTTTGGGCCAAGGTAAAGTGAACACGGTATTCCTTTCCCCATCCGTAATGAGTATGATTGTGCCATGAATTGCTGATGTTGAATAACGATACCCACGTGCTAAATTGTCCTCACAGTAAAGACGTTCAATCTGTGGGAATATTTTTGTAAATATAGCTTATTTCAGCCGAAGCAATGTTCTTACATTTTTTTCCCAGCAGCTAATTGCCTAGAACTATATCTCATAGTTCAAAGTCATACTGATTGCATTAAAGTACTTCCAAAACTCTCCTAGACCATTTCTCCTCCGAGTCTAAGTGTTGCCCCATTGTTCTGAAAATTTCATAACCTGGAACTATATCATACACCGCTGTGCAAAATCTTATCACGACAGTTCTTCGAGTAGGCCTATGTCTCCAGCACTCTCCACTGTTATTAAGTTCAGGATATTTTTAGCACGTGTATTGCTGTCAGTGTGAAGGGTCGCCTGTCATCCGTATCAAAACCGTTCTTGATTAGTTTCAGCACTTGATTACCTGGATAAAGCTGATATTATTAGCACTAGCATTCACAGTTCAAGATGGTGTTAAATTCAAAGCGTTTTTCTTTTTTCTCACTACTTGATTGCGTAAAACTACCTCATATACTGTAGTTTGAGATTAGATTGCTCGCACAGCTGTTCATGTATCTCCAACATTCCCCGTTCTCATTGTAATGGGTTCCTTCTTCCCCGAGTGCGAGGTGGAGTTGCAGGGATGCCACGGAGACCGCCAGCCTGGAGATCAAAAAGTCCAGTTCGTCCTTGGCTCTTTTGGTCTCCCGGGCAGCCTCACATAGCACCCAGGAGAGGCATGGAGAGGAGGTGGACGAGGAGGGGGAAGTGAATACTGGTGCTGGTGCTGCTGCTGATGATGATGATGATGATGCACGGGAGGGAGGAGATGCTGAAAAGAAAGGGGACGAGGAGGGGGGAGGGAAAGAGGATGGAGAAGCTGATGAGGAGGAGGACGAGGAAGTAAGGAACGAGGAGGAGGAGGAGGAGGAGGAGGAAAGAGAAGCTGAGGAGAAGGACGAGGAAGAAGAAAGAGAAACTGATGATAAAGAAGACGACGAAAAAGAAACTGATGAAGATAGGGACGTGAACGGATAACCAAACAAAGGCTGGTGTGACGACGGTGAAGAAAGCCCGAACAAAGAGAAGATACGGGAGGAAATTGACGAGAAAACCGACGGAAACTGAAATAACGATGGGAGATCATGCGAGGAAGCTGAACAAGTACAGAGGGACGAATTTGAAACTGGCGGGGAGGAGGAGGAGGAGGAGGAGGAGGAGGCAGGGTTTTGAGAAATTACAGTACTTCGTGGCTGACTATGGGTCTCAAAATTAGTATGAGACGAGGCAGAGGGGGAGACGGAGACTCTGAGAGGATGATGAGAGGTTTCATATGGAAAATCAGTAGGGGAAGAAAATACCGCCAAAATTGAAGGTAGAGGAGAGAGAGACTTCGAATTGTACTTCATCTTCCTTCCTCCCATCGGCGTACCTATTCCGGTTACCGTGTTCTCCACCACATTTTCGTTGTTCACAGAGTTGTCGTTCTGGTTGTCGTTGTTATTGTTATTGTTGCGGTTGTTGTTATTGTTGTTGTTATTATTGCTGTTGTTGTTGACAGCCAGATTGACGATGAGCTGCATGAGGAGGACGGTGAAGGAGAGGAAGGGGAAGATGGCGAAGTCCCCGGGTGCTTGTGTGGAAGGGCACATTGTCTTCATCCCACGACCCTCTGTTGCTCCTGTGATTCCCGCCTTCCCACTTACATTTTCTCCCCAATTTTCCTTGCGATCTTTTTGCCAAATATTTCTGTATATCTGCTGAGTATTCCTGTCTGATCTTTTCATCTGATCGTCACCGTCTGTCTGCCTAGTATTAATGTGTGTCTGCTGAGTATTCCCTTCTGCTAGGTCTGCTTTCGTTCGCATTCCTTCGTTGTCGTCCTCATTTTCCCTGCCTCCTTCTCGCTCCCTTCGCAGTACCTCATCCTTTTCCTTTCGATTCCCGTTGATCTCCGTACGGTGTTTTAGCTTCAGGGCCACTGCGTCATGCGGCCCCTTGGTAGAGCATAGCGTGGTGTGGGGTGGGAGGGGCACAGATGGAGTCACGATGGTGGTGGTGGGGGCACAGAAACCCGGCAGGAGCAGCAGCACCACCAACAGGCCGGGGGACATGATGCTGAATCTGTCCAGGGGAAAACATGAAATTGTCTGTTGGGGTAACTCGTACTCATAGTCTCGTGGAACAGTTCGAAATTAATATCTTCTCTCCGATGACTTTTTATAGTTTCTTGTTACCTCCAAAGGTTTTATTTACTTTTAGAAAATTTTTGAACTAGGAAAGCTAGGTTTATTTTTCACTGACCCCGTTCTCAGTAAAAGGTCTCCCCTGATGTGTATATTTAGTCTAGAAGTACCGGACATAAACTAGCAACACGTCATCGGATTGAAGAGTCTAGTAATCAGCATCAGGTTAGTAATTATCAACAATATAATTTACTCTTTGGAAAGGTAATTAATATGGTGCTGGTTTAAGTGCATAGCTTTGTAAAGATCATGTGTATTTTTTTTCATCTTCCCTCTTTTCCCACTTTGTACTACATATTAAAAAATTTGCACGTAAACACAACAGTTTTGTAAATGTGATATGAAAACAAATTGACTGTAGCTTCTGTACAAATTGTTTTCATATTCGAAGCTCTCCCTAATAATCTCCCTCCAGTAAAAATCCTAACTCCTAAGTTTAATAAATTCGTTTGTAGTTTATCAAGAATGTAATAATAGAAAAAGGGTTCCTGTACTGAGAAAGTTAGAGATGACTGCACAGGACGATGGCCGCGTGTGGTGTGTGGACAGCGGCAGTGGTGATCAGAATGGTGATAACCTTGCCTCTTCCATTTCACCCCGTCCGTCTCACCCCACCACCCACACACCACTCATCTCATCCCGTCACACCTGCCTCACCCCTTACCGCTTCACCTGATTTAATTCACCCTGTCTCATTCAGCGTACTAACACGAATGACCTTTACGTATGTATGTATGTAAGGATGTATATGTTGCTCATCTCACAGCTAAAGGTCTTTCACATATGACACTTCCTATTTTCAATGCATCTCGGATATGAAAAAAGTAAATGAATAAATAAAAACTTAGCCTTATAAGCCTTCTCTTTAATGTAGAATAGGAGTGACGTCATTGTCGGCCTTGCGCTCTGATTGGTTATAATTTCTCTTTAGCGATGCGTGTACAGATTCAAGATATACTCGTATCTCCCTCCGCACTGGCCTGTCTGCTGTCTCACTCGCCCTTACCACATCACTCACTGGCCTTACCACCATCATGAGAGAGAGAGAGAGGGAGAGAGAGAGAGAGAGAGACCCATTATTCGCACCCACGTATACATCCTGCGTGACACTCGTGTATATAATCACTATTCCCACCCATGAGTCAGCGTTAGTGGCGCAATATTCCACGCATTACACCTCCTTCCTCCCAGCTTAGGTGAGACCCTGCAGAGTTCCCCTTCACGCCTCTCATAATTACGTTTTTTAGGGACGTTTCTTGAGGCATCTAAGTCTGCGTTAAAAGATATAATGTGAAGTGTTCATACGGTGCAGTCATGTTGTTTTGGGAGTGTTGCACTGTAATATTTGCTCTTTAACTTGTTTTAATGAGCATTTCTTTATTTCAGCTCTCCCCATATGCATATGAGAGATATTTCGAGCTAAAGGAGTCGAATGTAGCCTATCTTTCATTAACCTCCTTACTACTAGAGAGCTCTCCTTGGCTGATTAAAATAGTCTAAGCTAAGAAGTACGTTTCCAGATTCAGGAGGATTAACTTTAAGATCTCTAACTCCATATAATGTCAGTAAGTATTTCATACCCACATGCACATTCCCCACCTACACGAATCTTCACATCCACACTTACACTCACGTCCACATCCCCACCTATACTCATATACCCTCACCTTTTCCAGGGTTCACATCTCCACCTACTTCCATTTTCCCACTTTTCCACCTCTAACATCTCCCATCTTTTTCCTCCTCATCGCTTACTTGCATCCAATTTCATATCTTTCACTTACCTCCTCATCTCCACTCGACACCTGACTAAATTTCTGTCTGCTGTCACATCACCTACAGCAGGTGGTGGACAAGGTGATGGCCGACCACCAGGGCATCCTCACTCGCCTCAACATCCACCACCTGTACCCACGTCCGCGTCTCCCACGTACACCCATCAACACATACGAGCACCACACCCACAACCACCAACACATAACACACCAAAACCCACCAACATACAACACATCAACACCTACCAACACACAACACATCAACACCCACCAACACACAGCACAACACCCACCAACACATACCATATCTACTCCCACAGACATAACCCTAACTTAGACTTGCATGCCACGCCTTTTTAAGCCTTCATATCTTAACCTTCGTGAGTGGAGCCTGTAGAAATCTCGACAAGAGTGTGGCATTGCAAGATACCTCGTACTTGACATATTATCACTCTCTTCGGTAATTTCTCTTCTTTCTGTAGCCTAACTGCATCTGACACATACACACAGAAAAAATGCTGTAAATTGTACCTGAGTATTAAAAGGCTAGAGATGGAGGTTTGAGTTACACCACGCCAGCATGAGACATCCCGCGGGAATACATTACATCCATGAGCATTTGGAGAAAAAAATTTTGCCTTCGTCATGCACAGGGCGCGTGATGACTCCACTTAGTTAATAATCTTCATTTTTCTTCTGTTTCCCCGTGATTTATTGCTCGTCATCACCTTGTCTTAAAAAAAAAAAAAAAGTGATGTAGTTGAGGTTTTGTTCTCTTCATTTTGATCGTGTTCATTTTGAATTCTTCATTTTGATAACTTTATTTTGGTTGGTTTATATTGATATGTTTATTTTGTTTTTTCATGTTGAACTCTACATTTTGACTTCTTCATTTTGATCTCCCCATCTGGGTCTCCTCATTTTGGTTTCCTCATTTTGATATCCTCTTTATGGTCTCCTAATTTTGGTTTCCCCATTTTAGCCTCTTCATTTGGTCTCTTCATTGTGGTCTCCTCGTTTTTGGTCTCATTTTGGTCTCTTCAGTTTTGGTCTCTTCAGTTTTGGTCACCTCATTTTGGTCTCTTCACACTGGTCCATAAATCCTTGATGTCATGCTTTTGTCATTACCAGTCTGTCTCTCTGAGGGTTGATATGGCTTAATTATCTTGAGTACTTTTCTTGTTCTTCCTCCCGCCAAACTACTCTAGCCGAACTAATATATAGTATTCTTGTTGACCCCAGACATATATTTTAGCTCAAGAATATCCTCTCGTTGAATAAGAGTTAAAACATTCCTCACCAGTTCTCTGAAGACGAAAAAGAATGAATTATAGCGGCTGCCTTGCACACGCGTGACATGAATAGGTCACAACTCCACAACTGGCAGCGGAATATGTGTGGTCGGTCTAACGTTGCTTTTGTATCAGTATACAGCGTGAATATTGAAACAACCTAAATAAGAACTGATAAGATGGTCAGTAACGAGCTAGATACAGTGTGAAGCCGGTGGTGGTCGTACATGGGTGAGGGGGAGGGATGACTGGCAGAAATGGTTCCTGATCCCTCACCCCTCCCCTCCCTATCTCTACTTTCCCACCCACCCCCCTCCCCCGGCCAGGCTTCCTCATATCACATCAACATATGGAGGCTTGAAGCATGCATCCCACACCACCTCATTACTTCATGTTCTCAGTGTGTCTTCCGTGAAGGGTACACTTCCTTCATTTTCATTAACATCACAATACTTCACCATTTACAACTAACTTCATACAGTAAGCTTGCTTGTATACCTCATTCACGGTTTATAATCTTAAGTACTTGATAACACTGTGGGAGGGACTATTGATAAGCGTACATTCATTGTGCATTAAAATTTCACTGTCTGCGATGGCCGGGAATCGAACCCGGGTCAACTGCTTGGAAGGCAGCTATGCTCACCACTATACCACCATCGCATGAGAGTTTACTGTAGTTTGACGGGTGTGGTATTATCATATTTGCCAAGGACCACTACCACGAAGGCAGGGTGTGGGTCGTGGAATTTTTCCCTCCTAAAGTAGTGGTTATGTCTTAATGACCACAGTGCATTCACAATCTATCAATCTCTATCTATCTATACTTTTTCCTGCTTACTGTCCAGTCGGTCTTATCGTCCAAGTTTTGGGATAACCAGAGGAGAGGTATCAGTGTCCTTAGAATGTGTCGTTGAATGCGATCTGGTGATCTGGGCTGAAGCAACATTTATTATCTCTTCTACCCATCATCCACCGCAGCCCGTGAATGGTGGCACTATCTATAATAAGGTACAAAGTGTAGTTCCTATCTATGGCGAATCACTTCCACACTGTCTGCCCTTCAGTCACCTTCAGTTGCAGTGGCCACACAAGCATCAGCGAATCCTGTCCTGACAGACAGGATCGAACCAATACCTACTGTAGCCAGATTCCCACTTCTTCCGGTGTCTTATGCACCAATATTATTCATGCAGAAAGTTTCTTATTACCTCCGCCAAGGAGGTTATGTTTTCACCCCTCTCCGTTTGTTTGTTGGTTGGTTAGTTTGTGAACAAGATTACACAAAAACTACTGGACGGATTTCCACGAAACTTGGTAGAAGAATGGGCCTTGGCCCAGAACAGACTCCAATAAATTTTGGTGCGGATCCGGATAAACGTGCGGATCCAGGATTTTTTTTTTTTTTTTTTCTCACTAACATTGTGAGATAGGGCGTTTTTCGACATTTTCGTAAATTTTTCAGTGAATATTGCATGGATCTTGATGAAAAAAATCATGCATATTTAGGATGTTGGTATCTACGAATGTGTACAGTTTGGTGAGGATCCATGTAAAATTCCGGATCTGACGAATTTAAATAAGCTTTAATAGGGGGGGCAGTCTTTTTGCAGATCCCGTACAGTAACAAATAGGACTTGATTGAATTAAAAGGAACTGCATGTTGGGCCTTGGCGGAGGTATGTGCTCTGCTGAGTGCAATTCTAGTTGTTATATAGAAAGTACTCTATACCACATTCCTGTTGATGGGCGTGCTGTATACTACTAAATAGGCGATTTCCTTTGATAGATAGAGGGGCATTACTGTATGTGCAGAAATAAAATTTCCCTATGCCTATCATAGGAAATCACCTATTTAGGATTATAGGCCCAGAGGTCAGGGATGCGGTATAGGGTACTTCAGTGCATATGACAGCGGGCCTCATACTCAGATGACACCAAGGTTTACTGCTGATGCACCTAGCCCAGCTTGACCATCATCACAACCAACTTCGTTAGTTCCTGCTGCACCAGCACCACAGCTGTCTGCTGATATCATTATGTTTGGTGTATTTTCATGTCTGTAAATCTTCTCGAAATTGGGGCTAAAAATGTAGGCGATTAGTATTTGATGGTCTCATGACGAGAGGTGTTGTGGGATGTTAAGAGGCTAGAGATCAACCATGGCTTGATCTTGACCATGAGGTGTGTGTGCTGGGGAGGGGGGAGAGTGCAGTGTGTTGGTGGTGGGTACGGGCGGAGGCCAGGAGCTGGGTAGATAACAGGCTGTGTGTGAGCGACTACCCACTGGCCTCACGCATTCCTTTCATTCCTCTGACATTCCTCTCATCCCCCTCCCACCTCTCATCCCTTTCGCGTGCGCAGATGATGTACACCAAAAGTTTTAATTAATGAATGTATTTGTAAGTACAGGATAATATTCACTGTGGGTTATAAGTGTACGCTATTCTAGGGGTTTAATTTCTTACATGATCCCACGTATGGCCTTAACTGAGTCAGATAAGAATTAACACCCACCTCATCCTTTGGGCTTAAATGACTGATACATAGATTGCCCAAGTAAATTCTACAGTGTAGTCTCCCTCTGTACCACCCAGCCACCTTACCGTTAAGAGGGGTATTTCTCTAACCTGTCTATACTCTCCAATAATAATAATAATGATAATAATAATAATAATAACAATAATAATAATAATTACCCTCTTTCATACCATAAATCCAACACATCGGATTCTGACAACTCCTCTGCTCCCTCTTTTCATCCCACGCAGAACTTAAATCTTTTGAGAAGACTTCCTAAACATGATCTCGGGCTTTCAAAAGGTAAAAGAACACTTACATCCATCATGCGATGGTGGTATAGTGGTGAGCATAGCTGCCTTCCAAGCAGTTGACCCGGGTTCGATTCCCGGCCATCGCAGACAGGAATTTTTAATGAATGAGTGATCTTAGACCTTAGCAGCATCGTGGGAGATGAAGATGTATATGACCCATTGGGTGGTGTTATCCCACTCCTCATCACTTTTAGGTTCGATGATGAATGAAAATATATGTATAAATTTGTGTTTAACCTTTTCAAAGCATGTGATATGACACAGATTGCTGATTCTCTACAGTTCACATAGCTTTATGCATGACTATGAATATTTATGCGTCAGAATCTTCATTAAACAGCAGTTACATGGATAAATCCGTGTGTGTGGGTGCACTGAGTGTGCGCGAGCAGTTAGGCTGCCACGTGTATGGACAGCCGGTGTGGCAGTCAGGGCTGCCTTTATCGCCATAACCATCACTACCACCACCCTGCCTAGCACCTCTACACCTCACCAGCACTCCTGAAACCCCACTTCATACGAATGCCTCCCTTTCCACTTCTCCGGGCCCCACCACCACCACCACATTATATAACAACACCCCGCCACCACCACCACCACCACCACCACCACCACCACCACATTATATATCAACACCCTACCACATACCACCACCGCCACATAATGTAACAATATTCCACCACCACAACCACCACATTATATAACAGCATCCCACCACCACCACCATCACCACACTGTGTAACAACACATTACATAACATCCCACCATATGCCACCACTACCACATTATCAAACAACACTCACCACCACCACCACCACCACCACCACCATCACCATCATATTATATAACACCCCATCACGTACCCCATCCCTAGTAACAACCCCTCACCGCTCTTCATCACGCCGCCACTTGCCGCAACCTCCACACCCCACCACCATCACCTTGCTCTCCATTCCCCTGCAATCCCATCTCATTCAACCACCACCCTCACTACTTCCACACCATCACCACCAGTACCACAGCCCTTTCCAACCTTATATCCCTTCCAGTTCTCATTTACCCTTCAAAACCACTCTTTCCTATCTCCCCACCACCATCGTCTAAACAATCACTACCTACACCACCACCTCCATCAACCTCATCTCCTTCTACCCTCTGCCAGCATCCTCTCCCAGTACCAACGCCACCATTTTTTTTTTTTTTTTTAACACTCGGACCAGAGTTTTGGATTAAATATGTTTTCTTCCTTGCCCCTTTTCACCCATTAAAACAACCGGGGACCTGGGCGTAAAATTGTCTTTTGTGGGTCGTGTTCAAGGGGAAGATTGAGACTTGGCAAAGACTGACTGCCTGCCTCAGTGACCCTCGTGCAATCTGAACTTCTCTCACCCGACCACCTCTCACATATCCCCACCACCACCACCACCACCACCTCTGTCCTTTCTGTCCTCCCTTTGCTATTCTCATCCCCACCACAGATCCCACCCTGGCTCTTATAACCAGCACCTTTCGCCTTTCCCTCCTTGGTCCATCTCTTCCTGTCGTCCTTTTCCATGAAGCATTAATTTCAGTTTTGTTTTCTGCTGGTACTTCCTTTTAACTTTTCCTGCCAGTTACACTCAGTGGGTTTGGCTGCTGGAGGGGGTGGTGAGCTTTCATATATGTTATAAACGTACCTGTCTCGTTATCTTCTTGCGTTGTTTTGTTACCCCCTAGATAAGAGTTGCACCCCTAGATAAGCCCTGTCTATAGGGTCAACCTGCCGCTCATGTAAAACCTGAAGGAGCGCGATCTCTTTCTCATATGTTGTACAAAATATTACATTAAGATTCAAGCGATGGTGGTATAGTGGTGAGCATAGCTGCCTTCCAAGCAGTTGACCCGGGTTCGATTCCCGGCCATCGCAGTGGTGTCTTTTGGGTGCTGACAAATCAAGTTGATTCCCTAGTCAGGTGGTGTGGAAATAACAGGATAGCGTGTCCTGCAGCAGTAATGGGAGCTGAATCATGAAGAGTGTGATGTGATGTGGTGTATGTGCGTGCCGCCTGGCAGTGTCTACTTCACACACACTGCAACCCTGGCAAGAACATATATCTGACATATAATACACTGAAGAAGATATACAGCTTCCATACCCGGGAATTTTTATTGATAGTTTGTGATAAGCTGATGTGTAGTCCAGGATATGTTATTTGAAAAGTGCAGGGCGTTCATTCTGCCCTTAATACAAACACCATCGTGTGTGAAGGAAAAACCACAACTTCAGATCGTGAGTCGATTTCCTTCCTCCACTTTCGCTTCCCTTCATTCCCCCGCCCCTCCTTCTCCAGACTCCCACCATTTCTCCCCTTCCCCTCCACCCCCCCCTCCCAAGGACTTCACCACCACTCCTCCCTGCCGTGGCTGGCTCCGTCACACCGCCACCAGAGGGCCGTCTGTAAGCGCAACTCAGGCCACGCTGCGAAATATTACCGCGTACGCTCTTCGGAATGTTGACGATAGAAAACTTCTTGTTAGTAATATTTTCTCTCACTCTGGTTAAACGTCAAGAGTCGGTGAAGTACCCGTGGAGGCAGACTTTTCATAGGTCAGACTTTCTTCATGACATCAAGGATGGTAACAGTAGAGAACGATCTGAATTTTATGAACTGAGGACGGGGGACTTTCACAGGCCGATGTTACGTTCAAATGGCACTGTCTGGAGAGAGAATGCGTGGTGGAGGAAGAACAGGCCACTACAAGGTCACGAAGGAGAGGCAATGAAGATGCAGCCGTCTTATGGACAGTTGGGTAAGTCACAACACTTCTACTGGTTACGATTAAAGTCCTGGAAAACCGAAACCCTGTAAAAATCATTGTCATCATGCTTCAGATAACATCACAATAGGACGCGGGTTGATCACTGGCCGCAACAACAGACCCATCCAGGATATGACACAACGTGACGACCCCAGAACCTCCGGCTTCCCGCTTGGTTCACTGGTGGCACGCCGTGACTTCCGACGACCCCACCAACTTTATATGGGTGCTGGGAGACACGACACAGGAGGCATCACGCCCCACCCACACTCAAGATTGAACCTCCCAAGGGGCAACAGAGGCCATACTCTACCAAAGGTATGGTAAACAAACTTATATACTGCCAAATACTGCAATGTATATTTCTGTAATTGGAGTGCTGTTTATGCTTCAACTGATTTAAGTTTCAGAACAACGATCAAACAGTGCGTGTAGCTGTAACCAGAGGGGGCCCTGGATCCATCCCACTGGATGTGATGCAGCTGCTGCCGAAGGCGGTGAAGGGAGTGTATTCACAATACACCACAGCCGCCACCGCAACAACCACGGCCAAACCCCCTGTTATTTGGTTCCCCGACCTCAGCTCAGGTGAGTTGATAACGGTGCCACAGGGGAACTCATGGGGCCTTCCTGGATCCTGTATTCTCTGGTTGAACATCACAAAAACTCCAATATTTGTTGCCTCATGTATCCAGTTTATATTTATTTATAATGAAACTGTCCCTATTGGATTGAAAAAAAAAAAAAAAAAAAAAAATCGTTCATGGTTCAAGAGAGTTTCCATGCACAAAGTGTGGTAACAGGGAATTTTAACAGACAAATGGGTAAATGTAATGTGGTGTTGCTAACATGAGCATCTCTTAATCAAAGAAGTCAACAGCGTCCCGTATAGGTTTCAGTCACAGGCATAACTTGTCCAGATAACGTAAACTGTGTTTGCTGTTGGTGTCAGAGTGTGAGGGCGCGGGGGATGGTGGCGGAGGCGGAAGTGGCTTCAGCGCCTTCAGTTTCCTGGCCATGGTTGTGTCTGTGGCCAACTTGGTCTCACTTCTCGACTCCAACGCCAACAACAACCTCAACAACAATAATGACAACAACAACATCAACAACGATAATATACAGGTGCACTTCCGTTTATTCTTTACTCCTCTGTTTTCTCGTCCCCAGTAATAATGATTTGCTAGCAAAATATTGTCTCAGAAGTATATTTTAATGTTAGTTATATAATAAGACACTGAAAATCAAACTCGCAGAAAACTGTTAAGCTTCTTTATTTCCACTGACTTAATACCTGTATATGATGTTTCTACGGTAACCAGAGAAACGCAGTGCATGCCAGTGAATGTGGTGGTCACTGTGGTCAACATGAATATATTTACACTCCACCACGGTGGGCAGTGAGAGATTAGCACTTAAGCGGGTGGATGATCTCCTCTTCAAAAGTGTCCCCACTGACACCCTAATGTGATTCTCGTGAACGCGCAAAAGTAACTAGTTATATATAAATGTAATGACTAGAAATGAGATGCTTTAACTGAGCTGTTGGGGCAGGATTTTTATTCTCAGATAAATGATCTCCTGCTTAATGTACCCTAGAATTAGCAATAGTATTAACAGTCGTTGCCGCTGTTTTCTAGGCCGGCAATGAGAACAACAACAACAACAATTTGGATTTGCTGACCATGGTGACATTTGCCGGCCGCCGCCGCCGCCATCTTGGAGCCTCCACCGGCACTCCTCTCACTCCCCCTCCCTCCACTGCCACTCACACTCAACCCATCACTCCCGGGCCTGGCCATGTTGCTGCCGCTGTGGGTGTGATCTTCCTAAGGGTGTGGCGCCAGGCGATCTTAGAGGCTGCACGGAATGACATCCTGCTATCTACCTCGTCTTCCTCGAATCTGACTGATCAAGACCAGATCGTGACTTTGATGTCACCCGTATTGAAGTCGATCTTAGCTCCTAACTCCACACTGACATCCATACTAGCGGTCAGTCACACCTCAAACCACTCCGCTCTCATTCCTAGGCTCGTGTCAAGGCTGCCCTTCCGACAAAGTCTTCGTCGGGGTCCGCCTGGGTGCTTGAAGAAAACCCTTTGTGAGGCCAATCAGAGGAGTGTAGAGCTAGGACGGCTGGGAGCAGACTTGGCAGAGGTACTCAGGTTGGTGAAATGATGAAATATATTCCTGTTAGCACATTGTAGCTTATCAGTGAGTAAGTCCATCAGTCCGATTACTCCTTTTCTTTCCAATCAAGCCAGCACTAGATGATGTCATACAGTATTAGGAGAAATCTCGAATAGTTAAGTGGTTAATGAAGAGTCGTGAAAGTCGATCTAACTCCTCCAGTCCGGAAAATCTCTCCTGACCAGAATACAGTTGTCTAGAGGTAGCTAAAATAAAATGAAAAATACACCAGACTGAACAGATTACATATATTTCTGCCGTGTATGGAACTATCTCCGTGATTGTCGTTAATATCTTCTTACTACTATGAGATATCAGTATGCATCCACATCAACTTCCTATCATTACATACCTCACATATGCAGCTGATCAATATCCACACGTGGTTCCCTGACAGTTTGAGTTTGGTGGAGTTGGTGCCTGGGTTGGAGTCAAGCTGGAGGGCGGGGCTGCTTCGTGCCGCCAGCCGTGGAAGGGCCGGATGGCACTGTGGCAACACGTACACCTGTCACACCCTTCAGTGCCATCATCTTCCAGTCTAGCCACTTCTGACCTGCGAATTTCAAGTGTTGGTGCGGCCTTCTGCTCTGCCTATGCTCGCCTCCTGTTTGCCACCAGTGCCTCATGTTTCAGTCAAGGCACTTCTGACCTGCGAGTTTCAAGTGTCGATGAGTCTTTCTTGTGTTCATGTGCTGCCTATGTTCTTGCCTATCATAGCTCTTTCTGTCCCTTATTTACATGAAATCCAAAGGCGGCCAAAGGATAGTGGCAACAGGAATCGATTTTTTTTTTTCTCACAAATCTTCAAGTGCTTCTCCTTAAGTAATTACCGTTAAGTATGCCAACCAGGATTTTTCATATGGTAGCCACTTGTTGGTCTCCCTGCCTATCAGTCATTTAATGAACTGTAGAAAACTGACGTATCCTACTTCCTTTATCTCATAACGCGTGCAGGGAACAGCGATATATTTCTCTCTGGTTCAGAAATATGCTCAGACATGTGGAACAAGTATAGAGGACGTGATCAGAGGAAAACTGATGTCTGAAATATATTTGCTAAAATTCCTATAAAATCTCATGATTCGTATGTGTGCATAACTTTATGCACTTTATACATAGTTCCTACGTAAGATAAGAGCCATATAAATATTTCAGGTTCTGTATTATACGTACCCATCATTGCATGACAAACTTTGATCATTCATTGTTATCAGCATTTGCCTCGATTCATTGATGGTAAAAGTATCATCAACACTGCTGATATACACCTAATGTCATGAATATGTAACCAAACCAGTGGACATGGATAGCCCTTCTTTAGAGAGTGGTGAGTTAGAAACCTTTAGATCCTTCTTTGTACCCGTGACTTCATTTCTCCTGCGATTCATGTCCTCAAAGAGATCAAAGAACCGTGCTTCAGTTCTCCATGTCCAGTGTAGCCTATATGAATATGGGAAACTAGGTTATGATGATGGTGATAACACTGACAAATTTAAACAGGATTTTCCCCTCAAAATAATGTTGTGGTGTTCTTCAGCAAATGTTTCGGTGAAAAGTTTAACAGATTTAGAAACTTTACATTAAAAACGCTACTAAAAAAAAAAAAAAAAAGTGGAAGCCATTATACCATGTTCAGATCTTTATGGTGGATAGTGTATTGTCCTGTGAAGAAAGCAGTTTTTCATCTGACCACCGTGTCCCATTTCTTGGATCCAACCAGCATGTCTTGGAGTCATTGTCAAAAAAGGACTGCCACTTGATCCCAGTCAGCCACCATCTTTTGTAACGGCAAGGAATGTTTTGTATGCGTGAGTGACGGTGCGAATAGGGGAGATGTAGTGTGTGTCGAGGCCTATTCTCTCTCTCTCTCTCTCTCTCTCTCTCTCTCTCTCTCTCTCTCTCTCTCTCTCTCGTGCGTGCGTGCGTGTGTGTGTGTGTGTGTGTGTGTGTGTGTGTGTGTGTGTGTGTGTGCGTGTGCGTGCGTGTGCGTGTGCGTGTGCGTGTGCGTGCGTGCGTGCGTGCGTGCAGCGTGGAGGTGTATGGATACGTGGTTCGTGGTTCTCCCGTGACCCTACCTGTAAGTCCCCCAGCCATGACGACCAGATACACCCGAGAGAGCTGGATCAGAGAACACTGCGCCTTCCGCAGCTGCCTTGATTATAACTCAAGTGGGCAATGAGCGTTACTTAGCCCGCCTGTCTCACACACGCCAGTGCTCGGTTGGGCCCTCCTCAAAGACTCATGACACTAGGTGATCACTGTAGTTGCACGGGACATCTGACAGGCGCTGGTGAATGCAAGACACTACTCTGAGCAACCATGATAACTCTGGTGCTGGTCATTATATCCGAGTTGTGCTGTTGCCAGATGACCCATGCTGGGACTGGCAACGTCAGCATGCTTGTTCCACGTAGGAATACTAAAGGACATCCCATAAACCATAACTCGGAGCATAAGCCCACTAGACTAGAGCGTCGATCTTTGCTGAGACCTGCTCCTTGGCCAAACGTTATCCGGTCCCCCATAAATTTCCACGGCCGTCATCCAGCGTACAGACATCTCCCTGATCTTCCGCAATTTCCTCGTCAAGTCAAAGGCCCGCCAGTTGGACGAAAGATTGCGGTGCTACCCCACGACGTGATGGAGGCGCTACCTGGTGCCATCTCCAGGGTCATGCATGATTACGGTCGCTTTAGCACCCCGCCCACCACCACCACCACCACAACTGAACCGCCTGTCATATGGTTCCCAAATCAGCAGGAAGAATGTGAGGTAAAATTCTAGTCGATTACGTCAGCACATCACCTATTTGTTGTAACATCAGTGCCGTAACTTGCTTAAATAAAAGAATTAGCATGTATAATCTCAACAAATAATATTCTATTTTGGTACAGTACTTTCACATGAGAGATAGTCTTAACAGGATGAATAAGGCAGTGTGATAATAAAAGTGATTATGTGAAGACCTCAAAATAGTAATACTATTAACTGCGTAGCTCAAGCTGTAGTTCGTTTACCTTAACTTGGCTATTTTCGTTCTTTTGTAGCTTATGTCCCGTTCCTTAATGGCAGGATATAACAACAGTACGCCTCTACAGCCTTTTCATAGCACTTCTTTATGATTAGCACTTTCTTCTAGTTTTCATCTTGTTGCAGCTTAACATTCAAGATGGAGAGTTGATAAATTTAGGCCAAGTTAAAATGACGAGAGTATAGTCATGATTGCTCCCTGCACTTCCTTCCAGGACCTTCCGTGATGTTTTTTGCCTTGCCAGAACTCTGAGGGCGGGGGCGGAGGTTTCAGCACCTTCAGCCTCCTGGCGCTGCTTATGTCCGGCGTCAACTTAGTGGGCATCCTGGCAGCCAACGCCAACAACAACCTCAACAACAACAACAATGACAACAACATCAATAACAACGTCGTGCAGGTCAGATCAACATCCAGTTAAGTCAGATGTTCTCCATGATTACAATACATACTGGCTAATGTCAGAATTATGTTCCACTATTACGACCATATGCCAGCTTAGAGTGAGTAGAAGACCTCGAGAGTGCTGATATTGCCCTCAGCTACCCTCTTGTGCTCATATGTTCTCCATTATTTTTTTCCCTGGTAATGTTAGACAAATCTGTTTAACGTAAGATTGATTCTGAGGAGCCTGAGTGTTAATCTAGACACAAAATTTGCAAGGCTATGCTCTGACAGCGTTTTGGCTGCTCGTGGTGGTTGTTCACTAATTGTTGTTGGTGATGACTGAAGTAATGTAGGATCAGTAAGGGACATGGAAGGAGCAGGGGAGAAAAATGTGAGAGGGGGAATGGAAGAGAACAGAACGACAAAGATAAAAATATAAAAGCTGAAACTGAATGATCAGCCACGGTGAATCGAAATAGGTATTTATGTATATGTATGCATGCATGTATCTATGTATGTATGTAATAATGCATTGCAAGACGTCTTAATCCTGTAAGGCGTGACCACAAACGAATCACCTTCATGTAACCATGTCCTGACGTCTTGCTGCCCTTTCTCCAACTTCCTGACATAAAAACTGAAAAGGAAAGCATATGACAAACTACTTCAGAACCTAATTCTTTTTAGAGACAGTTTCCAAAGTATGGTATAGTTATGACAAAGGCATTTCTTATACCTCAGGACGGCAACGAGAATAATGCCAACAACAACGCTAACGTCTTCACCATGATCACTACCGGTATGGGGAAGAAGAGGAGGAGGAGGAGGTGGGAGGGGGAAGTAGAAGAGGAGAAGGAGAAGAATGAGTCTGGAGAAATAGTGTGCTGGAAGGAGGATGAAAACGAGATAATCACAGGTGAGATATATCTGAATGAGACAGCTATGTTTTCAGGGTTTATGGCTAAGTTTTAAACCGCATAATTTTGTGTATGAATGATTCTAACAATTCCTATATTTGTAGGTCATCCACTTTTATGTGAATGTTTATAACGCTGCTTTCTGTTTCCATGTTTCGAATAGTGCCATGGAGCATTAACCTCTGTCTGCATCAGGTATTTGTAAATCTGTTTTCAGTCTCGTCTGTGATGGTAGGCTTTAGGGGTACTGTACTGATAGCAGGTGTGCGCTGGAGAGTAATTGTTAAATCTTTTGTTTCATTTGGTCTGTTCTCTATCATTAACTTTTCCTTGACGCTTCCTTTCTGCAGTTGTTGCTTCCCTTGTCTGTGTCCCATTCCTTCCTTCCCCTGTACCATGTGTACCTCTCACACTAACTCTTCCCCCTGCATGTGCACCTCCCACTCATAAACTAGCGCTGAAGCCTAACAAGTGGTATCTTCCTGATGGTGGTGATGCAGGTGAGGAGGTGGCCAGCGTGGTGAGTCTAGCGTTCCTTAAAGCTTACCTGCAGGCGGGGGTGACGGGGGACGTCCGCTGCCTTGCCAGGAGTCTCTGCTTGGCTAACCAAGAGGCTGCTGACTGGGGAGACCTTGCTGTGACTATTGCTGAGGTGCTGAGGTTAGTGGCAAATAGTGGATCAGCTTGGTATTCAAAAAGAAGAGAAGTTAAGCCAACTTTAAAGGTTAAGTGGAGAATGTTTATACTGAATGCCGAACCTTTTGATAGTTAGAGCATTGTTCTTCTTTTAATAAAAGCTGTAAAATTAATGCATCTTGGAGTACCACCTATAGATGCAGTTCTCCAGTAGTATGCATACTAATTTTTTTTTTCCAGTTAATTTAATTAATGTGTTGATGAGATGCTGTAATCAACAGTGATACGTGACTGAAACTGGTCTCTTATTCTTTGCTATATCAAAATATCTCCTTGTGTCAGCGTGAGTCACATGGAATGGGTGTCCCGCCTGTGGCCCGGGGTGTCCCTGAAGGAGCTGGAGGAGGCGGGGCAGGCGGGGCGGAGTGAGATCGGTAGTAGGCGGTATTGTGGGCGGCGCTACAGGTGTACAGAGGGAGTGTGGGCCAGACTCACACACCATCACGCCCTCATGGCCGCCTTCATACAAGCCGCTGGTGACACTCATGCAGGGACAGCTGCAACATTCCCAACTTCTTGATTTTGCTCATTAATTCTCCCATGATACACCAGTGGCAGAAATTTAGGAGTAGATTTTTTTTTTTTTAAGATAAATGAGCTGTGTCAGTTTAACTGTAAACAAATTTTTATGAAAACTGTAACGAAGTTTTGTGCATGCATGCATGCGTGTGTGTGTGTGTGTGTGTGTGTGTGTGTGTGTGTGTGTGTTTGCGTGTGCGTGCGTGCGTGCGTGCGCATGCGCGTGTGCCTGTGCATGCGCGTATGAGTGTGCGTGCGTGCTTGCCTGTGTACTCACTAATGTGTGCGCGTGTGAGTGTGCATGTTCTTACTGTTCCAGCAACAGTACTGTACCATAAGCCTGTAATCATTCACCTAGCGGCCTACTATGCACCTGGTCATGGTAGGGTGATTAACCAAGTGGGAACGAAGTACAGTGAGCGTCACTGTTTTCACTGAACCTCGTCCCCGTCCTCGTCCAGAAAGTACCAGGGACTTCAACACGTGTAGTCAGACCAATCACTCCTGGCACCATCACACCACGCTCTGCTCACCTCTGCCTCGCCTTGTTCACACGCCACAGCGTTACCCCAACGGTAACGGGGCACGATTAGGGCTACATTAAAGTTTTACAACTGAAAAGAATATTTTCTGCAGGATAAACAAAGCGAAAAAATTCCACAACCAATAATTTCTATAAAGTAAGCGTGCTCGTATACATGAACACTTAACAAAAAAACAATTCATGAGTCAAGAGACAAAGAATTACATGTATGTGAGAGTGCTGCCTTGCCTGTGGGTGTGGGTGGGGACGATTGCCCTACTGTGTGTGACGTCAGGCGAGGCAGGGAGGCTACAACTCGTTTCTCTTCCACCCTGGCGCTCCACCCACCTGTCCCAGATTCAGGTTCTCTCTAGGCCACCTTCAGGGCCCCCTTGGACAGCACCACCTCCAGCTCGCCCTCCGTGGCCTCCGTTTCGTACCCCACCTACCACTCCGGCACCCAGTCTCCTCTCTTCCCTTACCTCCCTCATCGATCCCTTCGGTATCTTCTGGAGGAGGGAGAAAAACGGTGTGAGACGGGATGGAGGAGTGGTGATGAAGGGGTTAAGGCGGGGCGAGACTATCGCCACCACCACCACCACTATCACCACTACCACCACCACAGAAGCCCCCCCGCCCCTCCTCTACTTCCCAGACGGTGGCAACGGGGAGTGTCAGGACTTCGCACCCTCGGGCTTCAACACCTACAGCTTCCTCTCCTTCCTCTTCTCCGTCGCCAACCTCGTCGGCCTTGTAAGAACTTAGACTCTGTTGTGCTGAAATACATTGTGATAAACTCTGTAATTCTGTTCGGCTGAAATACATTATGGTTAACTCTGTAATTCTACATGAAAATATAAGGTATTATTCTGTTTTAGTTTTATAATCGAGGTGGGATAGAATACTTCGTAGCACCTCTTCCTTAGCTACTTATTTTGCACTGCATTCCTTCACATTGTCTTGAAAGCTGTTTATATCCTTTTACTAACGACATAGTTTACATCACTAACACATGAGAGGATACTGAGATGTAATGTGCAGAATGAATCTCGAAGAAAGATGGGTTACATAATCTTCAAAGCAGCTTACAAGCCTAGCATCACCACCAACCCAATGACCCATCCCTCAGGTGGCCAACAACGTGAACGACAACCTGAATAACAACAACAACAACAACAACGACAACAACAACAACTTGAACAACATCAACACCGCCAGCAGCAACTCGAACATCAACAACGACAACACCGTCACCATCCCGCCCGGCATGGGAGGAAGACGACGACGGCACGAGCATAATACGTCACTACCTGGGTCAGTATATTAGTAAATCAGTATTATCAGTACAACAGAGTCAGTATACATGCTACTGCACTTTTTTTTTACACTGAACTAGCCCATATATTCGTCCTTTTGCATCGTATTTCACTTTGACCCGATCTTAGTCCTTCTGCAGCTTATTTCATGTTGGCCCAGATTTTCGTTCACGTAGCGCAGAGGGAGAAAAGGACAATACAACAGCCCTACATCCTTCCCATGGCGCTTTTTCAAGACTAGCATCATACTGTATTGTTAATCTGTTGCTACATTACAGTATGCACTCAAGATGGAGAGATGGTAATTTTAGACAAGGTTAGAATAAAAGGAGTAGGCTACCAACAATTTGTATAATTCCAGATACGAGAAACAGTTCCATGTGTATTTAAAGCGTCACAGTTTCCCGACCTCCCATCACCCACAGTCAGTCAGTACTATACCACTAGCTTTGTCGTATGATATTATTTGTCATGTCACGTAGCACCATTTACTATGCTTTATGCTTTCAATTTATCATTTAAGCTTATAATCAGTACTAGTTGTTATGTACAGGGTTGGTGAGGCTGTGGCTGCCCTGGTGTCAGCGGATTTCCTGAGGGCGCTGAAGACGGCCCTGGTGACTAATGACCCCGCCTGCGCTCTCAGGAACATGTGCGAGGTCAACAGTGCGGCCGTGAAGCGAGGTCACTTAGCGGACGTGTTGGCTGAGGTGTTGAGGTAAGTGTGTATTAACAGAGTGGATGTGGTCAACACAGGTACTGACTAGGGTAGCACATTAAGTGGTTTCGTTGTTGTAGGCTAGTCGTAAAGGGGACACATCGGTCTTAAAGTTGTTAAAGCCATTATTATTATTATTATTATTATTATTATTTTTATTATTATTGTTATTATTCCGACTTTCACTTCATATTACTCCCTGCCATCTGTTGTATCCCTGGTCACTCTTATGTGGTGCTTCTGTTGTTGCTGTCCCCCGTGGAGTCAGTGAGGCCCTGGTGGAATGGTACCCCCGCCAGCCGCGGCCGGTGGAGGGGGCGATGCTTCTCACTGCCGCGGCGAAGGGCAGGCGAGATGACCTTAACTGCAGCTCTACCCACCCGTCCTGCCCTGACCCGGCCTGGATCACCCTCATTTCTACCTTGACCTCACCGCAAACTTCAGCGTCCAGGGGTCTGTATTCATAAAGCATCTTCACCAATATTTACCATACACGAGTCTCAGTAGCAGTGAAAATGGTAGGACATAATTTTGTTTTGCATTTTTCATTTTGATATTCACTCTCGCCTCATACTTCTACCTAACCCAAAACATCAGTGCCCACGGACAGCATTCACGAAGAATCTGAAGCAAATATTACGATAAAATAGTCTCATTGGAAATGAATTATTATCAGAAGTCGGTCTTTTTGGTCATATTTCTCGCATTAATATTCACACTAGTTTATTGTGAAGAGATTTGTAACAATTTGGATAAAAATGAGTGTATGTGTGTGTATATATATATATATATATATATATATATATATATATATATATATATATCTATATATATATATATATATATATATATATAAACATTCAGTACATGAGTTCAAGCAAGAGTATAAACACTGCTCTATAGCTCGTGTCCACATCCCAGACAGAGGACCCTGACTCTGCCCTCTCTGACTTGACCTTGTGCCTTGAACATGACCTCGCTGACCTAGTGCTGTTTCGCTTGAGCCTGAACTGCTAACGAACTGACCATATCGTAATAACAACCACCTTCACCTGATACACAGACTACTAGTTAAGGATCAGATACCTGCAATAATTACTCAGTTTCGTTCCTGCGCTATGTACTGTATCTCAAAAATAATATTAAAGAAAATAATGATTAATGCGTTGTATAAATAATCCAAGTAAATTCTGCTGAAGTACTGTATGAGTTCTTTCATTAGGCCAAACCACCTTACCTCTGATATAATCTAACCTGAATAAAAAAAAAAATGATTGCCATACATCTAGTAAATGGAGTCTGATGGTTCAGTAAGTTCAGTGCGATTCATAGAGGGTTTTAATCCAAGGAATGGTTAGATTATTTTGATCGCATAATGGTAGTCAGACAATTTTTTCCTTAAACGTCTGGACTGAGCAGCATTACATCGGGCCACTACTCTTCGAATGGGGAAAGAAATAAAGACAGCACCTTGTCTGTAGCGTTCTGGTTATGTACAGCGGGCTCCGTACCACTGTAGAGGAACTACATTGCTGGTAGATCTAAATTCATCGGGTCGCCACACGTCGTAGAATTTACTTATTGGGAGAAGAGGACGCCCATACTCACGGACTCGTCAGTCGGAGCAGCCAGGCGGTAATGAGGGCAGAAGGTAGCCATGTTTGACTCCAAGTTGGGTTGTGACTGAATGATTGTGTCAGTTTTGCTGTGTGGCTGGACGGGGAGGGCAGCCATCCACCTCCTCCTACCTGTACGCACCTCTGATCCCGCTATCAACTGATAAACAGACACACACAGCGACCCCTGCATTGTGCTGTGCTGTGCTGTGCTGTGCTGGCTCCCGACACACCCCGCTGACCTCAAACCCGTCTCACCGTCACACCGCCTCATCTTCTGAACACGTAGCACACAGTTTATGTTAGTGGATCTGAATACTGTAATTACCAGGTGTACGAGCCGCCCGTTGAAATACATACATACCTTCTTGTTGATTGCACCCAATCTACTTCCAGCATTATCGTCACTAAAGACTCTTGCAGCCCTGAACATCAGAGGCACGCATGTAAAAAATAATTACCATCAGTAATGCTTCTGAGATTCCACCTACAAAGTACCTCGATCCCTTTCCTTCTAGGCTTTTTAGGGATTGGAAAGTCAGGTACTAGTGACGGTATTGCCCGGTATTTAGGGAGTACAGACACCGGACCTGACTCCTCTGTATGGCATTACGATCTGATAACTTTAGACGATGTCCCAACGAAGAAAACAAGAGCCAGGGAAGTGGTGGCTAAGGGAGAAGAAGAAGAAGAAGCAAATATACAGCACAAGTTGGCTGAAGATGAAAGAAAAACTAACTTAGGTGAATTAGGAACAGAACTTTCCCTCGTAAATGAAAACAGTACCAGAGGTATAAGAGAGAGGGGTAAACGAGAGCGACAGAGAAATGTTGGAACACTGCAAGAAAAGCATCAACAAAAGATCTTAAGGAGAAATTTACTAACTCAAATTCACCATGAACGTGAGGACGTAAAGAGTGAAAATATATCCCTTGAAATTCGAGGCGGCAGAGAACGGCGAACAAGTAAAAAGAAGTGTGGTTCTCCGGGCTCGGGCGTCAACGTTCTGGCCGTGATGAGCGCTACCATCCTCACGGTGCAACTCATAATCAACATCGTCGTCAACACCAATAACAACAATAACAACAACAATAACAATAATAACAATAACAATGACAACAACCGCAACGAGAACATGAACATGGTGATGACGATGAACGACAACATGAACAACGTGGGAGGGCGAAGACGGAGAAGAAAACGGCGATCACTAGGCGGGCTGGCTGGATCAACATCCAGAGAAATTGAATCTTTAACTGGGGTTCCTCAGGATCTTTCAAAACTCTCATCTGCCAACAAAAACAACACTAAACAGAAGTGGGCCCAAGAAGCCATGTTTGCCGCCGCCATCACTGACACCAGTATGGCTACCAACACCAGACGCTGCTTGTGTTTCGGGAGTAAAAATATTCATAAAGGATCGTAACTATTTTTTTTAACAAGCACGACTTACATTTGCGAATTTTTATCAAAAAGCTTGTTGTTTGATGGTATTTTTAAACAAGGCCTGACCGCACGAAAACTATTTTTTTTTTTTTTTTGCTGGTTTTGTATTGATAATACTTATGAAAAAAACTCCTGTTAGCATAAAAAGAGATCATATTAACAGCATAGGAAAAGATGATGATAGTAGCGGGTCGATTGGTTAAGACTTGAATGCTTTTCTGTACTGTATATTTTACTTCACTTTAAACATTTTTCTGTGGTATTGTGCTGTATCATTATCCTTACCTACATTTTCATGATGCAGATAATATCGTTCTATTGCCGACATTCATCAGTGCTTGAGTGTATGTGAATCAAAAATAGTTTCAATGGCTACTGATTTCAAAGATCATCTTTTTCTGTCTCAAACAATGGGCCTGCAAGTATAGGAAAATAAACAAGATATTTCTAAATTAGATTTATTATGAAGCCTGAAGCAAATGCCTGTACTTATTCGTTTGTTTACCAGTGATGAGACTATAATAGCCATACATCCTCCATCCTCGAATTCTCTGTAACCCCATGAAGATCGGTAGGGGCCAGGAGCTAGGGTATTCAGTAAAAAACAAAAAAAAATAGGATACCATAATCAAAATTAAGTTCCGAAGTGACACAGCCCCCCGAAAAATATGACTATTGTGTGCTACGATGGTACGGTCATAAGAGGAGAATGAATGAAGATAGGATGATGAAAAGTGTATGTGTGAATGAGTCTGGAGGTGGATGAGGGTGTGTAGGCCAAGAAGTTAGATGGAGACATTGATGAGGCTATGGAACTGAGAGGCAATCGGGACAGGTGAGCTGAATGAGCTGTGTCCGGAGAGACATACGATAAGGGCTTGAACATCTTATTTGGTGTTATATCTTGCCCTGTTTTCTGCGCCCGACCAGAGCCTATGCTTGGGTGGGAAAGAGAGGTCAGAAATGATGATGCTCATGAAGCACACGTAATGCAGATAATATGCACCATGAATAAAGGTCATAGTATTAGTCAGTCATCCATCATCATGTGTACACTTTTGTGAGAAGGTGTGGCAGTAGGTGGAGTACCTGCCTCTGAAGATGGCCTGGTGGAGTCGGTCCCGCTGGTCCTGGCATAGCACCTGGGCCAGCTCCACTTCCAGTACGGAAATGGCCAGGTTCTCGCTCACCCAGGACACTGCTGAGGTCCTGGCTGCCGCACCTACCCTCCCGCACACAGCCCAGGACACACACGCCAGGACACGCTCACTCATCAAGGCCTGGGACACAGATGAGCTCCAGTCAGACTCTTCATCTGAACTATCTGCTGTAAATTTCATCCTGCTGTTGTACTGGCTGTCCTGAAGTTCACCGTTTGTAGCTGATAAGCTGCCATGCGAATTCATGTCGCTAGTTTTATTAAATATTGGTAATTTATTCCACGGAGCGACTAAATGGGTGGAAATAGCGTTTTGAATTCCATGAATTTCTGTCTTTGTGTCTGGGTATGTAGTGGATGAAGGCTGAGTGTGAGACTGAGAAACATGTAGGGCAGACTGGTGGCTCAGACCAAGATCCTGCGTCAGACAAGAGCAGGAGATAACGGGATTTTTTGGGTCAGGACCGGACTCTTGAAGCCTCCTTGGTCGCCATGGCAACTCCCGCCTTCTGATGTTGGCTTGGTTCATGTTCATGTTCACCACGTTCACTGTCAGGTCGTTGTCGTTGAAGTTATTGTCGTTGTTGTTATTGTTATTATCGTTGTTATTGTTATTGTTGTCGTTGATGCTGGTGATGATGTTGATGACCAGGTTGGTGACGAGGACAGAGGTGCTGAGGAAGTTGAGGATGGAACTGGCGGGATCTGATTTTTGATCGGAGGAACACTTGGATCTTTTTGTCCTCATTCTCACTCTTTCGTCCCATACATATTGTTTACTTTCATTTTCTTGCTTTGTCTTGGTATGGGCATGAGAAGTGGAATGGTGGGTAGTGCTGATGTTGGTGGTCTGGATGTTGTGGTTGGTGTGGTGGCTGTTGACACGGGGAAGAGAGTGGAGAGCATTGTGGTGGTTGCGGTGAAACTGGGCATAAAGAGTGGAGAGGTGGGTAGCGGGAAGTCTGGTAGTGTGAGGACCTGCCGCCATTCCCTTTGCAACCACCCACAATACGGGAAGTTTCAGAGGGAACATTTAGCCTGGAAAACAAAATAGAGAGTTTGTCAGAAAGCATGCGAATAATGCCGATATCGAAGTTAGACTGAGGCCTTCACATGCTAAACATTTAAATAAGACAGTCATGACTGTGTGTGTGTGTGTGTGTGTGTGTGTGTGCGTGTGTGTGCGTGTGTGTGTGTGTGTGTGTGTGTGTGTGTGTGTGTGTGTGTGTGTGTGTGTGTGTGTGTGTGTGTGTGTGAGCGTGTGCTTGCGTGCGTCCGTGCGTGTATATTATCGTAAATTTTAAAGTGAAGAACACCGAAAATAATTTTCAGTACAGGTAATTGCTTCAGTAAAGCAGGCACCCCAAATTAACCTCGTCATTGCGATGACGATCTCTGCTTTAATTATTACTGCCACCAGACGATTATGTTTAATCTAGGAAAGATCACTATTAGCAAAGAAATTGATGAAACGTCCCTCCAAAGCCGAATAAAATCACTGAGGAGTAATAAAAAGTGAAATATCATTATTTATTAGGCACCCCGTAACTCACCTAAGTCACCTTCGAGGCAGTGCTAATGTGTCCTACAGACGGGTTAGAGTTCTCGCAGCCCGGGAAGAGCCGCCCACACTTCCTCACGTCCTCCCGGCCACGTCCCACCGCCCACGTCAGGTAGCGTGGATTAAGACCCCTGGCTTGGGCTAGGAGGTGGACGGCAGCCTTCACGCCCACTCCGCCCACAACCGCAGCCACGCCCCCTGCCTGTTGGTGGTGACCCGCCGCGCTACACAGCCTGGGCAGAGACGGACACAAGAGGAAACAATAACCACGAAGAAGATATACGAAGATTATTTCCAATATGTGGAGTGAACGATGAACTATATTGAAGAAAGAAATGTTTTAAACCTCTGTTGCCGTCTCCGTAATTTTATTTTGTATAGGGTGGTGTTATATATGGTCTCCATTGACCCCTCTGCTAAAAGACATCTTCCCAAAGTTAAATGAAATAATCCGGTAATAATAAGAATTCAAAACTACGTCATCGGAGTGAAGGGGTAAAAGAAAGGACCCTGGTGAGATATAATTTTGAGTTACACAGACTTCCCTTCCTCCCCAGCTACCAGTGCTGTACCTGTGGGCGACGCAGAAGGGTGACGGGTGAGGCAGTGCTTGGCGCCACATGTCCAGGAGGGCTATTACCGCCAGTAGACCTCGCCCCTTCACGCTGGCCCCGTCCTCAGCCCCACCACACCACGTCCCCTGCAACCCTTCTCTCATACCCTGGGTAAGAGAAGGGAATAAGCCAACTGCGAAAGTCGAAGAGAGGGGAGGTAGATAGATGGGCGGAGAAGTAGAGAACTGTTGGGGAATGTGGGGAAGGGAAGAAAACAGTGGGGAAACAGTCTTGGTGATGATGACCCCGCACTGAAATGGTCCAGCATCTATTATCGCCATTTACATGTTGAATGATCGTCACACCTCATGCTCCACTGCTGAGTAACCTCCTGCATCTGCTATGTGTCACAGTATGCACAGATTCAAGTGCAGAGTATAATATAATGAACGAAAATCGCAGTGATCACTATGAATGCGGTAATCACACGTGCACGCTCTCACCTGCAGGGGAGCCACAGCTGACTTCTCTGATCTGCCCAAGGTGTCCCTGCTGCTTCTCCCACGGCCCCATCCACCAGTACCTGACACGCTACCGCTGTTTCTCTTTCTTCTCATTCCACGTCTAATGGTATTGTTATTACCACTGTAGTTCCCGTCAACAGTATTGGCAATGTTATTGGTACTGGCGATGTCTCTGATAGTGGCGGTGTTACTGGAACTGTGTATGGTGGTGAAGGTGGCACGGTGTGAGAGCTGTTGGCGGAGCTGCAGGAGGCGCTGGAGACGACGACCCACCATCACCTGCGCAGACAGTCTTTCGTTATAACTACTGATGTCTGTACCAAAAAATTCTCATTTACCTGTCCACCTAATGATGAGTTGATTTCGTTAAGGATGACTGTCGATAATAATTACACAGAACATTGCACGGTACGCTGGAAAATTGTATAATAAGGTCTCCGGAGTATTAGACCTACTGTTCATAAAAGACTCATAAAAATGAACGGTACACAAATATGTGCATTTAAATTCCGTAGATATATATGTAACAATCTATTATGTATTTACAAGAAAACACTTTTTTTATATAAGTAATCCACTAGTTCCTTGTAATTGTAAAAAAACATTGATAGCGACATTCACATAAATGGAAACACATATCAGCATCAGCCTAAACAAACATCATGATGTTGGTAAACAGACAAACGAACTGCACCTCATTAGCACTGTTGACATTGTTGTTGTTGTTGGCGATGTTGACGTTGTTGTCGTTGTTATTGTTATTGTTATCATTGTTGTTGTTATTGTTGTTATTGTTATTGACATTATTGGCGATGTTGATGACGACATTGGCGACGGCGAGGGCGAAGGAGAGGAAGCCAAAGGAGGACATACCGGCCTTCTTGACACAGGGACGGTCCTCCTCAGGCACGAAGATCACCGGTGGAGTCTTCTTTTTCTGCTTCTCTTCCTTCCTATTAGACCCAGATTTTATCTTCTTAAACAAACTGTGGTGGGAAAAGAGAGAACAGCGTCATCTTAATGTTACAGGGTCAGATTTAGGTCTTCTCTTCTTCAACAAAAACTAGTGGAATGAAAACGTAGTCAAATGTCTTCTTCCTTTTCTCCCTACTCTCCCAGCCAGACGTGGGTTTATTCATCTCCAACAAACTGTAATGGAATCATCTTAATGCGACTGTGTAAATACTGATATAATGTACTACACTCTGGCACTGGAAATATGGGAAGGATATATACTACTCCGTACCTCAACAAACTGTAGTGGAATGAGATCATATAATCATTTTAATATGGCTGAATAAACAGTAACAGTGATTCTTAGTATGGCGTACCTAACTTTGCAGAAATAAAGTAATATGGAATAAGTTAATATTTTCTTCGATAAATGTTGGTTGAGTGAAGCAAATTTGAGCTGACCTTTGTGTTGGATGCCTGGTGGAGGGTCGGCCTGTTCTCATCATCAGCATCTGACCCATCATACTGCCCGGTAGGAATGCGTGACCTTGAGGTGACCTGATCTCTCGTGACCTGACTCGTGAGTGATTTCTTCGTAGACTGGCTCTCGCTGACTCTTGTCCATCCCCTGGGAGGTCAGCAGCTTCATCCCCGCTGACAGGAGTTTCGGTTAGAGGTCCGTGTTGGGCTGCAGTCAGAGTTTCATGTTGTGTCGCGTCAGGCCAAGTTAAACCACCTAACTCCTCTGACACTCTCATAATGACCTCCCGTACCATGGTGGGGTCGAGGGGGTCATCTTCTACATGTACGAGGTCAACAATCTGATTCCATGAGCCGGGAAGTGAGGTCACCAGGTACTGCGAGCCCTCCAGGTAAGTGCGGGTCAGGTTGGCGAGGTCACTCCTGAAGGCGGCGTGAGAAGAGAGGTCCCAGGGCATGGAGAGGTCAGAAAAGGTCAAAATGTAGGCCAAGTCAGCCATGGAGCTCAGAGAGGGCTGTGTTCTTTAGTGGTGGTGGTGGCGATGGTGGAGATAGTGGGTGTTCTCTGATGCTCGTGGTGTTGTAGGTGATGTGTTACTTATTGGCGGTGGTGGTGGTGGTGATGATAGATGTCATGAGTGTTCCCGGATGATGGTGGTAGTGGTGGTAGATGCCTGGTGGTGTGGCGGTAGTACGGTATCTAAGGGCGGGGCTGACTCCTACACAGATGGGGCGTAGACTGACTGCTGGGTTGACTGTGACAGCTTAGATAGTTGTCTGGCTGTGAGTGGCTGATTGGATGGCTAGGTAACCGACTGGCTGAAGGCTAGCTGGCTAGGTGGGTGGGTGGCTGGCTGAAAAATGTGTGACCTGCGAAATGGGTGCTATAAGACACGGGTAAAAAAAACAGTGAAGGTACAGTTAGTAACAGATCATCAAAACCACTTCTTTTCATATCCCGTTCCATAGAGCTTCTCGGCACACTCATCGCCGCTTTGGGGCTAAAGAAGATGCTAATGATTTTACAACCTTGATTCGTGCCTTTTATAAATTAATGGCAAAGGTAATGTATTGCTAGTACAAGTAAAATATATTATTTTTTTATGTATCCAGATTTTCAACTACTTACAGTACACGATCATAGTAGAATCTGGAGAATTCATGAAAACGTTTTTCATTCAGAACACAAAGAATTGCAATCTCAAATTTTTCTGTATTGTAAACTCTCCTGTTCTTAATTAGTCACAGCGTCTGATGACAAAAGTTTTCCAGTACCCTCTAAGCTTCTCTCTGCCGTATCTTTACACACGGCTCTGCTGCACCAGGACCTAAATGATGTGCAGACTATGGGAAGACTGCTTTCGTGTTGAAGCTACCCGACGTCATGACACAAATGAAAGCGGATACAAAGAGAACAAAACCCACTGTATGCAATCTTATCATCGCCGTGACGCCTTGCTCTTTTCATGATAGAGTAGACTATTATGCTACTGGTGCGCGCGCGCGCGTACACACACACACACACACACACACACACACACACACACACACACACACACACACACACACACACACACACACACACACACACACACACACACACGCACGCACGCACGCACGCACGCACGCACGCACGCACGCACGCACGCGCGCGCGCGCACACGCGCACACGCGCACACGCGCACACGCGCACACGCGCGCGCACACACACACACACACACACACACACACACACACACACACACACACACACACACACACACACACACACACACACACACACACACACACACACACACACACACACACACACACACACACACACCCACACACACACACACACACACACACACACACACACACACACACACACACACACACACACACACACACACACACACACACACACACACACACACACACACACACACACACACACACACACACACACACACACACACACACACACACACACACACACACACACACACACACACACACACACACACACACACACACACACACACACACACACACAGAGAGAGAGATTAACGGCTCCACGGCACTAGCATCACCTGGGCGTAGAGGGCGCCGGTGAGGAACCCCTGGCCTCGCGTCGCAGTCACCAGGCCGCTGTCACGGTGACGTTGATAGTCCGGGAGTAGACCGTCATTATAACCTTTTCGCCTTAGCCTGGCCCAGATTTTAGTCCTTTTGTAACTTATTTCACGAAGCTTATTGGCAGAAACAGCCAATATTGCGGCTCTAAATCCTTTTCATATCAGTTTTTTCGTGGCTAGCATCCAGTAACATCCAATTCTAGTTCTAATATCTTGTTAAAACTCAGCATTCAAGATGGAGATATGGTAATTTTAAGTAAAGGTAGAATAAAAAGAGTATAGTAACGTAACTTTTTCTTCATGGCTCAGTCCTAGTTCATATGATTATTCTTGACTTTGGTGTACTTATGTAAAACTTTCATTTCAGTGCAGCGGCTACAGGTTACTTCTTTCTTAAGCTTTGACTCAGAACAGTACAAGTAACAATAATTGGTCTCTGGTTTATTCAAGCGAGCAAGACTTGTTCACCATGTTTCATCTACCTGTCAGCCTTACCTCCCAGCCTACCCTCTCCTCACGCTCCCTACCCCCACCATACCTGTTCCATGGCCAATCCAGCCCCTTCCAGCGCCGTCCCCTGCCACCCCTATCAATTTTACCACCCCACACGCTACGCCGGCCTCCCAAGCCCTCCCAACATACGTCCTTCTCCTTCCTGAGCTTCCCCGATCCTTTTGGATGGTTCTCCCGGCCCCCTGCGCTGGCCAGGAGGACGAGCAACGACCCTACGACCACCACAACGACCACCACCACGACAGCGCCTCCCATCGTATACTTTCCTGACGGCGATGCGGGCCAGTGCGGGGACACGGCTGCAACGGGATTTAATACCTATAGTTTTATTGGCTTCCTGCTGGGGGTGGTGAATATTGTGGCACAGGTGAGAGGGAGAAAGAGAATATATCTTTTTTACTATAACTTAAGTGTTGTATTCTCTATAATTATACTCTAGTAACAAGAACATATCCTTGTGCTTAACGATCTGATCTCACCCACGTTGTTGAAAATTTGATGATGATGATGATGATGATGATGATGATGGACTCCAAATAATTACTAACCTTTATGTAAAAATATTGCTGTTTTTGCAGGTGTCAAACAACGTGAACAACAATTTGAACAACAACAATAACAACAACAATAACAACAACAACAACCTGGACAACATCAACACAGCCAACAGCAACTCCAACCAACAGAATATGAATACTGTCACCATCCCCCCTGGCATGGGTGCGTATGATAATAATAATAATAATAATAATAATAATAATATAAAAATTAAATACTGTATCGCTGAGTTCACCTTTAAGCAATATTTATGGTCGATGTTCATTTGTAAACGGGGTTAAATTTTTGCTTATGTATTTAATGTGCCCGTCTCTATAAGTAGCCTTTTTATTTATTTATTTATTTTTTGTTAGTTACGTGCATTTTTTCTTTCAATGTATCAGACCATCATCAATTAATCACGTAGGACCTTCACGCCCCCTGCCATTACACAAGCTAATTTTCTGTCCCATCATCTTTCCTCAGGTGGGAGACGAAGGCGAGAGGCAGGGGATACGACAGGGAGGGAGAGGGAGGAACTGCGGAGAGGAAATGAGAAATGGAAGGAACAAAAGATGGAAGAGGAGAACGGAGGAAAGAATTATAATAAGCAAGAGGATGAGGACATAGGGAAGGAGCAGCAAGAGGAAGAAGAGGAATTAGTGGCCGCCTCCGTCGCCCTTATTTTCCTTAGGTGAGTAACAACCTGTGTGAGGCGACAGGAGGGAAGGAGGTCAGGTACGATACTGGTTACGTTCCTTTATCCTAAGTTGTGCATAATACTGCATATTGTTACTTTTACCGTCACTCATACACATACAACACATACCAAACATTTCACCACCAAGATAGAATGATTACTGAATTGATGTATGCGACCACATACATATATTTTTTACTAGTTGACTGCTATACGGAGATTTGTACTTGTTTATCGTAAAGATGAGATAAGATCTTTTATGAATGCTTCCTCAGAAGGATATGTTCAGGATGGTTGAGGGATGGATGAGTAGGGTAGCATATATTATGAGACAGACAGGTAGCTCATACAAAACTGTACAGTTTAAAAATTATTAAAAAGTTATGCAAAACTATAAAATCATAAGTAGGTAAATCAACACAATCGATTCATTCTCTACTTACATGCAAAGATCCAAGCCTTTACTATAAACTGCAAAGGAATATATTATAATCTCATACACACAACAACAGAGAGCACGCTTAAAAATCTGGCTACAGAGGGTTTTCAAAGACAAAATGATATTGTATAATGTTAGTCATGATAAGTTCTTCGTATTTCATGTTCATAGAGCCAACTCAAGCAAGAATGCAGTAGAGTATACCCACACATGTATGTTGCATAATACTTGTCCAACTCAGGATAAGCGAGTGTGGCTGCATGTTAAAGTAACTGATTGGTGTTTGATGGAGGCAATTTTCTTCCGATTGCCCTGGATGAACTCCAGAATTAAGGTTCAAATAATAAACAGAGCATGCGTAGATGTGTAATGCATCGCTGTTCCTCTACAGAGCCTATCAACTTCTGTTCGTCGGCCCCTCAGAGTGCGTGGATAGAGTGATGTGTAAGGCGAACCTCCAAGCTACTCACCCTCACCCTGCCTTCAACACTACCGCCGAAGACTCTCTTGCCGCCCACGCCCACAGCACCCTGGCCGCCCACACAACAAAACACAGCCTCAAACACGTATTTGCCGAGACGTTCACGTGAGTAGAATGTGCAATAGTTTGTGAGAACAGAGACAACATGAGTATATAAAGAAGCGTTGCGTTCTGTTGTCAGGTGTGTGAATTCATGCATTTAGGTAAATAGTAATATAGCAGATTTTTTAAAGTGTATCCTAACTGCTCAACATCTTTAGAACTGGAAGAAATTATATCCACGCTGTCTACTGAGCTTATTTTATGTAAGATACACCAACACAAGAAGCAGGTATAAGAACGGCACTCTGAAACCAAGACCCAATACTGTATATTCATTGTCCTTTCCTTTCTTTCTTGTCTCCTTACCTCCTCCCCACTACCCTTGCCTTCCTTTTTCCTCTCTTCTGCGTGTCTGCCCTACTGATAGTTTGACGTGGCAGGGAGGCGGTGGTGACGTGGCCCCCGACCCCCTCCGTGCTGAGCCCCTTACTGGTGTGGGCGGGACAGTGGGGTCGCGAGGGCGGGGACTGCGACTCCGTCAGTCCCACTTGCCCCGAAGAGGTGTGGAGGGCGATGGAGCGGGATCTTGAGACCGCAAATAGTGTGGATCTCACCCTTCTACAGGATGGCGAGGATGACCTGCCGGGATACCTGGTGAAACACGCACAGGAACTGATCGACTTAGGACTGCCTCACTTCGCTGTCCTGCCACACATAGGCTCCTCACTATACTGGCAAACCACTCGGCAGTGATTACAGTTCCCAACATCTTACAAGTAGACAAGTAGATGATGCAGGAGAAGATCCATAATAATTAGAAGGGTTGTTAACCCTTTCACGTCTAGTATTTAGGCACTTTCTTTTAACACAAGGCGATTTTTATTTAGCTGTGGGGATATCCTTCCAGTTACTCGTATGTAAATTTGTTCATTGATTAGTAAAATTCATTGTTTATCCGTATGTTTTACTTGGCCTATTTCTATAGCACAGTACAGACTTCTCACCTGCAAATGACCCTCTCGTAATCGGGACAACTCTACAATAGTTAACTCCTGATGATTTTATTCATCTGAGAGTGAGTTATGGCAGGCTGAAGCTGTTGTTTAGGGAGCGTATTGTCAGCTTACATAATCATCATCATTATTTATCATCATCATCATCATTGTCGTCGTCATTCCAATCCTTCTTCCTGCCTAAAAAATGAGATGAGGTGTCTAGTACAACACGATTATCCCTATGGCTAATTCAAAGTAACTAGTGGGTACAATGTGTAAGAAAACACAGAAAAATGTTCAAGTTCTGTATTTCTGTCCGGCTGCACAGAGCCTATCTTCAGAAAGACTGTATTCATCATTATCGTCCCACCTCTTTTGCCCATGTGCATTCAGGGTGAGGTGGGTTACAGAAAGCAAAGAATAGGAAAAATGATGATACGGGGAGAATTAATGAATATCCTTTCTAGTGTAATCGGCCACACACCCATTCATTCAACATTCAAGCCCTGAAATCCACCTCATTGGTACTATTATTATTATCATTATTATTATTATTATTATTATTATTGTTTTAATGTTACTGTTGTTGTTGCTGCTATAATTATTACACACAAACTAGAGCAATACTGGTCTTAGCTTCTGTAGCAATATCAGCCAAATTCCTATTGTAATTTTTGTACTTTTCAGCAACAGCGCACTATGAGGCTGCCACCACTCAAATCACCTTTGTTCTGTTGATATGCATTAGACCCGAGTCAGCTTCCTGTTCTGTTGGAGGTGGTAGTAGAGTCAGCAGTGATACTCCTGATTGCAGTCCACGCCCTCAGCACCCAGCTCAGCGGCCTCTATCAGGAAGTCAGGATTCACACCCTGACAAGAATAATAATAATAATAATGATAGTAATAATAATAATAATAATAATAATAATAATAATAATAATGAACCTGGGAATTGCTTAGGAAATGTAATGTGCATATAAAACATGAAATGAGAATAACGTTTAATACCTGAAAGTTGACGAGGGTGTGAGCAGCTGCGGCGGCCCCCACTTGGCCCATCATGGCGGCCATGCGGGAGGTCTTGGCCAGGGCTGCGGCAGTGCGGCAGACGCGGCGGGCCATCGCCATCGGATCCACCTCCACCAACAACTCCCTCCACATGTCCACCAGTACCATTCCGGCCAACACTGCTTCATCCACTAGGTCGGCCTTATCTTCGTCACTGCAAGAGGGGGTAAAAGAAGAACTACTGCTGCGGCGGCGACGGGTGGTGACGTGGTGGCGGAGGCGTTGGAGGTTGAGCTGGACGGAGGCACGCATCTGCTTGAGGTACTCCAGCCGCCTCCCCATTGCCATGGCGGTGTTGGTGTTTGTCGCAGTCTGAGTGATCGCCGCCTGCAATACAACACTCGGCTCCAAACTACCTCTCACATGGTCAGCACAAGTTTATAGTATTTTATTTCGTATAACGCCGGACGACTTTATTTTCATTTGTTTAGCCATAAGAGCCTGAGTGTTGATACTAGGCAGCATAATTATCCTTTCGTCGGGACATCTCGAGAAGGCCTATTTTATCCTAACCAACACCAGGCGATTTTAATCAGCTGAAAATGAGTCTCTAGGGCCCAAGAGTTAAAGAAGAAAGGGGGGAGGGGACAAAATATCATCCACTAACCCTCTGATTTTCCATATTCTATAATTCCTGCCGCCCTCTGCATCCCCACACCTTAGCCTTCTCTTTGGCACTGACCTCACCCCACCACACGCCATTCGCAGGAAGCACTTCAGTCCGAGGATACATATTTCACTTCATTTTTGCTACCTCCAGGCCATTTTATTCAGGTTAGGGATGATTTTTCAAACTGGGGGATTCGCTATAGACTTTCTTAACGCTATTCACTACGAGGGATTTTCATTAGAAGCAAAATCGTCTGGAGATTGAAAGACTAAAACAAACCACCATATTCACATTTACCTGGTTGATATTAAGATCGTTGTTATTATTGTTGTTGTTGTTGTCGTTGTTGGTGTTGTCGTTGTTCCTGATGTTGTTGGCGACGTTGATGACGGCGTTGATGATGTTGAGGACGAAGCCGAGGAACCCGAAGGTGGAGAGGTGTGGGGACGCGACGCACTGGCCAGGGTCCTCCTCCGGTACCAGAACCACCGGCAGGTCCTCGCCTCCTCCGTCACTGCCACCGCCACCTCCCCTGACGGAACATACAGTAAATATTTGGTGTTACTTAATACCTCCTTTAATTTTTCAGAGTTATATGGGTAATTTTTGGACACTTTGCAGCTTACTCATCGTCGTTTAGGCCTACTTGAAAAATAAGCTTAGGCCCATGCCCGTTTTACTCTAACTTGACCTAAAATTGTCATGTCTCCTTGAATACAGAGTTGTAACAATAGATTAAAATATCATGCTAGCCACAGGATTGTCTTTCCATTGAGCTACGTGAAATAAGCTGCAAAAGGAGACAAATCTGGGTCAAGTTAAGGTAAAAGGAGTATAGTTTAGTTTTATAAGATTTAACTTATTGGATTACATGATAAGATTCTTCGAGTATAATATAGGTTACAAATATTTTACAAACTTCTGGATCCGAATATTCTCGTCAGTAAAGGACGCTCCCTAACACCTCTTCCTATGCGGATTGTTTTTGGTTATGGTTGGCTAATATTTTTTGTACGCTATTTATGCAGAGTATGGCGATATTGGAAGGATTTATGTAACAGAAGAGGTGAGGAAGGTGACATAAACAAATGATTTCCAAAGCGAATGAAGCAAAATAAATCGCCTTGGAAAATGTTTTAGGGAACTTTCTCAACCGACGAGACTACGGGCCCTGATCTTCTAGTCACTACCTACTTTTTCCTGTTGTATCGCCTGGTGTGGGGGGTTCGGGAGCCTGGTGTGAAGAAGCTGGTGTAGGCATTCTGTAGCCCCGCCATGTCTGGGGTGACCATTTGCCGCCGCGCCCTGCACCAAGGTCCAATGAATACACTATATCAAGCCACACCACCATCACTCACATTGTACTTACTCTACACTCCTGCCAACTATTTCTTGTCTTGTCTTCCTTAATTCTATGATGTATTTTCTCAGTTTATTTTTCTTATCTGACGGTACTTTATTCAGTAAAAGAATAGTATGTTGCAATGCAAGGGTTAATTGCCTCCGCCAACGAAGTTGGAAGAGGGTATGTGTTCACCCCTGTTTGTCTTTTTTGTTTGTTTGTGTGTTTGTCCACAAGCTATATAAAAACGTTAGTAATGGATTTCAAAGTACAGCTGATTAAATTTTGGTCGATATAGGAGTTCGAGTCCGGCTTCAGGATTGTTTTTTTGTTTCTTTGTCCACAAGATATTTAAAAAAAATTATTGCCGGATTTCAATGAAATATTGTACTTATGTGCGTTATGGGCCAAGGAAGAGTTGATTATATGTTGCTGGTAACCTGGAGCTCTCTGGTATAGGCGTTTGCAGAGGTATGCGCTCTCCGAGTACGCTTAACTTGTTATGGATGAATCAAACACCTCTAGCCGAAAGGTTTCCCTTAACGTTTATTAAAAGAGAAGGAGAGAGAGAGAGAGAGAGAGAGAGAGAGAGAGTGAGTCACTCGGTTGAAAGAAGCAATATCAAGGTTATCAACCTTAGTAGTTTGAAGTTCAAATAATTTTAAACATGATATAATAAAGAACAACCTGAGTTTAAAATTACAGCATTATGGCACGTCTATGAAACTACTGACGTGAAGTTCTTGGGGGTCTGTGTGAGTGAATCCAGTCTCCATCCCTCTTTGTACGCCGAAACTCTAGCCACGTGAACACACACACACACACACACACACACTCACACACAGTTCTGCCCCATTTGTTCTGGTATGCGTCTTCACATCGCAATACACAGACTCCCTTCCCCCTCCATGAATTTTAATAAATGACAGTACACGAGTTCAAACCATCCATCTGCAATTTTGATACCATAATGCTTACCTTCTGGAGGACCCCGAGGTTAAGGAGGGGGATGCGTTAATGTCAGCTGCCTCAAGAGCAAGTGCGTCCAGCGTGTATGCCTGCAGGAAGGTGTTGGTGAAGGCCGCCACCTCCGCCATGAGAGGGTCGGGCACAGAGGGTAAAGGCACACTGGTCTGGTTCTTCGGCCAGCCTGGGTGAGGATGGGTCATAGGAGACGCTGGCATACTGGTTTCGTTTTGAGGCCAGTGAGGATTAGGTTCAAGGAACATGGCAAAGAGCTCTGGGTGTTTCTAGTAAACCTCTCTGAGCGTAACTGAAAAGGAAAACACCAAAATGTTGTGGAAGCTGGAGAGGAGGAGACAGAGGGAAACTTAAATGAAAAAGAAGTAATTAGAAATCAAACAGGGATCTGGATTGTAAATTCGAACGTAGTGTGTCGTAATCGATGGGAATTTTGGTTGTGTGCTTTCCTTGCAAGTCACGCTCAATGACGAACTGGTGCTGAACACCCGCACGCACAAGGTATCCGTCCCTCCACTAACGTGCTCTCAGCCTCACTGGCCTCATGTGGGTGTTCATGTTGAGGCAGGTGGTCTTCTTGTGTGCCCTGGTTCAGAATGAGTCACGAATTAGCTTTATCTATGAAGAATAATACGCAAACTAGTTAATGAAAATGATGTAGAGGAAATTTGTATTAAGTTATCGCAAATTCCGGTTTTATACTAAGGCAAGGTTTGTATTTTTTAATGAACACTTCACAAGAAACGACAATAAGCCTGGAAGAATTATAGCCTAGGCTGGCAAGATACAGTAGTTCCGGTCCAATAAACAGCTTTTCTAAATGCGAGAATAATTCTTGTATTGAAAAATCCACAGCAAAGTGGTAGCAAGACATAATTGTGATTTTCTTGTCGTTCCGGGGGTCATGATGGGAGGACGGGAGGTTGGCGGAGTCCCATTGGAGCCACGCCTCCCTTCCCGCCCTCCCTGCCGCTCTGGCCTTACACTCTACCACAGACACCTTGCCAACCAACCCTGACTACTAAGCTTCCCTGCTGCGATATTATCAACACACACAACTAGTGAGGTGAGCATTAATGGTGAGAAAGAGTTGTGTGTAACTGAGACTATAGTTCATTTACTTTATCTTAACGGAGATCAATATTAAGGCCTTGCATCCTTTCCACAGCATTTCTTCGTAACTTTAAACATATTTAAGTCTTAATTTCTTGTTACAGATCAGCATTCAATAATGGGAGATGGAAATTTCCCACCTAGTTTTAAAGTGAACAATGTTACTGTGGTTATATTACACGTGATTCATGCTGAGCAAACAATACCCAAGGGATTGTATGCCTTGCCGTAATGCCCTTACAGATATGGTGATGAGGCCGGGTCTGGTGGGGATGCACCTAGTCCTTCGGGTCGCAGCTTCCTTCACTGCTTTTGAGGCACAGCTTGAGGCGGGCGTGGCTGATTTGTCCTTCCCAGGGATCTCAGATGCTCCAGGCAGAGGTCTTTTGCAGGCGGAGGAAGAGGAGGTGAGACGGAAGATGCGTGAAGTGATGGCCAGGGCAGGTTTGGTAGACGAGGAGATCTTTAACGAACATAAGGCTCCGATAAAGAGTAAAGAAGACTTGAAGGGCTTTGCGTTGCATAACAAAACTGAAGTGCAGCCAGTTACCGACTTGAGGCGCAAAGAACAGGACGACTCATTGTTACGACCTGGCAACGGGAAGGAAGCTGGGAGCCGAGAGAAACGAGAGACAGGTGGACTTGACAGAGCAAGGCGTGGCTCATGTCCGGGAGGGATGGGTTCCTATGGGTTCAACTCGTATAATTTCCTGACCTTCATGTTGCAGGTGTTCAACGGCGTCATCAATGCCATCAACCGCATCAACAACAACAATAACAACAACAACGACAACAGCCAGAATAACATCCAGGTGAATACGGATCAGATTTCCAGCAACTCTAACAGTGCCAACTCTGTGCTGGTAATAATTCCCCCACAACGTAGACGACGCCACCTGCTGTCTTGCCGCCTACACCACACCTCCACCGTCGCCCTGAACACGGCGTCAGCTCTCGTGCCTCTCCTCCGTCACTTTGCCGACACACACGGGAGGCTGAACGAGGCATGTCAGCCCTTGTACGTGTGCGACAGCGTCAGGAGGGTCGCTGGCACGGTGGGTTTCCATGCAGTCATCTGGAAGTCAACAGGTCTCACATTCAACATGACCGAGGCTCCGTGTGAGATGCTGTTCCCACACTGTACCTCGGCCATCAGTAATCATACCTCGCATATCTGATATCAAATAAAGAGTCAAAACTTATCAGAATAATATGGCAATTTCTTTTTCAATAACCGGACAAATATCTTGATACCGTTTCAACTTAGTTTACGGTCAAATGTAGTAAAACTGAAGGATCCGCTTGGAGGGTGACCAGAGACCCATTTCAACCTTATAAGTACAGCTCATCGGACTTCATACAGCTGCAACGTAGTATTTCAAGTTGTGTGAGTGGCCCAGATTTGGCAGGGAAAAGCAAGCCGACTATAGTTATCATGTCGACCATCACACATTACGGAATATGGAAGGGGGGAGGGGAGGCACTAACTGTATCGCCGGGTGACTTTACGGTGTCTGCCCCTCAGCCTGGATATACCATTATCTTTTACTTGAAGTGTGACGAGCACGCGACCACATCACCCATTCAAACCGCTCCGCATCTTTGCCCTCATCATCACCATCACCACCGACCGGATTAAACAGTTACAATCGTCTTCCACTAACTCGCTCACTCACAGCCCATTCTTCACCTTCATCCGCCAGACTTGTCACTTAGCACTCACCCTCTCACACACAAGGTTCTAGAGCAAGACTGGGACTTGGCAGATACAGAAAGTTTGCCTTAATAAGAACACCTAACTTTGTACTAACTCACCCGGTTGTAGAATCTAGGGGAACACTAGGACTTAGCAATATAAGATTTCTTTCCTCAGTGTCTCACATACAATTGCTAAGAATAAACCCAAGACCTGATCTTCTTCACATGGCCACACTCAGTCTTGTCTGTGCTCAATTTGTCGTGCTAACATTCATTGACGGAGCCTGGTGTCAGTATGATGAAGCCATGTTGCAGAGAATACGACACGAGATACGAGGAATGTCCCAAGTGTTCCTGGAAGAATCTGGCAGACGGAAGATGAAGGCAGCGGTCAAGGGCGTCACTGAGGCTCCGGCAGAAGGATTAGGTACCATTCCTTAAGCTTTCTTGAGATTTTAAGTTTGTATAAGAGTGTCTGTTTATAATCAATCTTTACTCATTCAGCTAAACTAGAACACATGCAGCCAAACAGAAGTATTTCCGACAATAATTCACTGCTATGAAGACTACTGTAAAAACTACAGGCTCTTGGGTCATACGTTCGTTAACTTGAACAGATTTGCAATATTTCCTCCTCACCGATGATTTCTGCACATCACAGTTTGCTATCCGTTTTTATGTTACCGATGCAAGCTATGCCAATAATAAAAGACATAAATAACATGCAAAATAATTAGCTAAGAAACACGGGTGTTGTGGAGTCTCCTAAACCATCTGAAATAGTTTATCTGGTGTATAAGAATGGCTTATCAAATTGCATAATATTAAGAATACGGCCGAACAAATTAATTCCTGATAATAATTCAGCGATACGAAGACTAAAAATCCTATCGACTACGTAGCGTCATGTAGGCAGGCACTCTATCTAAGCATAGTCTCAATCTTCCTAGGCTTAAACGTAATATTCTTTTTCTTCTGTAGACTCTCATGGTTGGGGAGAGACGAATGGTAATGGAAGGTGGCGGAGAGCTAGCTGCCCTGGTGGAATTGGCAACTTCGGCTTCAATTCCTTCAACCTCCTGACCTTTGCACTCCAGGTTTGATTTTTAATTATGACAAGGGTGAGATTTTATGGTTTAATGTAATTTTGATCTACTTTGTTATCCTTTTATATGTTTTACTTTTATTACATGGTTTTTCAGAGGCAATGACCTTTGAATATTACACTGCCAAGCTGATTTACTCTAACCGATACCTAACGTAACTTAACCAACCTCAGCATAGCCTAACCCATAGTAAATCAACCAATCATTCCAGGTTTTCAACGGCGTTATCAACACCATCAACAACCTCAACAATAACAACAACAACGACAACATCAACTCTGAGAACAACGCCAACAGCAACTTCAATGAGCAAAATTCGAATGTCAACTCCATGTCGATGCTAACAGTTGTGGTACCTGGAAAGAAGAAGAAAAGGGAAGTTTGGGAGAGCACACGCCATCAAAAGTGCGAACCAAATTTAGATGACGCAGAGATACGATATGTAATTCAAGGCACGTACTCGGCAATATCTGACTTCATAAATTTGTCCAGGGATAATGTCCGATGTGGCCAGTACGCAATATGTTTGAATGTCCAGCACAGTTACTCTCGCTACGGCATGAAGGTTCTCAACGAAATATCCCGCCAGAATGATGAGTGGAAATACATTGTAAATCCTATGCTTGAGGCTGGTGACTGCTCCTCATTGTTTCCTGAATGCACGGCTGCTGTCAGTAATTCTTCCACACCGTCTCAAAATCATGTCAAAACCCAGTGAAGTATTCTCAGTGAAATATCTCCATCTCACTAGCTTCGTCCATGCCTTTGCCTGCTCCAAATCATGGTGGTCCGATCTCATGTCTGTTGTGTCCTTCCGCATACCCAGTTCTCTCATATCTAGCTTTCCCTAGGCCACCCTTACCTCCCTATTTATAAAAGGGAATATTTCATGTGTATCTGTATGTCAAAAGGGTCCAGGATGGGACGAAACTGTAGTACTTCACAATAAACACAGCTTTAGTATCTGGGCATAATATCTTCCATTTGAACACCTCAAGACTAAGATTAAGGTACGGTACTAAGGGCTCTATTATAAGTGGCATTGTAGGTCTTGTTGCACCTTTTACTCAGCGATTTGTTTTGCATCTTATACCTCAGTATCCTCCTGCATGTCACTGACGCAAACTATGTCGATATTATATTTATTTAAACAGCACAAAGGAGACTGTTCGGGTGTAATACGAAGAATTAATCGCGTCGTAAAAGGTGCTACGAAGCTTCCTGTGCGACTTAAAGACAAACGTAATTATCACCATCTTAGGATTCTTTTTAGCACCTCTTCCCTAGCGAATTATTTTGCTTGTTACGGCTTATTATTTCTTTGCATGTTAGTATCTCTTTCATTCCGGCGTTGACTGGAAAAAAAAAAAAATACAAGAAAATGTTTACGAATCAGACGCAAAGTTATATTGGTAAGGAGAGCAAGACTTTGGTCCGTATTCCCGTCGGTTAAGGAAGCTTAATTCCTAACACCTTCTCCTAAGATATTTATTTTACTTTTTACACCTTATTGTCCAAATCTGTGATACATAAATCCTTGGAACATTGCCATCCTTCCCATATATAACGTACAAAAGAATACTGACCAGCCATATCCAAAAATAACTAACTAACGAAGAGGTGTTAGGGGGTTTGCTGTATCGACGAGAATACAAGCCTTTGGGATCCAAACCGTCGTGATGTATTCCCGGTTGGCCTCTGAGTGGACGAAACAGAGTATACTTTTGGTAGAAAGTTACAACAGAAGCGTATAGGGTGCAAAGTCAACTGAAACTGGGGATGAAAACAGGGGCATAGATAGAATTTTAAAGATGGGGTGACCAAACCTAGTTATGGGGTGATCCAAAGAGAGTTACGTAAGAGGGTGGTCAGGCATATTTTAGGGGCTGCCAATGTCACCCCAACCACCTCTCTGGTTACGCCATTGTGTGAGAAGACAGCCTTTCTGACGACAGTGTACAAACATGGACCATTAATCGCTCCAGCTTTTAGTCGTGCAACTGTGAAACTCTTCCATGATATTCAAAAACGGTTGCTGGGTTCAGAAGATTGCAGCACTGTGTTTCGAAAGTCACTGTTCACTCACGTTGTTAACTTCCCATTATTATGAGTTAAACTATAAGGACAGATTATCGAGTCTTAAGGGAGCTCAGATATGCAGGTAGGCTATACGCCAATCACAATATAGAGACGTGAACTATTTGTATACCCTCAGCAGGTCTTGATGCGAGAGAAAGACAGCACTACAGAAAATATATATTCAGTAAATTCATAAACAACAGTTCTTAGTGGTTCTCGTGAGTGGCGATGGCAGTTACATTTTATGACTGAGTCCACAACAACATTATCAGGTACTGTAGTGCCTTTATATAACATCGTACTGAGAAGACTTTACAGTATGTTCGGAACTGTACAAGGCATTAGATTAGGATTAAATAAACATAAAAAGAAGACATTAATAAGAGGCAGAACAGTAGGATTAAATAAACAGATGTTAATAAGAGGAAGAGGAATAACAGTAGGATTAAATAAACAAAAAAAGATGTTCATAAGAAAGAGGCATTAGAGTAGGATTAAATAAACGTAAAGAGAAGACGCTGACAGGAGTAAGAGGCATAAGAGTAGGATTAAATAAACATAAAACATTAATAAGAGTAAGATGTTTAGGAGTTGGATTAAATACAGAAGACGTTCAACAGAGAACAATAAGAGACATAGCACTAGGATTAACTATAGAGATGATGTTAATAAGAGTAAGAAACACCAGAACCTTAAAATACAACATTCAAGAGTAGTGTGGCCTGCCCAGTGCTTAGAGCTCCTTTAGGGGGCAGCTATAGAGCGTTCCCTTCCTCTTGGTGCTGCTCTACTGAATATATATTTTTGGTTATTTCATGTCTGCCACCCATTCAGATCCAGTCATGTCAACCGAGTCATTTAGCTTCATGTACTCTCTTTGTTAATGTCGCACTCTTTACAATATATGGCGCGAGAAAACACGGATTAGGAAACTAAACGAGGAAATGCCTCCATGATGAACGAGAAAATGAATTATATTTTAGATTATTATCATTCAGTAAACGTCCCAGCACTCTGAATAAAGATGCCGCTGAAGGCCAAGCAGCAATGTGCAGAATATGGCAAGTAAATATAAACTAGGATACATATTATGAAGCACAGTACTGTAACAGAGTACGTATACTTAGCCTACCCAGGAAAGCGATAACCTATGGGTCGAGGCCTAGGCGATTGCGAGTGAAGGCAGGAGAGAGTGGGATGCTTGGCATAGATGTGTCCTACCCTGAGGTAAATTAGCTCTTGTAGTATCGGATGGACATGCATTCCACTCAATCTTTTGGCATCATTACCTAGTTACAAGTACTATCAGGCCTCCTTCCCATGGATCTGCCATGCCTTCGCTCTGGAAGCTAACAGCAGCTCTGGCGAAATAAACTTACTTTTACAATATATGCACTGCCAATCTATAAATATAATGATTTTCTACCATTTGAACTAATAACGGCACAGTGAAATCTACTCCTTTCGTCGATGTGCATACACTAACTGTCGTCCGTCCTACTAGAACTGTGCTGAGGAGGCAACATTCCTAGGGACCATAAACTAAAAAAAAAAGAAAAATGTGTTGTTATTAATAAATGAGCCTATTTTTAAGTTTTATCTTAAATATTACCTTTTAGTTAATACATCTATACATAGCAATAATACTTGCACAAGGGATCTCTTAATAATATTCAAGATGGCGACGAACGCGGTAAACAAACACCAACTTCCGTCATATTTCTGCCAATTATAAAGTGATACAGTATCTTCTTTAGATGTTAATGTCCCAGAACTTCCGTGCATAGTTCATTCATGTGTGAAGTGGGCTATTATAAAGCTTGTGTGGAAGAAGTGTGCGGTACTAATGATGATAATATTTACTTTGGGATGGTAGATACTAGAAATTTAATGATCTAGCCCACTTTTGATGGTATCCTGTAATGGTGTTCTTTCTCAGAATAAGTCTAGAGTCTCATCCGAATGAAGTACTGTTGCACTTTTGACAGGGTTTATGGCAGCACTTCAGAAATGAATATTATAATTTCACTTGTAGGGTTGTAAGTTAGCGTAGGGTAAATCACTTTGACGCAACATCTCTGCATTTTTCTAATTGATAGGAAGTTACTCTGGAAGCTACTGATCTCTGCCTCGCACAAACGATTTCATTGTATTTTTTCCATCATTGATGACTAATGATCATTCTAGAAACATTTCCACTGTGCAGTTAATTATCTTTTTATGGCAACTGTGCCAAAAGTAATTCATGGCACAGTAGGCATGTTGCTACGGTAGCTAGCGACCTTTCACAGGCTGATTAGGATGAGTTAGGTTAAATAGAAGTTTTGGTAAATTTTTACTTTTGCACCAAATTCATCCCAAGAAAAGCTACCAGTAATGGCCCCAGGTCTATAATATACCTATAAATCTGAAATAAGCAAATTTTCTTCTTTAAGGATTCTGGAGAATTTAACCATTTCTGAGGTATTAACTGAATTAGCATCTGTACAGTAGGTTGGTACAGCAGCTACCATTTATTGGAAGTCAGTGAAACATTCAGTTAATCTGTAGCTTAATGTAGTTTAGTTTAAGCAACAGACAAACGTTACCAGTTCTCTTCTTATCCTTACAGTTTGTTTTCCATATTTTTCTGATTGTTATTATGGTGGTAATTGCTTTGTTGTGATTTTAGTTTCTCTGATGTTTTTTTCCATGGTTTGTTCTCTCAGTGCGTGTTGTTTCTGGAGCATAATGGTGGATACTTACTGATGTTACTCAGGTGTACCAAAATTCATTTTGTTTTCCATTTTGGTGTGTTTGGTTAAGTTACTGTTGGTTAGGTTAGGTTAGGTTGTGGTTAGTGTACAGTATATGAGGTTAGTTTAGACTGGATTAGGTTATATTAGGTTAGTAGGTTATATTTTGTTAGGTTAGGTTAGGCTAGGCCATGAAAATATAAAGTTAGACGAATGATAAATTTCAGTAGATTTGAAAGGGTTTTAGAAAGCCTGCCATTATGGATGAGAAACATGCATGAGTGAATCAGAATGAAAATTGATGAAAATGTCATGGGAAACAAAATCACCAGTAAACATTTACCACCATAAGAATTATTAGAAAAAATATACCTTTATAGAAAACAACCAGGGAGATGACAAAGTGAATCGGTAAGATGTTTCTCCGGCTTAAAGGAAACTGTATGTTTATGGTACCACTAATCTGACCAAAATTCATTGTGGTAGAGAAGCTGTGTTTGGACATTAAACTGCACTGATGTTTTCAGTGTGTAGACACACTGCTGTGGCATCCGAGGCAGACAGGTTATCAGTAACAACTGTTGCTGCCAAAGTTAATGTTCAAGGGATGTTTTACTTTTGTAAAATGCCTGTAATTATCGAGAAAATCACCTGTGATATAGAACAGTGTGTTTTCATTTGAGGAAAAATTATTACTTTGCGGTTACTGACCTGCCTATTGGGCATTTTTTATTTTTTTATTTTTTACTTACCAGCACCAGTTATATAAGTTACAGAATTCATGTTGTATGGAAATTTAGTTCAGTAAAGCTTTGGCCAATTTCCAGGTGCTTCCTTTTTAATGTTTTTCAGTGTTGTCCAGACTGAGGGAGTCTTCTCCATGAATTTTTTTCATTTTATTTTATTTATTTATTTATTTTTTTGCAGATGTTACCCATAGTAGCTATTTAGTGGATAAGGAAGGGAGGGATCTCCAGCTCATAGCATCGTCATCTATGGCATCTATGCTACTCTTAAATTTAGGTACCTGGGAGCTAAGTTAGGTTAGGTAAAATTAAGCTAGGTTAGGATAGGTTGGGTTAAGCAAGCTCATTGCAGGTTGATTATCTGTAGTGCAATAATTCCCTCCCTATTACCTGTTGTAATATAAAAAAGAAAAATAAGGATTATAAATAAAGAACATGGAAATATGGTAATTCCATCTGAATCTCCAGCTCAAAGTCCCCCATTTGACTCCTCAGCCTACTACGGTGCATCAGGCCTACAGCCAGGCCAGAGTGCCCATGCTATGCTTGCAGCTGGGATAAAATGAAAAAATTTCCCTCTCGGGAAATCCTTTGGGTACCAGTAGCTATTTCTTACAAACTTACCCAGCCTCACTTTCCATTCTGTCACACTTGTTCCATACAGCCACTTGCTGATTAGGTCATGCCCTCACTCTATAGCAATAAAGTAACAGCAGCTTATTAATGCATGAATCAGATTGTGAAATAATAAAACAAACTAACAGATGCAGGTCTCTTCTAAATTTAGGGAGAGGGTGGCCACTGTCACCTGCTGTCTAAATTAGAATGTGCAGTGTAGATTGAGATGGGGTGCACATTACCCTCGGAAATCAGATTTTGTGGATTTTAGTGCAAGACTTCTCAGGTTTTTGCAAGTCATAAGCTGTACAGTACTCTAGGCAAATGTGCTTTCTCAAAGCAATGCATGATAGGCAACCAGCCTGTATAATGTAGATGGGATAATGGATAGTACAAGTTGATAGAGACTTCCTTGGCCCCCACTCTGTCTTTTTTTAACGTGGTGCTATATGAAGCATTTACAGCAGAAAAGTCATAGAGAAGAATCGCAGTATTTCATTTAGACATCAAAAACATTTTATAAATTGTATTTGATTATGGACTGCAACTTTAATGTTTTGGTGTATTTGATGGCTTTATTAGATTATATACATTATCAGTTCTTAGTAAGATTTCCATCACAAATGAACTTTAAGCCCGTTCCACATGGAGGCCGCCATTTTGGTCCCCTGTAAAGATGGTAGGGTAAGTTAGCTGAAAACTGTAGGTTTAAGACTGGCAAACAAAACATCACTCAGCTCTTTATGTTCTGTGCCCAGCCCCGGAGTGAATTCACATCCATCTGAACAGCAAACCACATCTTTTACAACTTGATATTTCCCTTTCTTAAAACCTGGAACTATGTGAGGCACCGTACTGTGCTTACAGAACCACGGGACGCAGTTAGAGGACTTGGCCAGTTCCCGGCCCCCTGGCTGTCTCAAGGTCTTCATCCAGCGTGACTACTCTGAAGGAACGTCAGTCAAATTCCAGACAAAGTTCCCACCAGAGCTAGAAGGAAAAGTGAGTAAAATCATGGGAAATTGTTTATAAAGGATCCTAACCAGTCTTTATTAATATATAGCTTGGCAGGTTTAACAGTTACAGCAGCCAAATCATCAATATTTCAGACTACATCATTTTTGTGTCGTAAGTAAGCTTGATATCCCATAGTTAGATTATGTTGTTTCATTCTCAAAGAAATTGGTTGAATTACAGAAGTACCACAACCAAGATATTTTTCTTTATAATCTTGTTTGAAATGCCAGTTTCATTGTAGTGGGTCAAAGTGCTTCTGTACAGTAGGTTGAAGCTTGTTAAGGGTTTATATTCAAGGGATAGTCGGGGTTTATTGCTCTCATAATGTCTCTTAGGTGTGAGTGAGGCTGTGCATCCTTGCCTTAAATGTCAGGATTGAGTTACTGAGACCCAGGTTCGTACACTGTTAATGGGGCAAAAGGGAATACAGTAGACCCTAGTTATCCACGGGGGTTAGATTCCAGAGACCCCCGCGGGAGGCAAATTCCACAGATACTCAACTCATCACAAAATGGCATATTATTTCCACATAAGCTAAGCACATCCCTGAAAAAATAAAAACATACTTTAAAATATTACAAATACATATTAATACTCACCGAAAGACTGCGTGTTCTCTTCATAACCTTCGTACAATGATGACGATTGCTGTATGACGATGATGATTGCTGTATAGATGACGATGATTGCTGTATGATGACGACGATGATTGTAGTGCAGTTCCTACAGTTCCAATGTGGTGAGGCGACAAGATGTGTGGCGGCACTGTAGGCAGGCTGTGAGTCTAGTCTGACTCTTCTGACAGGATGCCAGATACACCTTACTCTCTCTCTTTGGTTTAGAAGGATTGCTTTTATCATTTGCTTGTTTCTTGGGAGCCATTTTTCACGTACACAATAAAGTACAGTAGAGTTGTAAACATGAGACGGGCGACGACTACATAAGTAACGAACTGATTGGTGTTTACAATGAGACTGGCAGAGTGGCGGGAATGCCCGTGGGTGCAGGTATGTTAACTGTTGCTACAAAAGAAGTGCGAGTTGTGCGCCAATTTCAAATTAAGTTACAGTGTATAGTACAGTATTAAATTAAGTTTGATCCACGGAAACTTAAATCTGCGGATGCAAATTCCGCAGATAAGAAGGGTGTACTGTATAAATAAATGCATTAGAGAAAGAGAGAGATTATAGATTCCTAAGCAGTATGATGGATAATACTGTATAGTACTGTGTCATAAGGTACTTGATATATAAAAAATAATTTACGGTGTGTTGCTACAAAGGATGTGGAGGTATGAATATTTGAAATGGTTATGTATAACAAGTAAAACATTTGGACCTACAGTACTGTATATATGACTCACACTTACCTTACAGATAGAGAAGTCTGCATTTGAGAACACAATCAATGATATCAATGGGATGTTTGTGGAAGCAGAGAAAATGTCCTGCGGAAGGTACTGCGAAGGTTGCTTAGGCTGCCTAACTGCCTACCTTGTCTTCTTCTGCATGGAGACACATTACGAACAGGTTGGTCAGAACACTTGTACCTGTATTCTGTGCCCGTCACACCCATTCACCATGGAAAGCTTTAAAGATAACACAGTTTGGCACAGCACATAATCATCATCATCAGCTTCTCACAAAAATATAGATAGGTTGGTAGTATCCAGAAATAGGAGAAGGATAGCATAAAAGTAGGAGAACTCTCATCTTAGTGCCTGTTGAAATATGCCTCATTTCCATTCACCTGCCATTTTTAGCTCTTGATTATCCATTACTGCTTTACAAATATATACGAGATTGAACCATTCCCATGACTTCCCAGTGGGAAAATAAAGAGAGGAGGGTGCAGTGCATGACATGTGCATCTTCATACAGCATTTTACTTCATCCATCCGTTTTGGTCTTGTCCATTCAAGACTGTAATTGTGCTGATTTGCAGAACCAGTTTATCACTTATTTGGGTATTTTTCTGATACTCCTTAACCTTTTGTAACCTTTGTACTTAATTATTTATTCAGGATATTCTCTGGTTTGGTTAAATGAATCCTGTTATTGCTTTTTCTTTCACATGAACATAAATTGGCCCTATAAGATTAACCCTAGGAAAAATTTGGGATCATATGTGGTATGACATTTAAAGCAAAATAATTTTTGGTATGTTATTCAGTGGTTTTATGTATTTTTTATTTATGAATTAAATTTTTATAATGAATACAGCACAGTGTGGAGTGTACGAGGTGCTACCCAAATGTTCCTGAAATTTGAAAGCCTGGCAGAAACCACTTTTCATATGGTGTGTGGATGCTAGGTGGCAGAGCTTGCACCCTTTGTATGTTAGTGTGTGACATGGTGGGTGGCTGTGTTCGGTGCATGTGTGTGTTTTTTTGTTTTTGTGTTTGGGTTAGTTTGCGAATGTTGTGATGTCAAAAATGGAAGATGTGAAAAGAAATACGTGTGTGCACCAAGTTTTGTGTGAAACTCAGGAAGAATGCGGCAGAAACTCTTAAAATGTTGACACAAGCATTTGGTGCCAGTGCTATAGGGATTACACAGAGGTACAACTGGTTTAAGCATTTTAAAAAGGAGGAATGTCAACAGATGATGATGCATGTTCTGGTTGCCCTTCCACCAGTTCAGCTCCTGATGATGTAGCCAAATTTCGTGCAGCCATCCTCGAAGATCGCAGGAAGACGGTCCACTTGAAGATTGCAAGAGGACAATCCACGATGTTTGTGACATTGATAACCTGTCGTATGGAGCTTGCCAGTGCATTTTGTCTGGTGATGTGAGGCGAAAGGGTCCAGACAAATGATGCACAAACAGATGGGTGCTTCACCAAGACACTGCACCTGTGCACACAGCCCTTATTGTTCAGCAGTTTTTGGCATAAGAGAAAATGCCGGTTGTCCGCCCCCTTCCCCCCTGGCTTATTCACCAGATTTGGCCCTCTGTGATTTTGTTTCTTTCCATCCATCCATCCATCCATCTTCCAGTCCTATGTTGCCCCTTGAGGAGCGTAAGAGCCCGGGGCTAGGCAAATTGGCCCTGACATTCAAGATGAGAGTGACCAGCCTCACTCATCTCTGAGTGGCTGAAAATCTAGCTGAAAGGACTAAGATTTGACATGATTGAGGAGATCCAGGAGAAAATTGTTGAAGGTCTTGAACAAGCTGATGCCCAAGGACTTTCAGAACGCATTCTGATCGTGAGAGAAGTGCTGGGATTGATTTTTGCACGCCCAAGGAGACTTCATTGAAGGGGACGGTGGTGATTAGGACTTGACGTAAGTTTTTTCCGTCTTAAGTCAAATTTTAGGAACTTTTGGGAAGCACCTCATACAGTTCTTTCTAGTCTCTGTATTCAGACATCTTATCCATACCATGGCTTTTATAGTACCAGCTACCTGGAGGGTCTGTTTCACCTCTTTTCTTATTGTCCTTCCCTTCAGAATATGAGCAGATTTTCTGGTTCCCCTCCGTCCTTTGCACGATAAGTTCAGCAAAGGTCATTTCAACTATGATAATGCAGTTAACAAGCTGTAAAAGATCCTGAGAATGGTTGCCAGCATGAAGGAAATTTAAATACAAGACTGAGAATTTCAGTGGAACTAATCATACGATGTTGTGACATGATCCAGTCTTAAGCCCTAAAGCTTTCTGATATTGTTGCAGATGATGAAGAAAGTTACTAAATATGTAGCGGAGCAGAATGAGCGAATATGGAACCCCCGAGGCCTCCTTCTCACCAATCCTATTGAACGTGGGCTGAGAGTTGTATCCTTTTATTGTTATCAGATATATACTGGTAGTCTTTCCTCACAGGGAGAGTGAGTAGTAAGTAAAGTAATAGCTTAGATGACATTTGTCTTGTGGATATTCTGAATACTGGTACAATAATTTTAAAGATTTTCAGTAGGGCAAAACTTACTGATGTAGTATTTTGCATAAGGATTATATATTGCATACCTTCATTCTGTGCTCCTCAGAATCTAATCTTGGCAGAGTTCCAGCATATGAACTTGCATTATTTGTTGGCATAATCCCATATTTAACCATTAAGGTAAGTAGGGGAAAGCTCTTTAAGAATCATTACAGTATATGAATTTGTGTTGTTCCTTGAACTGGTATATTACCATGAATAATTTGCTGTTTATATTCCATTTCATCCTGGTAGTTACAGTGGGATTGCTGCTTGAACAGTTTTTAGGACTGAGAAAATTGTTTGCATGTATGATGTAAACTGTTTGGAACTGCAAACTATTGGGGAGCTGAAATTATGGAACCTTCGGTGACGTTTCAGCTCCAGATCTTTGTGTCCTGCAGTTATTACCGGTACCACACATACATAACACTTGGAGCAGAATTTGAGCATCCAAGCTACAGTCTTTAGTACATTGGGTTATAAAAGTGAAATGAATTGTCCATTGTGGTGGGATTGTTTGTGGGCATCCTTTATGGGGTTAATGAATCTGGCTGTAGATAGACAGGTAAATAAATAGTGATTGCTTGTTTCATGAATGTGATTTGGAATGTATAGAAACTCATCGGCAAGTTTTTCAGAGCCATCTACAATATGTATGATGAAGCAAAAGCATCTGTGAGAGTGGATGATGTATCATATTCAGCCTCACTGTTGGATTGAAATTGGGTTGTCACTTTATGTGGCTGTCAAATTTTTATGTGGATGGAGCAACAAGAGAGCTGAATGTGGGGATGCTTGAAATAGGTTTGTCACATCAAATGTCTGTAATTTTTTATTGATGGAGTAATGAGAGAGATGAAAGCATGGATGCATGTTAGGGGATTGATGCTGAAGAGAGGAAGTAAGGGGTGGATTCTGTTCACATATCCATTTGCAGAAGATGCATTGCTAAAAGCAGATGTGGAGTGGAAGTTAGAGGATCTAGTTGAAAACTTTGTTAGTATGTGTGTGAAAGATCAAGTTTAAGTCTTAACATGAGTGCATCATCATTGTCATCATCCGGACCTCCTTTCCCACCCTAGGGCAGGGTGAGGAGTAGCAGTGTCCATACAGCCCAAATTTTGCCCAGTCCAGTGGGCCAATCTTCCATTCACTCATCATTCAAGCCCCCAGAATCCTGGCTTAATCAGATACGCCAAAAACATTCACCACGGTCTGTAGCTTCACATAAACATATCCGATAGAGTCAGTCCGGACGCTGCCACGTTAAAAGGGGTGCCAAATCCCAGATCATGCACTTTTCCTCACAACATTCATCCAGCCAGCTCGATCTCTTGTCAGTTCCCTAGCCTCACCAACTTCCAAATCTCTCTTCCTCACACACTCATCCACCATATCTCTCCACCTTCTCCATGGCCTACCTCGCCTCCTCCTTTCTTCAAATTTGCTCAGATATACCTTTTTCATCACTCTATTGTTATCCATTCACTCCACATGATGATTATCATCTCAGTACACTCTCATCGATTCTGGTGTCCACCAACATCCTCACTTCACATCTTTCACGAATCACATAATTTTGTATATTATCCACCCTCTGTACTCCACATACATTCCTCACCAGTCCCATCTCCACTGCTTTTACTTTTGACTTTTCATTTTCATGCCACACCATTGTCTCACATCCATATGTTAAAGTTGGCACTTAACACTTTCATGTAAGTCTCATGCAGCTGCAACACTCAAGCATCTGTTTCTTATCAAGGCCTTCATTGCACCAGCTACTTTTCTTCTTGTCTCTCTACTTTCAACTTGTTTTGCACATTTTCCTCTCTTTTCTGTCACTGTACCCAAGTATTTGAACTCTCTTACCAATTCCAGTCTCTCTCCATGCATTGTAACATTGCACTGGGAGTCACCTTCTCTCTCAGTAACCTTCACTTTACCATTTTCTACATTTACTCTCAAGACACAACTCCAGCAGACATCAGCAAAACTCTGCACTATCCTACCAAGTTCTTGTCCAGTATTTGCAAGAAGTACTGCATCATCAGCAAACAACAAATGAGATATTCCATCCATCACCATTTATTACCAACGCCATTTCTCGCCCCATTACTCATGTTTTTACTTCTCTCACCACCCAATCCATATATATATATATTGAACAACCACTGGGACATCACACAACCTTGTCGCACGCCCACACTGATCGTGAACCATTCACTTAGATGCTCATTAACCCACACACATGCTTCACTACCATCATAAAAACTCTTGATGGCACCTAGCAGCTTACCATCTACACTGTACATATGCAAAACTATCTACAATCCTTCTCTGCCCACTTTGTTGTATGCTTTTTCCAGATCCATGAATGCAATAAACACCTTATGGTCCTTCTCATAAGTGAGTGTAGAGAAAAGTAAAATGGTGATGTTTGAAAGAGTCACAGAGATGAAGTATGGGATGGGATTGAATGGTACAGAAATTGAAAATGTGTGGGCATTCAGGTCCATTGTCGGTGCTGTGAACAAAGGTGGTAACATGAAAAAAAAAATAATAATAAAAAAAAAACTAAAAAAAAAAAAGGGCTACACAAGAAAAATGCAGTGGGCATACAAAACACAATGGTAAAATGGAATAAAGTCATGGTAAAATAGAGTGAAATCATGGTACAGTACAGTAAGCTAGAATAAAATTAGCATCAACGCTGAACAATTTGACCATCCTTCATCAATTTTACTCAGGATCTCCTGCTTCTCCGAAGTCAACGCTACCCTCTTCCTTTTCCCTGATGGAGGGGCCATCATCACACACCCTAGGAAGAGAAATGCAAGGAATAGGAAGGCCTGAAGCAGTTAGGAACAGACACAAAAGCCACCACATGCGCTGCCATAACAACTGTCGGAGAGGAGCTATTCACTAGAAAATCGTTGAGTGGGAACTGAGAACAATCGAGGGAGTCTCTAGCAGGTGCTGGGTAAACTACAGAGCCAGATGATTCGGCACCACAGGGTTCTTCCTGCCCAGCTGAGCGAGAAATGTTTGCATTGCCAAAATTTCCACCCAGATGCAAGGATTTTGTTTGGAATATATAAAAAAAAATTTGAATAATGGTTTTGAACAGCCAGATCACAGTGTCTGGGTAATGAATTGTCAGGGTAATGGACGTCTGGATAATTGAGGATTTCCACATCAGGTGGCTCCAAACTATGTGATAAACCTACTGGTTTCCTGTAACCCAGCAAATGCTGGGTGGTAACCATATAACCAAACAACAGTGTGATGTGGAGCCTACTGTGGGGTACCTCTGTTAATTGGGAGAAGAGATGCAAATGCAGCGTCCATCTGGGAACCAAACCTTCACACTTTGCGAGGTGTTGCTTACCACAAGGGAACATAAATTGACCTCATGGGATGGCCCTGCAGGAGTGATTCCATGTGCCTGCAATTGATGGGTCTGCATGGCCAGACAAACCAGGGTTACCCAACAACAGCATTATGTCATATAGCTATTTCTTCTACATGCTGTATTGAGGTCAACATAATCTTTATGGTTGGAATGATTAGATTTTTACTAGCACATTAAGTAAACACATTAAATCAGTAAAGGTGTATATTATGTTAATTAATGTGTTGGTTATGAGTTCCTTAACTTATATCTACAGATTGAAATTAGCTTACTAACGGAACCAGCCACCACGAGATCTCAATGAAGAGTGTAGCTCTGCTAACCTTCTCTGCTGTACAGGACTTGTAATTCCTTCACCATCGCCCCTCATAGCCATCACCCTCATTGTTAGTGATCATAGTCCATACACTCATCCACCTGACTTACACCACATTATATGAGATATTCTATGTAGAGTTAAGTGATCGTGCCGTTGCTCATGGAGAGGAACGGTCCAACCAGTCGTCACAGCTGAATGTTGACATGTCTTGCCTTTCACCTACTAAGCAGTCTAGACCTTAGAGTACTCTCACCTTGATGTGTTTACTTGTGTACTTGGGTGTAGCTTGTTCAGGCTATGGCATTCATGTACGAAGGAATTTGTATCAGTTGTGCTGCCAACAGTGTGTACTATACTGTAATACTGTAGTAGTATAGTACAAGATTAATTTGGGTAAGGAAGGGGAATATAAAATGTGCCTCTCCACTTTGCCCCTGATATGATATGAAGATGAATATTCCTTTCATTTTTTAAAAGATAAATTTTATCATTGTTATATTCAACAACCTCCAGGATCTGACTCATCAACCCAGAAATTCCATTTGCCCGTGAGATACCTTAACTGCTATTCATACAAGATTGTAGACACTGGTAAACATGAAATTTGCCTCTTGTTTTAGTCTTGTTAAATGAACAGAATTAGCATATAAACACTCGTGAGTTTCTGCTATACAATACTCTCTTTTGGTAGGCATTATAAAATTGCACATAAGCAATTTCATTAATTAAACAGTGTGGTATTCATGAATATGTATTATGTGTTGAAACTGAATTTTTCCAAAAGTGAAAAATATATACAGGCATCAGTATACAGATAAGTAAATAACTTCTTAGTGAATAAATAAAAAGATGAATTAAATGTCATGAGGCAGCATCTTGGTTTTATGTATGTCAGATTCAGGAGGTTGTACACTGTACAGTAGGCATTTATAAATCATTGACAAGTGGTACAGGGCATAGTACTTTATGAAGTTCTGCCTTTCCAGCCTTTTGAGTTTCTCTTTGCTCAAGAAAATGCAGCACTGTACTTGGCTGTTGAAGAAGTGAATGCTATGTGTGATATTATGGTAAAGGGACGACTTTTATAATGGGTCTTCTAGATTGGACACTTACATTATTGGTAAATTGTAGTCATAGGTGATATCCAACTATTGTAGTGGAAGTTACTAATATGACCTCAATGTCTCCTCTGGGATAGGGAGTGATGGAATTATAATTGGTTGAAAATGTTCAGATTTCCAGTGCATGGCATATTACTCCTTTTTAGTGACTATTTAAAGAATTATAAGCATATCCAGCATCTGACATAGTAGCAAAGTTGGAGCTGTTGAGAGAAGAGATACTGAGACTCATACCATATGTGTACTGACAAAAGTATATGATTTTTTTTTTTTCCAGTGTTAGAGTTAACTATGTAAAACATTTTCACTCCAGTGACATGTTTTTCATTCTGTTGCTGTTAACTTCTTACAGCCTTTGTCAGTTTATGGTAAACTTTTTATTGTAATAAGAGTAAATGGAGTTTAATTCCTTCCTTGCCAGTCATCTCTTCAAAGCCGAAGAAAGTCATATGATGTTAAAGTGAACTAAATGTTATTGGACTGAAGTGATTAGTTGTTGTTGTAATGCCTACACCTCTGTCAGGAGGAAAGCTCTTTTATCCCAAGAACTGTAGAGTACGTAGATCTTATTGACCATGACTATCCAGGATGTTTTTTAATGTTTGTACTGTAGTGTCAAAGGTTGGCTTGGTCATCAGAGTCAACAGCAATTGTGATTTTCTAGTTATACAGTTACTTGCAGTGTCAGAGTGTATGTGATTAACTGAAATAGGTTTTAATGTCTTAGAGGCAGGGATTTTCTCACCTGAATAAAATACTTTGGCATTAATTAGCATAAAATACCTTAGTGATGTCACTGCCTTGGAAAGGAATTATTATTATTTTTTTTCTGAAGATAATGCTGGGCATTCTTTGCGTACTAATAACTTGGAAACTGGAGCATCTATGATTGGTATGGGTAAGTTGTCTGTTTTGGAACTTAAGTACTCATAGACTAGCAAGGACAAGTAAAGAATAACCACATATTGAATTTTGTTTTGTTGTAATGAAGATTACAATGTATGTCTTTTGCGATTTCTTTAGTTATAGCATGAGTATCTCAATTAGTCCTGCCTTTTTGGAGATTACTAAGTTGAGAATGATTGATGTAAGATTATCATGTATATACCTGTTATTTCAGACTTGAATGCATACCAGTGTCCAACTTGCAGTGCATACAGTAGTATGCTATAAATTGTAGTGCAATATATATTAAGCTGTTGCTCCTATGCTCCTCATGGGACAATGTAGGATTGGATGATGGATGGATGGATGGATGCTAATTCATCATATGCATTAACAGTTAGCTGAATTTAATAGGTAAAACTACAGAAGTATATACCATACAAGAAGTCCTTGTTATAAGACATTTTTTCTAGATATTCATTATTGCCACTAAGGCCACAGGAAGATTGAGACAAAATTCCCCTCAAAGTTTCATTGATAACTTTAAAACATGTTTTCCAGTTGCCCTCAGTTTGCAATGCCAGTTGTATGGAAAGTGTTGTGATTTTTTCAAACATATCCCAGATTTATAATGAGGACTTCCTGTGCCTGGTTAGTTGCTATGTTTTGCTTGTTATATATAGATACTGTAACCCAGCAAGTGCAGGTTACCATTATTTCACCTCCTCTTCTTGAGTAATATCTTGTGTCTTGAAAATTAAGCATTCTTCATTCTTAAAAAAAAAAAAAAAAAAAAAGTACAAAATATTTGGTACAGCCTTACAAAATTGGAGTTGACAGTTTTTTTTTTTTCTTCTTCTTTTTTTTATAATAAGGACATGAGATAATTTGATTTTTGTGTACATTTTTAAAGGCCCAGGCCATCTGATGGCTGCTTTCCAAGTAGCTTTCCTAAAGTCTTTACATTAAGACTTCACTGAATGTCTTTTTTAGTCTCTGGTGCTCTGCCTTCAGCATAAATATAATTATCCTTTCCCATATTACCCAATCTACCGGTATTTCTAAATTTCTGTACAATCTCAGTTGTCCTGTTCGTGTCATGTCACTAGTGTACTTATACCAACTATTCCTTCGGTGCTACATTATCCAGCCTGTTTTTTAAGAAGTACTTACCTGTTGGAAGGACATAAGTCAAGAGTGAGAGCAGTGGAAATGAGTTATTTAAGAGGAGCCTGTGGAGTCACATGGAGAGGCAGGCTGACGAACGAGGATATAAAGGAGCGTTGTGGTGTGGATGTAGATGTGATAGGAAGCGTTATGAGGAACACACTGAGGTGGTTTGGCCACGTGGAGAAGATGGAGGGTGAGAGACTGATGAAGAGAGTGTATGTGACTGAGGTGGAGGGAGGAAGAGGGAGGGGGAGGCCGAGGATGAGATGGAGGGATGGGGTGGAGAGGTATATGAGAGAGAGGGGTGTGAGTTGGGAGCAGGGCAGTAAAATGGCGGGGGACATGGCGATGTGGATGCGATTTGTTTGTGGCCACCCCAAACGGGATTGAGGTGTCTGGCAATAGATAGATAGACTTACCTGTCTCACCTTGTCATCACAGTTTGTTCCAGTCAGTTAACATCCTTATCCATTATTGCCACATTTTGCTGCCGTATTATATAACACATCTCACAGTGGTAGCACATACTTTCCTCTTCGTGTGAATGAGTCCTACCATTATCAGGAGTGACAGCAGTTGCCTGACCTTCAAGCCATTTATGATTCTTACAATGGATTTAGTCACCGCTCAGCCCCCAACATTGATCATATGTCCCAAATAGCAATTTGAGGCAAGAATGACCAGTTGTTTTTCCCTGTGTTGTATTATGTGACCAGTAAACTCCAATCCACTCTCAGATGTAAACCCTAATGGGCTACATCTGGTTGGCATGTCTTAACTCTATATCATCATTTGATTATTTGGTTACCATCCAGTTTAGTATATGGTGTCTCTGACTACAAGAAACCATTTAATTTGTCACTCATTCTAGAATCACCTGAGGATAGCACTGCCTCGTGAAATAATGGTGGGTGTCTCCACCTAACATATGGATTTGAACTAGTTACAGTAAGAATGTTAAGTGAAAATAAATACCGTAAAACACCCTAGCTTCGGACATTTTTTATGTGTTTGAATGAATAACTCTGTGTAAAATGGTGCAATTTTATCCTTCTTGGTGTCATGTGGTAGCCAGGGACAGTACCTACTGAATCTATATAATAAAAAAAATTAACCACTCTAAACTTTTTTTTTTTTTTGTCCGAAGTTAGGAACAAATTTCCTTACTTCGGACAGCTCTTCTAAACTTCGGACATCCAAGTATTTGACCTTTTAACATGAGAGTGGCTAATAGCACCTGTCTCTGGACACACTGGCCAAACTTCAGACACTTTAAAGTTTTTTAAAAAATGTCAAAAAAAAATTCTGGGCACTCGTGGTCCAAGTTATACATATATAAAGAGAAATATCCAAACATATCTTCTTTTTTGAGCTCATAATTTGAATTCACAATAAGATGCATCATATCACATTGTAGTGAGGTAATCTGGCCATAAAACAGAACTCTTCAGAAACTTTGTCAGACGAAAAAATTATATAAAAATGCATTGTATATTTTCCAAACTGTAAGGGGAACTGATCTCTTTTTCCTAAACAAAACTTCACTTAATTATCAAGTAGCTACCTCACTGACTCAACAAATGCATACTGAAATAACATAATATAATGTTATACACTTCTTATTGGTTCCAATGACACCCACACACCCACTAACATGCACACAAATCAATAGACACATTCACACACAGGCACATGTTATGAAGGCACCATGGAATGTATTAACGAGCTACACACTTTAGTCTTATACACACACACACACACACACACACACACACACACACACACACACACACACACATACATACATACATACATACATACACACACACACACACACACACACACACACACACACACACACACACACACACACACACACACACACACACCTATTGTCTGTATTTTTCCAGTAATTTGTCTGTCCGAATTTAGGATTTTTTTTTTTTGAAAAATACGGAGATATTCATTAAAACAGTCAGCAAGATGATGCATGTATATATTTTAAAATAGTTTACTGCCCAGTATTTACAACACTTTTCCACATATAATCGTACTAATTACGTTCTTACAACTGAAACTGTTTGTTCCGTGTGAACAAAGTTTTGCAGGGTTAAAAAATGTCGATTTTTTTACCATTTGATTCATAAAATTTTTTTCACCCACACATATTCAAGCTAGTTTAATAGGACTTATACATAATAATCTTTAAAGATTACCCTACCTACCCATATCGATATTTTTTGCAAATATCGCACTCTCTTCCAATAAACTTCAATTATTACATTTTTTCGCAAAACGTCCGAAGTTTGGGCGCTGTCCGGTTACGTTGTTTTACGATACATATACTACTCATTCATTCATTCATCATCTAATCCTGTGTTGTCTCATGAGGAGCGTAGGAGTCCAGGGCTAGGCAGGTTGGTCCTGAAATTTAAGACGAGTGACCAGCCTCGCTCATCACTGAAGAGCATTACGTGAGCAGTAAACCCCAACCACCTCTTGGATATAAACTTGCATAGACACATATATTACTTATTCTGAAAAAAAAAATTTTTTTTGAATGTTCAGGAAAATATAGAATATAATGCTTATATTACACGAAGGGTAAATTAACCAAAATAATTAATACCAGACATAAATGACTAATCAGTGAATTTTGTTTAGTTTTGCTCTGTTTGTAAAGGCTCCAACATGCTTGCATTCGTTGGTCTTGGTACCTAACGGTGGCTGTCCATGCTGCTTGATCTCTGACAGCCTCCCTATTCAGGCCCATATCCCTAAGGTCACACTTTGTGACCTTGTCCCAGGTCTTTTTTTAGTCTGCCTCGTGCAACCCTACCACCAGTGTCAGCATTTATCACTTTCTGCACCCAGTTGTTGTCCCACATCCTCTCCGCATGCCCAGACCATCTCAGTCTGCCTCTCCACATCACAATACCAGTACACTCCAGTCCCATCTTTCATTTAACACTTCCATTGTAAACCTAGCCCCCCTGGTCCTTGCATTCAAGGACTCACTGCACATCCACCTAATCATTGTCATATCTGTACGTTTGGCCTGTGAGTATCCATCTTCCTGCAATAATGACAAGAGTGAATATACAAAAGAAATTTTCAGATCAGAAATGCTTGCCCCTCATCTACCTCTCTGTTCCATGAAAGGAGGATGGAGGTTTACAGAAGTGGAACTACAGCCTACAGTCTACTTGGTTCACATTCAGGTGTGCCTTGAGTGACAGCAGCAACATCTCATGCATCAAAAAAAAAAAAAAAAAAAAAAAAAGTTTGAATATGCACTGATTATGTTTCAACAGCCCCAGTCTTATGAAAAAGTATTTTGGAAAGTGGACATTTTTGGTAACTGGATTTTTGGATTTGAGAGTTTGTACTCCAGTACTCTTGAAGGACTTACAGACAGTTTGTCATGATACTTGGTTTTCATTGCACGCAGTGTTGACTCTTTGACCTTCCTGGCTTGCAAGCCTTGCCTCCCACAATTATGTCACAGACATGTACCCAACAGTGGTAATTAGAGCATAAATATGCCCACCACTGCTCATGCCCTCCACAGCATTTTTTTTTTTTTATAAGGCATAAGGCATTGCCCCTGGGTAGAGGACATAGATTTGGAATGTGTAGCACTTTATAACCAGATGCCCTTCCTGATGTCTACCAGTGACCATTGGGTGAACTCGAACCTCAAACCCTTCCGCCAGAGTTAGCTGCTATCAACTACATTCTCCCTATGAACAGTGCAAATAAGTGAAACTTGTTAAGATAATTGTGTATGGTTTTTTGAGTCAGTGTGTGACTCTCGAATGATGTGCACCTCACGTGTTGAGAAACCCTGACATAAAAACTATACTTCACCGCTAATGTCTGTTGCTGCTTCATCATTCAGTGGGATCATCATCATCATAATCATCATCCATACATCCATCCATCATCCAATCCTATGTTGGCCCATGAGGCATGTGGGAGCCTAGGGCTAGGCAAATTGGTCCTGACATTTATTCCTCCCTGGGAACCCCCTGTCAAGGAGGAACTTTTATTGAAGGCGGTTGGTAATGCTGGTTCACAATTTTTTTTTTTCTGTGCATGCTTACATTTGTTCCACTGATGATTTTATACTAAAGTTTGTGTTTCCCCCAAACTACAATGCTGTTATACCAGTAATTGATTGTATACTCAGTATTTCCAGAGTCATGCAAGGACTGTATGCTGAGAAAATATTATACCACCATTCTTGGTTTCTTTGTACTATGCATTGCACGTTGGACATATTTAAAATTATTTTGTTAAATATCATGAAAGAAAGGTCTCCAGCTTTGAGTCAGGGTCCCCAATCAGTGCTTAATGACAGTAAGATCATGTTTTGAATGTCTCCTTGCTGTCATGTTATTTACCATAAGGAAGTGAATCAATATTTGCATGTATGCCTGCAAATTTATATATTTCCTTCCTGTCCTTGCTGAAAAATTATTTGTAGATTGCCAGATTACTGACTGTGCATGGTTCAGCTACAAAAACTCTTTAATGATATAACAAGATAAAAGAAACTTCATTTTTCTTGTGTTTGCCATTAGATTTTAATAGGACATGACAATACTGTTGTTATTAAGGGAGATTGACATGTTGACTTAGCTAATGTTGTTTCCATCTTCTTTCTCTGTCATCATTCTCATTAGTCTTTTCATCACAATATTTATCAGTTTGATGTTTTTTACTTAAATGGTAGCATACATAATTGTTTCCAAAATGATCTTGTCATTATTATCTTCTGTTATGATCATTGTCCTGTTATGTTAATTATGTAATATTTCTCAGTATGTCAGTAGATTGTGAAACTTTACAGTTGATACCCAAAATAAGGTTTTATGGCAGACAATTTTTGACATACAGTAATGTATGTTGATATTCTGTATGATTACAGTTTTCTAACCAAGACCAACTTATAAAAACAGTTATCCCAGCGAGATTATAAGTTGTCTGATGGTTCTGACAGAGGCCGATGTAATGCTATTTTTTCTTGGTACTTGTCATCTTAAATTAACATTTTTTATTTTTTATGCACTCATATTTGAATTGTGGTTATCTGCTTGTCAGCTCTCTAGGTGCATTGTCTCTTTCTACCTCGTAGGCAAACCCAAATCTCTAAGCTTTTCTCATGGTATTTTACCTTATGTTTTCCTTGAATGGCCTCCATTCATTTTCCATCTATAGTCATACTCACACTCATTCGCACACGTTTCCGTGTTAGTTTCAGATGTCCAAACAACCATAGACAACCCCTACACAAAACCCTTCAGTTTCTATACCTAGCCTATCTCTCAACTTTTCACTGAGTGGTGTATCCCTCAGCAGCTCTCTACACATGCATTAATGATCCTCATTTCATTGCCTTCATTTAGGTAATATGGGCAAAATTTTACTGTTACTTCCGTGTCTGTCATGGGGAGAGAAAGTGTTAAAATATGTGTATGTGGTAGCAGTATGAAGCACATAGCAAAAAAGTATGAAAAAGAACAATACCCTTCATTCAAGAGGGATTGAGAAATAGGGAAGACAGGAGAAAATGTTGGCAGGTGATTGTGTGAGAACTTTTGCTAGTGGTGGTACCATTGTTCATCTTTTTTGATTGCCCATGCTTTATTGCCGTACAACATGCACCTCTTATACATGTTGTGTACAGTTGTCGTAAGCGACAACAGCTTCCTAGACTTTTTCCAACTTCATCTGATTTTAACAGTGTTGGCAACTTCATTCTCACCATCAGCTCCAATCGTGTGTCCTAGATAACAAAACTCATCAACTCAGTCAAAGGTTATACAATAAGTCTTTGTTATAAGCCACAACTTTTGACGTTTTGTGTTCCATTGTACAGTAAGTTCATAGTGAATTATAGGTCAGTTATCTGTTAGATTACATTGTTACCTATAAGGTTAATTTGCCAGTTTTTCTCATGTAAAGTAGCAATTGGATGAAAAATATGATCATAGAGTATATTAGAATGCTTTGCTGACTTATCACAAGGACTGCCTGCATTCCCTTATTTAAGTCTGACTCTCCTATCTGAGTTGCTTGGTTGTTAGAACAAACAGCACAGCCAATATCAGCAACATATTGCAGGATGCCTCTGATACCTCGATAGCCTACCTGTTGTGTATGCACTGTGACAACCTTTACACAGTTGAGAATTCCTCACTGCCTATTCTTAAACTGTACAAGGCCATGTTACTCTCAAGGCAACAGTCTCCTTACCGATGTTTTTTTTTTTTTTTTTTTTTTTTTTTTTTTCTTCCCCATATCAACTCTTTGTATATGTACACTTGTAAGCCATAGTTTCTCCTAACCCCCTGCCCCAGTCCCTTGCTAAAAGGAAGTGATATCTAGGGTTTCACACCAAATAAAGACCTGTTGATGGTAATTTGCAACTTTTCTAGAAATCACAGGTAACAGTTTCATTGTGAACTGTTTCCCATACAATCTGGCAAAGCTTCAAAATACCACCATAACACCAGATGACAGATCAGCATTTGATGTAAAACCCCTGCCATTGACTTCTCTCCAATTAGGGGAAAAGTGTGAATGTGAACTGAATATATGGCATGCATGTATTCCTACAGCTCTTCAACATTATGTACTAAAACACCAGCTCATCAGCATTTTGGAGTTCACAGCGTAAGCTGGTGCTGAATTTTCATGCTAAATTTCAAATGCTATAGTAATGAGAAGTGGCTCAAAATTGACCTGAAAATATTTACTATGTACCTTCAGGAACAAAAATTCACTACCCTTCCACTGTGCTTGCATCTCATGTAGGGCCTGTCCATCACTTTCTTTCCTGATTTATCATTATGGAGAGAATTATCAGTGGAGAGAGAAACATAAGAAACTGTCGCTTTCTTTCTTGATACTTCATATCAGAGAGTCATCTGTGGACAGAAAAACATACCAACCTTCTCTCAATTAAAGAATATTAGCCAGCAAAGGCAAGTTAGAAGTAGAAGAGATGAAATGTTAAGCAAATATTTATCTCTGACTGTACACAGTTCACTCTCACTACTGTTTTCAAGCCTGCTTACCTTGCCTTGACAGCCCTTACTAACCATTCTTCAGTGAACAGCTTTCTTGTAAACATCTGCACTGCCTCACTTGGCATCCTCTCAGGTGTCTTCTCAAAAGCCACAGAAGTAAAGCATATTCCTGTATGTTTATATTTATTATATATATATATATATATATATATATATATATATATATATATATATATATATATATATATATATATATACACAGTGAATCTTCTAAATCGTGCATTTGTAAACAGCAAATTCATAATATGCAGCAACATCATGCAATAGTTTGCAATATCAGTAATTTGTGGAAATTACACGTACAGTAATTCATGACTGCAGCTTCAGAAGTGAAGGTTTTCTTAAGTGTTTTTAAACATATGTTTGCACAAATGGTGGTTTCTTAATACAGTAAGTAAATCTGTATGAAAGTGAGATTTTCCTCTATGTATCAGGTAGGCAAATTTTGAAGCAAATAAAGATCTGGGATGAGTTGCCAGACGATGCTAGAATGAGTAACACCAGCATTGTTTACTTATTTTGCCCGCAGTTTTTAAGTCGGATGGAGTTTTGTTTGAATTTAATCATTGTCATACTTCTTGATATCCATAATTGTGGTAAAGTAATTTCCATCAGGATGTTATTTAGGCATGCCTCCCTATGTGGATGTGGGCCAAATAATGTACAGTACATGAAACTTGTCTAGCAAAGCTGATGACACTCACTTGCAGACCAGCTTGCTGTTTTCACTTTAATATCCCATAATTTCCTTCTTGGTGGATCACAAGGGAGTTGGAAAAGTCGCATAGAAGGTTCATCAGTGTTAAAGCACCCAAATGCAGCACAGTCTTACCATTAAGAAGGACAAAAAAGCACGAACACAGCATCCCCCCAGTTTGTGGCTACCAGCAGTTTGATTTGGCAGCATTAAAACTCGGCGATTATCTCGATGTTTACCTATGTAGAGATGAGGATTAAAACAGAATTCTTCAGTAGCTCAAATTAACAAAATCTACTACATTTAAGGTATTATTCTATCCATCAGTCAATCGTGCACCACAGCCGGTGACGAGATGTATATTTAGACAAATCTACAGTCAGCCAGCACCCAGGCTGTGATGCCGTAGTCTGCCTAAAGCCTTGGTACCCCTCCCCCTTCCCTCGTCCATTCAAGCAATCATCAGTCAGAGATATAAAAATCTTACAATATATTTAGTATTGTTCAGTTCCATTAAATGCTTTATTAATTTATTTTCCAGGTTTTTAGTGTTCACTGATGACCAGTTTGATGTAGGTTTGGGGGTAAGAGGGGCAACTTTTCCAAAATGACAGACTCATAAGTAATTTTTCCCAGGAGATTAGTTATTTCTAAATCACGAAACTCTCAAATCGCAGCATGTGCCCAGTCTCATAAGACAGCAATTTATGAGATTCCACTGTATATATATATATATATATATATATATTTATCCACACATAAAATTTTACTTAGGAAGAGGAACTTTTCCAGCAGTTGTTTAATGCTGCATTGTAATAATAAAAAAAAAAAAAAAAAAATCATGTCTATACGTCATGAAAAAATGTTTTAAAGAGGCTGTGGTGCCTATTTCAACATTGAAAAATTAAATATATGAGTACTATATATTTGTCCCACCATCACCAAGAGTCACATTAATTACACCTTGAAATCTTTTGTTTTACAGATGTGTTCATTCAGATCTTCCAGATTATTCAGAAATGTTGCCAGGTCCCAGTTTACTCCTTCTTAATGTATATATATATATATATATATATAATGTTGTTTGTATAAATGATTGTTATTGTCTCATTCAGAATATGAGTTATTTTCTTTTAGTATTGTACAACCACATAGTTGCAGTCTGATCCTGTAATGTAAAGAGTATAAGGGGGTGTTGCCAGACAAAATGCAATGTATTACAATGTGTAAAATTATCATGTGTTTACTAATACCAGTACAGTAAGTCCTAGGTATAGGATGCTTTCTTTGACATTCCCTTTTGCTTTTAAGTGCATAGAAATAACAGAAAAATTACCTTTCAAAGTTCCATTGCTGCCTGTTAAGTGAATTGCCAGTATCCTTCAAATTACAGTGCATGTTATATGGAAAAAGTAATGTATTTAGGAACACATCTCTGACATATAGCTGGAACTTACAATATTCCTTAATTGTTTGCATAAGCTGTTCATGTCTTAACAGTGATGTACTGCTAACAGCATTCTTTCAGTATTTATTTCCAAGTACAATATGATAATTCTGGTTCCATGAATGTTGACATAAAACAATGACAGTTTTCAAATATATTTCAGATAGTGCAGCATATGGACACCAAGTATGAGATATTGGTTTGGAGACATTTGATGTATATTTGATTCTGCTATACCGTTTTGCCTCTGAAGGTTTGCTATCAGATGAAGTTTACATTTAGTTTGTTGTTCAGAGTACAGTATATAATTATAGTAGTTTAATCAAGTCTAGACTTTCATATAGTCGCATGTTTTTGTTTATAGTACATATATAAGCATAATATTTGATATTATTTGACATTGTTTTATCGAAATGTATAATTTAAAACCTTTATTTGGAAGTTCCATTACAGCTGTCTTACTTATTTGTATTTATTTATTTTTTAATGACTTTGTCCATATAAATCAAGCAGGTAATTGTCCATTGTTGTTGTGACACATTGATTCTCCCAGCAGGCCCCACCATTTTTGTTGTGTTAAGCTGTGAAACTTAATAGTACAGTATTATGCCAGCCAGTTGTTTAACCCCTACACCGCGGGCTTGTTTACCAATAACTTGCGTGTGCCGGCGGGGTTATTTGGGCTCCGACAGACTCTCAAAAAATATTTGCCAAAAATCAGTTATTAGTCCTAGAATAATAAAATTACATATGCTTATGGCACATACCTTCAGCTTTCTCCTGGAATGATTGTTGAGCCTTCGTCGGTTACCGTAGGACTTGTGGAGACCTCTGAAGTAGGGTAATGAAGTCTCCACTTTACACTTCCCGACAACCCGTAATATGATTACCACAGCCAGATACAAACACTATAAACACTATTCTACAATTTTCAAGTAGTTTGGGATCCATACTAAAAAAAAAAACACTGTGAAAGCAATGGAAATTACGAGCGCGTCTGATCGTCGCACTGGCACTAGTTCGCTCATGGTAGTCTGTCATTTATTATTCATAAAACCCCTCACACTTTATATTTCTATTACTATATAACACTTATATATATCTACAGTCTTTATCCATAAGTTTCCTTCAGTAGTATTAGTTTATTGTCACTGTAGGGATTCAATTTCTTTCAGTAAAATACGTAGCATTCACTTTCTCGTCCTGTATACTGGCATTGAGAGTGAATGTCACTTTCATCTTCACTCTCATAACTCATAGCATTCAGACATGCTAGAGTGAAACTTTCACTTTCATTACTCCTAGGGTATATACTCGTATTCTTATAATACTACTCATTTACATTTCTATTTACGTTCTCTATTTTATTTACGTTATTTACATTTCTATTTTATTTACACTGTGTTGTGCACTGTCACTTGAAATAACTTATAAAACTATTTTCCATTGTTCACGTATATTTACATTCATTACTTTCACTTGCTGTTTACACATTATTTACACATTATTTACAATTCCACTTGCACTGTTTTACTCAATAGAAAGATCGTAGTCACTCTTTTATCAATTGTCAGCCCTTTACCTCTTTCCACACGAGGTTTAGTAGGGGGTAAAGGTCACAGAGCCATTTGCATGGGGGTGAAAAAAGGCCTTGAAGTCAGCAAGTTGAAACATACGTCCTCTCACTTTGGAAGATGAGAGTACACTGATAACGCAGGGGCAGCCTAGAGGCCTGCTTTAGGGGTTATTCAGAGTTACCAATATTACTTCTTGAAACAGCTAAGTCTAGCACTGATATGATTGGCAGGAAATCTAGACAATACATTATAAATTTGGTAGTTCCAGGTGAATGTAAATATTCTCACTTCCCTCCTTACATGTATATTTATTACGAAAATAGATTAGAGGCCTACTTAGGAGATATATAATCAGAGCTACCAATGTTAAATCTTGAAACAGCTTTGTGTAGCACTGATATGATTGGCAGGAAATCTAGACAATACATTATAAATTAGGTAGTTCCAGGTGAATGTGAATATCACTTAGGCTTCTCCCTTCTCTCCTTACATGTATATTTATTACGAAAATAGATTATACGGCATATTTCAAGGGGAAAAAAACAGCGAAAATTAGCGAACGAGTGCACGTGAGGTGTTGTCAGGTGATAATTAGCCAATTCCAGGTGTATGGCACTCTCACTTACCTGATTTCTTTCTTGTATATATTATTTGGTATAAGAATACGACATAGGGCTTATTTCAATGGATGAAATCAGTGAAAAATTCCAGGGAAGATTTACTTAGCGTAGCATGGCCGGGCAGGCGAGAGCATAGGGTAATGGAGGGGGGGTAGGGAAGGGAGTCAAGAACGGGGAGAAATGGCTAAATTGTCAACAATGGATGGGAGTACAGATGAGATTAGGAGTGCTGACTAGTGTTGGACATTGTCAGTACTGATAGATGATACAAGCCCCACTTGAAAGCCCGGGTGAATTCAAAATAACACAGAATCACAAAAGCGACGCCCCGCGGTATGATCCCTTGCTCCCAAGCGTCACGAAAGTGACGCCTCGCGGTTAAGGGGTTAAAAAGATAATCATGTGAAATACTGTACTAATATTTTTATTACAGTCCATGCTCACTTATTTTGCAACTTGAGCAGTTTACCCACTTTATGCATATACAGAATTATCAGACACTGATTGTTTAAATGTGCTTTTTTTTTTTTTTTTTTTTTTAATATGTAATGGAATGGCAACTTTTGTGAAAATCATTCTTGAATAAGTGTTGAAGCTAGGGGTTAAGGCTCATGGAGAGTTTTGTTTTGGTTAACATTCTCAGGCTTTGCATAGCACTGCCTTTCTGATCCTCTCATGGTTGAACCAAAGAGGCTGGATTTTGACTTTTTATTTTTTTATTTTTTTTTACTGTCAAGACTGCAGTAAATTATAGATAACTTGTCTAGAGATTCCATTGCCATCTTTACAGCTGATTTGCCAATTTCCCTCAATTGACAATGCTAACTGTATGGAAATCATTGTGATAGTTTGGAATGCATCCCAGATGTACAATGAGGACTGCCTGTATTTGTGGCCAGGGTCTTTGCTGGAGACTTGCGATTCTGTTGCCAGTTACTAGACTTTCAGCCACACATAATTATCATAGCAGTTTCTCCAGGTTCACAGTAACAGTTCTTTCCAGCCCAGTGACAGTTGTCAGTAAGTTTTCGCACTGAGAGATGCTCATCTATCTGTATTGTCTTTGGATGTAAGAACAGTATTCGGAAACTTTTTGCAATATGGTGTCGAATGATATAGGTTTAATTGATATTTATATAGGTTTTTGTGAACTCTAGAGACAGTGAAGAAACATATGTAAAGTTTAATTACATAGTATTTACAAGGACATGGAAGCAATACTGTACATGGAAATGAGTAAAGGAAATACGTGGGACTGTGGGTCACTTGAAGGGTAATTTCCCAGGTATCATATGAACACAGTATTCTGTATATACATGTATGACATAAGGAGTCATGTAGATAGTATATGTATGAGTGTAATGTTGGTGTAAAATGTACTATTGAGGTTTGCAGGGTCTGGTTGTAAAGGCAGTTGTATGTACATAGGTCGTGTGCAATATTTCCAAGGCAGAATAGACATTTTGGAGATTGTACATACAACAACAAATGTAATCCTTGTAAGGATGGGAAAGTTCATGTGTAAGAAAGCATTACAGTATATGAATTTTTTGAGTATTGAAGTCCATCCAAATCTGTCGTGACCACTACACATCATATATACTGACAATTAATATTGTAATAGTAATTTCACATGGTTATGATAGTGTGTGTCCATATTTCTAAATATGCATTTGAGTTTGGATTATACAATAGGTGTAAAGACAAAGATTCACTTGTCAGGAATAATACTACATTACTATATAATATGTATGTGTGAAGGTGATTACTTCTCATCAGATTTTTAACCCCTTCAACCTGAGGACATTTTTAAAAAGTATTTTTTTGTTATATTTGTTACTGATGAGCAATTTTATTCAGCTTTTGGCAAACTGCTCCTAATGAGATTGGTAGAAAGAGTTGCCATTACCTCCATCACCAAGAGAGGTCTCCCTTAATTTAAATAAAGTCACATGGTAGTAGCAAGAATAAAAGGGTGAAAAAGTTAAGAATCACATCCAGATATTCAGATATAAGACTGTAGTACAGATATTGAATTTAGCATTACCTGAAAGCTCTGTAGTTATTTGTGACTGATTACAGTCTTCTTTGCTACATTAAACCTGTCAGCTTAAGGATGCTCTGTAGTTATTTGTGACTGATTACAGCCTTCTTTGCTACATTAAACCTGTCAGCCTAAGGATGTCTTTGTTCAGTCAGGAGAGCATCTGGTAGTGAAGGGGTTCTTGGAGGCTATATCTACCCTCACCAGCTGAAAAAGTCTGTCTGATTAAATAAATACATCATAATGAAGTGGTTGATCAAATGGGAATAAAAAGCTGTGTGTGTTTACAAGTCCTGTTAGTGTGTATATTATGTTTCCTGGGTTCAGAATTAGCCTTTAAGTCTTCCACCTTTACTCTGCATTGCTGCTTTGCTGCAGCATTTACAGGATTATAGAATTACCTTCATATATGATCTTCAGCTGTAATATGTGAACTGTTCTGAGCATTTTATTTTTTGTTGTTCTTGTCTTTTAAGCTATTTTATTAAGGTTTGCTTATGTGGAAAATTGGGATGGGATTATGATGAAAATGGTGATTGCTGTGAGTAATAATGTTCTAGAATAAAAGTATTGTTTGCTGAAATGTATGAATGCTGATTGAATTTAGTTTCCAATATTTATTTAGAATACTGAGGTCACTCAACACTGAAAATACCCAGTGATGCAGGGCACATGTATGTCATAAACTACCACCATATAAAACTAGCTCCTCTGTAATGCTTTCTGTTATTGTGGATCTACCGGACTAACTCATGCTGCCCTGTAAGAAAGTCTTAATTGCCATTCTTTACATTCATATTTGTAATTAAATCCACAAGAATTAATAAAACAGCTGTCTATTAATGCAGGAACCCATAGAGCTGATTTGAAGATTTCTCTCAATTTATGCCAATTGTATGGAAGAAGTTGTGGTATTTTGGAGCACAACCCTGACATATACTGTAATTATGACTTACTACACACTGCGGTATGTTTGCTTCCGTTAGTTTATTAAGATTAATAGTCTTGCCATTGAAATGCTGTATATTTTGAAATTTGTTCACCACAGGTGTTGATTACATAAGATAAAGCATTAAGTAAGGTATTACTGTTTGATAAGAATTTTTGGGAGGTGAGTTGGTGGAGAAAATGAACCCTCTTCAACTAGAGGATGTACAGTATATGGTATAGTATTTGATTTTATTCTTGCAGCATCCAGGACAATTTTATTGATATTAGTGGAGACCTTTTACAGTGAAGATGTCAGTGAAAGCGGTGTGTAACCTCCTAGATCTGAAAATGTCTCTAAAACTGGATAAAATAGCCTAGAGTTAGCAAGAATTAAATAAAGAATACATCATGGGGCTGAAGAGGCTAAAACAGTATCTGAACTCAGATTCCAGAGTCAGTCCTCAGTCTCGTATGATTAATGCAAAAGTTTAATACTCCTCTTGTTATAACATTGTACTTATCTAGATGAAAACTGGTATTGATGCATTGTCTTTGGTCAGTGTTTGCCTGAGTCAAGATTAATTTTGTTCTCAGTATATCATGATACTGTAGTCCTGTTTACTGCTTCCTGTGAAAACCCAACTCTCTCTCTTCTGCCAAAGGATGGCTGTGACAGAATTGCCTCCAGGCTTCTTTGCACTCATATACTTCTTTCACTTTCTCAGTTACTCCTAGTCCTCTTCACACACACACACACACACACACACACACACACACGTCTCACCAGTGCACCGTACCATCTCTTCTTCCATATCAGACACAAAGTAATTGGTATTTGTTTGCCTTTTTAAAATTTCATTTTTGCTTTTAAGTGCTCAGTAATGACAAAATTTTCCTTTTATACTGAAGTTTCTTTACAATGTAGTAAGCTAATATGAGAGTTTCCCTTGATATACATTGCCATTTTTAAAAATCATTTGATATCGTGGACACATTCCTGATGTGGAGGACTTATTTTACTGTACAGTCTTTTCACATAACATTGCTGTCAGTTTAATTCTCATAGGTATTCGTTGTTACCAATATCATCCATCAAGGTTATGCCGGATAGTTGTCTTACTTACTGTCCATATTTCACTACCATAAAAGAGTGTTGGAAGACTGACTGTAGACCTCCTATATTATGCTGGTGATTTTTTTTTTTTTTTTTTCTCTAGTGTCTAATCCGACACTTCATCCACAGTGTTTGCAATACATATACCTCAGAGCTTCTCTGTTGCAGTGTAGATCGTGTTCCTTCTAGTTATTCTAGTTCCCTTTCCCTCATGTGCTTCTCTTCATTGTTCCATCTCATTCTCAGTCTTCTGTCATGATTTCCCAGTTAACAGCATGCTTCAAGAAAGTGGAGAGTGCAGTACTCTTATTTGTTATATTGGATATAATTTTTAGATATCCCTCCTACTAGAATATTAAGTTCTTTTGACCTCATACCACTCCCACCATGTGCTGTACTGTATACTGTCCAATATTTTAAAATCTTGATTGCCCTTGAGGTAATCAAGGATATTTTTAATCGTTTCCGTAACATTGATTTCTATGGTACATGTTTAAAATTGATACTGTACAGTACTTGATTTGAAGCATTGCATCTGGAAAAAAAAAAAAAAAAAAAATGGCATCCAGTAATCCAAATAAGTTTTTAGCTCAGAAAAATATGTAGCATTGTTACAGACTAATGTGATAAAAAAAAATGCAATAAAGGAATTAAACTCACAAGTTGACAGTTGGGGATTGAGTAATGTGTCTTGATCATGTACACTTGTATGTTGAACAAGCATCATACAAGAGCAGTTAGAAATAGACAAATAATGAGCCTTCACATAGTCACTAGTGATTCCAGGGTAGACACTCTTTCGCCCTTGCTGTCCCTTATATATTCCTACTCCTTCTTGGTTTACTTTAAGGTACTGACCCTTATTTAATGACTTGCATTGGGTCTGTAGGGCACAAACCATAGTCTCTTGCTTTGTTGACCAGTTTCACAGTTATAGCACTGATCATATTGTAGGCAGTTTTCAAAAGCATTGCTACAAGCATGTAAAATACGCTGCAGCAATATGTGAAGCCATATTTAGCAGCAGACCATGTTTTGTTGTCTATGAACTAAATGCAGATATATGTGACTATGGATGATCTACTGTTAGCAAAATGTCCTGATATCATTCCTGCCTTTCTCTTGAAGGACTTTGAAAACTGGTCTCTTGAGTCCAAGGCAATTGATGTTGATGACAATGATCTGTGGCTAATAAGGTCATCATTGTCAGTTGCTACAGATTCACTTGACATATTTTCAAAGTCTATGGTGAAGGAAGCAGAAGAGGTTGACAGGACTCTTCATGCTGATAGTAGCAAAAATAGTATAGTGGAAATTCTTGTAGAGGGTGCTATCGTGGTCCCACCTGTACCTATGACCTGAGGGGTAGCCTTAGCATCATGACGGAAATTTTGTACTTTCGATAAACTGTTTGTGTAGAGGAACGTAGATACTTGTAGTGGGTAGCTGGTTGTATAAATAAATCACAAAAAGCATGTAAGCACTGTACACTCATAATGCATAAAATCTGCTTATCCTCTGTTCCGGCCCCTGTTGGGAGAGAGATTGTAGTTAGGGTGTAACACTGAACAGAGGCCATTGTTCAAAGTTAAAGTGGTATTTAGAGCTTTATACTGTATGAGAAACAGTTTGTGATGGCAGTTGTTACTCGTTCAGTCTGGAAAAGCCCTGAATCGCCACCAGGAGGCATTTGTTCAGTGTGAAACCCTGGCTGTTATTCCATTCAGACAAGGATAGGAGTAGATGGTAAAAAGAAACCATGGATCATGAGTTCATAGTATGGTACTTGCATTATATGGCATTATGTGCATAGCAGTTCTGAGTGAGAGTGTTAGGTGGACATTTTTTTCTTTGTAAACTGACTACATTATTCCCTGATTATTTGTCTTTTAGGTTCTGCCACTTTCTGTTAATGCTGTACAGTTTAGCTTACTACTAGCTTTTAGAGAGATAATTGGGTTCAGTATGTACAGTATTTTTATGTGTGTGATTCTTTGTTCTGTCATTGATAGGTGTGTTATCCTTGAATTGATAACACTTGTATTAAGGATTAGTTACTTTTGTTTTGTTACAGGTCATACCTATTTTATATAATTTATAAGCTGCTCTTTGGGATTTGTTCCTGAGTATTTTATTCTTCATTAATATATTTGTAACAGTTTATCAACACCTATCTGAAAATAAAAAATATGAAATGTTAAGATACTGTCATTGCTCCTCTAGAGAAGTGTGCTTTGAGTGATTTTGGATAGAATTTTTTTTTTTATTGCTCTGGCATTTATATCACTCGAAGTATCTTATTATAACATTTTATCTCCCTCAGAATGATATATTGTAGTGTATTTTTGCTTTCTCATAGTACTTTTATACAGTTTAGGAGGAACTCCTTGAACTGGAGGGATTAGATAAAGCCCTCATCAATTCCTTTATTACAAGGGGACTTCCTACACAGAGAACTGTTCTGGATGCAGCTTGAATAAATTAATATACATCACTGGACTGAAGAGTTTAAGGAAGATGTTATGGCTGCTACCATCACACACCCACAAATGCAGTGCAGAAATGTAGTGACTCCACAATGTAGGCAGAGTTCTGTAAAATCATTTTTTTTTCTCTCTCTCTCTAAACTTGCGAGTCATTCTGCTGGTGGAACTTAGTGGTTGAGTGAGTAGGTTTATGGATGGACAGTTGGGGTGGGGTTTAGTGAGTGCGCAGGGTGGATGGATGTGTGAGCAGGTGGACAAACTTTGTGGATGGATTTGTGGGTGGATGTGTGCTTCATGGAGGACAAGGCAGGAGACGGGGATATGTTGCAAATAATTTATGAATCAGGCAAGTATATTGAAATAGTAATGAGCCTTTGATGGCATGTGCAGGACTGCAGGTCGTGCGGTACTGGGATTACCGAAAAAAATCTAGGTGGGGTGGGTTGGGAGGAGGGTGCGTGGTGAGGAAGGACGGGAAGAGTACCTCCTACAAAGGCGGCATTATGCTCGAGTCATATACAAATGTCCGTTCGACCATTTCATTGCTGGATTCATAGATTCATGACTGTGCCATCGTGGAGTGAGGTTCAGGTTATCATCCACAAGTGGGTGATAAACTTTGTATACGTGCCATTCAGACATCTATGACTCCGGCAATGAGAGTGGTAGGATTGGAAAATTGAGGGACTTTTGCATATAACTGTACAAGATGGTAGCCTACGCTGGTGATCAGATTTCTAGAAATTCCCTAGGGATGGGGTCGGCAGGGATGATGGTGGGTGATAGAAAGGTATGAAAGTGATTCATCCAATGAATATGGGTGTTGTAGGCAAAGGACGTGGTGAATTTTACATAAAAATTTTCTCGGTGCAAAAGCAGATGAATAGTAAAAATTATGAAAGAAAAAAAAGACCCTTGTGCTGCAGTTTCTTCTCACCCGCCAGTCCTAACTTACCCTTGGGTGGAGGGAAGTAGCATCTAGAGTTTCACACTGAATGAAACGGTGCTGTCCAGAGATAGTTCGAAGCTTTCTTAATTACAGGAACAATGGTATATGATTACACAACTGCTCGCGCAGTATAGAGAAGCCAGGTCTTTAAATTGGTGGGAAACCCTGGTTACAATTTTCAAAGATCTGGGTGTAGGGTGAACACAAACCACAGCATCCTGTAAACACGCCCCCATTATCGTGCTTCAAAACCCAGGTTAAAAAAAAAAAAAAAAAAAAAAAAAGTGATCCACAACGTGATGGACGTTTTCTGTCCTCTGTGTGGAATATTTTCAGCAATGTGACAAATATCGAGATTTACATTTAGCTCTCGGTCGAATGAAGTAGATGAACCACTTGGCGAAGCTTTATGATGCTATAAAACTGTTATCAACCTAAGTGAGCATCCTGCCACAGTACAACATGAAATAGACATTAGGAACAATAATAAAAAAGCTTTCTGCTTCCTCTTTTTTTTTTTTTTGTCACATCGAAAAACAGGGTGGCACTTAGTAATTTTTATTCTTGCCACCATGCTCCTTGACTACGTGGGGACAAAATTTAACAGACCGACCGACGACGCGACGTGGCCGAGATCGACGCGTCATCTCAAGAACATCCATCAAACAAATCGGGATCATTCTACTCCCGTAAAGACTCCGAGTAGCCCAGCCCGCGCAGGCCCTCACGGCGGCAGTGGCAAACAAAAGGCCGTCCCATTAACAGTCTTCCTGAGGTTGTTGGGACTGTGGTTGGGGAGGAGGAGGGGCAGTTGTGGGCACCGCGGTTACTGAGGTCAGACAGCCACCCTGACGACTGCTGCCCTCACATCTTAGGTCATCTGGAAACACGGTAAGAGAGTATTTATGATTATATGTATGAAAATATATAGCCAACATATGTATGTGTGTATGTAAATAGACCTACTGTATGTATGACTAAATTTATTTGTGTATGTATATAATGTATGTATGTATGTGTATGTATGTATGCTTCTATGAATGTGTATATATTTATTTAGCAAGCTATTTTTTTTTGTGTGTGTGTGTCATTAATTCCACTAGGTCATTCTCGTAGATGATAGATTGTCCCAAAGGTTAAAAAGCCAGGTGGTATTTAATTACGTCATTCAGGTCCCAGCATGTACAGGTCCATCAGATCCATTCATGTCCAGTGAGATTGATCCGGATTAGTCCTGTGAATCCATGAACATAAAATCAGCCGTAGTGTCAAAGATGATATGAAAAAGAAATAAATTAATTTTGGGGGGGCGGGGGGGGCGGTGATGAGTGGGGGGGAAAGGAAGAAGTGGACTTTTGAGTGTGTGTGTGTGTGTGTGTGTGTGTGTGTGTGTGTGTGTGTGTGTGTGTGTGTGTCCAACTCTCGACATTGACTTAACACGTTCCATGAGTTTTTCCTTCGTATCACATCTCTCACTTGTCGCCACTTCGGCACCAATACCTACCTTCCATACTGAATACATGCTAGGGCTGTCTTACTGAGGACTGGTGTGATGGTATTAACAGGGATGTTTCTCCATGACGGAAAGTAGTGGGAAACATCACTAACATTTGTTTTACCAAAATTCAAAAACTCATGGGAGGTGGTTAGCTATATCCTTCATTAACTCTCCTAGTACCAGTACTGAATGTGTTGGTAACTTGGGCAAAATCGTCGGGAAGTAGTACGGATGAACCAAAATACTGTATACGTCGAGTAGTGGGGTTCATGGTGGCTGGTTGCAGATTCCAGGGTAAGGGGAAGGTCAGAGATTTCTCCTTGCTCCTCGTGACAGGGGAGGTGGAAGGGGTGGATTAAAGAAAATAAATAAATAAATAAAATAAAGGGTGCTGCGGGTGGAGAGAGAGATCTACTGGTGGAGGCGTGATGGTGGTGATGAGTGGCGTGGTTGCAGAAGGCATGACGTATTTCCGATCAAGCGGTGGAGTACTGGGAGAGGAGTAACTGTGTTTGTGGGGGAGAGTTGTGTTTGTATGCTTGTGGATCTGTGTGTGTGTGTGTGTGTGTGTGTGTGTGTGTGTGTGTGTGTCTATGTGTGTGTGTGTGTGTGTGTGTGTGTGTGTGTGTGTGTGTGTGTGTGTGTGTGTGTGTGTGTGTGTGTGTGTGTGTGTGTGTGTGTACCAAAAGAATCTATGGCAAATCCTTCCGATGCCTCTGCGTCGGGAGTGAGCTGTGGCCAAAACATAAGGATGGATGGGGGAGGAGGGGAAGAAGGTTTGTGAGTAATGGAGATCGACTACACGTAAGTGATGAGGTTTGCAGTCACGTTTTGCTAAGTCTTAGTCATCCCCTGAATTACGACCTCCAGGTCCCTAATTTCACTACTAATGGAACAAAGACTAGGGGGAAACAGACTTCCTCCAGTAGTCTGACGGGCGCTGGAATCGAAGCGGGACGGGGAGGTGGGGTGCAGTGAAGTGATAGAGAGAGGAAGTAAAGGAAAAGGAAAGGGAAGGAAGGGAAGAGGAGAGAAAGGCAGGGGAAAGGGAAGGAAAGGAAGGATGGCGGAGGGGAAGGGAGAGTAATGGGGAAGAAAAAGGAAGGAAGGGAGGTGGAGGGGAAAGGGAAGAAAAGAAAGGAAAAGGAGAGGGGGAAGGGGAAGGAAAGGAAGGAAAGAGGAGGAGGAAGGAAAGAGGAAGAAAAAGAAAGAAGAGTGAGGGAAGAGGAGGGGAGGGGTAGTGGAGCAGGTGAGGTGGAAGCATCAAGGTAGTGGTAGCAGTGGTGGTAATTGTAGCTGTCCTTATTCGCTCAACACACCTGGGAACGACCACTACCCTACCCTATCCTCGCATCAAGGTCCACCTATACACAAGAGTCGTAGCCAGGCCTGTAGATTGTCTCAACAGCGTTAGCTGAGGGGGAAAGGGTACCACTGACTATTGCGGGCTAGTAAGTGTGAGCCAGTTCTGTTTTCTGTATTTTCCCACGCTGTGTATTTTCAAAGAATATTGAAGTACAAGACGGTCCGGAAATAGCGCTCCACTAAAACCACACATGCAGTTATATTTGTATTGCAGGGACGGCTCAGTCGGCTGATGTGGGCGTAGTTGTGGAACTGGGACTAAGAAGTGAATATATGGTGCAGGATAGATACTAGTAACACTGCCTGAGCCGTCCCCACAACACGTGAGAAATCGCTCGGCGGAGTGAAGTGGGACGATATATATACACCACCCTGAATGCTCTTTTCAGTTTAACTAGGCGTAATATTGCAGTCTCTCCATCTTGCATACTGATCTACAGTATAGCAAGAGATTAACACTTGAATAGGGTGCTAGTCATAAAGAAGTGCTGTGAACAGGATGTAGAACCGCACTGTTGTCGTTGAGTCACAGGGAATAAAGTGCCAAGGACGAAAATCTCCTCCTAGTTAAAATTAAAGGAGTAAAGCATTCTAGATCTGATAATTTTAGAGTTCTGGCTTGCATGTTAAATTAGACGCTTGCTTGACCCTGTATGGGGGAAGATCTGTGGTTTAAGTGCGTCTCAGGCTCCGTGGCACCTCTTCCTTAGCGAACTCTTTAACACATAACAACCTGGCATTTTCTAGTATGCTACTTTTATCGTTCTAACATCGAAAGTGTTTTTCATCAATAACGTACAAAGAGATATTGATGTGTAATGCGCAGAGTAAATCGCTTAAAAGTAGGTGCTACGAAGCTCCTGTGCCGAGCAGAATTCAACCGTAGGACTTAACAACCCTATGTTCTCAATGACATTTTTGGTGAATCTGCGCTGAGTGACAAGCCAAATGGTTTCCTGTACACCAGGGAACCATTTACTACGCTGGGTGGTATATAACCAAATTATGGCGCCCAGTGGTTTAGTGAGTAATTACGGCACTCCAGTTGGATTGAGCCTGTGAAGGTTTATATCCAAGGAGTGGTTGGGGTTTATTGCTCACATAATGCCACTCAGGGATGAGTGAGTCTGGTCACTCTCATCTTAAATGTCAGGACCAACTTGCCTAGCCCCGGGTTCCTACTCTCCTTATGGGGCGACATAGGATTGGATGATGGATGGATGGATGGATGGAATAGCTGTTTGTTCTTAAAGGCCTTTTTGTTCATTAACTTTATTGTTCTTAATGACCTTTTTGTTTTTAATAGCCTTTCTGCTCTTAATGACCTTTTTATTCTTAACATAACTTTTGTTCTTAATGACCTTTTTACCCGTCCCCACCCCGGGGGACTCGGGGACGGGTACTGTATTCACTCGGTTTGTCTGCGTGTTTGTCTCTGTCTGTCTGTTAACAACTTTACGCGAAAACTACAGGTGCGATTTTGACTAAAGTTACAGGGATGATGGGCTATATGACCTTCTGACCACCTGATTAAATTTTGGGGCAAACTGGGCCAAAGCCCAGGGTGTTGGCCCAAGAAAAAAAAAAAAAAAGTTTTTCACCATTACTCCTTTCAAAATCATATCGACATAAAACCCAAACCCAGAGGTGCATCTTTCAAATCTTCATCCTATAACATGCCTCATTACTTCAGGGGGGTCGCCCCCCAATTAGCGGTAGGGGGCTCGGTGTCAGGTGGGTCAGGCCTAAAATTTCAGATGGGCATAAAACCGTCAATTTTAACCCGATTTACTCGAAATTTGATATGTGACATCACTGACTAGATATCCTGTTGTGTTTACACGTCAGCACTAAAATGACTGCCGGGGACGAGTTTGCTGTGCCTTGGCACCGCTTCTTGTTCTTTTCATCGATTGTCATTGCCGGATTATTAAAATTGAATGACCTTGATTTATGACAGTCATCCATGGAACAGCGAATAACTGTGAGATGGCTGTGGAAAGGGATGCCTTCACACGGTGGCACTTGTATAATCGGCTGCCCAGTTATATAAGCACCCCTCAATCCCCTCCCTATCCCCCTAAAGGAAGATGGTGGGTAGCAGGAAAAGAGAAACTTCAGCCTGCAGTCCACCGAGTTCACGTACAGGTGAGCTCGGGGTCAGAACAATAACAAGGACAATAAATAACAATAACAAGGACAATAAATAACAATAACAAGGACAATACATAACAATAACAAGGACAATAAACAACAATAACAAGAGCAATGAATAATCCACAATGAAGTGAAATAAAAAACAGTAAAGAAAAGACTGTCATGTTGTATTAGCATCTGTTACATTATTATGAGAGAGAGAGAGAGAGAGAGAGAGAGAGAGAGAGAGAGAGAGAGAGAGAGAGAGAGAGAGAGTTACACAGATGCGTAGACCACACAGATCTTCTGGTCCTTGCTAGGTGGTCCGGCCTGAACTCTTAATGCAGTACTCAAGTTACAGAAGTAGGAGATAAGGATAGCACAGCAGAAGGCTCTCCCCCACCCTCCAGACCCTCCGACTTTTGCCGTACAGGAGAAAAAGTGAGAATTAATACAAAGCAGGATTTAAAAAGCTTGAAGGACATTTCATAGTATTGGCAGCAAGAAAACTATAATGGAAATAGAAAGGTTGAGATTACAGCCACATATAAATTGTAATCTTAACCTGTTATATGCACTTTTTATTATTTTTGTATTTCTAAAGATAGGAGGAAATTTGAACTATATACGAGTATTTAAATGATATGTGTGCATGAAAAAATCTGTACACCCATCCATGTCAATTCCAAGGAGAAGAGACAAGAATAAGGATACGTTGGTGAAAGTGATGACCACATCTGGTATAGCATATTTGGTCGGGTCAAGTCGGGTCAGCTCGGGTCACATCGTTAATCGCCACTCTGTCCTCTCCTCCCCAGATACATGATATACACTTTTTCGGGTTTATGCGCACACATACAACTATGAATACTCGTGCACACACATGTAAAAATGGGTATAATTATGAACACACAAGTGTACTTTTTTATCTATATAATACCGATCGCGTGACGAAGTAGCTTACATCTGTTTTCAGTAATACTGTGTGTGCGTGTGTGTGTGTGTGTGTGTGTGTGTGTGTGTGTGTGTGTGTGTGTGTGTGTGTGTGTGTGTGTGAAAGAGAGAGAGAGAGAGAGAGTGTGTGTGAGTGAAAATGTGCAAGAGTGTGAGTGACAGTGAGTGTGAGAGAGTGTGAGAGTGTGAGAGAGAACAAATGATTAAACCCAGAAGGTTGAAGAGTTTATTTAATAGGAGGGATTATTGACACGAAAATGCATACAAGTGTGGTGATTAGATGTTAATGAGGAAGGTATCTGAACCTCTTTCCATCTTTGTTCCATTCATTGCCTTCTCTCTCCCTCATTCTCCTCCCTCCTCTCCTCCCTTCTTTCCTCTTTTCCTCCTCACTTCTTCCTTCTTTCCTTTCTCTCTCCCTACTTTCCCTCTTTACTCCCCTCCATTTTTCCCCTATTCCTCACTCCCTTTGTTCCTTCCCCATCTGCATTCTTCCAGCTTCCTCATTTACCCTTTTGTCAGCCTCTGTATTTTCTCCCTCGTGCTCTGTCTGTCTGTCTCTCATAATGAGTATTTCCCTTATTTGACACCTTCATTTACTGTTTCAATTTTTTTTTCACTACTGCCAGCATCCCTACTGCTTTCTTGTATCCCCATCCCTTGTCACTGATGTCCCTAATCCTACCACCTCCTTGTATTCCAGTTCTCTGTCACTGCTGCCGACACCCCTATAACTTGCTTATATTCCCATTCCTTGTCACTGAAGTCGCAACCCCTGCCATTCTCTTATATTCAATCCTTGTCACTGCTTCCAACACCCCTGCGTCTTTCTTATGTTCCCATTTGTTGGCACTGTTCCCAATACCCCTGCCACTTTCTTGCCACTGTTCCCAATACCCCTGACACTGTGTCCTCATATTCCTCTCACATTTCTTCTTTGCTACGTCCCTCCCTTCCGTTCATCCCCCGTATTACCATCCTAGTTTACATATCTGATTTACCAGCATTTCCCATTTATGTCTGATCAAAAATTTGTCAACATTTCCCCGCCAGCAGTGGCGATGAAAGACGCTACATTTTTTTTTTTTTTTTTGTTAGTAATATGAAACATACAAGAAAAAAAATGATAAATGCTGGGGGAATGAGAAATACGGAAGGCATGCCACAAGATTAGGAGGATATTGTCGCCCACCTTCTGCTCGAAATTAGTGGCCATGTAGTAATGTATTAGGTGGCATGGGAGGCTACGTAACACCCCTTCCGTTGTGATTCATTCTCTCCGACAAGGATAGTATGTTTTCACCCGTGTTTGTTGCTTGCCGGAATCTTTCGATTCGGCAAGCATGTTGGTCAGTTCGATATGTTTGTCTGTCTGTCTATCTGTCTGTTTATTTGTTTGTTTGTCTGCACTCTACAGTTCACAATTTTGCGCCAATCGTTCTGAAAAAAAAAAAAAAAAAAAATCAGAAGGTAGATATCCATAAACCCTCGAAGCTGACTTTTTCATCAAAATCGGTCAAAGGCCCTGGGCTGGATGGGGGGTTGAATACAACCCCCCAATGCCCGTGGGTCTGGAAACCCAGTGGCCGGCCCCGGCATCATTTTTTCAAATTTTGAAAATCGATTATTTTCTTACCAAATTGAAGAGAAACGTCTGGCACACCTGCCAATGCAATTTTCAGCTTCCTAAACCCATCCTGTGCATCGCAAGGAAGGGCGAAAAGTTTCTTCAAGTGAAAACTAAGCAGGGGAGTAAAAAAAAAATCGCACTGAAAAAAATCCATATTTTAACCCTCACCGAAAAAATTTCATCGGTGCTGGAGAGGTGTGAAATAACCAGATATGTGTATTACGAGGAAAATCAGTACATAATGTTGGAGGTTTCATAAGAAAAATCTATCTATCTATCTATTGCCAGACGCCTCAATCCCGTTTGGGGTGGCCACAAACAAATCGCCTCCAAGTCGCCCTGTCCCCCGCCATTTCACTGCCCTGCTCCCAACTCACACCCCCCTCTCTCATATACCTCTCCACCCCATCCCTCCATCTCATCCTCGGCCTCCCCCTCCCTCTTCCCCCCTCCACCTCACTCACATACACTCTCTTCGTCAGTCTTTCGCCCTCCATCCTCTCCACATGGCCAAACCACCTCAGTGTGTTCCTCATAACGCTTCCTATCACATCCACATCCACACCACAACGCTCCTTTATATCCTCATTCGTCAGCCTGTCTCTCCACGTGACTCCACAGGCTCCTCTTAAATAACTCATTTCCACTGCTCTCACTCTTGACTTGTGTCCTTCCAACAATGTCCAAGCTTCACTTCCGTACGTTAGAGTTGGTATCACAATACTGTCATGTAGTAACTTTTTCACTTCCATGCTCACTTCCCTGTTTCTTATCACTGCTTTCAAGGAACCAGCAACCTTTCTTCCCTGCTGTACCCTTTCAAGCACTTCACACTCCAAACCTCCATCCTTACTCATCACACTACCCAAATACTTAAACGTACTCACATTTTCCAATTCCTCACCATCTAACCTTGCTGTACATTCACTAACTTCACCTCTCTCAAAGACCATCACTTTACTCTTCCCTACATTCACCTTTAGGTTCCTTTTCAGAAAAATAATAATGATTAATTTCTTTAACATTATAAAAAATGTTTATTGTGTTTTCTGGGTGGCTTAGTATGTGCCCAAAGACAGGAGAGAGATGGGATTTTTAGACTCTGACCAGATAAGGGTCCTCTATCGTGTGCACAGGCTGAACCGCAGCGGTCAAAATTCGATACGACCCGCGAATAGTATCTCGCACGAGGGGATTGGCTAGAAGGGAAGGGAATGTTTTACATCCATTCACTCGCCACGAGAACATCTCATGTGTTGCTGAAATGCTTGTCTATTCAGATTCCAGTCCAGGCCATCCGGAAAGCTCTCTGCCTATGGCAGTTTCATTTTTGTTGTTAGTTTGTTTGTCTGTTACCAGAATTACTCAAAAACTAAAAGAGAGGTTTGGACAAAGTTTGGTTGGTAGGTAGCCCATGTCCCAGGGAACAACCGATTAACTTTTGGGATCGATCCGGATCGTATTACAGATTCTACATCCGGAAAATATTTTTCTTTTTTTTTGTGAAACCCCAGTCAGGGAAGAGAAAATCTAATCCATTATGAAGAGTGGTCTGGAAATTACGTTGCCCTTGTCGGAGAGATACGCCCCGTTGAGTGCCCTCTAGTTTTATATATTACACCTTAACATCCTCTGTAGGCGTATTACATAGTTTTAATATCAAAGTACTCTTCATACGTTATAAAAAGGAGTACAATGGAAAGAAAATAGCAACAGTTCTAATGGCCCTCTCGAGGTGTGTGTGTGTGTGTGTGTGTGTGTGTGTGTGTGTGTGTGTGTGTGTGTGTGTGTGTGTGTGTGTGTGTGTGTGTGTGTGTGTGTGTGTGTGTGTGTGGAAAGAGTGTTAAATATGAGCCGGGAGGGCACAGTACGCATTTGTGTAATTTTAGGACACGAGCCAGGTCGTGGTAGACCGCAAAGGCTTGGGGGGTCATCCTACCACCACCAAGGACAACGTTTCCACTGCGTCACCCTCACACCCTATCCTATTCCACTGCGTCTGCTTCACATTCTGTCCTTTTGCTATCGTTCGTCTATCGTTCCAGTGTCTGTATTTCGCACACTCTCCCTGTACCGTCGCTGCTTCAATGGTCACTGCTCTTCTGAATTGTCGGCTTGCATCCCTTGCCCAAATACGCAGGCGTGTATTACCCATCTAGACACATCCCTTTTCTGTTCATCTCTCTAATGCAAGAACTGTCCTCCACAGTATATATTTCTCTACCAGTAGTTCCAGTTCTCCATACAACTGGCCAACATCAGACTGTCTTCCTCTGGATGTATTTCCCACTGCCTGCTTCCTCCAATATTTTAATCGCAATGTATCCAGGCGTCTCATAACGAGAGGATATGGATTTTGTCTCGTTTGTTCAATTTGTAAAGGAAAGGACATTTTTTTTATGCAAACCCCCAGCCTTTGTTTCTTTCTTTTTTAAATGAAGAAAACTAAGACACGTTCGCCATTCCTTCCTAACGCCTTAAGTACATTGTGACTCATGTATAACGATCCTCTTCAGTCGTCTGGGCAGTTTCTCCCGTCTTTTCTTTCTCATTTATAATTTTTTTATTCCCACTTCCACACCCACGCCCGCACCAGCAGACTGAGCCGTTCCCACAATACATAAGATACCCCAAGGTGAGTATCTAGTGGAGAGGTATGTATGGATCACCTTACATTAAAAAAAAAAAAAAAAAAAAAAGGTGATCTGTGGGGAGAGAAGCACACCAAATTTCTCTCTGCCACCTGAGTAAAGTGAGAAGCAAAAGTGAAACAGGTTAACTTTCGTTCTTCATTATACAAAAAATCGTATGTTTAAAACCTTAATCGCGAAGAAGAAGGCCTACCCCCATTTTTCGACGATAATTTTCTGAAGGTGATGAAAGAGTCTGGCCTCTCTACATCGCCACTACCTGGACTCTGCAATGGGGACGTTTCTTAAGTATCTTTCAAAAACTAGAGGACTTGGCTTTCCCTTAGCGCAGGCAGGACAATGAACTCAGTCTCGTGTGACAGGGAGTGTTATGATCAAGCAGGCAGGAGGGGTGAGAAAGGTGAGGCAGGAGGGGTGAGACTGGAGGGGTGAGGCAGGAGGGGTGTGTCTGCAGGGGTGAGGCAGGAGGGGTTAGATGGAGAGGCGAGGCAGGAGGGGTTAGATGGAGAGGTGAGGCAGGAGGGGTGAGGCAGGAAGGGTGAGGCTGGAGAGGTGAGGAGGAGGGCGAGGCAGGAGGGGAATTAACATATCCTTTTCGGTGGCTTAGGCAGATGCGGGTCCCTTTTAGATGCCCGCACTTACTCATCACTCATCGCTCACCACTCACCAGTCATCACTCACCACTCATCATTCATCACTTATCGCCTCATCACTCACCACTCACCAATCATCACTAACCACTCACCTCTCATCATAACACTCACCCCTCATCCCTGACACCATTCATCACTCCCCACTTATCACTCATCACTCTCCATTTAACACTCCTCAATCACCCCTCATCACTCACCACTAATCATCACTCACCAATCACTCTTTGAAGCGTAGGGGCCTGAGATAAAGCTACTGTAGTTTTTTACCTTTAAGAGTAGATGACTAGCTTACTTCCATAGATGGCACCACTTAATTATCAACACTTATGACCTCCACTAACGACCATTAATTACGACCTACCCTGACGATTTCCACTTACGACTTCTATTTCTCTTTTCAGTACAGCCAGCGCACCTCTACCCCAGCCCCATCGCCTCGTCGAATCTACAGAAGGGTCACTTAGGATTAGTTACAGTATACAAATTCATCTTCTGTACAACCTGGTATGTACTGTATGTGTAATCTTGCGTCCTTCTGAACTATATTTAAAGACAAGTTCAGAAAGTTGAGCGATGCTTGAGAACGCCGTGGCATAAAGTAGAACAGGTGCTTGAAGAAGGGTGAACTTTAGAGCACACTGGCATAGAGGTGAACACGCACTTGAAGAACAGTGAGGAGGACAAAAGGAAACTTGAAGGAGTAGTGGCATAAGGTAGAAAAAGTACTTAGAGGACAGTGTAGGTTAAATGAAACACGACAGCTCAGTGACGTGAGGGAGGACTCTTATTTAAAGAAGAGAGAGGTGTGGAAAGAAAAACGTGAGAGCTAACTGACATAAGAGTGGGCACATACTGGAAGAACGGTGGAGAGGATTGAAGGTACCTAAGAGTTTTGGTACTTTTACAGTGAACACGTACGTACCTGAAAAACGGTGAGAGCGCAATGACATAAGGGTGATAAAGGGCTTAAGGAACAGTGAACAGGCCATTGGAAAACGTGACATTACTTGAAATAATAGTGAAGAGGGTTGTGAGAAACGTGAAGCTCAGTGACAACAGTATACACGTACTTGAAGATAGGTGAAGGACACGAGGAATTAGTGATATAAGAGTAAACCCGGTACAGGAACGGAAAGTCTATATATTTCACTATGATTGGCTTTTCTAGGATTGCCTTAAATGGATCACCCTCTGAAGTAAAAAAAAGTAGTGTAGGGATGGAAGTAGAGGAACGTGAGAATGTCTGCAGGAGCGACGTGGAATTAAGTTACGCCCCAGACGACAAGGATCCGGAGGGACATGAGACTGTAACTAAGAACAACATGGGCGTAAATGAAGATCAAGAGGACAAGAGGGGGAGTAAGACTAAGAGCAAGGATCAAGAGGGACGAGAGAGTTTAAGTAACAGTGGCATAGGATTATGTTACGACCCAGGGGACAAGAGGGTGAGCAAGATTTATAGCGTCAAAAATAAAACAGTTTCGATCACGGCTGAAAACGGCAGTCTGAAGGAAACTGAGATCTACGAACTGACCGAAAAGCCACGTCCAGACACAAATGGGACCGTCACTGCTGAGGAGAAAAGACAGAGTGGATTTGAGGAGAATAATTCCGCCACCATCAGCAGGTCGGATGTGTTTGAGAAGCTGCTGCGCCAGGCTGGAGCTTTCGGCAAGTGGCAGCTGAGGGCCTGGGTTATCATTGCATTCCAGGGCATCTTCTTCGCCCTTCACAATGTCTCCGCTGGTGAGTAGAAGGGATACAGTGCTTTTTTATCAATATTAAACTCTTTAATCCGAAAATGCCTTTCATGTTCTACCTCCAGACGATTTTATTCACCTTAGGATAGATTTTTCGAACTGGAGGGATTAGATATAGCCTTCACTGACCCTTCCACTAAAAGAGATCTCCCTTAAGCTGAATGAAATCATCTGGTGGTGCTCTGAAGATGATGTTATCGGGTTAAATGGATTAGTATCACAAGCTATTTTTTCCACTTTACTAAATATTAGGTTACGAGTCGCTTACATGTTTATTTAGTTGTATTCTAACCTTCACACTAACTTGTGATGGTTATATTTTCACATTGCTAATATAACAGTATTTATTGATATTGATGTGAAGGATTTATGTGCTTGGGTCGATTTATTTGCTTCTGTCTATCTCTTTCCTGCTGACAAGATTATGGAAAACCATTGAACAGAACTGCACAAAATTTGGGGTAGTAACTGAGGACCATCAGAGGACCAAATTATTAAATTTGGACAAGAAAAGTCATAGGTCAAGAGCAAGGTCAACTCAGCCAGTTTTGACCCGATTTAGACAAAGCTTGGTGGAATTGTTAAGGGTCAGGAAAGGATGAAGCAAGTAACTTTTGAGAACAGTAGGTCGAAGGTAAAGGACATAAGGCCAGGTCAAAGCTTAGGCCCTTTAATTCACTTAGTATTCATTCGATTTAGACCAAGCCTAGCGAAACGGCTTGAAGGCAGCAAACGATGAAGTGGCTGTATTTTGAGAGCAATAGGTCAGAGGTCAAGGTCACGGAGGAAAATTAATTTTAGCATTCGATCCAATCTGACACACACACACACACACACACACACACACACACACACACACACACACACACACACACACACACACACAAAGATGGATGAGTTGTCAGGCAGGCTTGAACTGATTAGGGTTTGAGAACACTCGGTCATATGTCGTCGCAGGGCAGGGTTAAAGTTTCCACCTTAGACCGATTGTAGGGGGCGGGTGTGGCCCTCCAAATGCTCCTTGTTGTTCGTTATTGTTTTTACTGTCTTCCCACAGCTTATGAATGCCTATGTAACAATACTCACTTCATTACATGATGTTTTCGTCGTATGCATACTCGATGTATATACTAAGTGGTTCTGTCAACATTTTCAATAGCTCTCCTCTTTTTTTTTTTTTTCTTTTTTCTTTTTTTCCCTTCGGTCAACGAAGTTGGACGGGGGATATGCATTCACCTGTGTCTGTTTGTGAACGAGATATCTCAAAAACTTGTTATCGGATTTCAACGAAATCTGGTAGATTGGTGGCAGTGTGCCAGGAAAGATTTTTAGATTTTGAAGTGGATCAGGGTGCAGAAATAAATAATGAGTTTTAATGACGTTGACGGAGGTAGGTGCTCTCTGAGTCCGTGTAACAGGGCAGGCCAGGAGCGTACTATTGACTGTTGACTATGTGTAACCGTAAAATTATTCACCTGGTTGGAGAAAGAAATGATGACAAAAGTAAATCCCAGAGTAAATCATAGATTTTATTAGCGTTGGCAGAGATATGTACTGCCTGATCGTTTTCTAGTTTCTTGTGTGTGTGTGTGTGTGTGTGTGTGTGTGTGTGTGTGTGTGTGTGTGTGTGTGTGTGTGTGTGTGTGTTTTCACGTTAGTACTTGTAACAAATATAAAATGTACGAGATGCCCTTCGGTTAAATGACTTTTGGTGTAAGGTGGTGTGGTGTGGTGTGCCGTGCCTTGGTGTGGTGTGATGTGCAGTGGTGTGTTGCGTGCCGTGGTGTGGTGTTTTGTGCCGTTGTGTGGTGCTGTGTGCCGTGGTGTGGTTTGGTGTGTCGTGGTGTGGTGTGTCGTGGTGTGGTGTGGTTTGGTGTGGTTTCATGTGGTGCGGTGTGGTGTGGCTACGCTGAAATCAAAGTTTACGTGAATGAACCACCTCGCGTTCGAGAAATGTTAGTGACAGACGGGTATGCAAAGCCATTCTTGGAGATGTTTCTATATATAGGGATTGTAAAACGTGCAGCTCCTATGTATAGATGAAAACTAAAAACTAATCAATATTTGGAGGGATATGTTCGAGTTAAAAAAAAAAAAAAAGGCATTGCACCCTTGGCCAGGTGTTAAAATTCCCAGACTGCGATAGCGTCTTTTAATTACGGTATTATCTCCATAGCAACTGACAGGTAACACAATCTATCTATATACCTAGGCTGCTTCCCCCAAGAAAAGGGAGGTAGCCGAGACAGGACGACTCACTCTCCATTTACTCATCCATTCAAACACATTCATTCGCATCTTAGCCCCAAAGGGGAGAACGGACAGATCCTCACCGCACCACACCGCACAAGGGTCAACTGGGCAATGCAATCAGTGACATCCGCAGCAGGGCCCGACAGCAGAACTGGTTTACCCCTGCCACATCATAACAGACCCATCCCCTTACCCGCACCTAACCTGACTAGCTGATCAGACCAAATGCGGGAGAATATCCCCTCAGGGCTGCGTCATCACTTATTCATTCACAATTTCTCTCCATTTATTTCTGTCACGCACAGGTAACACAATGAAGTTATATCCCTCCCCCCACCCAAACACACACACACACACACACACACACACACACACACACGCACTGCATTACACACATAGCCTAGAGTGGGCAGCCTATAAAATCCGGACCACTTAACATTTTCAGGATCCTGTAACTCACCCTCAGCTGAATATAATCATCTGGTGTCAGTGTAAGTAAATTAATTTAGTTGTTGCGACCATTAGAGGATCAGTGATGAAAATACTGACACTCAGGACCCCAGTCTGACTCACCCTGAACTGAACAAAACCATCTGCTGTTTGCCTATGTAAAATAGAAAAACTTGCCTTGACCATGAGAAAGTCAAGAGCGTGAAGGGAAAGGGCAAAACATGACTGCCAATATTAAGCGCCTCCCCTCCATCCAATACTTGTGCTACCCTTGTAATGGTTTTCTGCGATAGTTACCGTGCCATCGAGCACTTCGTACACGCGGCATAAGAAGTATTATAGCCACTGAGCTCTACAGGGTATAATATGGAGAGGCTATCTCCGCTGCGAGCATGTAAATTTGGCCGCCACATTGAAACACCTGCACTCGTCGCCTCCACCATGGTAATGCAATTGGATCACTTCTTAGCTTGCTGTTTCTGTTTCGCTGTTGCATACATAAGCTAAGCAGTGGGCCATGGCACTATGTTTTCCGGATTCATCGGCTGATTTCAAAAGGCGTGGGCGTTGTGTAGTGCATATACATCAGGGCCTCCCCTAACGGCGGTTACACAAACTACGCGGTGCTAGCCATGAGAAAGCTTCTCCATACAATAGAGCTCATTGATTGTGGCCCTGGGACTTGGTGGGTGGGAAAATTAGCCATTTCCTCAGACACCGGTGGATTTATGAACTTCATGCGACTGATGACGTCTGTCTCTCTCTCTCTCTCTCTCTCTCTCTCTCTCTCTCTCTCTCTCTCTCTCTCTCTCTCTCTCTCTCTCTCTCATTGACATTGTTATTGAACTTCCTTATTTAGCAATTTATTTTCCATATTACATCCCGAAATTGCCCTATGTGCTATGTATATCTGCATATTGTATATATAACTCAGTTTGCATTAGTTTTAGAGGCAGAATCCATCGCTGAAGAAGAGGCGTCACGAAATATCTCAGACTTCCCAGTCTCTAGCGGGGTAAGAGAGAGAGAGAGAGAGAGAGAGAGAGAGAGAGAGAGACCCCTGCTTATATCTGAAGCCCTGTGACAGTACTCGTAAAATATCTTTTTAAACAGTACTCAGCAGCTGTCTCTCTTAGTGCTGTTCCTGCGACTTGCTTTATTACTGCATCACAACCACCGCTTTCAGTATCTTTTAACCAGCCACGATAGCGAAGCTGGTGTTGTTTTCAGTTTTTCCGTCTGTCTGTATGTCTGTTAGCACGATAACTCCGCAACTGCTCAAAAATTTTACAGGTGTGTAGTAGGGAAAAAAATCGATCACGAGTCTATGGCAACTATAGTCGATTTTACTTTAACTTGACAGTGAATTTCGTCATTTTACAGTTTATTTCACGTAGCTCAGTGGCAGAAAACGACAATACTACACCTCTACGCCGTTTTTATAGCACGGCTTCATGACTATCACCGTATTCTAGGGTTAATCTATTGTTAGAACTTAGGGTTCGTGATGAAGAGATGGCAGTTTGAGGCCAGGTTAGAGCAAAATCAGTAAATCCATCCACCATTATGACTATAAGCCTAAATGGGTCTGTATCTTCGTCAGAGGTGAAACAAGTAGCTATGGTTATCGAGAAGTCAGACTAATCCTGTTTGCCATCATGCTACCATAGTGGGCTTTCAAGTATCCATTCATCTACCGCCTATAAAAGAGTCTTTCATAACTGCAAACATTCGTCCGGAGACAGCAGGAAGACATCTGAAAACTATCTGATCGAATATAGCTGAAAAAGAGATGCAAAGATATCTCCGAAGTATTTTGAAATACGGGCCAGACGGAGGAGGCCGAACACGTGATAAAAGAGATAAAAATCGCGCATTGGACGTCAATACTGGGTACCTGAATTCACATGAGAATATAACATCTTGTCACTAATCTGTAATCAGCAGCAATTTCCCTAGAACTGTTCCCACCACTTGATGTGCTGCGGCCTTGGTGTCCTGTTGTGCTTTCTTAGTTAACCTGCTTTGGTGCCACCTTCCACATCTACACAGTTTAGCTTTGTATTTATAGTCCTTTGTTTATCTGAAGGAACGGGGCCACTCATGTAACTTCAGCACTAAGTCGTGTTTGCATGAAATTTGGCGAACTTGAGTTGAGGGTACGAATGATTCTCCTTGGTTACTACACAAATCGACCCTCCGGCATGAATTGAGCTTGAATGGGGCGAGAATCTTCGACACAAAACGAAAATAAAAATGCCATATACCCAGTGATATTTCATAATTGGCCAGTTTTCCAGTCATGATCCCCAAATTTTCAAGCTAAAACGTCAGGCAATTCGTTCACCCCCTATTCATCACGAACTGAGCTGTCAAAGTGTCACATTCCACAGCTGGTCGCCTTCATTTGACTTCTTGATGAAATTGTGAAGAGAGCCAAAACTGATTACCTTCACGTATATCTGATTATGGAGAAATCACTCTAAACCGTTCAGCCATCACGTATCCCAGTTTTACCTATTGAAGGGTCATCGTTCATATCTTGAAACCTCCACTTCTCCCTTATATTTAGTTATTAGGAAGTCAGACTGAGCCCGTTCATCATTTATGCACTTCCAGTTGACCTGCCAAAGTGTCTGCCAAATGCTTTCATTTATGGCACACATTGAATTAACAAGCTAAAGTGTCACCGTCCACATCTCGACGCCTTCACTTCACCTCTGCACCTGCTTACTAAGAAACCAGACAAATCCGATCATCCGCAATGTCTAATAAGGAGATGAGTCGTTCGCCTCAGTCCGCCGTGAATGAAGGTGTGGTAGACCCTCCATCATCTAGGGACCCTTTTGAGGTTCTCCTTAGCTTTGCGGGGGACTACGGACGATGGCAGTGGCGTCTGTGTTTCATCACCTCCTCCGTCGGTCTGCCATTGGCATTATCCGTCATTGCGGGCGGTGAGTGATGGTCTTGCATGTTGTTCATTACCCCTTTCAACTCGAGATCATATATATTTTTTTAATTTGTGCTGCCTCTAGAAGATTTCACACAGTTATAGAACACATTTTCTACTGAACATTGTAATTAGGTCTGTATCTAACCGTCCAGTTCGAAAAGTCTGCCTTAAACTTATTAAAATCGACAGGAGATGACAAGAAAAAGATGGAAAAGCGTTCCCTTGCTGAGTGTTAAGTATTTTGGCTCATAATTTTCTCTTACCAGTTAAAGGCGCTGAGGTTCTTTCAGTTCTCCAGATCCCTCCCAGAGGAAGGCAAGTGTGTATCTGCTAAATTAGTAACAATGTATTCCTGACTTTGGTGGTAGGTGGTGGCGACTATCATCCACTCACCTGATGCAGTGTTACCTACTTCTTCCTTCGCCTTTATCATTCTTCATCTGTGTCTGTCCTTCTCTTCCTCCAATCTTTCCTGTCACTTTTTATTACCTTTCCTTTCCAGGTGGCTTTACGTTGAGTGACAAGCCTATTGGTTTCCTGTAAACCAGGAAACCATTTACATCGCTGGGTGGTAACCATATAACCAACCCACACGATTTCCCTACGTGCCAACAAGTGGGTTATTGAAGGCTTAGTGCCCCTCCCCGTAAAACAAACTCTGAGACAAACGGCCACCCCTTACAGGATTACTGGGTTTGGCTAAAGATAGATACATATTCCTGATTATACTGTACTAGTTTTCTGTCGTGCCCGTACAAAAAAAAAAAAAAAAAAATCCGTATTAACTTCTTCAGCGTTCAAGTACCACAGGTAACAATAATTACCAAGCTCAACACGGTATACATACACAAGGTGGAGATTTTGTACAAAGAATGGACGAATGAAAAACTGTTGGTGTGTTGGTAGCATTCAAACATGTGGAACGGTAGGCAGATGTACTGGATGAACAGAATGTGGCTGATTTATCTATATTAAGAGACAATATTGTAGGGAGCAAATTTATATTCAGTAACATTATATAAATGAGTATACTCGTGTGATGGAGCAAAGCAGTGTTCAATGATGTAATATGTACTGATAGAGGCGGCTCGGTGTTGGCTGTAGAGAATGTGGCGTGTCTATGTGACGTCTGTGAGGGAGCTGGCTAGTGTCTGTGTGGGCTCCTTCAAGCACACGTGGTGCCTGACCAGAAAAGCTTTTGTATGACACGCCATACTATATCATTAATTCATCATAAGACAGCATGGTAGTTCATGTAAACCTAACACTCTATATATGAAATAAATATATATGTATATATAGATTTTTTCATCATCATCATCCAATCCTATGTTGTCCCATGAGGAGCGTAGCAGCCAGGGGCTAGGCAAGTTGGTTATTTAAGATGAGAGTGACCAGCCTCACTCATCCCTGAGTGGCATTACTTAAGCAATAAACCCCAACCAACCCTTGGATATAAACCTTCAAGGGCTCAATCCGACTGGAGCGCAACAACACACCATTAAACTGTACAAAGGTAGAGAGGATGGAGGGTGAAAGCCTGACGAAGAGAGTGTATGTGAGTGAGGTGGAGGAGGGAAGAGGGAGGGGGAGGCCGAGGATGAGATGGAGGGATGGGGTGGAGAGGTATATGAGAGAGGGGGGTGTGAGTTGGAAGCGGGGCAGTGAAATGGCGGGGGACAGGGCGACGTGGAGGCGATTTGTTTCTGGCCACCCCGAACGGGATTGAGGTGTCTGGCAATAGATAGATAGATAGTATTACTCGCTTAAAGGCCGCCTTCGGCGGCCTCATTTCGATGTCCAAAGGCCAGAAATAACTCATAACTCGGGAAGCGGTTGCCCGATTGGGCTGGAAATTGTTTTATTCTTCAGGTTAGAGCATGGTAACGGTACCTTGCTCTAACAATAATTGCGCTACGTTGCCCCGTTTTTGCTGTGTTGCGGTAACAAACAAATCAACAAACATATAGAAATCGGATCATTAGAATATAGATTATTATTAATCTTTCTATACGACGATAATGAATTTTGATTCTGCACTACCAGGGTAAGCTTGACGGCACGGGGAGAGCAGGTGGGTTCGTGCACTAATAACCAAGGAGAAGGTGGGGCCTAATAACCAAGGAGCAGGTGTACTGTACATGGTGGCAGACAGACCACTACCCTGACCCCCTCAAGGAGTCACTGCCTTATCACTCGTAAATCTTGTTCTTTAAACACCTTCCTGCTGTTCATATATTCGGGTTAATGTGTTCCTGTTGATACATCTATCCCTGCTTCTAAATAACCCCATGGGGATGGTTTGTTCAGTTTGGTACCAATTAGAACAACAAATAAATATAGGTAGATAGATAGATTGACAGATAGATAGATGGATAGATAGAGAGCTAGATCGTTTGATAGACAGACAGGCAGACAAGTAGATAGATAGATAGACAGATAGATAGATAGATAGCTCGTTAGACAGACAGATGGATAAATGAATGAAAGTCTATGCCCGATATAAAAAATAGTTACATCACATACTGCAGCTCACTTAATTTTCGTGGGTATATTTCCTTCTTGTTTGTTGCATTCTGAAGTGAGGAGATATATGCCACTAATATCTACACAAATCATCTGCACAGGTATAGGAATGACACCTGTTTTAGGAAAGATGTTCGTGAAGGTTAATGAAGGCTATAATTAACCCGTCTACTGCCAAAACCAAAAATCTGAATAAAACCGTCTGAAAGTAACCAAAATATAAACTGCTTTTCGAATTAGAGTACTTAATGGATAAATTTTAGTGCTGGTGAGGTGTGTGAATTGGTGCCTCTCCAGATAAAGGTGAGTGTGTGAAGCCAGCAGGTGTTTGTGAAGCGTCTGAAAGAATTGTTAAAACGTAGTGGGCAAAGTGCAAGGTGCTCATGGAATCTTTTCTGTTGTGTGGACCTGCAGACAAATACAATAACATCTTTGGCCCCCATCTACCTCTCTCCTCCCCCCTCTCTCTGTCTCTGTCTCTAATGCTGGCTGCACTCTGTAATGTGGGATGCAGGCTAGCCTCTCAACCACAGGCGTTCTACTTGACCGTCAAATATTAGGGACTCGTATTCCACTTCGCTCAAGAATATTTATAAGTACGCCTCCTGGTTTCTTGCTGAAGTTAGGGCAGGAAGGACACAGTGATTATGTAACCCCCCCCTTCTCTCTCTCTCTCTCCCTCTCTCTCTCTCTCTCTCTCTCTCTCTCTCTGAGCCAGTGAAACTTTTCACTATGATGACATGGTGCTGGAGAGGGACGCCTTCACGTTGTGGCACTGATATAAGCATCCCTCACCTCCCTTCCTGTCCCACGAAAGAAGGACAGTAGTGATGTGCAAGAAATGGGCAGCTTCAGAATGCACTTTACCGGGTTTACATTCAGATACTACTACTACTACTACTACTACTACTACTACTACTACTACTACTACTGCTGTTCACGTGATCTCGTTATCATGAGAAGGCTTAAATTGTCCTTGAATCCAGTGACTCATTTTCCATCTCCTTCTCTCCATCTCCAAACATTACTCTTCACCTAAAGAAGGAGGGATTAGTTGCAGTTTTCATTAACCCCTCTACCTCCAGACGGTTTCTCTCATAGCTGAATAAAATCGTTGAATTAAATTGTAGAATAAAATCGTCTGAAAGTAGAAGGGATGAATAATGAAAAGTGAATTTACAGAAGGGGATAATGTGCTATATGAAAAACTAAGCCCCCCCGACTCAGGACGATTTTTTGGTTTTAATCTGGCCATCTCCGGACGATTTTGTTCAGCTTAGGAAAGGCCTCTCGTAGCGAAGGGGTTAATGAAGGCTATTATCTAACCCCCTCAAGTTTAAAATCGCCTGGAGGTACAAAACACACACACACACACACACACACACACACACACACACACACACACACACACACGCACAGAGAGAGAGAGAGAGAGAGAGAGAGAATACATCACCGTACTGAAGAAGTTATAATGACAAGATATAAAAAAAGAAATTCACTCAAGCTCTCGAGTCTATTTTTCTCAATCGTCACTCTGGGTTATTTATGAAGTCTATGGATGTTTCTCGTAACTTTTCACTGTTGTCACTGGTTTGGATGTGTGAGGGGTACTGATGTTTTTCCTAATTTTTTACGTGGGAGAGAGAGAGAGAGAGAGAGAGAGAGAGCATTAACCAGATTGATGCAGTTAAGAAAGTTTGAAAATATGGGACGTGGCCATGAAAGGTGAATGGAGTCTGTGAGTTGACCTTAATGAGTCCACAATGCAGAGGGAGATGGGAGGAGGGGAAATGGCCACTTTTTTTTACGTTTTTCCTTCCTTTTCTTTCTTCTTTTTCCTACAATCTTGCCGTTTACGTTGGTGTCTTTCCTCTTTTTTCTTTATTTTCTTCTTTTTCCACAATCTTGCTGTCTCCGTACGATTTTCTTAAGCTTAGGAGAGAGTTTTTGGGGTGGAGGAGTTAGATAAAGCCTTCATGAATTACTGTACATCAAAAATAGACTCTAAGTTTAATCGGATACGTCCAATCGATAGCATAAATTAATAAGTAAATAAGTAAATATATAGATGATGATGATAATAATAATAATAATAATAATAATAATAGTGAAATAATAATAATAATAATACATCGCTGAGACGCACTTAACTTACAACCCGAACATGAGGTGGAAAAAAGTACTATGCATCCAGTCATGAGGTATCCTGATTATGTGTTTTTTTTGTTGTTGTCCTACCATGGCATCCTTTGTGTCCAACCATGGCATCCTTTGTGTCCTAACCATGGCATCCTTTGTGTCCTAACCATGGCATCCTTTGTGTCCTAACCATGGCATCCTTTGTGTCCTAACCATGGCATCCTTTGTGTCCAACCATGGCATCCTTTGTGTCCTAACCATGGCATCCTTTGTGTCCTAACCATGGCATCCTTTGTGTCCTAACCATGGCATCCTTTGTGTCCTAACCATGGCATCCTTTGTGTCCTAACCATGGCATCCTTTGTGTCCTAACCTTGGCATCCTTTGTGTCCAACCATGGCATCCTTTGTGTCCTAACCATGGCATCCTTTGTGTCCTAACCTTGGCATCCTTTGTGTCCTAACCATGGCATCCTTTGTGTCCTAACCTTGGCATCCTTTGTGTCCTAATCATGACATCCTTTGTGTCCTAACCATGGCCTTCTTTGGTGTCCTAACATGGCATCTTTCGGTAAATCAAAAGTATATGAGAAAAAAAAAATATCCAAGTGAGCAGAATCAAATCCCCATCTTCTAGTTATTTAGTTGGCTTCTAATTAGTGAATAAAACAAATATCTTCTCTTTGACTGCACAGGAGATGGATAACGATCATGGGTTTAAGATCCGAAGAAAGGAGTTATAAGACATCCACTTCTTTAACAGAAAAAAAAAATATATAAAGGATAACTAAATGAAACTCCACCCTGTCAGCAAGGTACAGAATCCATCATCGAGGAGGTAGAACGAGAAATAAAGAAAAATAAAACACTACGCAGCATTAATCTCCAGAATTCATTAGGCAAGAAAAACGGATAAAAGGTAATGGTATTATTATTATTATAATTATTATTATTATTATTATTATTGTTATTATTATTAGTTGCATTCCCAAGCTAATCTGAACGTGAATCGGTGGACTGCTGCTAAACTTGCCTTCTTCTTGCAGTTCACCATCGTCTTTTCGTGTGGATTGGGAGTGAGTTAAAGAGGTGTTTGTATAACCAGGCAACAGAGCCGACCGGTAATTTCGGTGTGCCACCATATGAAGGCATCCCTCTCTAGTACAAAAATAACTAAAAATAAGTGAATAAATAAATAAATAAACAGGTAAAGGAAAAGAAAAGTAAACAGCATCCTGTCAACAAACCCCAGAATGCTGCATTATCAAGGGTGTGTTAAAATCTAATCTCCCTCCTGATAAAGAAATTCAGGGTTGAGGAGATAGTAGGTGGAAGTCAGTATCCAAACCAGTAGTGGCTGAGCTGCTACCGTCCGTCACACTCACTGCCTTCTCCACCACTACCACTGTGACCCCCTACACCACTGTGCTACCTCCACCTTTGCTACCCCCTACACCACGGCGCCACCAACACTGTGTCTCCCTCCACCCCTACCCATTACAATCACTGCTTCCCCTTCCACTGCTGCTCCCTCCACCACTACAACTGCGACCCCTCCACCAGTGCGTTGGCCACCACGATTACGCCCACCACCTCAGCTTACATTGACACACACATCGTTAAAATAAGTGAGAGTAGAAACACATATCACAGTAAGAGTGAATTCGAGAAACACCTTAGTAAACGTAGACAAACATTCTGAAGAAACTAAAATTACCAATGAACTTCAGACGTTAAACAAGTGAAATCCGCAATCTCTCAAATTTTATGCCACGTTCGCGATGT
>NC_137004.1:38959503-38967003 GCF_032717465.1 Coenobita brevimanus
TACACAACTCAAGTTCTCAGTTAAGACACCAAAGACAGTTAATCCTATAAAACCAGATTCTCTCTCTCTCTCTCTCTCTCTCATTTTCTTTCCGGTAAGCTTAGAGTGAATATAGGAGGCTCAGTGTTACTATTGTCTCCATTGTTATATTCCAGCTAAGGGGAGGGACGCCTTCATGTGGTGGCACTGATATAGCTTGTGGTCTGAGCTGCCTGCCTGCTTATACAAACGTCCCTCAACTACTTCCCTGTCCCCCGAAAGGAAGATCACCAGGTTCATGTTAGAGATGAACCCGGGGACACAACAACAACAACAACAACAACAACAACAACAACTACTACTACTACTACTACTACTACTACTACTACTACTACTACTACTACTACTACTACTGCTACTACTACTACCATTCCAGCTTAAGCCAGACGATTTTATTCAGCTACATGAGTGACAGGAACCTGAGAGTTCATGTTGTATCGCTGTAGTCACCCACCTTGATACACTCCCGATAGACATTCTTCAGTAATACGGGTCTCCTCACACAGTCACTTCTGTGGATTCGGCAGACATAACTAGATCTGTTTCCTGTCTCCCTCCTTCCCTCTTTTCACCGCCTTCTTAATTCTGTCTTCTTCAAGCAAAAGTGATGCATTGTTAGCGCATCCACTTCACGAATGGAAGGACAGGAGCTCTAATGTAGGGAAGGTCAAGTAGCCATAACCTTTTAACTCTAACTTGTCCAAAATTTGTTATCTCTCGTATCATAAACACTGAGCATTGTCTTGTTTTGCCATTGAACTTCACGCTATTAGCTGCAACAGAGCAAAAATGTGCACCAAGTTAAGGTAGAAGAACTGTAGGCGTAGATGGTGCTTTTAGTGAGTCGGAAGTAATTTCATAACTGTGAGGCGTATTGTAGGGGAGACTTGGCGGTAAGATTTGATTGTTTGCTTAATGATTCTTGTGTTGTAGATAGGCATAAAAATGACGCCTCTTTCTTATTTATTCTACCCTCTCCGTCATACCATCTCCTTGACGCTGCATCTTTCCTTCTCTCTCTCTCTCTCTTTTTTTTCCTCCTTTCTTTTTCTTCTTTTCCTCCTCTTTTCTCTTCCTCTCAGTCACTTTCTCTACTCCTTTGTCTTCCATGCCCATCCCCCATTTTGTCTCCCTCTTCATTTTTCATTCCTTCCTTCTCTCCATCTTCCATCTTCCCTTCATTTCCATTCCCCTCACTCCTTCCCTCTCCTCCATATTCCCCTCTTTCCCTTTCCCATCTCCCTTTATCTCCTCTTCCATCCCCTCATCTCTCCTTATACTCCAATCTCTCTCCACCTCTTCCTTCTTCACGCACTTCCTCTCTCTCCATTTTTCTTCCCGTTCCCTTTCTCTGTCCCTCTTATTTTCCCTTCTCTATTCTCCCTATCCCTCCACCTCCCTACCACTACAGCCATCTCCCCTCCTCCCCCCTCCCATTTTCCCCCTCACCTTCACAACCTTCCACTCCTTGCGCCCACTAACAAGGTCGGTGGGGATGTGTAGCACAGTCCAACCCCCACACGCTAAGATATTGTACCCCCACACATATATAGCCCCCCCACACCCTCTCACCTCCTCCCATCACACCACTACACCAAAATCCATCCCCCAACACCACCTAATCACAGCATCTCACATCCTCACACCACCTGATCACACCACCCCATACCCCCACACCAAAATTGTATACCCCCACACCACTAATCACACCATCCCACATCTCCACACCAGATACCGCACACCACCTGATCACACCACCCCATACTCCCACACCAAGGCTACTCCGCCACCCAAGAGACAACACACCACTTCAGCGTATCACCTCCCACACCAGTGACCTAAAATTTCTATGCATGCCACTTGAAAACACGATTCTTGGAGTGTTACGAGTGCATTGTTAGCTGTGTGTGTGTGTGTGTGTGTGTGTGTGTGTGTGTGTGTGTGTGTGTGTGTGTGTGTGTGTGTGTGTGTGTGTGTGTGTGTGTGTGTGTGTGTGTGTGTGTGTGTGTGTGTGTGTGTGTGTGTGTGTGTGTGTGTGTGTGTGTGTGTGTGTGTGTGTGTGTGTGTGTGTGTGTGTGTGTGTGTGTGTGTGTGTGTGTGTGTGTGTGTGTGTGTGTGTGTGTGTGTGTGTGTGTGTGTGTGTGTGTGTGTGTGTGTGTGTGTGTGTGTGTGTGTGTGTGTGTGTGTGTGTGTGTGTGTGTGTGTGTGTGTGTGTGTGTGTGTGTGTGTGTGTGTGTGTGTGTGTGTGTGTGTGTGTGTGTGTGTGTGTTTGTGTGTGTGTGTGTGTGTGTGTGTGTGTGTGTGTGTGTGTGTGTGTGTGTGTGTGTGTGTGTGTGTGTGTGTGTGTGTGTGTGTGTGTGTGTGTGTGTGTGTGTGTGTGTGTGTGTGTGTGTGTGTAAGAGAGAGAGAGAGAGAGAGAAAGAATAAGGGTAAGACAGCTGCCTGCAGGGTTGGGCGAGGTAGGAGGGGCCGTGACGTCATTGGAAGGACAGGATGTGCTCCCCTCCTCACTAAAGTAATGCTGATGAGGATGAACGAACTGAAATTGAGCCAGGATTTATATTGTTGGTGCTTCTGTGTTCACTATGGCCAGTGATACTGAGTTATTATTTCTGCTACTTAGTTATTATTTCTATTGTTCCATAAATAACCCTCATCACACCTGCTTAAACCTTCGCCTGCTCAGTTTTAATAAGACGGACGTTACACATAATCAATAGAAGGCTGATTTTTTTTTTTTAATGCAAGGAAAAAGGAACCCAAGGCCAGAACATCGTCATCTGTGTACATCTTGCGAGTGTAACCCCCCAATTGCCAATCCATTTTAAGATCAAAGCTTTATAATAATTTCTGAACAGTAGCCTACGAGTATATCACAGTCTAGTAATTCAGTACAATATGGAAATCATGTAAAAAATTCTGGACGAGCTGATGTTATGTTAGTCTCTCTCTCTCTCTCTCTCTCTCTCTCTCTCTCTCTCTCTCTCTCTCTCTCTCTCTCTCTCTCTCTCTCTCTCTCTCTCTCTCTCTCTCTCTCTCTCTCTCTCTCTCTCTCTCTCTCTCTCTCTCTCTCTCTCTCTCTCTCTTTTATTAGCTTACTTTTGGTGGAACGAATATTCATGTTCTGATAATTTTGTTCTTGCTTTCTGGATGCATATAATTAGAGACGACTTAGACCTGCATCCTTAAGAGAAGAAATATTCACCGATTCTTTCAGTTTGAGATTACTAGGGTCCACAGTCACATCCTATCAGTCTGTCTGTCTATCTATCTGTCTATCTATCTATCTATCTATCTATCTCTGCTTCCTGTAACCCGTTCAAGTGGGGTAGCGCTGGAAAACAGTAGAAAGCCAGCACATTCAGTCACCTTAGTCTCTCAGCTGTTGTACACAAAGCAATTTTTAACCATCCACAACCAGACCTCACTGGATTACGGTTTACCCCAGCAGCAGCATTTCACCTCAACCCCCACAAACCACTTCGCTGCACCTCCATAAACCACTTCATTCCAGTACGCTCTGTCTACTGAACGCCACAAGATACGCTGCCACAAAACACAGCGTATTTCACAAGCCCTTTACTCATGGACTGATAGCTACGTACCCAGCTGTGGACCCCTCAGGTGGGTGGGGGTCACTCTCATTGCTTATCGTCTGCAGTGGGAGCAGAGTGAGTACAATGACCTCTGTATAACTTTATTCTTGCTATCTCCAGGCTATTTTATTCTGCTTTTGAAGACGCTATTGGAACAGGAGAAAGCAGACTTAGCCTTCATTAACACCTTCATTACTTGAGGTCTTTCCTAAGGTGAATAAGATAGTTTGATCGAAATAAGAATCTATATTATGAAAAAGTTTTCGAATCGAAGAGTTAAGTGTCTCATGACCATAGTGATTGATAATGTTTATGTGCCTCGTTCTTTAACACATTATTGTTACAGGTAATATTTTCCCGTAAATGATTTACATCCATTGTGCCGCCTTTCCACACCTTCCCCCGTGCTACACGACTGTCTCATAGCTCTCATGGCGACTGTCATACTGCCATATTGCAGAGCCTCTGCCTATCCGAATTCTTTTATTCCTTGAACTGATCCTATTTTGAACTCGCTTCCCCAAATTAGATTCCCCCCAGATTTCAGCCTGTAGCAGTTCAAGTCCAACTGTTACAGAGTTTTAACAAATAAATGGAGGGCACCTTCACTTTGGTTTATGCCTTTTTGTTTTTTTTAATCTGTTTTTCCCTTTGTGGTTGGTGGGGGGGCTTACCATCCACTCACTCGATGTAATGCTGCTGTCGGGTGTCTGCCCTTTCCTCTCCCCCATGCTTCTTTCCTTCCATCATCTTCTGTCTTTCTTTCCTTCATTCTTTCCTCTTCCTTCTGCCTGTGGGTGACTTTATACTGAGTGACAAGCCAAATGGCTTACTGTACACCAAGAAACCATTTACTACGCTGGGTAGTAACCATATAACCAAATTTTGGCGCCTGGTGGTTTAGTGGGTAATTATTGCGCTTCAATCGGATTGAGCCGGTGAAGGTTTATTTCCAAGGGGTGGTTTGGGTTGGTTGCTCATGTAATGCCACTCAGGGATGAGTGAGGCTGGTCACTCTCATCTTGAATGTCGGGACCAACTGCCTAGCCCCGGGCTCCTACGCTCTTCATGGGGCAATGCAGGATTGGATGATGGATGGATGTTTATCCCTCGTCTGTTTATCATCTGTAAAAAAATTGAAGCAAAATTGAAGCATCTACGAAGGTTTCTGTTGCAATATATCAAATTCTACTGATGATACAATAGCTGGTAACAAAGTAGACGTATCCTAGTAAGTGCAGATGCGATGCCACTGACACACCTCAGCTAATTAGTCATTATTATAATTATATTGATATCAGCAATGAAAAATGAAAAGCCCTAAGCACTCGCAGGAAAATGAAATGTGACTGAACTGTGGATAATATTCAGCTTGAGAATACAAAGAATATCAACGACCCGCCTTTAACCCTTTCTGTTAAAAATGTTTTTTTTTTTTTTTTTTTTTTTTTTTTTTTTTTACTGAATGAGAAGAAAAAGGGATTGGGAGACAAATAGTTAGAATAATTCCCATATCATTTGTTCACGTGGAAAGGCTGATGTATGGAGGGAGCGCCCTGGTTTACTCCTCTTATCTCTGACTGATAGATAACACAATCGCAGTTAACTCCATGAAGAAAACCTTAGCACTAGTGGATATGATATTATTTTGCTTTCCTTTGTACTCCTCTCCCTGTCAATACTCCTCCCCTTCTCCATTCCCTGCCCATACTACCCCTCTTCCCCATTCCTTTCCCTTCTGCTACTCCCATTATCACTCTAACATTCTTTCTTTCCCTTGTACTCCTAATCCTTCTCCTCCTCAGGTCCAAAGCTTTCCCTTCTCCATTCCCCTTTCTCACCCATTTCTCCCCATGCTCTCTCTCCCTGCCACTCCCCCCATTCCTACTCTCTCCCCCAACCTCTTCCCACTCCCCTTACTCTCCCCCTCCCCCACCACCACTTCCATCCCCACCCCTTCTCGCTCCCTTACCCCCTCTCGTCCCTCACGTGTATGTGTGTGTGTTTTTTTTCCCAAGACGTAAAGAAGACTGGTGTGTTATCTCTAGTAGCGTGGGTATTATCTCTCTCTCTCTCTCTCTCTCTCTCTCTCTTTTTCGTGTGTGTGTGTGTGTGTGTGTGTGTGTGTGTGTGTGTGTGTGCGTGCGTGCGTGCGTGCGTGCGTGCGTGCGTGCGTGCGTGTGTGTGTGTGTGTGTGTGTGTGTGTGTGTGTGTGTGTGTGTGTGTGTGTGTGTGTGTGTGTGTGTGTGTGTGTGTGTGTGTGTGTGTGTGGGCGGGTCAGGTGGCAGGGAAAGGTGGAGAGTGGAAGGTGTATTTGTGTGTTTAGAATAAATGTATATGTAGTGTGCGTTGAGGATAAATGGAGGATAAATGTGTGTGTGTGTGTGTGTGTGTGTGTGTGTGTGTGTGTGTGTGTGTGTGTGTGTGTGTGTGTGTGTGTGTGTGTGTGTGTGTGTGTGATATCAGCCAGCATCTCCACGTGGTATCACTTCCCTCTCATCTCCTACCTACTGCGTCGCTCAAGCCACTTCAACCCCACGTGCCCACCCACTTGATCGAAAGTAGCGAAAGGATGATGATGATGATGATGACGATGATGATGATGATGATGATGATGATGATGATGATGTGAATTAGATAGTGATGGTGATGTGCAATTGGCTCCGTAAAAAAAAAATGGACCAGCAGTGGTCGAGGATATTGAGGGGTCCGTGCCTTTCTGGACTGCGAGTTACTGTTACATTTTAATTAGTCAAAACTGTGCCATGCCCTTATTCTATAGACTAAGCACCAGCGTAATCAGTGCTGTTGAACAATGACAATTATTAACTACCTTTGCATGGCGTTATTACCTTCCATTACCATTACAGTTATCATTATAGACGCAAGTGTGAGCACCACGCACTGAACAGAGGCTATTGATACTGAAGGACTTGTAATTAACAGGCGCTGGTCATGATTCATTTTACATTTTACATCCTCTACACGGCAATATATCCCCTATGACAATGAATTATATTTTCCGAGGTCTTAGGTCACCATTTTCTTCATATCCTTATATCCACTTCGTAACCTGCTGATCGGAATGCTCCATGTACACGTTCGATGGCTGGTTCTGAGACGCCTTGTTCATGGAGGGAGACAGTACCACCTCTGAGCAGCATCCGTTCATCCCTGCGGTTCATGCCATTGCAAAGCTTCTAATCTTTCGAAGTACAGTGTGACGACAACACTTCCGTTTGATATTGTCCTCTGGTGACGTCACACACACACACACACACACACACACACACACACACACACACACACACACACACACACACACACACGCATGTCTATAGGTGGGGAGGAGAGAGGTTGCTTTGGAGCGTTTAACTATGTCTACACAGATAGCTGTATGATTGCAAGTTTCTCTCAGCCAAATTAAAAAAAAAATATTAGTACCGTAAAAAAAATGAGTCCATTCCAGTGTGACGCAGTGTTATTTGGTTATGACAATTGTGTGTTGGTGGACCCACTTGAATACATGATAGTACAGTGGATATGTGCATAAGGTATCTAAATTCACATGCCCCTCTGCCCCACTGCACAAGAATTTCAATTATCAAACGAAAGCTTATTCATTCAAACGTCTGGCTGTTTCAAATCACCTGAAGGAGACATTATGTAACACAGGCATTATATAAGTTTTCATAATAGCCTACGTCACCAGACCCATGCCCTAATTAATACTTATATTCTCTTACGGATCTCTGCCGAGTTAAAATTGATATACAACTAGTGATTACTAAAAACTAGGTCAGTGCTAGTTTAAATGTTGGGGGCCGTCTAGACACTAACTCCCACTCCAGTAAGGCAGGGACGG
>NC_137004.1:38972003-38977003 GCF_032717465.1 Coenobita brevimanus
CTCAGGCGGGGGGCTATGGAAGGTGGCAGTGGTGGGTTCTCCTCGTCTCCTCCTTCTGCGGCGTGTTCACGGGGCTGCACAACTTCTCCGCCGGTGAGCTGTGGGAGGAAGTAGTTGATGGTTAACTTCTTAGGGATCGACCAAGAGACCTTTTTGGCAGGGTCTCTTCACCCCGGGTTATCTGCACCCATATTAGAAGGGAAACAGGGTTGTGGATTCGTGAGTCGACGGTTGCGTTTTGTAGTCCGATGATGTTTGTTGGATGCTTTCTTTGTCAGTTACGCTGGAATTAAATACTTGAGTTGTTCCGATCTTGAGAGGGACAAAGATGACAGTGTTAATTCTCTTCGTCCCTCAACCTGGCGGTCCTTTTGTTGGGAGCACCACAAACAGGGTACAGCTGATGGGGAAGTGGTGGTCCAGTGGTTAGGGAAGTTGTCTAGTGTCCGAAAAGAAGCAGTTTCGATTCAATAGTGGGATAATGTAATGAGTATGGGCGATGGACATTAGCAATACGTGGCACATTTGATGACTAACAGGCCTCGGGGAACGGACAATGGAATCTATGTTTAGAGTAGAACTTAAATAAAAATTTTGATAAAGAAAGGCATCGTTACATTAACAGACAGTCGCGTGCTCTTGGAATCTACCTTAAAGTCTGGCCGGAAGTTTTGATTAACCTTTTCTTTGGTATTTAATCAGAGGAATACCATACGAATTTTAAATAATGAAGAATAAGGCGATTATATTGATGCTCACAACGCAGGCATTACCACAATGAAAAATTGGCAGATAGCAGAGTATGATGCACACAGCTAAAAAGGTGTGAGATAGGAAATGCAGGACACAGTGCTGGGAGGGGATTTCCGACGAAATTTTGCGCAAGGTCATCTACGTGAAGGATACTCTCTGATGTCTGGGAAGGAGATATATAAAGGGCAGGATACATTGCTATGCTCTTTTAACCTTGACTTGGCCCAGGTACTCGTTCTTTAGCTGCTCACTTCACGTAGCTCTATTTGTCTCAGACATTTTGCCAACCAACAAAGAAGGAAATCCTCCAATACTTATGAAAGGTGTTCCCCAGAACTCGCTCCTGTTCTAGCTAAAGTGTTCAGACTACGCATGCGTACTTTTTTATTTCATAATTCATGGAAACAAGCCAATATTCACACAATTCCAAAGCAAAAAAATTCTCCTGATCCCTCTGATCTCAGTCCCATAGCCATCACATCTTCTCTCGGTAAAATATTCGAGATTGTCATTAATAGGCAAATGGTTAAACATCTTGAATCCAATAACTTTATTTGTGACAGACAAAATAGTTTTTGCTACGAAAGAGCCGATGTTGATATACTTAGTTTCATTTCTCAAACAGTCCATAAGTCAAATGGCCAACGTGGGGAAATCCATGCAGTTGCTCTTGATATTTCTAAAGCTTTTGACAGAGTGTGGCACCATTCCCTGCCATTCAAACTCCCTTGTTATTGCCAATCATCTTTTGTCTCACTGATCTCTTCACCTCTCAGCAACAGAAGGAGATTAGAATAGAAGTAGATTATGTCTATTCCTATTTCCGTTCAGCTAATGCTGGTGAGCCACAAGGATCAGTCTCGGCTCCAGTCCTGTTCCTTATTCATATTAATGATCTCTTGTTTGTCACCCATAATCTCATTCACCCATACGCAGAAGACTCAGCGCTTCACGGTTCCTTTGCACTAAGTCACCCATTCAGAAAATTTGATATTCCTAACTCCCAACTCAGAGCAGCAATATCCATAAATCAAGACTTATCTAAGATCACTGAATGGGGAGAGAATAATACTGTCTCATTTAATGCTAGGAGAACCATATATATCCAATTAAAGAAGACAAACATTGCTCGACTCCTATATTACCTTCAATGCAACCAATATTCCTGTCTCTGACAGTATTGAAATTCTTGGTGTTTCACTTAAAACCCTCAGCTGGACTTCTCATGTTAGATCGCTTGCTAAAACCGCCTCAAAGAAACTTGGATTATTGTACAGAATCCGTAATAATTTCACTGACGAGCAGTTAGGTATAATTTACAAGTCATGTGAACTCCCAGCTCGAATATTGTTCACTCTTGTGGGATGGATGTGAAAAGATTGCACTAAAACAACTGGACAAAATTCAGAACAAAGCTTTATGAATTAATAATAATAACCAGCAGTTACAGACAAACTGCCTCCCCTCCATGTAAGACGGAATATTGCCTCCCTTGCATTATTTTACAGATACTTTTATGTCAAATGTTTGGACGAACTTGCTACCATTGTGCTGCCTTTCCGTACCTTCCCCTGTGCTAGACTGGGATCTGGTACCTGTCGTGACTTGACACTCACACTGCCATATTGCAGAACTGCTGCCTATCACAATCCTTTATTCGTCGAACTACTTCTCTTTGGAACTCGCTTCTCAAGATTAGTTCCCCCCAGACTTCAACCTACAGCAGTTCAGATCCATCTCTTACAGACTTTTGATGAATGGTAGATACATGTAATCTGGTGTATGGATTTTTAAAAAATGTATATTATTTTCATCTTCTGTTATAAAAAGCTCACTGGCAGAAAAGGACTATACAACAGCTATGCATCCATTCCATAGTACATCATGATCAGCATTTTTTTTCTCATGTCAGTTCATTGTTACAACTCAGCATTCAAGATGGGGAGATGGCAATTTTAGGCCAAGTTAGTGTACAATGGGTGCAGCGAAGTGTAGACGAACTTTTGCCGGTGAGAGTAAAGCATGAACAGTATAACCTTTCTGAACAAATATATTTTTGTCTATCCTCTGGAATATCTGATCGGATCGATAACTAGAAAACACTCTTAGATCGCATACCTCCGCCAATGCCATTGCAGGATCCGGATCCGGATCTGGATCCGCCCCCAGATTTAATAAATTCTTTCTTGGCCCACGGCCCGCCCTTCCACAAAGTTTCGTTGAAATTCATTGAGAACTTTCGGAGGTATCGTGTGGACAAATAGACAAACATAGGTGAATACATAACCTCCTCTAACTTCGTTGGCGGAGGTAATTACGGTACATTTAGCGTAACACAGATGTCTAATAGAAATTGGGTGTGATGATGATGATGATGATGATGGTAATGATGTCTTTATCTTCCGCGTATTTTCGACATAATCATACGGTCATTACTGCAATTAACTTGCTTTCCTCTCCTTCTATACAGTGGTGTGTCTCATTTCGCTCTTGCAATCTCCAGACGATTTTATTCAGCCCAGGGGTACTTGAACTGGAGGGGTTAGATGTAGCCTTGATTAACCTCTTCACTACCAGGCATCCCTCCTGAAGCTGAATAAAATCGTCTGGAGGCAGCAAAATAAACTATAAGAATACATAGGACTGAACCGCTTTAGTTCCTAGTTTGCGTACGGAAAAATGTGAGCCTCCTTAGAATAGTACGCGTAAAAAAAAAAAAAAGAATCAATGCTCCTGTGAAACGGATTTGTTCTCCCTATGATTTTTTTATGCTATGGTAAGACGAATTTTTTCTTTTTTTCTGAGGACTTTTTTAGGGATTTTTTTGGGGATTTTTTCTTGGGATTTTTTTTTTTCTTTTTTTTTTTTTTTTTTTTTTTGTAAATTTTCTGGGATTTGGGGGGGTAAATTTTCTGGGATTTGGGGGGGTAAATTTTCTGGGAATTTTTTGGGGAAAATTTTCTGAGGATTTTTTGGGGGGGGAATTTTCTGGCGATTTTTTTCGAGGATTATTTTTGTAGGATTTTTTTTTTTTTTTTGGGGGGGTGGAGACCATTGCACAATTTTATTCTTGCTCCCGCCTCTTGAAATGAAGGAATAAACTTTTTGGCAGCAGTTCAGTTGATTTAATCTGAGTGAAATCGATCGACGGAAGTTGGGATAAAGCAAGCATTTCTTTTACTTTCCGACACAACGTTGACCCTCTCATGGCTGGGACAACTCTGCCATTTCAGCTCACACCAGACGATTTCATGCAGCAGAGAGTGAGTCATGGGAGCCTGAGAGTGTTGATGATGGCGGATTTTTAACATTTTTGGTGCCATAGGTTTTTCTGAGTAGTAAAATAGTCTGATATATCGTAAAAACAGGCCATTCTCAGTCAATGGTTTTCTTTTATTTTTATTTTTGATTTATTTTTTTTTTATATTCAGCCCAGCGAACAGATATGATTTAGCCCATTCAGTCTGATTTTTTTTTTTTTTTTTTCACACTTTGATCTTGCTTTCCCGAGACAATGTTCACCTAAATTTCCAAATGTAGGAGTTAGATTTGGCGTTCATTTACTCCTTCCCTTAAAAGAGGTCTGGCTTAAGCTGACCGAAATCGTCTCAAGGTATGAAGAACGGAGTACAAGACGCGTCCATGGAGCGAAGGGGTATTAGAACACGTGGCAAACCGACACAGCTGATGAAAATTGCTGTGAGTGTTCAAGCAATCACTTTCACAAACCCTCCTCGCTGCTTATGGTGTGTTCGGGTGCTTTATTTGAAGTTAGATCAGGAGGTTTCGTCCAGCTGGGGGAAATCTTAGGAGTTAAAGAACATATACTGGAGATGTGTTTATTGTAAGGATTCAACAGTTTTAGCCCGACTTGGACGATTTCAAATTGATTCGATCTAAAATTTAATTCGTCCCCAGTCATTTTGTTTTTACTGCATAAACTAACCTAACTGATGTCTAACTTAACTTTATTTAAACTGACTTAATATTACCGAGCGCATTATAAATAAACCTAACCTCACCTCACTTCACTAACCTTATCCTAAACTAACCTAACATGACTTAACGTAACTTCATGAAACCTAAGGTAATGTAAAACCCTAACCTAACCTAACCTAACCTAACCTAACCTAACCTCACCGGAACGACTTAGGAACAAAAGGGGTTTAGAGCCGGACTGACCTGTTACCGGCTTGGACCCTCGCCCGGTATAGAGGGTCAAAGATGGGCTGAAAATGTTGACCCAG
>NC_137004.1:38979503-39014503 GCF_032717465.1 Coenobita brevimanus
CTCAAAGGTCCAAATTACGGATATGAGCACCATGGACAAGCGCCTCGTTGGGTCTGTCACTACCTTTGCTTTTTCCCTCCCCTTTAATCTCATCTTTAATTAAGCTTATGACACATCTTTATAAAACTGAATAAAATCGTCTGGTTTTAATAATTACTGAATAGAAGATATAATTCCAAGGGAGCGATTGACACTCTCAGGCTCCTACGACTCACTCTTAGCTGAATGAAATTGTCTGGGGATGCTAGAGATGTCCCGATAGTGAAAGGGTTGCTGTATGGGGTGTTTTGGCACATTAATTGCAGCTCACATACAGTAAATGATTGGTGAAGGTATCAGCCTATGTTTATCTATCTGTCTGTCTGTCTACCCATGTCTGTCTGTCTGTCTTTATCTCTTTCCATCTATCTATCTATCTATCTATCTATCTGTCTGTCTGTCTATCTTTCTGTTTGCCTGTCTATCCATCTCCATGTCTTTCTGTCTCAGTCTGTCTCTCTAACTATCTATCTGTCTGCCTGTCTGTCTATGTATCAATCTGTCTGTCTATCTGTCTGTCTGTCTACGTATCTATCTGTCTATCTATCTGTAGCCAGACGCCTTAATCTAGGAAAGGGTGGCCACAAGCGAACCGCCTCCATGTCACCTTGTCCTCCCCCATCATGCTACTCACTCTCCAACTCACAACCCCCTCTCTCATATACCTCTCCACCCCATCCATCATCATACAGTCTTACATAAAAGTGGCAGCTCTTGGAAATAAAACCCTAACTTTTGAACATTTCGGTGATAGTATTGAGGATGAGGGAGAGATTTTTACTCATTCACTAATTTACTTGATAGTTATATTATTTTAACTGGCAATAAATCATATGAAGGAGATACATTTATACAATGGAGTGGGTAATAACCGAACACTTGTGAGTTTTGGGCAACAGGGAGGTTGAAAGTAGCGGCACTGATAATTTTCGAAAGATCAGTACAATTCGCGTTTAAAATGGCTAAATATCGTGTGGAAATATCTTTGGCATAATATCAAATACTTGCTGAATCATGTTATGTTTCTATTCAGCCGTAAACATGGACTATAAGAGGCAATTTTTTAAAACACTGTGAAAAGATGGACAGTCTCGATATCCTTGCAATATCAGTATCTCTTAAAACTGTTTACTGTTCTACCCTTTCACGCGACGCCTCACTAACGATGAAGTCTTTTTTCGTCTTATTTTTGGTGTCCTCAAACGATTTTAAGGAATCTCTGGCACTGAAGGGTTAAGAAGGTCAGAAATCCCAAAGTTACGAAAGCTCATTCCAAGGCTAAGCTGAATTTTTGATGTGAACGAGAATTAAAAATGTACGTTGTCATAGAAGCACGATATTCAGTGTTTTTTCTTTTCATGGGATATTACGCGACAACAAAGTACATAGCAGTTCAAATGCTTTCACCATTATTATAAACTGCAGTGTCCCTTATACAGCGATGATACATAGAAATAATGAGAGTACTTTGTTCACTTCAGCGAGGCGAAAAATTACCCATCACCCCATTTTGTATTCCGAACTGTATTAGTATATTAAGACTAAAATATGATGCTAGTCACGAAGAAGTACTATGGAGAGGATGTGAATCCCTCGTACTGTCTCATTTTGCCACTGAACTACAGGAAATAAGCTACCCATTGGTAGATTAGAGTGAACGAACATTAGGTAATCCCTGTCCATTTTTCGTAACCTGGTGTGTACTGACCTACTAGTGTAGCGAACCTAACTTAAAAAGAAATACAATCCTTTTTTCGCAGTAGTCTACTTCTGCTGTCAAGAAATGTAAGAGAGCAGCACAGAAACCGCTTTATATGCCCAAAATTACAAGTTAGAAATTCCTCTAATACAAATCATCTGATCCTACTATTTAACTTCATTACGTGTCAAGTGGGGTTGGTGGAGGATTAGTGCCCCTCCCTGTAAAACAATTAACTCTAAGCCCTTGGCCACCCCGTGTGGGATACATGGCGTCTGGCAATGGATGGATGGATGGACGAGCAAGGGCGAAGCCCTCGCAAGCCTCTCGTCAAGTAGTGGCATTTTCTCACAAATGAACGGCCCGACCCAGCCCGACTGTAAAGCTTTTGAGAAGCTTATATCTTGGCAACCACAGGGCCGATCACTACTTTGCATCATATGATAGCCCAATTCTTTAAGATTTGTCTTTGACAGGTTTCATCACACCCACGTGATGCTGCACGTGACATGTGACACGCGCCAAGTGCAGCATGTCGAAAATCTTCAACAGAAGGCCACAGGTCTGACAGTTTGTCGTAAAGGCATGAAACTTGGTAGATAGATAATCATCAGTATACTCTAGGCATCCTCGGGGTGTAAGGCCACATTTCATTGCTTTTGGATTTAAGTGGCCTCGCTCGTACCTCTCCGACAAAGGCGTTTTACTGGTTTACTCACCATCAGCATCAGTCTATCAGTAAGCTACCAACACCGTCATCACCAACATCTTCACTAAACTTTTTACACACCCTGACATGATCATCACTTCTGATTACCATCTCATCCAACCCTAGCGTGATCCCAAGTAATTATCGCACCTTCCTCCATCACTTATCACCTGTGTTGTATGAGTTCCACGCTAAAAAACTTGTACCTGTCACATCTTCCGCCATCACCTGTGCTGAATAAATTCCACGCTAAAACACCTGTACTAATCACACCTTCTTCTATCACTTATTATTTGTGCTACATAAATTCCACGCCAAAACACCTGTGCTTATCGCACCTTCCTTCGTCACCTGTGTTATTTAATTTCTACGCTAAAACACCTGTACTAATCACACCTTCCCTCGTCACTTATCACCTGTGTTGTATAAATTCCACGCCAAAACAGCTGCAGCCACTGATCCCTGGCGTTACACTGATGATCACTAGGTATATTGCTCGTGGTCACCAGTTTAGTGTTTCAAGGTCTGTCTCGACATTCTTGCTCTTACCCCCTTAACTAAAAATTTATGAGAAGCAGCGAGGAGATAATATGGTGGGCTTACGTTCCAAATTGTATTATTATTATTATTATTATTATTATTTCATGGCAGCTGATAGGAGGGTCCAGTTTCTCAAGCGATGCTGATTTAGAAGCACATAATATAATTTGTGGTGTCAGAGTACACGCTTATTGTTTCATGATTGCACACACACACACACACACACACACACACACACACACACACACACACACACACTTAAGATCGAGCAGTAGTAGTTGCGGTGGTGGTGGTGGTGGAGGTATGTGACAAGGATAGTAATGGTTTCTTATCAATACGAGAGGTCATCGATCATGCTTATCTTGACAGCTGTACCCTATCTAACGGTTCTCGATGCCCACCTTTTTATATCATTTTCATTAATAACAGAACAGAGGAAGGAAAAACAAATGAATAAAAAATAATAATAATCCATGCACCAGATTACAGGTGTCCTCCATTCGAAAAAGTCTGTAACAGCTGGACTTGAACAGCTGTAGGTTGAAGTTTAGGGGGAAACAACTCTGGGGAAGCGAGTTCCAGAGAGATGCAGGTCGGGGAATAAAAGATTTCTGATAGGCGGAAGTTCTGCAATATGACAGTGTGACAGTCCAGTCATGAGCGCTACCAGATGCCCGTGTAGAACAGAGGAAGGCATGGAGAGGTGGCACGATGGATGCAACTTCATCTGAGCACCCTTATCAGCTTATCATGGGATGTGGGAAAACTGGAGAGAGAGAGAGAGAGAGAGAGAGAGAGAGAGAGAGAGAGAAGAAGCAAAGGAACGCCGCTCAAATGCCCATGTTCACTGGAAAATATTAATGATTCTGGTAATAGAACACAGCGATGAGGTGCATGTGCGTCAAAGAATACACAGAAAGTTAATGGGAAGCTTATTGTTACTGTTGCCATTGCAATTCTTTTTCTACGAATTGGGTAGGGGAAAAATGACAAAAAAAAAAAAAAGAAAAAAAAGAAAGAAAGAAAGAAAAGAAAGATCTACCAAGGGGAAGTGAATGAATATAGTGAAGTATTAATGTAACAAATGTTTTAAATTATTTCAAGGGCTGACACATGTTTTACTGCTGACTTGCTGACTGACTGACACACAAACACACAGACACAGACAAGCAGGGCAGTGGTACGGGGTTGATATCGCTTCTTTTTTTTTTTTTTTTTTGTCCGTTGGTGAAGGGCGTTGATAAGAGGTAGGGAAAAAGAAACTGAGGAACTGAGTGTTGAGAAGATAAAATAGGACATAATGACTGATAAGGTGTTTGTGATGAAGTGTTTGTGTTGAAGTGCCTGTGTTGAGATGCTAACAAGACGGGAGGTGGAAGAAACGAAGAGAGAGAAAGCGAGAGTTAAGCTGAAGCATGTTCTGTTTTGAAGTGTTAATGCTAAGGTGATATTGTGATGAAGCATTGAGGTGTTTGTGATGAAGTGCATTAGATTCTAAGGGTGTCTGCTGAGGTGGACGTGCTTGTGTTGAGAATGGGCGTCTGTGCTGAGCTGTTTGTGCTGAGATGCTGACGAGAGTAGAGCAGCAAGAATCCGCAGTAATTGACACAGATAACCCCCTCCACCCTTTTTTTTTGGCAATAAATGTCATCAGTGTCGGCTGCTGTGGAAAAAAAAAGAAAAGAAAAAGAAACAAAGGCGACAGGACTTCCGATGACAACCGTTCAAGGCTGTCCAGTGCCGTGACGCGCATGGTACTGTACGCTGAAATTTTTCCCTACTGGTAAGAGATAAGTTCAACGAGAAAGATAAGGTAGATAAAATCATTGGATGGACGGGTTCTAAGGTCACATAGCCATTAATTGCAGGTCTCACTTCACCAATAGCAGAAAATAAACGTACAATTATAAATATTCTAATTAATCTGAAACGGGACGATGGATTTTGGTGTGTATTGCTGAGGCTGGTATTTCTGAGTACATTATCCAGATCTCTACGTTCGGTGAATCTGAAATTAAATGGTGTTTCTCACAATGTTTCGTTCTCTCTAGTAAATGCGTCTGAGTGGCTTTGAAATTTTCCAGACCCATACGTTTGACTCATTTTAACTTGAACGATATTTCTCCCTTTGCGTCTATATTTTTGAATTGGGATATTTCGTAACGCCTGCTCCTCAGCGAATTATTTTGTCCATTGCACCTTGATAATAAAGCTATGCCGATAATAAAACTATATATCATTCTTTATAGTTAATTCTTGATACCTCCAAATGATTTTTTAAAGCTCAGAAGCCCTCGTAGTGAAGGAGTACTTGAAGGCTCTATCTGATCTCCAGCTCGAACTCTCCTCCCCCCTCCCCCCCAAAAAAAATGAATCAAACGAAACGAAAAAAAAAAAAATCCGCAAATAGAAAAAAATAGAATAAACAGTAACGTTAGTCGTTATACAGAAGGGGTTATTGAAAGAGGACGTACAGTGTGGGACAAAAGTTAGCCTGCTATTTCACTACCTGTTGAAGCTTAGGGCATGTCCATCATTCCCCTCCATCACATCAAAAAATCACCTATGGGCAGAAAACACACCAAGCCTCTCATAGTTTGGGTAGGCTATATTAGGCAGGAGAGGAAAGTTAGAGGCAGAAAAGGTGAAACAGGCGAATTTTTTGTTTGACTGTTCAATAAGCAGTACTTCAAAATCTTTCATCCTTTGTTTAGAAATATAACGTGCTATTGTTTTTTGCTCTGTACATTTTAGGTATGAACAGCACTTTCTCCTGGTAAGTTAACACCATGAACGATGCACCTATCATTTGGTTGAGTTATTGCTGACTTTGCTGCCGTTTTCTCTGCCAGTGTTGTTCAATTTTCAGGAGATACTCACCCATATTCTTGTCATAGGCATTCAGTTTCATACAAGAAGTCATCATTATATACAGCATTTTGTATCCCTTTTTTGCAGTTAAAGTGATAGTAAATTCTGGAAAGATTGGCTATTAAAGTTCCATTGGTACTATATCAAAGCAAATTTACTCCCCACCAGCTAACCTGCCCACAAAACCGCGCCCTTCCAGCCACAAACCGGGGCTCAGGGAAGATCAGTGTGAAATTTGCGAATAAAAATGAACAGGTTGTGTGAAAAAGATCAAAGTTTTATCTCTAAGCGGGAAAAACCCAGTGAGAGGCGACTGTTAGATGATGATGATGATGATGATGCTGAAGCCCATAGTAGACAATGCAACGACCCTGCATTCTTTTTCAGAGCACTTTTTTGTGACTAGTACCACATTCTATAGTGTTAATCTCTCCTTGTAGCTCAACATTTAAGACGGCGAGACGGCAGATTTAGGCCAAGTTAGAGTGAACAGAGTATAGCTGTGTGGGATGCCAATGGTCTCGCTAACGAAGGAACAACTAACGAGTATAATTCTGTGTTGCAGCGTTCCTTGCAGCAACGCCTGACCACTGGTGCACCGTGTCTGAGTTGCAAGGCCTCAACACCACCCTTGACCTGCGCAACATATCAATACCATGGTGGGTTCTCTGTCATCATCATCATCATCCTTCTCTTCGTCGTCGTCGTTGTCATTATCGTTATCATCACTGTCATCTTCTTTATCATCATATCTTCATCATCATTATCATCATCATCATCGTATTTTTATCATCAGTCATCTTCATCATCTTCATCATCACTGTCATGATCATCATCATCATCACACTTGATCTACGCAACATTTTTATACCATAGTGCGTTTGCTGTAATTCTCTTCGCCATGTCATTGTCTTTATCACCATCTTCTTCGTCATCGTCAACATCTTTATCACCATCTTCTTCGTCGTCGTCATTGTCATCATCATCATCGTCACCCTCACCCTCACCCTAACCCTCACCCTCACACCACACCCTCACCCTTATCCTAACCCTCACCCTCACCCAAACCCTCACCTTCACACCACACCCTCACCCTTATCCTAACCCTCACCCTCACACCCACATCCTCACCCTCACACCCACATCCTCACTCTCACACCACACCCTCACCCTTATCCTAACCCTCACCCCCACACCCACATCCTCACCCTCACACTCACACCCTCACCCTCACCCAAATCCTCACTCTCACGCTCTCACTCTCTCGCTTATCTCTTATCAGTAAATGGTCAGTATGAAGCCAATGATGTCCTTCGGTATTGGCGCTGCTTTTCCGTGTACTTTAATAGATAACAGGATACACTTCACATTATTAGGCTATACAAGGTCATCTACACTCCACAGGTACACTTACACCTATCTACACCTGTCTAGTACCGTACCTACCACTGTTAGTTGAAAAAAAACTAGGACTCATTTATTTTTTTAGCCTGTGATGAGTTATAAAAAAATCGCCTAATTTTAACATTTTTACTCGACCATGAAAAGCAAGTTAATATCCATTCGTCTTTTTTTCTAAGGGCAAGATTAAAAAGAACCCAATATTTTTTTTTCCGATAAATTAATCCCCACAGCAGTAAATTATAATAGTCTATAGATGGAATGAAAAGAAATATAGGCTTAAATATGCAGTGAAAGAGCAAAACAAAGGTGACTACACATTTTATTGACTGTGTCTTTACGAAAACCATCAAGGGAAGTAAGCTGATGATCTGCCATTAAATTTACCAGACTACGGCAGCCTAGCCACGGGTCCCTACACGTCGATAGCGGTAATATGGGACTATACTATTATTATTATCATTATTATTTACTACTATACTACTACTGCCACTACTGCTACTACTATTACAACAACAACTACTACTGCTACTGCTACTACTACTGTTGCTGTTATTACGTAGTGTGTTGTTATTATTGTATTTATTTTATTTTACTTCTTCCTTGTCATGGCCCGCAGGGAGAAGGGTGAGGACGGTGGGGGTGAGTTTGCGACGTGCGAGTACTACAACAGGAACTGGACGGGTTTAGTGGAGAGTGGAGCCCTTAGCGGCGACACCCTCCCTGACCTACCCACCAATGTGTCCACCACGACCTGCCACGACTGGACCTACGACCACTCCATCTACGAGAGCACCGTCGTGGAGGAGGTGAGGGGCTTTACCAGAGAGAGAGAGAGAGAGAGAGAGAAAGTTTGTTTTATTCTGACGAAGATCCGTAACCTTTTCAGCTAAGTTCATGGGTCAAGTGTAGTGATTTTGGCGAACTGGTTTGACTAGTAACTAAGGAGACTCATGCCTGCCTCATATCAGAGTCTTGTCGAATTTCATGCAACGTCGACTTAATATTCAATCTGCGAGAGTGGTCCATTTACTCTGACAAAAGCAAACTGACTACATTAACTCGTCATTTGCAGAAAAAAAAAGAAAAAAAGGAAGAGGTGTGTGTGTGTGTGTGTGTGTGTGTGTGTGTGTGTGTGTGTGTGTGTGTGTGTGTGTGTGTGCGCGCGCGTAGTAAGTCTTCTCAGCTGATGAAAATATGGAACTAGATTTTCCATTCCAGTCCTTTATTTAATTTTGTGTCTTATTTTTTTTCAGTTTTACTTTTTGTCTTCATATCTATTGCGTCGTCATTTCTTCTGTCTTGTTCTGTCTTTATTTTGTTCTGTTTGCATTACCTCTGTGCCTTCATTTCTTTACGTTTTTCTTAATAAATTTACTTAGTTCATTTTTCACATTACAGCTTAACATTCTCGTGTGTTCTATTTCCCTTCATTATCAACATCAATAACATACAAGATGATGCGGAATTTATAATACACAGAATAATTCGCTGAGGAAGAGGTGTTAGGAACTCTCAAAGGCAACTTAGAATTCCTTTAAAACGACTAAGATTTCCGCCAAAACATGGGCCACTTAAAGACAAGGGTCCGCTGCAATATCACGTAAGGTAAGAAAAAAAAATAGATGTGCTAAAAATATACTCAGAATAATTTAGTTATGGTAAAGATAATACGCATTTCTAGCAATAAGGAAATTTGGTGCTATGTCTGCTTTGATTTGTCTGCGTATTCATGTAGTGTAGTATCGGTATCAACCCTTTAAAACTTATCCACATATATCAAGTGTCACATTCCTGTCTTTTATCAGTGCAGTCAGGGCCATACTTACGTCCTGTCTATGCATACAGTGATGATTCCACCTCTCGCCTTTCACGTGGCGGGCAGGTGGCGTCATTCTTCGGATATACAGTCGTCCCTCAACCCTTTCCCTATCCCCGATATGAGGATGGTGGTCTGAAGAAGGGCAGCATCAATCTGTAGTCCACCCGGTTCATGTCCGGATGAGCCACAATAATAGCCACGAGCGAACCACATATTCTTGTATTTATTGATTCACCTGAGGAAATTAGGACACACCTGACCTCTGATGTCCATTAAACAATTATTTCTCGGATAACTCTTCCATCACAAAAGAGGCCGTAGTTCACATCGCCTGGTTTGGAAATTGATCGCTTTTTACACAGTGGTAATGAAGTGAACCTGTATTTACGTCCACATCTGTACCAGAACCCTAATTTCCCTCCCTTGTACCGGCAGTGGGACCTGGTATGCGAGAACAAATACCGCATGTCGCTGATCCAGTCCACCTACATGGCTGGTGTGCTGGCGGGGGCGCTTGTACTCAGCGAACTCTCCGACAAGTGAGTGACGACATGCACTTGGTACTCTAAACTTAGCGATTTATTCTTTCCACTGCTGAGCTTAATACGGTGCACATCTGAGCCGTATTTTGATGGATTAAGAAAGCCACTTAACACATCTAACTTCCAGCTTATTTTTATCTATAACACATGAATTCTTTGCTGTACAGTATATTATATTGCTGTACGATAGTTTAAACCTCGGCTTTATCTTCTTTACTGTACAAAATAAATATCGGTGGTAACCTTTGCTATAACCAATCTCTCTCTCTCTCTCTCAGGTACGGGCGTCGCACCATCTCTCTCATCTCCGCTGTGGGGTTCTTGGTGTGTTCGGTCAGTGTCGTCTTCGTCAGCCATTATGCATCATTCCTCATATTTAGATTCCTGGTCGCTGCTTTCGGCTCTGGCCTCTTCCTGCCAAACTTTGTCATTCGTGAGTTCAACACCCCTTCCCCATTGTACTTTCCCAGCATAGGAAAGAAGTAATTTTGGCTATCACTCTCCACCTGAAGAGAAGGTACCAGCATTGTAGATCTATCAGTTTCAAAGGAATTGGGTAATTTTCAGTTTTCGTGAAATGCTAAGATCAACGTGTTTACAAATTTATATACTTATTTATATATATAATTAGTTTTGCTTTATTGATGTCCTGCACTGTATGATCACACTATACAGACCCTGCGTACCCTTTCTGCATTATGTATGATCACCCTCCCTGTATGTTTTGCACCCTCCTCGTGGTCTCTGTAATAATCACCCTCCCTGTATACTATCTGTGCACCCTCCCTCTCCCCTGCAGTGATGGAGTGTGTTGGGCCTGAGGGTCGTACCATAATGGGGATGCTGTACCAAAACTTCTTCTCGGTGGGCTTCATGCTCCTGCCCGGCATCGCTTACCTGGTCAGCGAGTGGCGATACCTCCAGCTGGCCATCTCAGTCCCCAGTGTACTCCTACTCCTCTACTACTGGTCAGTTGATGGTACTGGATGCATTTTATACTCTTTCCACCTTAACTTGGCCTAAAATTGCCATCTCTGCTTCATAAACCTTGAGCTGTAACTGTAGATTAACACGAGAATATGGTGTTAGTTACAGTTTTACTCTTTAGTTTAACCTGTCATCTTGAATGCTGAGCTGTAACATGGAAAGGAGAATGAGTCGTAACATTATCTTTCTGCCACTGATCTACGTGAAATGAGCTGCGAAGCGATGAAAATCTGGGCCAAGTTAAGGTGAAAGAATTGTCGTTGTAAGAGACTGAGTGTTCTTAAGTATATGCTTCTTATTAAATATGGAATAGGGTATCAACTCTTAACTGTGACTATATTCTTACTTCGCGTTCTCTTCCCCTTGACCCGTCTTACCGCCATCTTAGGAGCCTTTCTAACACTTCTTCCATACTATAGATCATTCACTTTAACTTGGCCCACATTCTCATCCTTTTGTAGCTTATTTCACGTAGCTCAGTGGCAGATAAAGACAATGTTGTGGCTCTGTCTCCTTTCCGTAGCACTTCTTTGTGACTGGCATCATATTCTAGTGTTAACCTATTGTTATAACTCAGCGTTCAAGTTGGAGGGATGACAATATTGCGTCAGGATAAAGTTAACAGAGTATAGTTTGTTTTTCTAAATGGTTCGTTCGTATTTCTTTTAATATTTATGAAGGCAAAGTTGGTATTACGAAGACATAAGTAAACATACAGGAGAATAGGAAAGTGTAAAATGTCAAATAAATCGCTAGGGAAGAGTTGCTAGGGTACCTCCTTTAGCTGACAAGAACAAGGCCCTTCAAGTCTCTTTTGTGTTATAATTTGCTATGGGATATAAAATGTCTGGGTGCTCTCCAACTCAGTCTCTCTTGTTTCAAAGTTGGTAAGGGTATCTACAGTGTCTGGATGCTCTCCTAGTCAGTCTCGCTTGTGTTCTAGGTTGCCAAGGGATCTACAGTGTCTGGGTGCTCTTCTAGTCAGTCTTGCTTGTATTCCAGGTTGCTTCCGGAGTCCCCCCGTTGGCTGATGGTGCAGGGGCGACACGAAGAGGCGCTGAAGATTCTGAAAGACGTGGCTAAGGTCAACGGAGGGTCTCTTCCGCCACAGGAGGAACTGGATTCACTCATAGGCACCATCAATAAGGAGGTAGGAGGGGGCTGGGGGAGAACATGAAGAGATGGAGAGGGGGAAGAGGAAGAAAAGTGGAGAGAGGGAAGGCGAAGGGAGAGATGAAAAGCTGAATTCAGACATATGCACCATTAATAAGGAAGGTAGCCCCGGGGGGAAAGAGGGAGTAAGAAAGTGGAGAGATGGAGAGAGGAAAGAGGGAGAAAACTGGAGGGAGGGAAGGAGAAAAGGGAGATGAAGAGAGGCGAAATAGGAGGGAAGGCGAGGTAGGAAATTTAATGAACAGTACTCTCTCATAGGCACCAGTAGCAAGGAAATTAGGCAACAGGGAAGAAGAAGGGAGGGAGAACAGTGAAGAGAGGGAAAGCGTGGTGGAAGGAGAGAAAAAATGGAAGGATTGAGAGTAGATGGAGGGAAGGAGAGAAGCGAAGGAGGGAGGAAGAGAAGTGGAGGAGGGAGAGAGAAAGGGGAGACACGAGGGAACACCCAAGATACTGTGGGTCATGGTCAGAGGAGGTTAGTTAGAGAGGGAGGGAGAAAGGGAGGAAAAAGGAGAGAGAATAAAAAAAGGAGGAAAAGGGAAGGGATGAAAAAGTGGAAGGGAGAGGAGAGAAGTAATGGAAGCTAGATTTTCACAGACACCACTAAGTAGGAGTTCGGGGATGGAGGAAATGAAGAAGAGTGGAGAGGAGGGAAGGGAAGGAGGGAGAAATGTGAAGGAGGGAAGAAAGGGGGAAAGGAAAACTAAGTAGAGGAAGGAAGGAGTTAGGAAGGGATAGGAAGGAGAGGTGAGGAGGAAGGGAAAAGACTAGGAATGATACAATTTCGTTCATGGGCACCTTTACCCTTAGACCTTGGGAGACATCTCAGTGGCAAGAGTAAAATTGCCCATAAATATTTTAATGCAGTATGTTTGTATTTAAGGTTATCGTACAATACTTACCGTAGCAGCAAAATTCATAAGGGCCTTTGAATACCTCGCTATACTCTGTTCACTTTCACTTGGCTTAAAATTGCTACCTCTCCATCATGAATGTTGAGCTGTAGCAAGTCATTTACACAAGAGTATGGTGCTATTCACGTAAAAAGTTGTGGAAAGGATGTATAGCTTAGTATTGTCCTATTCTGCCTTTGATCTACAGGAAACAAGCTTCAAAAGGACTAGAATCTCCCCCAGGTTTAGGTATATGAACAACAGTCACCCACAGCCACTCTGTAATGTCCACTCACCATCTCAAGTTCATGCGAGTGGCGAGTTCTCGGTTACTTACATGAAACATACAAACGACACAAGATCACACTCACTGAAGGACGGATACAGTAGACCATGTTTATTCAGGCCATTCTGGAGGCTGTGCGTGACCCTTACCGACAAGAAAGAGATGATACAGTATAGGACAAGTGTCTCTTTGATCATATAGTTACCACCCAGAGTAGCAAATGGTTTCCTGGACTTCAAGCACTCATTTGGCAGGTCACTCAGTGTAGAGCAACCTGAAGCCAACACTATATCAAACAAGTGGATGGTGGGAATTCCTCACCTGTCACCTACTGTAACACCACTACCAGTATGAATGACCACACACTAGCTTTGATCATGCCATAAACTGGTGATGACGAACACTGTAATTAAACCAGATTATTGACAAAGGCAGATGCGCACTTTCAGGCGGAGGCGGACCAGGGGAGGAGTAAAAAACAGGAGGTAAGGTATGGGCAGCGTGTTTGTCCGTGCATGCTGACAGAAGATCAAGGCTCGCTCACCATTCAGGGCCCGACACTCTGAGGTCAAAATCAGATATAAGGCTGCACTCTAGGTGGAAAAGAGACTCCTTAGCACCTTTTCCTCATCGATTTAGTTTGGAAATTACACCTACCCTTCCCTTTTGTTACCTGTATGATCTTAGTATCGACATTATTTGCATCAGTAAAATACAAGTGGATGCTGAGATTTAATGTGCAGGATAAAATGGTAAGGAATGGTGCTAAGTAATCTCCAGAGCCACTCAAAACACAATCCTATGTCCTGTTCCAGCCTCACCGTGACAGGGCCCTAAGACTGCTTTCCCGGGGCGAGATGGGATTAACATGGATTCGCTTTCAGATGACACAAATAAAAATGGGAAAAAATATCTTGCATGAGTATTCTGAAGGAAGAGACCAGATCCATACACAGTGCACGGCTTACCCTACTAACGCATCGGTGGTCATGGGTGTTGTTATAAAAGACACAACGAAACACTGCAAGGCGCCTGTGTAACCCCCCATCTGGGCCTAATAACACGCATGCACGTTTATCTGCATGTCTTCTCCACTAACATGAGATCTGGGCACGTGTGGTTCTAAATATCATATCTATAAGTCAGTTATCATTGTCTCTATAATTACTGATATTGAAGGAAGCCCACATTATCATATCTGTTTTTTGTCTCATTAAGAAAATAATTATTCTTTATACTTTGCATATCACTTATACATATCTGTACGTCTCCTATTGTAACTGCTTTCACAATTTCGCATGTACACACATGTACTGTGTGTGTGTGTGTGTGTGTGTGTGTGTGTGTGTGTGTGTGTGTGTGTGTGTGTGTGTGTGTGTGTGTGTGTGTGTGTGTGTGTGTGTGTGTGTGTGTGTGTGTGTGTGTGTGTGTGTGTGTGTGTGTGTGTGTGTGTGTGTGTGTGTGTGTGTGTGTGTGTGTGTGTGTGTGTGTGTGTGTGTGTGTGTGTGTGTGTGTGTGTGTGTGTGTGTGTGTGTGTGTGTGTGTGTGTGTGTGTGTGTGTGTGTGTGTGTGTGTGTGTGTGTGTGTGTGTGTGTGTGTGTGTGTGTGTGTGTGTGTGTGTGTGTGTGTGTGTGTGTGTGTGTGTGTGTGTGTGTGTGTGTGTGTGTGTGTGTGTGTGTGTGTGTGTGTGTGTGTGTGTGTGTGTGTGTGTGTGTGTGTGTGTGTGTGTGTGTGTGTGTGTGTGTGTGTGTGTGTGTGTGTGTGTGTGTGTGTGTGTGTGTGTGTGTGTGTGTGTGTGTGTGTGTGTGTGTGTGTGTGTGTGTGTGTGTGTGTGTGTGTGTGTGTGTGTGTGTGTGTGTGTGTGTGTGTGTGTGTGTGTGTGTGTGTGTGTGTGTGTGTGTGCCAGATAACATTTTGAGCGCTGTAGTAAATACTCAGGGTTTTCGTTACATAGCAGCGTACTACATTTATAAACTAAAAGATATGTTAAACATGGACTAGCATGAAGGCACGAACTTTACTGCATAATTTAATATAATTTAAATAAATCATCTCACTATAAATTTAGCAGACAAGAGCAGTTTACCAAGCAAGGTCACTGTCTGAAACTCATGCACTGTCTACTTGCCACACTGGATTACTTACAGCTCGTTAGTTCCACCCTGACAGAGATCCCTAACCAGTTTCACCTCAGATGATGGTCAAGTGTAGTCAGACTGGAGGGTTGATTTGAATAGTAACTAAGGAGATTCATTCCTACCTCATAACTAAGGCTCATAGATGTTCATGGAGTCACAACTTCGTATTCAAAGTCGTAAAAGTGGCTCAGTATCGTCAGGTGAAGACAAACTGTTAATCAGACAGGTGAATGCAGCACCTACAGGGCGTGCATGGCAGCTTCTTGCAATACACATTTTATCTAACATTATATTTCTCTTGTGTACGAGGTCATAATACTCATATAAATATTCATGTGCTTTTTTGAGTTAGGTTGTAGGGATGAATGCAGTAGAATAATTAATATATGAAATTTATTATGATTTCTTTTTTGCAGTATATTGATAACTTTGTGTATTTTGCAATAACCTAATTTCTACAGTCAAAGCAGTTATTTTGAAGTCAGTACGGATTATAATACGGTAATAATTAACTTCATTCTAATACCATCGAATTTTAAAATGTTGTTAGCCTGTTATTTTATATTATAAGCGTACAGTAAAGTGAATCTCATCTCGTCTCCTATGTGGGAACTGTGGTTGAGATTATGATGATGATAATGATGTGATAATTATGATGATGATGATGATGATTTTTAATTGATAATCCCCAATCCACAGAGGGAAGAAAAGGGACCGGAGTCAAGCATGCTTCAGAAGTTCGTCAATTTCTTCAGAAGCATAGTAAGTGCCATTGAGTTACCACTTGACATTAACCCCCTGACTCCGGGTGACGTACTTCTCTCTTCCATCATCCGCCAGACGATTTTACTCAGCTCGGGAAAATTCTCTCGTATCCTAAGGAGTGTATTAAGCTTTTTCTAACCATCTCCAGTCTGTCCCAATCTGAATAAAATCCTTAGGAAATGGCAGGAGTATATTTGAAAGGACATCCCGGGTTCAGTAAGTTAAATGAGCCTAGTAGTTATGGCTGAGGGCACGAAGAAGGCTTAACCTATTGACTACACGAGAGTCATGAAGGCAGACAATACATATATATTTTTTTTCTGTCTCAGGCATCTCCTAACACACAACCCGGATTTGGTGGTGATATACCCTACTTACCTCCGTCCACCTACTAATCCTACCCCAAAACCCACTTCCGTCTCTTTTTCACTTCCTGCTCCTTTCTCACTCCCTGCCCCTCTCTCTCTCTCTCTCTCTATCTATCTATCTCTCTCTCTCTCACTCACCCCTCTCACTTTCACCCCTCTCCCCATGCCTCTGCCAGATCATCCTGCTCAGCACTCTTTCCAAGCAACGTCGGTGCCTGATCATCATCTTCCCGTGGTTCTTGGTCATCACAGTAATAGATAGACAGATAGACAGACAGATAGATAGACGGATATATTGATAGACAGATAGATAGATAGACAAATAGACAGACAGACAAATATGTGAACAGATGGATAAACCGCTGACTCTCCCTCATGTCTAACCCCCATCCCTTCGCCAGATCATCCTGCTCAGCACCCGTAACATGCGACGTCGGTGCCTGATCATCTTCTTCTCGTGGTTCGTGGTCAGCATGGTGTACTACGGCCTCACCTTCAGCGGCGGCAACATCAACGCGTCCCCATACCTCCTCGTCTTCCTGTCTGGCGCCGTTGAGATACCTTCTTATTTCCTCGTCTGTTGGACTCTTAAGAAGTGAGTGACACCTTTGACATTATTTCTAGATATTTAAGAAGTTAGTAGCACATTTGACATAATTTCTAGATATTTAAGACGTTAGCAGCACATTTAACATTATTTCTAGATATTTAAGAAGTTAGTAGCACCCTTGTCCTTCTTCCTAATCGATTAATTAGTTAGTTGCACCCATGATCACCTTCCTAGACCATTACGAAGTTAGTATCGCTCCTAACCTTATTCCTGGACCATCCCTAACTTTATTCCTTTACCGATAAGAAGTTAGTAGCGTCCTTAACCTTATTGCTAGAGATAATAAGTAGTCCAGTACGTTATTGGTAGAGTCTAAGTTTGTACCGTCCCTGACTTTATTGTAGAACCCTTAAGTTAGTGGCACCTTAACCCTATTGCACGATGGTTAAGGAAGTTAGTAGTGTCTCCAACGATATTATTAGAGTCTTAAGTTATTATTATCCCTTATCTCATTCCTGGAACCTTAAGTAGTTAGTAGCACTCTCAACCCTACTGGTAAACGGTGAAGGAAGATGGTACTGTCCCTAACTTTATAACTAGGCTTACAGTACAGTCCCTAACTTTATTTCGAGGCCATTAAGGAGTCAGTAACCTCCGTAACTTAACATTCTCATCTTATAACTGTCCTCTGTGTTTTTTTGTTTGGTATTCTCAACTTCCTGGCACCTTTTGTGGTTAAGATCCCTTCATAGGCTGTTTTCTCCTCTGCCGGACTCTCGGGAAATCAGTAACCTCTCCAACTCGCCTTGATGTGTCTCTGTCTGAAGTTATCTCTGCTTTGTTTTCTTCTAATAATCTCACCCTCATACTGGCTTTTACGGTGGAGCTTCAGGTGGCTTGGTGATCTTGCAAGTTCAGTCTTTTTCATATTTTCTTCCACTATTTACTGTGTTCCTCTAGCAAACAGTTACTAGATTCTTTTATTACATGAGCAGCCTCTTTCTCCAATTTATTTTAGTGTACCAACAGATTCAGTCACTGGTTCTTAGAGCTCAGAATTCTTACATAGTATATTAGAAACAAACTCTGTACACTTTCTCCTTACCTGGCCCAGATTTTCGTTGCTTTGCATTTTATTTCACGTGACTCAGAGGTATGAATGGATAATACTGTCCTTCTACATTACCTCCATAACACTTCCTCGTGACTTGTGCCATGGTCTGTGGCGTAGCCAGAGGGGTGGCTCGGGTGGCCCTGGCTACCCCTGAAATATGTCTGGCCGCCCCAGTGGTCTCCCTGGATTTGCCGGGGAATACCTCCGGGCCTCCCTGAAGGGCTTTCCTTGGGCCATCCCATAAGTGAGTTTGACCACCCCTTTGCCATCCCATTTTAAAAATCCTGGTTACGTCCTTGGCTATGTTCTCGGTACAGTCTCTTGTCACAGCTCAGCACTCAAAATGGAGAGACGGCAATTTTAAGCCAAGTAGAACTAAGAGTATAACGCTATCGTGCTGTCCCACAGGTTCGGGCGACGACTGAACCTGTGTGTATTGTTCATCATCTGTGGGACGGCCTGCCTCCTCATTCTCGCCGTGCCTAAAGGTGAGTCTCCAAGGAACAGAGGAAACTACCGCCAGTTTGTTTTCATCTGAAGCTGGGACATTTCGTAGCTTGAATGCTAAGTTGTGGGTGTGTGAAATGTGACGAGCCTTAGTTATCAGATAGGAATGAGTCTTCTTGGTTACTAGTCAAACTTATCCTTCAGTCAGATTACAACAGGCCATCAGCTGAACTGCAGAGTGCTAGGGATCTTCGCCAGGTGAAAACAACCGACTAAATAATGGAAATCAGTGTTGACATGGTTTCCACGGAGCTTGGCCATGCTAAGATTGTACTGTGGATGATGTAGAGACCTCTTCAGAAAGCTTCTCTCTCTTTCTGCCCGGAAGAATAACATTGGCCACGGGATTATTGATGTTTTTGAAATATTTTGAAATCAGTGTTTTTAAGTTCATCTTGAACATATCTGGCAGCATACTTCGGTTTCTACAGTGTTTCATTGGAGGCAAAGTTTAACTCTCGTTATTTTTTTTATGAAAGGAAGAAGGAACCAAAAGCCAGGAACCAGCAAGATTGTTCCCTCCAAGAAAAAACAAAAACAAGGCAATATAAATCCAAATTCAAGAACAGTGTCAAGGACGATATCACACTATATGTGACGGGACATGATATACGTAGTTGTAATGGAAATGAGCCTGGAAAAAAACTTCTTCTCACAGTACTCATTTCTACAGTACTAATGTTACTGCGGAAGAAACAGTTGTCCGCATTAATTCAGCACCACCTCTGCCACTCTTTACCCTGATGGCGGGCGAAGCAAAGTCCTTCCCCCTCCCCTCCTTTCCTCACATCCTTCATTGTTCCCCTTTACGAGAAAAATGAATAGGGTTGTTGCAGCATCAAAGCACACAACTTTGCATATCTTTTTATTGGGATATTTTTAACTACTGAGAACTGGGCTGGCTGTGTGAATCTTCCCTCCATTCGCACGTACAAATCTACTGTGACTAAAGGGAACACTGGCCACGTTATTTGGCAAATTCAACTCTTCTCCCTTCGCCGTGGCATAGATCTAGTCCAGCCTGATGCTATAACCCAGTTCTCTTCTTTCTCCCACTGGCAGATCTGGTGTGGTTAAATACAACGCTGGCCACGTTAGGTAAATTCTTCAACTCGGCCGCCTTCGCCGTCGCCTACATCTACTCCGCCGAGCTGGTCCCCACGGGCGTGAGAAATATCGCCGTCGGCACCTCGTCCATGTGTGCCAGGATCGGGTCGGCCATCGCACCCTTCATCGTCGATCTTCTGGTATGTAGTGACGAGGGAGGGAGGGAGAGTGAGGATGAGGTTTTCAGCATCGTTATCGTCATCGTCATCCGTCATATGCATTAGTAGCAATCCATCATCATCATCTTCATCATCATTATCATTATCGTCATCACAGTCATCGCTATCATTATTATTATCTGTACTTATCACTGTCGTAATCCGTCCATCAATTATCCAGCAACCATAAATCATGCGTCGTCCTTCCTCCGGTGACATCCATCAACCACAATCCACTGTCCATCCATCCATCCTTTATCCATGAGTCAGTGTTATCGTCATCCAGTATGCAGCATCCATCCGTCAATTAGTCATCCATCATCATCATCATCATCATCATCAAATACATGACTTGAATCATAATATCATTATTATCATCATCAAATACGTGGGTTTAATCATAATATTCATTGTCATCATCGTCATTATTATTTTTTTCAAATTAATACTGCCTTTTGGTAATATAAGCCTTGCGTTCGCTCAACTTGGCATCTTGTAGGATCAGATTATTTTAGTTAAGTCTCTAGGTAAGGAGCTTCCATATACTGTTAAAATTGTAGTTGGTTGTATGATGGCTGTTCGTTTCCTCCAAGAAGATTTTAGACACAGTTGGTCAGAGGGATTGTTTCAGTGTTCAGTGTGACAAAGCTGAGGGAAGACGTAAATATGGTAGAAGATGTGCTTAGTTTCTCAAGGGCGCTCGGTAACTGGCATTCTGGTCTAATAATGATAGGAAATAAGAGGTACTGACAAACCATACCTATAATTGTAACGCTGGTACAATTGAGAGGGAGGTGAAAAATAATAAATAGGGGTGCCACCTCCTACCCATACTTGTCAAAATATCTCTACACTAGTGCCACTGTAATCTGGCTGTGAATGTTGCTGCTTAGACACTGCCAACAGACACAGATCGCTCACTGATGACGTGTAAATGGCCTGCTCTTTTCACCTTATTTTGACCTTAATTTTTGTCCTTGTGGTCCTTATTTCACCTAGGTCATTGACAAAAAGGAAAATGCTACGCTTCTATATCCTTTCCATAGCACTTCTTGGTGGGCAGGTTTATATTTTAGTGTTAATATGTTGCTACAGCTCGGCTTTCAAAATGGAAAGGCGGCATGTTTAGGTAAGGTGGAAAAAAAAAATATAGAAGCTTGCCCATATCATGTTTATGCAAGCCGACCACTACAATACATTACATACATACTTGCTTACTCTAGTCCCTCCTTTTCTCCACGCTAGGGTGACCTCCACTACGCCGTGCCCTCCACAGTGTTCGGTCTGCTCTCACTCACTGCGGGGCTCCTGGCTTTGCTGCTGCCAGAGACTGGAAAAATCCGACTGCCAGAAACGGTGGAAGACGTTGAAGCGCTGCCTCGGTAGGCTTGACTGACGACGGGGGAGGAGGAGGAGATCGCGGCCACCTCTCCGAAGACCCTCCTTACCGCCTTCAGCCCGAGGACGTCATCATTATTATTATTATTATTATTATTATTATTATTATTATTATTATTATTATCATTGTTATTATTATTATTATTATTATTATTATTATTATTACTACAGAGAGACGTCTTTTTTCAGTTTAGAATATTCCTCTTGTAATGAAGGGCATAGGTGAAGGCTATATCTAACTCCTTCATTTCGGGAAGTCTCCCCAGGCTGAGCAAATTAGTCTGGCGGCAGCATCAACAGAATATGAAAGAGCGTCATCAGACAGAAGTGGCTGACCCCCGCGCTCGCAGGAAATTTATTATTGTTAAGCATCGCCATATAAATGGCACAGCTTGTTGTTTTGGTCAGCATTAGTGTTAGTAGTAGTAGTATTTTTCTTTGCATTATTTTTCCTCAATCTTGGTGCAATTACACATGAAGGTACCCGAGGGTAACCTAAGTCCTTGTGCCAAATATAAATGACCTTGACCTATTTTTTAAGGTGATGTACTCATTTTTATTCTAAAAACTGGATATTTGGAATTGAAATATCTCAGAAACTAATTGAGATACAGCTACTTGGTTCAAAATCCTTTGAAAAAAAATGTCTGTTCTGTTATTTAAAAAAAAAAAATAGCCTAGTGGAAAGTACCAAATTCAAATCTGCTTAGTTTTTTCTTTGCAACACATATTAGAGAAAACCACAAATGCTTTAAAGCTGTAACTTTCCGGATTTACAGCTGTGGTCCCTCTTATGATCTGAGAGGAATATGGTGACAGTTAAACATTCAGTTAGCCAGTTATTGAGACAAATGTACAATTTGCACATACGTTCTTCGACACCTTTGCCTTCGAGTTCCTTGTTGATGTTGCACAAGAAGTTACTTTAGGGTCTTCCTATAATGTTTATATTATACATACCTTACATACCATATGGCGAAGTTTATTGTGGCTACACAAAATAGGTAACTAAGTATTATTACAATTATTATTGTCATTGTTATTATTGTTATTTTAAACGAACGATTTCCGTCAACTTACGAGGCGCTTTTCAGAGTGCAGGAGTTTGTCATAGGCTTCCCTAACTCTTCAGGTACTAGAGGTCTTCCCTAAGCTGCATAAAATCGTCTGTCTGTAGCCTGATTCCATGCTTAAAGTACGTCCATGTAGTGATGCAATTGACGTGAGAAAATAAGAAACATGGCGATACATTTTGGTCTCGGTGGGGCTAGGCCACAGTTCTGTTGCATCATGGTGAAGTTGGGTCTGCTAGGTTGGGTCCGAGTGGCCTATCTCTACAATCTGGTGATAGTAGTAATAGTAGTAGTAGTAGTAGTAGTAGTAGCAGTAGCAGTAGTTGTAGTAGTAATAGTCGCAACCCCAGCTCATCTTAATGTGAACCCGGTGGACTCCAGCCTGAAGCTCCCCTCCTCCTGCAGTTCTCCATCAGTCCTCTTTCGGGGGATAGGGTGGGAGTTGAGGGACGCTTGTATGACCGGGCAACAGAGCAGCTCCGTCATTTCGGTGCCACCACATGAAGGGTCCCTCTCCAGCACCATGTTTGGGGGATCTATGGATTCATTTCGACGGTCACCAATCTCCATCTCACTTCTAACTTCACGAACGTCTAGTTTCACGAACGTCTAACTTCACGAACGTCTAACTTCACGGACGTACCCTTAACCTGAAGTAATGTAACTGTCGATGAGAGGAGAGGGACGCCTTCAAGTGGTGGCACAGATGTAACCAGACGGGTCCACTCTACTTTCCTAGCTTTGTCCTCAGTATAGATTTAAAATATTGCTCATCCTCCTTGCAGAGTTAAAATATTGCTCATCGTAACTTTCCAACCGCAACTTATTTTTTTTTTAATAGTATGAACAAGAGACATGGGAAGATTATATACACTGTTTTCCTTCCTGTAAAAAAAGATATTATAGTTACGGCAGGGAGGTGATGGTAAATTTTTGAACTCTAGGTGTCATCGGAGACTTCGTAAAACTCTTCCTCGGCGATTTATTTTGCATATTACGTCTTAACATTCTTTATTATGCTGTTTATATCGTTTTTTGTATAGTTTAGGTCCTTTTAATAACTAAGACACAGTACAGGGGTGTCATGTGGAAAATTAAGTCGCCGAGGAAGAGGGGTTACGAACAGGACAAGGGACGTTCATTCCATCTACCATCGCTGTCCTGGGTATGTTAATGGCTCTGTTCTAAGGGGCTTGTAATATTTTTTTTTTGCATCTCTTCCTTGTTTTTTTATTTTTTTTCAATTCCTTTTTTAGCATATGACACGTCAATAGTCTCCTGTATGTTATTTATACAGGCTATGTCGGTACTGCAAACACATATCGTAATAATAATAATGATGATGATGATGATAATAATAATAATAATAATAATAATAATAATAATAGTAAAGGTTGATTTCTCGTTCTTGGGGAAACGCTGATTTTCAAATAACTTCACTACCGCTCAAAACGTCGAAATAACGTGAATATCTGTTCAAAAGTAGCATTGCATCGAAGTGGCGGCATAAAAAAAAAAAAGACAACAGGAATGTACAATAAGCAAAATATATCTCTGAGGAAGAAGGTCTAGAAAGTTTCCTAAGACGAGGGCCGGTGGAAGGTTAGGAAATTTAGTAACACCTGTCTCTCAGCGATTTGTTTTGCATAATCACCTGTTTTCGTCTATGCCTTTGCACTACGGACATACACTCCATAAACAGCATCCAAGAAATTTTTTAACCGAAGAAATTTTTAAAGCCCCATAATTAGGCAGAAATAATTCGCTAAGGAAGAGATGTTAAGGTAGAAAGTCAGAGCTAAGTTTTTCGCCTCCTCGCTTGGCCACTAACCTCCTCCTGATTTTAATGGTGTAGGTGGTTATTATCGTGACTATTATAGACTTAAGGACAATAAAGACATGTCTGAATCAAGCTGGTGTGACTGAAGAATCCTTAGACTTTTTTCATTCATTGCATGCACCCACTCGCCCTTCCCACCTTCCTTGCACACCCTAACCCACCCACTCTAACATACACTCACCCATCCACCTGCCCTAACACACACACCCATCCACCCAATCTAACATACATTCATCCATTCACCCTGCCCGCCCTAACACCCACCCACCCATCTAAACACCCACCCAGCGCACCCTAGCACTTACCCACCTAGAACGTCACGATTTTTAACAGTATCGAGTTACAGTATAAAGAACTGTGAAGAAGAATTTAGCCTAGACCGAGCCTGGGTTTGTAATAGTAATAGTTTGGTCCCACGTTGTCCTCCACCATCTCCCATTTCTTGATACCCATTACCCGTATATTTAAATGCCCCAGCAGTAGTAGGGGTCCAGGGCTAGGCTACTAACCTCAAACACTGAAGGAGAGTGGCTACAGTGAGTGTTGTCATCTGATGGAATTGGACCACTTTCCCAGATTTATTAGTCGTGGTTGCATGAAATTCGATAAGCCTTTGAGAAAAGATTGAGTCTCCTTGGTTACTAGTCGAATCGGCCCTTCAGTCTGAGTATACTTGGCACTACAATAGACAACTTTCCTAAACCGGATAAAATCGGTGGCGGCAGCATGAATAGTCACTGAATTAAATGGGATGAATCAACAACACTTCTTCGTGACAAGCACCATATTCTAGTTCTATTTTCTTGTTAAAGCTCATCATTCAAGACGGAAAGATAACAATTTTAAGCCAAGCTGTTTGATAGACTATGAGAGTTGTCGGCATGTGCGTGAGATGAGGGAGAGAGGGCGTGAGGGAGGTCGAGGATGAGATGAAGGGAGAGAGTGAGAGAGGAGCATAGTCAGCCACGATGCGGAAAGGTCACACAAGTTATATTTTCATTACATTTTACAGAAATTGATATAAAAGACAAGAGTATTTCCACAAATTGGCGCTCCCAGTTTTAATAATGGGGCACAAAAGTGCTTGTAGATAAACTGATAAATAGATCGATGGATAGATAGACAGATAGACAGACGGACAATAATACCTTTCTATAAAGCCTTTGTACAAAATTACTTTAGATGACGGTCGAAGCTTCCGTTTTCTTCAGGATCGAAGTTATCAATCTCCCGTTTTCTTTCGTCGCCTGGTTGAGTTACCGGCTAGGCATTAGGTCTAAAGTTTCGAACAGAGAGGCGTCCGAAACACAAGACAACTCTTTGATGACGTGTTCAGTGTAGGCCCAGCTGTCGAAGTGGGAGGCTGCTGACTGCTTCTCCGGGACATTTTTCTTCATTAACCGTAAGTATATGCTAAAAAAAATTCGTAGTATGTTTATCTAGACTAGGTTAATAAGCAGGTGTGCCAATATGAGTTAATTTAAGCTTATAGGAGGGGTGTATTGCGAGTTGGTTTGAACTGGAGCCGTGCAGTGAAGGAGGACTGCTATTGGAAGTTTTTCCTGGACATTTTTCTTCATTAAAATATAACATAAGAAAATAAGTATCTAATACCCTAGAAATGAATGAGTATAGATGAATTTAAGTCAGGATGGAAGATGTCTTATTTAGTTTTCCTGCATTTTTAAAGCCAGAGGAGCTTTGTGGTCGGGTGTGGTTGTTTGGTAGTTACATAGAGGGTATTCTAGGTGGCATTGGAGGTTTCGTAGCACCTATGCCTGGCCTACTTATTGTATTTATTACACATTTGCCGTCACAGCATAAGCAGCATAAGGTCAGAATCAAAGGGAAAAGGTAAAAAATCAGTTCCATTGAGCAAAATCAACTCAGATTTTCATCTGCTTTGAAGTAAAATTGATGGTAATATTAGTGGTTAGGCAAGAACTAAGTACAGTAATTCAATTTTGGGTAATCTGTTGAACTTCAGTGACAGGACAAAGTCAAATCTCCGGTCCTTAAAGCAGGTGGTGAGCGTGGGTATTGTACTGAGTGTTCCTTGTAGAATGTGCTATTTTTGCTATTATTTCTGTCCAGTGTACTGTAATCATTGTGTGCGTACGAGCGTACGTACGTGCTGGGTGAGCCGAAAGTTTATAAGGGATTTCGATGAAACTTGGCAGGATGATTTCAGCTGGGTCACTGATGGGTCCGTTTCAAGTTCATATCGACTGAAATTCTCTAAAGGGGTACTTTGACTCCAAATTGTTCCCACTTGCCCTGGCGTCGACACATAAATCGCTGGTTCTGAACAAAACAAAGCACGATCCAGAAATGGTTCTTTTGAGCAAGTGCTTAACGATCAGATATGGCAGTGAAGTGCATACGAGTATTACTACTATGGTTACTACTGTTGCTAGTAGTTATTACTATTTGCTATTACTGTAATTATTGCTGTTGTTCTACTAGTACTGGTCTTGCTATTATTGGAGTAATGTTAGTCTCCTACCGGTAGCAATGCTATACTAATACTACTCATTACTATTATTTATTACTACTCGCTTAAAGGCGGCCTCCGCTCGATGTGAAGTCAGTTCTTATTTTCAGTCGAAAGGTAACAGAAATCTGAATACTTATGCCGTGAGAAAGTCGGTGCGAGGAAGTTTGCCATATTTTTGTCTTGTTCAGACACCCGTTGAGAAAGGAGGGAGTATGGCAGGATAGTAGTGTTTGCTGTTGTACTGAATTATACAATAGCATTTTAGTATACAACTTTGGGAGTAAAGGGAGAGAGGATGGAGAAGCGAGAGTGATAATATAACAAACACGTCATTCTTCTCTCATGTCATGCTGGTAATTTCAGTGCCGGACTAAGAAAGAATCCATCCCCTCCACTGAAAAATACTGAATTTGAAGAAAAAGGCCGGGAAATGAGTCATAACTCGGGAACCGGTGGCTTGATTGGACTTGAAATAGTTTTATTCTTCAAATTAGAGCATTTTAACGGTACCTTGCTCTGTGCCGTTTTTACTCTGTTATAGTCACAAACATACATACATACAGAAATTGGGTAACGATAATATAGACTGATGTTACTATTATTATTATTATTGCTATTATCATTATTGCCTGACGGATTCCCGATACTGGTTGTTCTCCCTTTTTCAGATATAGATAGACCAGGACAGCTAAAGAAGAAAATAATGATAAGACGATAGTACAGAAGACAGGAAAAAGAGGACAAGAGGCGACATGACAGATCTGAACAGCCGCCGCCACCGCCACCACCACCACCACAACCAGCACCAAAACCAGCACCAAAACCACACCACCACCACCACCACCAAAACCAGCACCAAAACCACACCACCACCACCACCACCACCACCTTTATTTCTGGACATTTCCCACTTCAGCGAAATAATATTAGTGTTATGATAAACTGTTAAAATAGCAGAGTTGAAATTAACCAATATTTTTCTCTTATTAGGTGGCTGAAAAGACTTTATTAATTTGATTTGATTTTTTCAGATTGTCTTGGACCTGAAGAGTTGAAGACAGAAGGAGGGAAGACAAAAGCAGGGAAGAACCACTAACTAACCACACCTACCACCACCACCACCACCACCACTACAACTGGTCCAAGTAAGTTTATTTCGTTGATTCTACATGCAGGTATTTTGTACTGTTGGTAGACCTTGCCTTTCATAAATTTTGACAGTTGACTTTTCATTTTTTAAAACAATTCAATTATATATTTTTTTCTGACATATCATCAATCTTTTCAGAGCTTATTCTTTCATACACTTCATTTAACATACTGTATAGAAGCATTTTTTAATTTCATGCACAAGGATACATACATACATACAGTCAACTAAATAAGTATTGCACCCCTTGGGATCGATGGTTGTGAAAATGAGCGAGTTTGCAGACACACACGAGGCTTTTAATATTGCCTCAAAAAATATACCATCCAATATGTGGTGATGTATGCAGTTTGGAGTCGACATAATTACCAAGGACAATATTTGGACTTATAATTGCAGGGTGCCCAATATATCATAAAGCTTCGTCCTTGTGTCAGAGTGGAACGTGCGGTAAGATGATCGATACTTTTTTGGTTGACTACATACACAAAAAACACACATATATACACACGTATACATACATACATGCACATTTATACATACATACACATGAACACGTTCCCGCACACATACATGCACACACATACCTACGTACCCCTTAACTGCGACTTCTACACCCTCATCCCGCCACCATACTACCTTATGTCTTGGTGGGCCCGTTGTTCATCCACGCTAAATCAATAACTCTATAGACTGTTTTTTAGGGTTTCCTGTTCAGCCACCACATTAATTATCTCTCTATAGAAAGCATGCCTTTTTGCTTTTATTATTTTTCAACTTCCATATTTTCGCCTTGGGTGCCTAAAACCTCATTTCACCATCCACTTCTTCAGCATCTTGTCACATATCAGTAATTTGTGTAGCCGCATACACATTTCACTCCACCGGACCAGGAAATAATAAATCTGGCTACTCTTATTGCCAGAGTCATATGTGCTGAACCTACTCTCTTCCTAAAATGCCTCCTGGGGCACTACTCCCAGGTTCGGGCTCCTCTCTATTGGGCAGAAGCCACAGCCTGGGAGACACAAAGCTCTGTACCCTCTGGCATAGATCTGAGCCCCATCCCATCCTAGCTCCAAAACTACACCGACAGAGCCCACACCACGCCTTTCATGAAGTCCACAACTAGGTAGCGGGGGCAAAGTTTTCTGGCCGTATTCCCTTGCTGGCGTCAACCCCTGTGGCAAAGTAGGGTACAGTGTGTGGGATGTCAAGGGCTTGTGGTGTAGTATATAAGTCAGAGGAAAGTGTTCGCCTAACTGCTATTTTCCTCCACAGGAACTGATGGCTACAGCAGAGTATCAACCCCAAAGACTTAGAGGAACGGCAACCAAAAACAAGATTGCAACCCCGGAAGACAAGACAGCCCTAGACAGCAGGATGGCAATATGGCAACGACACGACTGCAGACAATGATATGGCACCCTATAACAAGACAGCAGTAATAGAAGACGAGATGGCGACCTAGGATGACAAATGGCAACCTTGGACGGCGAGATGGCAACAATAGAAGACAACACAAGGGAACGAGATGGCAACCCTGAAGAACAAGAATGGCAAACTAGTGAAGCCATCAGCGTCTGTGTCAAGAGTGGCTTAGGAGGCTCCGTAGCACCATTCACTCAGCGATTCATTTTCCTTTTAATATCGACAGTTTGCATAAGTAACAAGATTAAAGTGAAATGTGTGAACAAAATCGCTAATGAAGAGTTGTCAAGAAGCCTCCAAAGCCACATATGAACCTGTACCGTGTATTTGTAGGTGATGTAGTGGGGATGATAGTAGCAGTTATGGCGACACTTGTACACCGTTACTCTGGTAGGCAACGCACTCCACAGACACCTTTAATATTCCTGTATCTCCCCAGTGATAGAGAAATGGATGTGATAGGAAGCGTTAGGAGTACCCGGTAATACATTCAGGTGGTTTGGCCATGTGGAGAGGATGGAGAGCGAGAGACTAACGAGGAGAGTGTATGTGAGTGAGGTGGAGGGGGGGAGGGGGGGGAGACTGAAGATGAAATAGATGGATGGAGTGGAGAGGTATATGGCAACAGGGAGGCTATTTGTTGGCGGTATAGACGTCTAGCTACAGATATAAATAGATATACTGATTGTTTGATTGATGGTAGAGAGGAAAGACAGAATCGGAGCCGGCTGAGACTAATGTTCCTGTATTTCCCCAAACGATAGACTGGTGCTAGGGAGAGAGGAGAGACTGATGGTAGGGAGGGAGGAGAGAGTGATGCTAGGGAGACAGGAGAGACTGATGTTGGGGAGACAGGAGAGACTGATGCTGGGGAGGGAGGAGAGACTGATGGTAGGGAGGGAGGAGAGACTGATGCTAGGGAGACAGGAGAGACTGATGCTGGGGAGACAGGAGAGACTGATGCTGGGGAGACAGGAGAGACTGATGCTGGGGAGACAGGAGAGACTGATGCTGGGGAGACAGGAGAGACTGATGCTGGGGAGACAGGAGAGACTGATGCTGGGGAGACAGGAGAGACTGATGCTGGGGAGGGAAGAGAGACTGATGCTGGGGAAAGAGGAGAGACTGATGCTGGGGAAAGAGGAGAGACTGATGCTGGGGAGACAGGAGAGACTGATGCTGGGGAGAGAGGAGAGACTGATGCTGGGGAGAGAGGAGAGACTGATGCTGGGGAGACAGGAGAGACTGATGCTGGGGAGAGAGGAGAGACTGATGCTGGGGAGAGAGGAGAGACTGATGCTGGGGAGAGAGGAGAGACTGATGCTGGGGAGAGAGGAGAGACTGATGCTGGGGAGAGAGGAGAGACTGATGCTGGGGAGAGAGGAGAGACTGATGCTGGGGAGAGAGGAGAGACTGATGCTGGGGAGAGAGGAGAGACTGATGCTGGGGAGAGAGGAGAGACTGATGCTGGGGAGAGAGGAGAGACTGATGCTGGGGAGAGAGGAGAGACTGATGGTAGGGAGAGAGGAGAGACTGATGGTAGGGAGAGAGGAGAGACTGATGCTGGGGAGAGAGGAGAGACTGATGGTAGGGAGAGAGGAGGCCATGATGCTAAGGAAAGGAATGTTCGTGTATTTTTCCAGGCCATAGAGAGGCTGATGCTAGGGAGAGAGGAGAGAGAGAGGAGAGTGAGAGAAACAGGAGAGAGAGAACACTGAGAGAGAGACAGGAGAGGGAAGCACCAGACAGGACAAGTTGCAGACTGTATTTTTCTTTGCATTTTTCCTTTAAGCCCTGTACAAGCGAGCAGTTTGCCTGTTGACGGGCTCACCGTTTGTGCCAGAGGGCAAATGCGTAAATTGCCCGTGGCAATTTACGCATTTGCCCGCGGACACAAGCGGTGAGCCCGTCAACAGGCAAACTGCTCGCTTGTGCCCGCGGGCATTGCCCGCTCGTGTGGACGGGACTTTAGAGTGTGATGTGTGTTGTTCTAGTGTGTGCAGGGTAGGAAGGAGGAGGAGACCAAGAAAGCCGGAGATGTAGAGACTGTTTAATATTTCACTGATACTTTGATAATACCCGAACCATTCTGTGACATACCTTTTTGCGATATACATATGCTTCAATAACACTACCTCCCGCCAGAGTAACCTAACGTACTGTCGTCATAGCAACTAATGTACTTTGTTAATATACTTTTAAGAAAATATAAGATAATAAAAGAAGTTGTATATCAAATTTATTCAACCTTCTGTGGTATGCTTTAGCACCTGGAATGGGTAAAAAGTCTACGGAAATAACAACCCACGTTTCAATTTCCGTAATATTTTCTCGAGAGCTGGTGGACCTCATTTACTTATGCTTTATTAATGGACAACTACCGTAATGTTCTACTTAATAGTTAGCTGCAGTAATTTGTAAAGTTATGACAGCTTGGTTCCTATTCTCGTTCGTTGAGGAAGCTCCCTAACACCTCTTCCTTAGCGGTTTAGTTTGGGATGTTGGTTAATATCATTTTGTAGGTTACGTAGAATATGGCCACATTGGATTGACATAACACAGAACAGGACAGTAAGGTGTAATCAAAATAAATCATTTAGGAAAAGGTGAAAAGTAGCTTCCTTAACCAGCGAGAATACCAGCTCTTGAGTCCCAGGTCCTACTTCCTGGCATGTTAAGTGACTAGTCCTAATTGCTTCATTATGGCTGTATTATCCTCCACAACGCTAGTTTCACATAGTATAGCCGTGTTTCTTGCTACTGCCAGGCTATTTAAGAGAGAGACCTGGTGATGCTCGTGTACACTAGTTCTCCAGGTCCTCTTTTATTGCTTAGTTTGATCTCTCGGTTATTTTTATCATGTTATCTCAGCTACGGGTATTTTTTGTATCTTAGTTACTCAGGATTATGCTTTATACAACAGACTACTTTGTCCATCTATAGCTAGACACCCTAATCCCATAAGGGGTGGCCACAGATAAATCGCCTCCGTGTTGCCCTGTCCCATGCCATTTCACTGCCCTCCCTCCAACTTGCACCTCCCTCTCTCGTATACCACTTCATACCAGCACTGTTTATACCATGATTTATACCAGTATTGTTTAGCTATGTGGATTCTTTATCAGTTCCATTTATTTATTTTTTATTTTTTTATTAGAGCTCTTATTCAAAGCTGTTCAGTTACCAGTATACACAGAAAGTCCTCATAACTTAGGTCTCTAGTGGAACAAAAATAGCATTAAAAGTTCCATTGCTAACTGTGGAACGAATTTGCCAACTTTGTGATAAAAAACGTTAGGAAAAATACATTGAAGTGGTTTAGCCATGTGGAGAGGATGGAGGGATTAACTAGGAGAAAGTATGTGAGTGAAGATGAGATGGAGGGATGGAGTAGAGAGAGAGAGAAAAGAGGGTGTGTAAGCTGGGAGGAGGGCAGCGAAATGGTTGGGGGCAGGGGAACATGGGGACGATGTGTTTGTGGCCAAGGAGGCAGAGGATGAGATGGAGGAATGAAGTAGGGAGGTATATGAGGGATGGAGTGTTAGTTGGGGGAGGGCAGCGAAATGGCAGGAGACAAGGCGACGTGGGGATGATTTGTTTGTGGCCACCCCTTGCGGGATTAAGGTTTCTGGCTATTCAATAGACAGACAGACACAGATTTGCCAGCCTTCTCCAGCGTAGTAAGTTTTTATGTAATGAGTGTATACAGAAAGTCCTCATAACTTAGGTCTATAGTGGAACAAAAATACTATCAGAAGTTCCCTTGCTGCCTATGGAACAGATTTGTCAGCTTCCTCCTAGTATAGTATCATTTCTGTCAAGTTTTCAGAACACATCCACGACTTTGTAGGAGGGCTGCCTGTGTTAGGAAGGAGGGCTGCTTGTGTTAGGAAGGAGGCTGCCTGTGTTAGGAAGAGGGCTGTCTGTGTTAGAGGGCTGCCTGTGTTAGGAAGAGGGCAGCCTGTGTTAGCAAGAGGGTTGCCTATGTTATCAAAGCCACTGCAGGAGTTCACAATCGGAACCCTATTAACTAAGCCGTTTTCAGTGTAGTTAATAGTTATTCCTTTTACTCATGCCATTATTTCAAGAGCGTTCCAAATACCGATTCCTTTTGCACTGTTATCAAAGCCATTCTGAATTCCAAGCTTATTTCATAGTCATCCTGGCCAAAATTCATCAGGGTTTCAAATTAGATGGACACTATCCCCTTATCAAAGCTTATCACCTGCTCTGAATGTGGCCCAGATACTAATTAATCTGAAGGTTGGATTGATTTAGTTGGGGACTGGTAATGGAGATCAGTTTTCCATGGACAAGGACAAGGAATGAAAAAACACCAAGCTCCAATGTTTATTTCTGCATATATGTGTAAACTGATACATAATGACTCTTAATTTCTCCGTAAGTACCATTAGATTAGTGTTAATATTCTAAGGGGCTCTGGAGATAACGTAATAACTCTCCTCTAGCGAATAAATTTGTGCAATTGACTTCAGTTTCCCCTTGTTTCTTACTGTCAGCAAATAACTAAACTACAGTACAAGTTCTAGGCGCAACGCTAGTGTGTGCGCAGTGGCACAGTGAGTAGAGAGGCGACAAGCCAATCTACTGGACCCGGGTTCGATCCTCGGGCAATATAGAGGAATGTTTAAAACATATGGCAGTGTCCGTAGCGGCCTGCCGTTGGACCCGGGCTCGACTCCCGGTTGAAATAGAGGTAAAATTGTGGTAGTTTGGCACTCATATAGTGATTGCCTTTGGTGGGGGAGTGAGGGGGCAGTCACGTAGTAGTCTGCCTGGGGAAGGGGGGAATGTAAAAGTAGATACACTCACCTACACAAAGTATTCCCTTACACACACACATACCTACTGAAGACACACATACACATACAGTTTGGTACACACACGCATACTTACCCTTACGCAATACACACGCATAAGACATTCACTCAGAACAGGCAGGCACACATACAATAACATAAGATAGTCACACACCCGCACATATATATAATAAGGGTAGGTCGTGGAATGGAGGGGGGTTTTATTTTGAAGTCCAAAAAACCAATATTGGATTTTTTGGACTTCAAAATAAAACCCCTTTCTCTTCCCCAACCTACCCTATTGAATCATGTCTACTGTGTGTGGGTGTCTCAGGGTGTGTCTTATGTGTGTGGATGTCTTTTGTGAGTGTGGTTATCTGTGTGTGTTTGTGTAAATGTCTTGTGAATGTGGCTGTCTTATGTAAGTGTGTGTATGTGTGGCTGTCTTGTGTATGTGTGTGTGTATCGGGCTGTTTGTCTTGTTTAAAGGTGTGAGTGTGTGTGTCTTGAGCAAGTGTTTCTACTTTTACATTCCCCCCTCCCCCAGGCAGACCACAACGTGACTGCCCTAACACTCCCCACCAAAGGCAATCACTACGTCACTACCAGATTGCCACAAATGTACCTCTATTTCAACCGGGAGTCGAACCCGAGTCCAACGGCATGCCGCTACGGACACTGCCATATATTTTAAACATTCCTCTATTTTGCCCGAGAATCGAACTCGGGTCCAGTAGATTGGCTTGCCGCCTCTCTACTCACTGTGCCACCAGAGACACACTGATTTAGCGCCTAGAACCTGTGCTGTATTTTAGTTATTTGGTACCAGTAAGAAACAAGGGAATACTAAAGTGTAACTTGTACAGTGAGTCACTAAGGAAAAGGTGTTATGATCCAGAACCACTAAGAGTATTTAAAAGCGAAGAATATCATATACGTACTTATATACTGGGAGCAAATAAAAACTGAAACAGTATTTTTATTTATTTTACCTTTTTCAAAATTAATTTACAATACTTTTTTACCTCCCCTGTGTTATTTTTATTTACCGTGTCTTCTCAGACTCTTATGGCCCACTCAGCTGGACTAAATCGCCTGATGTCAGCTGAAAAGAATATGCTG
>NC_137004.1:39019503-39029503 GCF_032717465.1 Coenobita brevimanus
ACTCCACACTCAGTTAACTTGTTTCCACACCACTTTTCACACAAATAAAAACGATTTGGTTCAGCTGAAAGAACGGGTTGCTATCAAAGAAGTGATGAATAATATCCTCGCTTACCTTTGTTTATCTCGGCAAGATGGGGAAGCTGTTTAAACACTATTAACATCACAATATATACACACAGCTCCAGCGTCCTGCCCCTCTCACGGGTAGAGGGTGACTGACGGGATTCGAAGCTTCAATTGTTCACCGAGATCCAGTTCGAGCAAAAGACTCATTTTTACCATGTAATTTTAAGGTCAATATATATTCTTCTTCCAAAATATCGTTGCAGACTTTAGTGTTCAAAATATCTATAAGTAACGCACTACGAACCACAATTTACTTTTTATTTATTGATGTCGCACCAAAATTTTCAGACCTTTTCGTTCTTTTTATCAATCGTCAGTTCATTGAGGCATTTTCTAGTACCAAAATCGGTACAGCCAGGCGATTATAATTTCGAGATAGGAATAATCTCTCGTACGGGGAGGGTTAATGAAGAAGTAATTAATAGATTCAATTCAAGACGCCTCTACTGAGCTGACTAAATTCCCCTGAAGTAAGCAAGATAAAAATAAAAATAAAAAAATGAAATAAATGGGGCAGGCCATTGCAGTGAAGCGCTTACTAAAACCATCAATTTTTATTCCACAACGTCTATGGTGAGAGAGTATAAGTTATCACATTTACTATACTCTTTTCACTCTAACTTGACCTAAAATTGCCATCTCTTTATTTTCAATGCTGATTTGTAACAAGAGATTAACACTAGAATATGATGCTAGTCACGAAGAAGTGCTATTGGAAGGATGTACAACCCAGATTTTCGTCCTTCTGCAGCTTATATCAGGTAGGACATTAGTAGAAAATGACGATGTTGCTGCCCTACATCCTTTCCATAGCACTTCTTCGTGACTAGCATCGTATTCAAGTGTTAGCGTCTTATTACAACTCTAAGATGGAGAGACTGCAATTTTAGGCCAAGTTAGGGTAAAAACGGTATCGTACATGGCAATCCTTCACTTCCTGTTAACAAGGATACAAAATTAACTCTTTCACGGTTGGCAGAAGTCTAGTAATCTATTTCTATGGAGGGGAATCGATCGTAGCCACCCCTTCCATGATTAGGAAAGACAGAAATTTGATAGCATATTTTCATGAGAGCGGGGAATCCCATGCAGTACGGTGTACTGGCAAAAGCAAAGGTGTTTTCACTATTTGTTCGAATGCTTATGGAACAGCACTGATACTATACGCCTTCTGCTCTAAATTAGCCTAAATTGCAGTCTCTCCATCCTTCATGCTGAATATTAGCAGAAGATTAACACTAGACTATGATGCTAGTTATGCTTAAGTGCTATGGAAAGGATACAGAAACATAGCGTTGCAATTTTCCGCTACTCATTTGTGTGCATTAAATCTAAAAAGGATGATAATCTGGCCCAAGTTACGGTGAAAGAACTATAACAACAACACACAGTTAATTCCAGTTATATCTACCTTGGCAAGATGGAATTCGAACCTCTAGCATCATAATTTCCAACTCGGATTTAAACCAATCAGCCATATCTCCCCTTTTCTCCTTCAAACGGGGCTGAAGACGGACGTCTTCAGGTGGTGTCACTGATAAAACCGGGCTGTCCTGTTGCCCGGTTATAAAAACGTCCCTCAACTCACTCACTCCCTGTCCCTGAAAAGGAGGAGGATGGCAAAATGAAGATGAACGACAAATTCAGTCTGCAGCCCACTAGGTTCACGTCCAGATGAGCAGCAGCAGCAGCAGCAGCAGCAGCACTTGGCACAACTTCCACCCACTGACCCCCCCAACCCCCTACCCTGACGCCACCCACACTGGCTGTTTGTTGGCGCTGGCAGATATTGCCGAGCTGTGTCCGACATGGTTAAATAATGAGACACACAGGTCCAGCCTCATTAGTCTGGCAAACACAATATTTTCAAGCGGAGTCCAGCGTAACACTCACAACATACCACCGCCGCCTACATTTTATCCTTTTTTACAGGTCGTACTCTTATTGTCCTCTCTATATATATGCATATTAATGTGTTGACAGGCTTGTGTGTTTGTGGGAGTGTCTATACTCGTGTATATATATATATATATATATATATATATATATATATATATATATATATATATATATATATATATGCAGTATATCGATTGTTCGGAATTTTGATGGACAGAATTAGTCGGGAATTTTGCTGCTTACAAGTGCTATTCTTTTTATATACACAACTTCACCTGAATCAGTCATATCTCGCTCTGCTGCACTTTTTGATGTGACCATCCTTCAGCCTGTCACATTCAATTTGCAATTCCTGTCCAGTTTCCTCACTCTTTTTCGCATTTTGTTTAATACTTCCATTTGTCACAGCCAAAGCGGTCGTGCGCTCGTATTAAACTGTCCTCTCCTTAACATTTTTACGCGTCCTACTTTAAGCATTGACGTGATTGCCAGTACAAGAGGTCTAGCAATTCTTCATTTTCACATTTTATTCTCCTTATCCAACAACATCTCCTGGACGCTGAAGCCTTTATTTATTTATTTATTTATTATTCCTGCTACCGCCAGACGATACTGTTTAGTAAAGGAGATACCCCGTATGGAGAAGGGTTAGTAAAGCTTAGAGTTACCTTTTTGGAGAGACTTCATTGTGTGAAAAAATTAAGAGACACAACGTAACCACTCCTATGCAGTAAATTTCATCTCAGCTTAACTAATCTGGTCATACTTGAAATACAATGTGCAAGGCGTTATCGTCTTTGAAGGGGTTAACTGTTTGTGGTATATTTTCCAACTATATTTTTACAAGCATCACTACCTGCTCTCTAGATTTTGTGTGCAACAGAAAATACCTCATTCTTCGTAAGCAAGGAAAAAAACTATTATAAATCTTTTTGAAATCATTTTATTGTCCTCTACCAAATTTTGCCCGAATGTTTGGCGACGAAAAAGGCAAGACGTGGTGAGGAAACGAACACAACGTGGTGGGGAAACGGACAGAACGTGGTGAGGAAACGGACAAAACGCGGTGAGGAAACGGACAGAACGTGATGAAGAAACGGACAGAACGTGGTGTCGACAAGAGTGCGATCGGAGTTATGGAAAGGCTCTATAATGTGACGAAATAGTTTGGTGACGAAATAAGCTGCATCCGTGTGATGTGGAAGATTGGAAACGTCTGTCTTACTGAAATTCAAATCATCTGGTTCTCTCTCGTCCCAGCGTAGGATCGAACATGTGGCCTTTCAGATAGCAGCCAGCATCATCAAACTAACCTACACTCCTCTTCTCACTCCCTGTACAATCAACTTGTTTACGTTTTGCGCTAGTGCTTCATGACAGGTTTCGTGCACATCTTTTATATTTTGGGCTGGAGTTGAAATCGGGCCAAAAGAGTTTATTATGTAAAAATTTTTAGTATATCTTAACCCATTCAGATTTAGTTCCTCTTGTTTTTTTTCTATTTCCAGACGAATTTATTTTGATTGTGGGAGACTTCTCGATCGGGACGGGACAGATACAGCTTAAATAAATCTCGTCACTGCTACAGACCCTTCCTAAGCTGAATAAAATTTTAGGGAGAGCAAGAATAAATTTTAAAATACGATCACAGGCTGTGTGTGTGTGTGTGTGTGTGTGTGTGGTACGAGCAATAACAGACGGGCCAATCGCTCACCATGATTGATTTTGTGAGCTGTATGTGAGCGCGGTTGCCTGCAAAATTGAATGCACTGTAAAAAAAAAAAAAAAAAAAAAGTGCAATATATAGAACAAAAATTTTCGCTCAATATTCTTTTCGACGTAACAATGCGAATACAAAGTGAAAAAGGCAGTCTGTTTTTGAGTACATAAATAAGTGTGCTATAAATCAACAATTAAATCCAGCATGTTTCAATATTAATCTTAAGCAGTACAACCCCTTTCGTAAGTACAGCCAACCATAAAAAAGTATCTAGCCTCCTACCGCACGTATCATTCTGAAACATGAACGAAGCATTGTGATATATGAGGCGTCCTGTGATTTTAAGTACACATATTATCCTTGGTAACTAGTAGGACCTGAAATCGCAAAAAGTTCACATTGTTTTTTTTCTTTCCTTTTTTTTCTTTTAAACACTACGTTAATAGATTTATGTGCGTCTACAGAACTCGCTTATTTTCACATCCATCGTAGCCCACGGGTGCGATACATTTTTGGCTGTCTGCACATGTCTAAGAATATATTACAATACTCTTTTTACTTAAACTGTGCCTAAAATTGCCCGCTCTCCCTCTTGAATACTGAGCTGAAATAGGAGGTAACACTAGAACATGATGCTAGCCACAAAGAAGTGCTATGGTGAAGATATAGAGCCGTAGTATTATCATATTTTGCTACTGAGGTACGTGGAATATGTTGCAAAAGGACGAATGTCTAGGCAAAATTAAGATGAAAGAACTATAGCGTACAAATAAACACCAATGTTACCTAGATCAACGATTTTAAAAAAAGAATATGCTCTCCAGTCCCATGACGCTATTTTTTATTATTTAGTCTACCCTCAGATGAACATATTCACCCTGACAAAGGCTCTGGTGGTGGAATAGTTAATGAAAGTTATGTCTAAGCTTTCCAGTTCAAAACGTCTCCTCAAAGCTAAATCAAATACCGTAGTCTAGAGTTAACGTGAGGAAATGTTAACCGTCGGACTGAAAGGGTTAAACCAATGTCGTGTTTTATTCCAGTTAACGCCAGACAGTTTGAGTAAGAGCGAGTCACAACAGCTGACCCATAACTGAGACTCACTGAATTTCACCCAGCCACGACTCATCTCCACCAGGTGAATACTAAATTACAAACCGACTATGATGACACTAACTCTGTATTCCCTTACCATGTGTGATTCACTGTTCTAGTTACATATTGTTAAATGAATGCAAATCAGTCACGCAACAAACACTGCATATATATAAACGATTCTGGTCCCGAAACATGTATTTAATTTATATAACATGTGAACAGAGAAGCGGACTGACAATTATTGAATGCCTACCCACCCGCATCAGTGTTTTACCAGAGATTGTTAAAAAAAAAATGGTGCCGCTCTTCATCATGTGCGTAAAAAATAAAACTAAGGACAAATATTTATCTATGCGCTTTTAACAGGCTGCAGGGGGACTGAAACATACATTGGACGGTTTAACGCGCTAGCCTCGGGTAATATAATAATTGCCTGATTGGAGGGACATCCAGGGAGGGGACAGGGGTAGGGAGAAAGAGAGGGAGGGGGAGAGGTAGGTAGTAAAAGAGGGAGGGAAGGAGGGAGAGACAGAGAGGGAGGGAGAGGGAAGTTAGTTGGTGGATTAAAAAGAAAATGGGAGCGTGAAAGAGAGGGAGGGGGACCTGGTTCCATAAAACTAAAACGGTGACAAGGTAATGAAGTGTGTGTGTGTGTGTGTGTGTGTGTGTGTGTGTGTGTGTGTGTGTGAGAGAGAGAGAGAGAGAGAGAGAGAATGTTTGTTTATGTGTTTATGTATGTGCATTTGCGTGTATGTATGCGTGTGCGCGCTTATATGTATGTATGTAAGCGTGTGTGTGTGTGTAGAAGCAGTATATTCCGAGCCTGCATTATTTTCCTTCAGTCTTGTTGGACATTTCTCGTTTTCCTTGGTTTACTTCCATTTTCCTTTGTTTTCCTCTTCTTCTCCCTCTGTTTTCGTCGTCTTCTCTCTTTGCTTTCCTCCTCTTCTCCCTTTGTTTTCCTCTTCTCCCTTTGTTTTCCTCTTCTTTTCCCCTATGACTCCCTAGTCCACTTCACTTGATGAGCGTAGGCGGGAGGGTCGGCGATTGGAGAGCGAGGGGAACCTGACAGAAATGTTTGGGGGACGCATTCTAGATGATGCTGTTGCATCTGTGGCAGCCTTCACCTGCTGCCACAGATGCAACCAGGTATCTCCACTGCCCGGATATACAAACGATCATTCGCCAAGAGGGAGATGGTGGGCAAATAGAACCTACGCTTCACAGGGTTCACATCTCGATAAAACCTGGGATCAGAGGAGCAACTACATTCACGATAGCAAAGGTGGACAATGTAGGACTTTTTCTTATTTACAGTATTTGTGATTTTCCTTGAGTATTCCACCAAAATTTCGCCTTACGAGTTTTGTTTTAATGATATCGAGGAAAACAAAGGAAAATGGAAGGGAAGAGGTTGTGTAGATCAGATATTCATTCTTAGATCTTTAGTGGAAAAGTTTCTAGAGAAGGGAAAGAAGTTGTATGCGGCTTTCATGGATTTGGAGAAAGCATATGACAGGGTGGATAGACAAGGATTGTGGAAAGTGTTAAGAATATATGGAGTAGATGGGAAGTTGTTGAATGCTGTGAAGAGTATGTACGATGGTGCGAAGGCTGCAGTGCGTGTGGATGGTGAACTAAGTGAATTTTTCTCTTTGAAAGTTGGTTTGAAACAGGGATGTGTCATGTCTCCATGGTTGTTCAATCTGTACATGGATGGGGTAATAAAAGAGGTACAAGGTAGGGTAGTGGATGTTGGAGTGGCCCTGGTGAGAGAGGATAGTGTTTGGAAACTCCCTGTACTGTTGTTTGCAGATGATACTGTGTTGTTGAGTGAAGACGAAGGGGAGCTGCAAGGCTTGGTGGATGAGTTTGAGAGAGTGTGTAAGAAACGGAACCTAAAGGTGAATGTAGGGAAGAGTAAAGTGATGGTCTTTGAGAGAGGTGAAGTCAGTGAATGTACAGCGAGGTTGGATGGTGAGGAATTGGAAAATGTGAGTACGTTTAAGTATTTGGGTAGTGTGATGAGTAAGGATGGAGGTTTGGAGGGTGAAGTGCTTGAAAGGGTACAGCAGGGAAGAAAGGTTGCTGGTTCCTTGAAAGCAGTGATAGGAAACAGGGAAGTGAGCATGGAAGTAAAAAAGTTACTACATGACAGTATTGTGATACCAACTCTAACGTACGGAAGTGAAGCTTGGACATTGTTGGAAGGACACAAGTCAAGAGTGAGAGCAGTGGAAATGAGTTATTTAAGAGGAGCCTGTGGAGTCACGTGGAGAGACAGGCTGACGAATGAGGATATAAAGGAACGTTGTGGTGTGGATGTGGATGTGATAGGAAGCGTTGTGAGGAACACACTGAGGTGGTTTGGCCATGTGGAGAGGATGGAGGGTGAAAGACTGACAAAGAGAGTGTATGTGAGTGAGGTGGAGGGTGGAAGAGGGAGGGGGAGACCGAGGATGAGATGGAGGGATGGGGTGGAGAGGTATATGAGAGAGGGGGGTGTGAGTTGGGAGCAGGGCAGTGCAATGGCGGGGGACAGGGCGACTTGGAGGCGATTTGTTTGTGGCCACCCCAAACGGGATTGAGGCGTCAGGCAATAGATAGATAGATAGATAGATATTAATTTTAACATATGACGGTAAACCATTGTCTAACGTGAAGTATTAATTGTTAAAAGAGAAATTATGCTCATTATCTCGCTTTCAGAAAGAAGTGTGTTAAGTGTACGTAATATAACCAGGGAAAATTATAATATCCAGGTGTAACTTTCACGTCCATATCTGTATCCTAAAAATGTATTATGTTTAGCAACACACACACACACACACACACACACACACACACACACACACACACACACACACACACACTCACACACACACAACGTAAACTGTTATTCGTTATTCCCTGTGTCATAGTATCCATCATCATCACCATCATCATCATTATCATCATCATAATCCATACCTTTTTCCCATCTAAAGGAGTTCGATCCAGATACAAGGATCGAGAAATTACGAAACTCCCAGAGAAAAGGTCTACACAATTCTAAACACCTGTATCATTTATCTACGTTATCTATCAGCAATCAGCCTCTATCTATCTATCTACCAATATCCAGACGCCTTACTCCCGGAAGGGGTGGCCACAGGAGAATCGCCTCCATGTCATCCTGTCCACACTCAGGCGACCCTCTCCCCAACTCACACATCCCTCACCTGTATACCTCTCCATCACATCACTTTACTCTTATCTAAATTTCTTCTAAGTGGCACCGCTAACAATGATACACAAAAAAGTTCTAAATTAATTTGTAGAGATCCTGTATTTCCTTAGCAAAATAATAATAACCCGTATGTAATCAATTCCAAGTACTCCAGTTCAGTATTTACCGGATAGCAATAGTGATAAATGCTTGATCAATGAATTACCCTAACCCATGAATATCGTTCAAAGTTAATCTGAAGCGATATTAACCTACCTAATGGAATAAAAATTACGGTAACATATAGGCTTAATTAGTCACTGATATCGAATTCATGAACGTTAATTGTATTGGATATTTATTTGCAACAGTTGGGATTGGTTTTTCATGTGGCGGACGGGGGCATTCACCATCCACTCATCTGTGTAGGCTGACTTCGGGTGACTGTACGCTGAATGACACGCCAAACGGTCTCCATTAACCCAGGGGACCATTTACTACTTTCGGTGGTTCAAGTTCAGATGATTTAGGAACCACACCAACAGCAAGCAAGTACCAGGCAAGATTATTCAGTTTACGGGAGCCATAGAATAAGGACGTTAATTAAAGGTTATATTCAATCCCTCCAGTTTGGAAAGCCTCTTCTAAGCTTAAAAAATGCCTGTAAATTGCAAGAATAAAATGAGAAAGACATCATCGTGCTAGAGTACTTAGGAGAGCCTGTTTTTATAAATTGAAAAATAGACTGATAACTGGTATATAAATATTCCCGGAAAGAGTAAAGGGAGCAGATGAATTTTTTTGCAATTCTCCTTTCTTTTCTCTAACTACTTAGAAGTTCGATTTCGCTGTCTTGAATGGTGAAATGCAGCAAGAGATCAACACAGAAGTAAGGTGCTCGTCATGCGGATGTGCTATAGAAAAGAATTTAGAGCCGCAGCACTGTCATTTTGTCACAGAATTAGGTGATACAGCTACAAAAGGAAAAAAATCTGGGCCACGTTAAGGTGAAAGAACTATAGTACCATACTTAGGAGAAACATCCACCGGTATCCGTAATGAAGAGACTAATGGAGTCTGTACCTGAATATTCAAGGTGGGTGCAAAGGGAACCGCGTGCACTTTCCTCGGTGGTGGGACAATGGTGGGTTAATGCAGGTCGGGGAGTGGGGCCTTTTGTTAAGCTATGCGCCATTATGAATATCGCTGCAGTCCGGGAATTCATATGATAAACACCAGCTTTAGCAGTGAGGCAGACACTTACATTTACACATTAGGCTGGATGCATTAACACCTCCCCATTAGGTGAAGTTATCGCTGTCCTAACCATCAGTACCTGCATCAAACAGTCCTGAAAACAGATCGTGTTTGATTAATTATTTGACTTTGATTTCCTTGAATAGTTAAATGTGTAAGCGTGCATTTGAGTATATATATATATATATATATATATATAAGGTAGGTAATTATTCATATATCATCATCATCATTATCATCATCAGCCTGTGTCAGTCAGCTGCATGACAAAGGTCTCTCCCATCTTTTTCCACTCTGATCGGTTGGCTGTTAGCCTGTCCCATCTAATCCCTGGGATTTTCCGAATCTCATTTCGTCATCTCGTCATCTGTCTGCCTCTTCCTCTCACTCCACATCTGGGCTGCCACTCAGACATCATGATTGTCCATCTGTTATCTGTTCTACGAAGGACGTGACCTACCAACATCCATTTATGATTTTTTATTGTAGTGATTATATTTTCTCCTTACGTTTGTCATCCTATCCATGAAGCTGTGCACATACATAAACACATATATTATGGCGCAATACGTCAACTTGAACAGTTTTTTGTTCAGACTAGGGGTAATCTGCACAGTGATGCATTTAAAGAACCATTAAATATAAACCAAAAGACAAAAGACGCAAGTGAAATAAAAACTGCCATGAGA
>NC_137004.1:39032003-39099503 GCF_032717465.1 Coenobita brevimanus
ATCAGAGTCAAAGGTAAGACATCAGTCAAAGGTAATGTGTCAGAGTCAAAGGTTATGTGTCAGAGTCAAACAGTATGCATCAAAATCAAAGTACGTTGTGCAGTATTACCTCACGAATACCTCAACCAATTTGGACCAAACTTGGCACATATATTCTCTGAGAGACTGGGACGAAGTGGCCCAATTTTGATTTAGATTGATCCAATGGCAAGGTCAGAGATTAACGTCAAGAATCTTTTAATTATTTTTTAACAGGCTTTCTGTAGAGTGCTTCTCGGATTATCTTAACCTCATCTTCTTACACCTTTTTTGGGGGGTTGATTGATTGTGTGTGTGTGTGTGTGTGTGTGTGTGTGTGTGTGTGTGTGTGTGTGTGTGTGTGTGTGTGTGTGTGTGTGTGTGTGTGTGTGTACCGACAAAATCAGGAGGGAATGACGATAGTGAGGAATGATAAGCGTAAGGATTAAAGAATAAGAAAGGGGAAGGGCGTTGATGAATGAATGGACAGTGATTAAGGGAGGAGGGAGAGATCCAAGGGGGAAAGAATAAGTAAAGTGAAAATAGAATACTGAGGAAAGGGAAAGGAGAGGAAAAGGAAGTAGCTGATGGAATAATAACATACATACATACATACATACATATACACACATACGTACATACATACATTCATACATACACACATACATACATACACAAATACATATACATACATACATGCATGCATAAATACATACATATAGGCCTACATGCATACATACACACATACATATATAATCGTTTTGCCCCATCAGGAGCGTAGGAAACAAGGGGTAGGTTGCTCATTCCCCACATTTAGGGTGAGGGTGACCAGCCTTTCTCGCCCATGAGTAGCATTAACTTACGTGAGCAAGAAACCTCAACTATCCACGGACGCAAATCCTTACAGCCTCTTGACCGCAGCAAGATAAATGTTTGTAACGCAAGGGACTGAGGACTGGTTTAAGAAAGGAAGGAAAGCAGCACAGAGGAACTAAGTCAGAGAAAAAGCTGCAAAGGAAGTGGGTGGAGGAAGAATAAGAAAATGCGTCAGAAGAGGCAAGGAGAAAGGAAAGCAAAGAAGGGTGGAGGTATAAAGGGAGAGGATTAGGAAACAGAATGCAAGAAGAGAGAGAGAGAGAGAGAGAGAGAGAGAGAATACTAACTCGCTGTAGTCGAAGTTACATCCACGTCCCCAACTGTACTGAATAAAAATAAAGGGAAACCAACTTTGTCCCAGAGTCTGACCGGCCAGAGATTCAACCCAGCAATGACCACACTACCACAACCACACCACCACAACCACACCATCGCTACCTGGGCAACAGAGACCGTGGGGAGTGGGGGAAAGGGGAGCCTATTCCATTTGCATATAGATGGTCGGTTGGTGTAATAAATGTTGTCCTTTCTGATATATAGAGGGCAATGTTTGAGACGAGAGGGAAGAGCGGCAAATGGGGACACGGGACATTGGCTATAGAGATGTATTCGTTCCTGTATATATTTAGCTCCGATATGCAAGGTGTCCAAGAAAATGTGTGTCCGTGGGGAACTTCAAAAGGATATTCTTGGGCTAATGGAGATATTGTTATTGATGGTCTTATGGATAAAATATAGACAAATAATTCTCATCATTTTAGAGTTGAGATGAAGCGAGTAACGGAAAGGTAGACATTTATTATCATTATCATTATGACCTCTTCTTCCCACCAATGGATGAGGTGAGTTAGGATCTAGAAAAAAAGGTAAGAGAAAGCATAACAGAGGGAGGATTATCAAGAGAATGCTAGGGGAAATGGGCCAGACACTCAGTCACACATCAGTCAGATCCCGGAATCCTGACTCCACTTCAAAGATCTGCACGCACACACACACACACACACACACACACACACACACACACACACACACACACACACACACACACACACACACACAATACGTCACCGGATCTTTCCAAAGCTGAAATCGTCATATAGGAATATAAATAAAACAGAGAATTACGTCACAAATCTGATGGTATTAGAGGACTTCTCGTAAAAAAAAAAAAGTCTAGTAAAATATATATATATAGCCTATATATATAAAAAGGCGAAAAACGTGGATTCATTGCAAAACATTTTTCTCTGGACTTTCGGGACACATGTGGCAAGAAAAACAAGTTGACGGAATGTGGGAACTAAAAATACTGGGAAAGGCAAGACGAGGTGGCGGAGGTGGAGGAAGAGGATGAGGAAGAGGATGAGGAAGTGGTTGGTGTTGATGATGATGATGATGATGATAATAATAATAATAATAATAATAATAATAATAATAATAATAATAATAATAATAACAGTAATTATAATAACAATAATAATAATAATAATAATAATAGTTATAAACTGGGCACAATTAGCCGAGTCTCCCAGGAAAAGAAAGGAGAGAGAGAGAGAGAGAGAGAGAGAGAGAGAGTTTACTAAGCAGTTTTGGTGGATCTACTTTTTTCGTCGTCTCTGTAACGTATATAAGGACGCAAAATAATTTTTTTTTTTTTAATGCATTTCCATTAACTCTTCGATACTTCAAAAAAAATTCCCGATGTATTTTACAGAATTCATATATGTTGCATGTAATATATAGGAATTTTATCACAGGAATTTGTCATATAAAATCATATTTCAATAAGTAAGTTCTATGATCAAACGACACCTCCGCTAACTGAATTAAGCTGGGTTAGTTCCCTCCATTTTCATCTGCCCGAGACTGCAGGTAAATTCTGAGAAGGTATTGGAAGCTCCTAAGTGGATTCCTGATAACTAATGTACTGCTTTTAATCCCTTCACTCCGGGGGCGTGTCAGTAATTTATTTTTTGTAATCTCAGGAAGATTTATTTTGGCTTCAGGGAGATTTTTCGCATTTGAGGGGTGTGACATTGCCTTCATTAACTTCGTCAGTACTAGAACACTTAGAACACTTCCCGAGCTGAGTAAAATCGTCTGGAGTTGGCAGGAATACACTGAATTGATGCGACATTGGAGTGAAGGGGTTAATGCACCAAAATGGCCGAGTGGAAGCAGGGTCAGGAAACTCAGGCCAAACAAATTCGTTGTAAAATAAACTAATGTTGTTCGCCCTCGCCGCCTGTAGAAAGATGAAATTCCTGAGTAGTTTCATTCAGTCACACATGTTTTATTTGTCTGTCAATTTATCTACCAACAACCAGACACCTTAATCTCGTAAAGGGAGGCCACAGACGAATCGTCTCCTCTCTAAATCACACCATCCTCTCTCATATATTTCCCATCTATCCCTTCATCTCATCCTCGGCCTCCCCCTCTCCCCGTCCACCACTTTCACCATCCTTTTTTAAATTTCCAACGTGAAATGTTTCGCAAACCCACGCCGTCAATAGAATGATGGAATTCCTGAGTGGTTTTATTCAGTCACACATATTGCACCTATAACTTCATTAAGACTCCTGCGCTCCACTAAAATATTTGTGCGATGGCAGACATAAAAAAGTCTGTATGGAATTCAGTGACGGAGCTTCGGTAAATCAATTCCTATAAATGTACTAAATATTTTCCTGCGACAAATTTAGGCAGGATGAAGGGATGGGAAAAAAAAATCTGACATATTTCACTTGGAATCTACTAGAAAGGATAAATCAAGTGACTGGAAAAACTACATGTCATTCACATTAACTTGGCAGATTTGATACTCGGCAAATCTAGTTCCCGTAGCTCATTGGCAAATTACGACAGTGACTGAACATCCTTTCCACAGCACTTCTTCGTGGCTAGCATATATTTCTAGGGTTAAAATACTGTTACATCTCTGCATTCAAGACAGAGATGCGGTTATTTTACGCCTAGTTAAAATGAAGAGCTTAAGATTTCACAGTTTCCTGCAGCATCAGAGAGAAAGCACATACTTAATCTTTCTCGTCCGTACAAGGGCCATTAAGACAGACAATCAGTAACTGAAAACTCTCAGTCATACCTTTTAATACGACCCGTGAGAGTCGAAGCTGCATCCCAATCTTCAACTGCAGCGCTGGTTGAACTGAGGCAACGAGGAAATAAACTTTGCCGTACAGTATGACCGGATAAATAGCTGAACTCGACTTCTTCCATTTGCGAGCTGGAGGCGCTTACCCACACACCGCCAGCTGCCCCATAACGTAGAAAAAAGAGAGTAAATTTGTTGCTTCACTTCGAATAAACGTCTGACTTTCACCGACGAGGAACTCACATGTTGTAAGGTCGATTCGAGATTATGCAAAACTGAACCCGTATCATGAAAGTGTTTGTACAATTTCACGGGTACTGAAAGGAATCTGAAGCTGATATAAATGCCGAGATCGCCAGTGCATTGATCAACCGCAGCTGGTGACATCACTATGACATTACTACTGAAACTTTACGAGGTAGATCAAATGAAAATTGTTTAGCTAATCTGCCTCTTGAAATACGGTAATGATAAAGCCAATTCCATTCCCCCCGCTTGAAGTGAAGGGGCGCAAGACTAGGTTACCATAATTCTATACATCTAAGGGCAGCTCCACCGCCAAAGCCCTATCGGTGCCACCACATGAAGGCGTCTCCCTCCAGCATCAATTGTACCTGCATAGAAGCTCCAGTGAACTTTTTGCAACCATTTGGCGAGTCATTGGCTTTCTCTGTGCAACATTCCAAGAGACTGGTAGAGCAAAACAATATTCGGACTGGCTTGACTGCTGCACCATCAATTCCAATATTTGTTTTCCATGTTGTGTGTGTGTGTGTGTGTGTGTGTGTGTGTGTGTGTGTGTGTGTGTGTGTGTGTGTGTGTGTGTGTGTGTGTGTGTGTGTGTGTGTGTGTGTGTGTGTGTGTGTGTGTGTTTTCTCATATTTTTTAGAGAAGGCAAGTGAGAGAGAGAGAGAGAGAGAGAGAGAGAGAGAGAGAGAGAGAGAGAGATGCCTTCACGCAGTGACAGTGACATAACCAGGCAGCTTCATATAACCAAAGGTGCAAGTTCAGCCTGCAGTCCACTGGGTTCACCTTTCCCCTTGATGCATAAAATCGTCTGACCTTTATTACAGAATCAGTCTGGGGCCATGCCACTTGGAGGGCTGTTTCAAATACTCCTTTTAGCTGCCTTTGAGTTGTTTACATCCCTGTTTCATCACCCTGCTTCACCTCGCCTCCACCTCCAATCATTTAACTGCTTCAGGTTTTCCACATATCATCTCCACAACCCTATCTCTTCCACTTCCACCTCATACCACATTTTTTTTTTCCCTCGTCATCCAGGCTTTGATGGGCGCCAGATTTCCTCCATCCTTCACCCCTCGTCACACATGGCTATCAGATTTACAGAGAAACTTATACCCCATTCACCTTAACTTGGCGAAGGTTCTCGTCCTTTGGCAGCTTATTTCCTGTAGCAATTTGCCCTTTGGTTCCTTCTTCCTTGTATAATAAACTAGACTACTATAATCCTGTCCTTCTTCCCCGCCTCCATTGGGAAGCACCGCGTCTTCATTGATCCTCTTGCAGATAATACACACAGCCCAGGATAATTTTACTCTCTCAACTAGGGTTCGATTTTATGGGAGGAACATAAGATCAGTAACCAAGGAGACTCACTGCTACCTCACAACAAAGGTTCACTGAATTTCACGCAGTCTCGACTTCACATTCAAGTTGTAAAAGTGACCCAGTTCCGTCAGATGAAGATTAACCGACTATAACCTGTAATCCCGTAATATAGTTTTGTAGTTTATTTCTTATTATCTCCAGACGATTTTATTCATTTATTCATTTTTATTTATTTATATGCAACCCCAAAGGATCGAAAAATCTCTCTTAAATAGCTAAAAATCGTCTGGAAGCAGCTAATGAATAAGAAGTCACTAGAATTAAGGAGGATAATTTCTATATAAAGATACATATGGCTTATAAACTCTTCACAAACCAACTAGGGTAACTATCGAAGTGAAATATGTAGGACAATAAAATAGCTAGATAATAGTGCTCTCTCTCTCTCTCTCTCTCTCTCTCTCTCTCTCTCTCTCTCTCTCTCTCTCTCTCTCTCTCTCTCTCTCGAAGACTAAGGAGCTGAACCCATGCCAGGAAGGGGTGACTGCCATCGACTTTTGGAAGGTATAAACGAGATGGGACCTTGAATAGAAAATATCTGCCTGTGAATATGTTTGGGCAAGTAGGAAGATAATAATAATAATAATAATAATAATAATAATAATACCACCACCACCATCACTAATAATAATAATAATAATAATAATAATAATAATAATAATAACAATAATAATAATAATAATGTTTATGGTAATAATAATACATCTAATACCACCACCACCACCACCACCACTAATAATAATAATAATAATAATAATAATAATAATAGCTGTTGCGGACCATATAATCAATACATGTTTTAATCAACACACACACACACACACACACACACACACACACACACACACACACACTAGGGCCAGTATTTTCGTCAAATGAGGAAGCTCCCTAGCACTTCTTCCTGAGCGATTTAATTTTTCTATAACACCTTACTGTCATCCTCTGCGTTACATAAATCCGTCTAATATCGCCATACTCTGCACAAATAAAGTACAAAAGGATATTAACCAGCCATTTCCAGAAATAAATCGCTAAGGAAGAGGTGTTAGGGAGCTTCCTTACTCGACGAAAGACGAACTAAGGTCTCAAAAATCATCGATCACTCTCTTTATTGATCGTTCATAGTAAAGTGAGTGAGTATTTTGGTTAGAAACCGTACATAGTGACACAGTAAAGATTGATAAAAATGTAAAATTGATTTTAGTACGAAAAAAAATTACTTGAACGAAAAAATATGGAAAACTGGAAGAGGAAAAAATAATAATCACAGAATAACACTTCGCTGCCTGTGATTTATTTTCCTGTAAAAACTACAGACATCTTCATTTGTAGTCTTAGTTTTTTCTTCTCTCTCTCTCTCTCTCTCTCTCTCTCTCTCTCTCTCTCTCTCTCTCTCTCTCTCTCCTTTATTTTTCCCAGTCTCTCCCTTCCAATATTCCTTTTTAATCTTTTAATTATGCAGGATGATCACAAAGGTTGAATGCAATTATTACTGAGAATTGCACACACTGATTTTCATTCCTGGGGAAAAAAAAAAAAGAGTAAGTAATTTAGAGAGAGAGATAGATAGAGAGAGAGAGAGAGAGAGAGAGAGAGAGAGAGAGAGAGAGAGAGAACATGTAGGGTAGAACTAAGATTGGGTTTGATTTTTGGTCGTGTTAGATGGCATAGTAGGCATCGTTTCATCTCTTCTTGAGCGATTTATTTTGCATTATGCGCCCCAAAAATCATTATACCATTTTTATTGTTTAATTATCGGCACAGTTTGCAACAATAACATACACGATGGATACTGACATGTAATAAATAAATAAATGAATGAATAAATCGCTCAGGCAGAGGTGGTACGGAATCTCCCTTTGTTACTGCCAGGCGGACGGGAAAGATTGATGATCAGGCAACGGGTAATTTATTCCCTTTTTTCTGCTTTAAAAAATGAAGCTTAAATTTATGGAGTCCTCGTTGGTTAAGGAAGCTCCCTAACATCTCATCCTAAGCGATTTATTTTGCTTAGTTCACCTGCCTGTCCTTCTCCGTGTTACATAAATCATTCTTATATCACCGTACTCTGTATAGATAACGTGGAAAATGAATTAAGTAGCCGTATCCAAAAATAAATCGCTAAGGAAGAGGTGCTAGGGAGCCTTTGACGAGAATACGAGAGCAAAATCGTCTTGGATTAGCTGAATTGTCCTGAACAAAAAAAAAAAAAAAAATCCAATTCACGGGTGTACATATTCACCAAACTTCCACCAAACGATTCTTTTCAATTTTCAGGGTATTTTTTTCTTTCCAGGGGTTGATGAAGGGATGGAAGGGTAGAATTAACTCGTCCACGTCGTAAATCCACCCCTCCACTTCGTAAAGCCACTCCTCCCCTTCGTAAAGCCACTCCTCCAGCCGTAAAGCCACCCTTCTAGTTCGTAAAGCCACCCATATGTTGTGTGAGACTGCCACTTACTGCAAAATTAAAATGGAATGCAATTACGTTATCGAACTGGCGGGGTTAAAGGAATACGTAACATTTTTCTTGAGGTACATTACTCAAGAGGAGACAAAGTGACTGAAACTGAGATCCTACATTTGTGGCGATTATCTTAAAATTACGAGTACACACACACACACACACACACACACACACAACAGATGGTTATGCTTCTGGTGTAGTAATGATATCAAGCAGGCAAACAGAGCCAGACAGACAGAAAAGACTGAGAGAATAGAAGCACCAGCACATGGGGAAGGGAAGGTATAGTTATGGACAAAATTCCGTCTATTATTTCACCTCCTCCGAATCTCACTTTCTTCTGCTTGCTGATATTCCCTGGCATGTTTCTCTATCCATTAATTCGTCTCTTGTAAAGGATTCGTCAGGGGGAAAGGTGACGGATATGCCCTAAGTGTGAAAAAGTTGCAGTAGAATAGTTGGTGTAGTTACTGTGGACCCAGGCTTATCTGAACGTGAACTCCGTGGACTAAAGGCTGAAATTATCTCCCTCCTGTAGCCCACCATCCTTCTTTTAGTGATAGGGAGAGCAATGAAAGACGCGTGGATAAAAAGGCAGGTGAGTCGTCCGCTTACACCAGTGCCACCACATGAAGGCGTCCCTCTCCTGCACCAGTATACAGAAGAACTTTAGCCTCCAGCTGCGCCATAATCATATTACAGGAGCTGGGAGGTGCTGCCTGGCGCCCATATATATCCTTAACCCATTTACCTCTAAGCTGATACGATAAACGTCATTACCAAGCTAGTTAGGGGCTGGAGAGGGACGCCTTCACGTAGGAGCACCAAGTGACTGGGCGGTGGAGCTGCCAGGTCATGGAAGATCCTTCAATCCTTTCAATATCCCCCGAAAGGAATATGAAGGAGGGCCAAGTCAGCCTGCAATCCACTTGGAGCAGGCTGTGAAGCCTTTGCCCAGAGTCGGACACATAAAAAAAAAAAAAAAAAAAGCTCAGATTTGACTGGGTTTGCAGCTGTTACTACCACTACTACTACTACTGCTACAACTACTACTGCTAGGCTACTACTACCACTACTACTACTACTAAAACTACGACTACTACTACTACAATATCGACACAGTTTGCATCAATAACATACAAGATAGTACTGACGTGCAATGCTCAGAATAAATCGCTAAGGAAAAAGTACTACGTAGCCTCTTGTGCCAGTGAAGACACCGACCGAATGTGAATGCATAAATCAGTGGATGGATTCCCTTCATTGGACGCAGACGGTCCCCTACGTGATTACCAGGAAGGGAGTCGTACGGCGTTTTGAGGCACTACTTGTCCTTATAACTCCCCAGCCATTTATTTTGGACATTTCAGGCATATGCTTCTTACATCATATTAATATCTACGTACTCTAATTTAAACAACAGCATAGAAAACGATACTAAGGCTCTCAGTCTTTTTTTTTTTTTTCTTGGTGGGGACAATCTTGCTGGTTTCTGACCTTTGGTTCCTTCTTCCTCGCATTAAAGGAAAAGCGAGAGTACGTACGTGGCGCCAAAGCATAAATCATTGGACGGATTTCCCTGATTGGACGCAGACAGGCAGCTGTGTAATCGCCAGGTAATCTCACAAAATCCTTTATTATTCATGAGCATCGATTGGGCGAGCAGAGCAGGGGAGAATGATTGCCACGGCGGGAAGAGGAGCCTAGTTTAGATAATATTGGTGTTATTTTCATTTTTATGGTGGAGAGAAATAAAGACATTGACGAATAGATAGATAGATTGACAGACAGATAGATAGATAAATAGATAGACTGAATGAGAGAGAGAGAGGGCGGGGAGACTGGAATGTGTACCGTGGCTCTGAATGTGAAAGAAACTTGCAAGAAAATGCTCTCCAAACATTAGGCAAAACTCTCCAGGCTCCTTGATGCTACACTACACTCTCTTCACTTTAACTTGGCCCAAAATACCCATCTCTCCATCTTGAATGCTGATTTACAACAACAGATTTACACTAGAATTTGATGCTAGTCACGAAGAAGTGCTAGGGAAAAAGAGAGATACTTCCGCGAACTGGTTGACCTAAAAATCCGGCTATTGAATCAAGCAATGTATTTGTTTTGAAAATTTGCTTATCGCCAAAGGGTATGGAGAGTTTTGCCTAGCGTCCTGAAAGAGAGAGAGAGAGAGAGAGAGAGAGAGAGAGAGAGAGAGAGAGAGAGAGTCTTTCTCCTCCATCATCATCATCGTTGTCAACATCATCTTCCTCATCATCTTCCTCATCATCATTATCATTATCGGTATGCCTCTTTTTCCCACCCATAGCCGAGGTAAGTTAGAATACAGAGAGGAAAATGAAAATGGCAGTGGCATACCTAATCAAAAACAAGCCTAGTGAAATGGGCCACACACTCATTCACTCATCAATCAAGCTTCAGGAATCCTAATTCTATCTCAGACATAACCATCCATGCACATGCGCTTCCTAAAATTTCCTTCAGATTTCGCCGGTTATTGCACCTCTCTCTCTCTCTCTCTCTCTCTCTCTCTCTCTCTCTCTCTCTGTAGCACGCACAAACACCAAACACATCTAATCTCCATTCCATTTTCTGTGCCTTTCCCTTGCATCCCTTTTCCTTAATACTGTTTGCTGCTGTTTATTCTGTGTTTTTCCTCTGTTCACTTCAACTAGACTAAAAATTGCCATCTCTCCATCTTGACAACTGAGTTACAACAAGAGATGAACACTAGAATATGATGCTAGTCACGAAGAAGTGTTTTTGGAGAAGATAAAGGGCTGTAGTATTGTCCTATTCTGCCGGAGCTACGAAAAACAGGCAGCAAAAGAACGAGAAATTTTCGTCAAGTTAAAGTGAAAATACTATATATCTAATTTAAGTTTCCTCTGTCTTTTTCCTTGCCTTCGTTCCTTTAAGATTTACCAGACATCCCTTTACTCGGCAATATTTACTTTCTTCTATCCTTCTTATTATGCTTTGTATTTTCTCTTCTTTCTTTTATTCCTGACTCTCCCATTTTCTCCTTTTTTTATTTCTTTTTTTCCATTCTCCCCTCCAACTTCCCCACCACCGCCAGTACTTCCGTCTTAACAACTTAATTAAGAAAGTTGGGCCCGTTAATTTTCTCGGAATTAGCTGTAGCAAAAAGAAAAGGAGAAAGTCAACATAACGCAGTGGTGGCTGAGGACCAGTTGAGTTTGGTTCCACGTGAGGCTGGGGTAGGAAGCAGTCTGATTACATGAATTTCCTTTCCATGCATGTGTTAAATCCTAGTCTTCCTTTCATCCCATCGCTTTCGTCCTTATTATACTCCTTTTGACTCTAACTTGGCCCAAAACTGCCATCTCTCCATCTTTTGTTACAAGAGATTGACACTAGAATATGGTGCTTGTCACGAAGAAGTGCTAAGGATATGATGTAGAGCCGTAGTATTGTCTTATATGTCAATGAGCTACGTGAAATAAACTGCAAAAGGACGAAGATGAGGGGCAATGTAATGTGAAAAATTCTCTCTTCGTGCATTTCCTTTTCTTCTTCTCTCTCTCTCTCTCTCTCTCTCTCTCTCTCTCTCTCTCTCTCTCTCTCTCTCTCTCTCTCTCCCTTCCCTGGACCCACTCCCTTCCCTCCAACTTTTTTTTTAACCCTTCCCTCCCTTGTGTTCCCTTCTCTATTGTTCTCATTTCCTTTATCTCTTCCCATTTACGTCCAAGTCTTTCCTTCTCCCTCTCCCTTCCTCACTCCCCCTCTTACCCAAGCCCTCTCCATGATGTTCTTAACCCTTTCCTTTCCCTTGTTCCTATCCCTACCGTCCTCCTTTCCTTTCTGTTCGCATGCACATCCACTCTTTATTCATTCTTCTCCCTCCCTCTCCACCTGCCTCTCTCTCTCTCTCTCTCTCTCTCTCTCTCTCCTTCCTTTGTTCATTTCCCTTCCGCCCTTATTTCCCTTGATCCACCTAGGTCCAATCTTTTTTCTCCCTACCCCTCCCTCCTCTCTCTTCCTCCCTCTCTCCCTCCCCTTCCTTTCCTCCCTCCCCTTCTGACCCACGCCCTTTCCATCAAAGCTTTTTAACCCTTCCCTTCCTTTGTTCCCCTCCCTGCCGTCCTCATTTCCTCCCTCTCCGCATGTTGATTGAATTACACACTGACGTATTACATTTTCCACCCACAGGCGAAAGGACGCTCGCAGGATCTAAATTTAATGGCGGGGCTGCAGAGGGGAGCCTTCACGCTGTGGCACGAATATAACAGGGTGGCTCCAATGTACGGCTATGCAGCAAAAACCTCCCTCAACGCCCTCACTATCCCCAGAAATGAAGGCTGGTGGACTGCAGAAGACTATCCAACAGCATGAACTGAAGTGAACTGAAAGCAACCTCAGCCTGTAGTCCACTGAGTTCACGTCCAAATTAGCCAGGGACCACGACAACAACAACAAAATGAACCCAGGCATGAACGCTCACAATACGAACCCCGGCACGGACGCTCGCAAGGCCCAGATTAAATGGTGAGGTTGGATCCATTAATGAATATGTGGACGGCTGGGCAGGGAAGCGACGGCCAACTCGTATGAATTATTAATCTTACATTAACCTAATTGCATAATCTCTTAATCGTGACTGATGATTTCTACATTAAATAGTCATAATTTTTACGGTCACTGTGATTTTACCGCCTCTGGTCATTCAATTAATCGCTGGCTGTTTTTAGTTGCCTTTGGGTCTCGCAAGAAGTCAGCCACCCTCGCACGAGCTATTTCTTTTAGTCTTCCATTGATTTTTAGATGTGGAAGCATCTCGTGGAGCGGCTCTGTCCGTCTGCCTCTCACTAATGATTTTTCCGACGCGAGGAGCTTCATTTCCGTACACTTCAGCGACGTTAGTGAAGCCACACCACACCACAGTTCACCACACGGCGTCATGCCATATCACCCTCTCACACCACACCACACAAAATCGCCTTCCCACACCACACCACACCACACCACAGTTCACCACACGGCATCACACCACATCACCCTCTCACACCACACCACACAAAATCACCTTCCCACACCACACCACATCACACCAAACCAAGGGCATTATCCGAAAAGCATTAAGTTCCCACAACTAGTACTTATTTACTGGTTCCATTCATACTGGTTTTACTTTTCTACTGCAAGAGTCAGGATTCCAGGAGCTTGATTGGTGTGTGAATGAATGTATGGCCCACTGATATTTCTCCCTTATATATGCTTTCTCTTCCACTGCTTTCTGGACATTGCCTCATCCTATCCTCAAGTGGGAAAAGAGGTCCGGATGTTTGATTGATGATGATGATTATGGTGACTAACGACGGAAATGGAGATGACGATGACGATGATGACGACTGACGAGACGATGGAAATAGAGACGACGACGACGACGATGATGATGATGATGATGATGATTGATGGCTGACGATGGAAACAGAGATAACGATGACGATGATGATGATGATGAACAAGGAGGATGATGGCGTCGAGTGCAGTGACCTAAGGACGAAGCAGCCCCTTGAAGATGCATATATTCATGGTCGCCTCACTGCATCTTCAGTATATTTACAAGACGCGGAAGAGCATCAGTCTTTATTGCCGTCCATGTCCTCGCTTTATTTTTTCACCTGAGGGAACTGGGCCATTTCTACAATTCTTAACACCATCCATCAATTTTAATGGTGGGGTAGGGATGCGTCTCCTTGGTTACTAGTGTCGCTTATCCCCTCCCAGCAAGGCAAAAATATGTTTACATTAAATTCTACGGGTCTCAGCCTCCTATTCTCGGGGGTTAAGGAAGCTCCCTAACACGTCTTCCTTAACGATTTATTTTTGGATACTGCTGGCTATTATCGTTTTGTACGCTATATATGCAGAGTATGGTAATATTAGAATGACTGGAGTACCGCAGAAGAGGACGGCAAGGTGTAATAAGCAAAATAAATCGGTTAGGAAGAGGTGTTAGGGAGCGGAAATACGAATGAGTCTTCTTCGATACCAGTAATTTAAATCCTTCAGTCTTCCTATACTTGGTCACCAACTGAGCTGAAGGGGTTGGGGATTTAGAGGATTTAGGCCAGGTTAGAATGAAGGTACTAAAAATCACGTCCTTTCATTCTCCAAAGGTCCAATATTCCTCGGTTCTTAATTCGTTAGTTTAGGGGATTCCGTATCTTTTCCTTGCCAATTTATTTTTACGTATATCAGTCCACTCACCCCAGATATTCTCTTCTGTGATATTAAATTTTATGTAGTAAGTGTTGTCATGAAAAGGAAATAAAGAGCATAAAGAAAATATTTAGATGTAATAATCAAAACAGAGACCTAAGAAACAGCTGCCAAAAAAACCCTCTAAGCTCACGACATCTTGAACCCCAGTCTCCAAAGTCCTCATATTTGTGGGAATAAAAGCCGTACATGTCGTTTTCTGTTCTGCCAGACGACAAGCGTATATAATATCCTCACCCCCTTCGCTCCTACACTCACTTAGCTTCCTCTCCAGACCACCTTTGAAGTTCTGAGAGGATTCGTCTTGCCGGAGAGGGAAATTAATAGGTCTGAAATTGGATATGAGAGGGATGCGGTTGCTGAGGTGGAATTAGTGGTGCTGTCGAAACGTGGAAGACTCAGAAAGGCATGGAGGTGGAGGAGGTAAGAATGCTATTTATATGGGAGGTTTACATACACAGATACATAGATACATACATACATACACTTAATATATGTCTTAGATGAACGTCAGCTAAGAATAAGAACAAGGTGGATAGCTACTACCTACTTGAAAGGACTTTTGAGAGGACTAGTAAATACTGTCGCAAGCCAAATTCACACCACCATGTTAGAGTGGCATGGTAGGGTCCCCACACCAATCCATCATGGTGGAAAGGGAATGTGGGACAAGCACGTCACTCACATGTAACATCAGCCAGCCTTGGAATTCTTATTGATTGTCCATTTTTTGCTCCTTGGTGATTACAGCTAGATTTCCACACTCCAGGTTTCAAAGACATTTAACTTTTTTATATCCGGTGATGTATATATACAAATAAAATGAAGGCAGACCTCTAGTAGTGCTGCGGTTGAGGAGGGATATATGTAACTCCTCCACTTCGAAAAGTCTCTCCAGAGCTGAATATAAACGCCTGGTGTTTGCAAAAATAAAATGAAAAATGCCTCGCAGGAATGAAATGACAAGAGTCACGCTCAAAAAAAAACTTTGTTCACCGTAGGCAGCACAGACTTCACCGTAGAAGGCACGCCACCTACCCACAGTCCAACACACCCGAGCCAAATGGTAGGTCAAACATCTACAAACGTCGAAGCTCAAGCAATAAAATTCACATTTCACACATGCGTCGCTGGCTCGTTTTCTCGTTGACTGAGCTGCAAAATGATTGTGGTCACGTTTTTGGCAGGTAAGAGTGGACCATGGACCTTCTTATCAAGACGTTAATCTCTCTAGTTGACATGTCAGCCTTCACATATCTTTTAGGTGCTTGAGAGGGACGCTTTCATGCAGTGGCAGTGACATAACCAGCGACTCAATTGCCTGGTTATGCAAACGCCCTTCGGCTACTTCCCTAACCCCCTAAGGAAAGATGATGACGCAGAAGGGCTGCATAAGCCTGCAGTCCACCGAGATCACGTCAAGATGGACTTGGGGTTCACCTGGTGGACTGCAAGGTGAAATTCCCTTTTCCTATAGTCCACCATCCACCTTTTGAAGGATAGGGGAAATGCTGAGAGTCGTTTGTACAACCGGACAGGAGCCGCCCAGTCCTATCGGTACCACCGCATGATGACGTCCCTCTCCAACACGAGGTCTCGTGGTCGTTCGGGAAACGAAGTGCATCTTAAGAAGGGGAATGGGTTACGTGGAACAACTGCGAGACTATCAGGAAAGGAGTGAAAGCTTTGTGGTAAAAAGGATAAGAATCTTCCCGTATATTATTATTATTACGAATCAGGAAGCCAGCAATGCGAGCCAGATAAGAAGTGGAAATACATGGTTTAGAATATTTCCTGACTCTTAACATTATTACAGTATATGGGTTATGGGAGGTGAAGGACTGTATGCCGTGGAATATTAGGGCGCTTACTGATGGGTGACAGAAGCAGGGGGAAATATTAACAAGTATTAACCCTTTCACTCCAATAATGCAAGTCAGACTTTACTTAGACCACCACCAAGATATCTGATCAAACTTAGGAAGGATCTCTGACAGTCAAAAGGGTCGGTGGAAGCTGCATGAAATCCCTTCAGGTGAAAATATCTGTCCATTTGAAATAAAATAGTTTGGCAATTTCAAGAATGGAGGACACCTGTGATCTGATTTACGGATTATTTTTTTCAATTTATTTTTTCCTTCCTCTATTCATCTCCTGTAAAAAAACAAAAACAAAATATACGTCATCGGATTGAAGAGGTTAATTACCATCAATATATCACACAGCAGCTCCCGGGAATCATCTAAATGCTATATGGAAATACAATCCACTTAGGACATTAATATTTCATGTAATATCTGTTGTGGTAGCTGGGGCAGGAATGGTTTATAAGGTTTGAATATATGTTATGAATAAAATTACGTGCTGTTTTGAAGCTCTGACCCATACTGACGTGAAAATATATGTGTGTAATTTGCTTCATAAGGGGAACCAGGGGGGCTGTCCATGCTGCCCGGGTCACACACACACACACACACACACACACACACACACACACACACACACACACACACACACACACACACACACACACACACACACACACACACACACACACACACACACACACACACACTTTTTTCTTGGGAACACTTGATTAAACTCATTTTCACTTTAACATGGCCTAAAATTACCGTCTTTCATCTTAACTGTCGAGCTGGAACGATGTATTGACACGATAATGGGTGTTAGTCATGAAGAAGTGCTATGGAAAAGACGTAGAGCCGTAATATTATCTTTTTCTGGCACCGAGCTACGTGAAATAAGCTGCAAAATGACGAGTAATCCACCAAGTAAAAGTAAAAAGACTGTAGTGTATACAGTACTTCACATGATTAAACAAACAGCATCTTTTACTGCTCAAATTACTTTCCCCACACATATGATGGCCATTCTTGGTCGTCAAATGTTACTTAGCTGACTGAGGGAGGGGGGCGCCGATCCCTCATTGTTTTCATTATTTTGGAGACTTTGACAACACCTCAAAATTATTCCTAGACTCACCCCTGCCCCCCTCTCGGCAAATACGTGACGGGACATTCAGTATTTTTATAAGTTTTCTTGCTACTTTTTAATAATAAATGCTCTATTAACATGACTCCAGTGCCCAACCTATACGGAGCTACAAATACCGATGACCTCAAGGGTGGATTAAGAAGGCCATTTTCGCCATTCATATCATCAGTAACCGCAGTCTGTAACGAATGAGAACTGAGCCCATGTTACTCAAATTTACACAAAATTACCAAAAAAGTAACCTCCTGCAGCTTCTCACATAACTCGCCTGGCACCCTGGACGCAGTTATATGCAAGTAACGAATTGCATTAGATCCCAATAACATGCGTGGGACAGGATACAATGCCACATACGCTCCTAATGAAGTGGGTACAAAGGAGTATCATGGAGTCTGGGTGATTTGTGAGGGTGAAATGGAAATAATCTCTCTCCATCTTTTAATACAGGCACAAGGATATGGCAGCCAAGAGTAATTTGTCCTGTCTCATTCCTCTACCTTCTCCCTCCTCCCCCACCCCCACATATCTCCCCTCTTGCATCCATCAAAGACATCTCATTAAAGTACGATACGAGATGTGGAGTTGTAATGAAGAGAAGGAATTTTAGAGCGCTTGTTCTGACCTGACAGCGATTCCACAACACTTTTCAGCTCAGTTGGTTGGCAGGTATGATCAGATTGGAGGGCTTATTTAACTAACAACCAAGGAGATCCATTCTTACCACATAAGTGAGGTTTAAATCATTTCATACGACTTTGCCTTCGTATTCAAGTTGCGCGAGTGCCATGGTTCCGCCAGGTTAGATGTAGCCTTCATTAACCCTTTCACCACGAGAGGGCATAATCACTAGGAGGAAGAGGAACTAGAACACGTCACTTGGTTAAAGGTGGTAAGGAAGAAGTACTACAACTCTATGAAAACGAAATTGTGGCTCATGATGATCGTGGAAATTATCTTTTTTATCTGTCTACTTATCTGTCTATACATCATTCTACCTGCCTGCCTGTCTGTCTATCTATATATCTATCTACAGTCAGACGCCTTAATCCCGGAAGAAATGACCACAAGGAAATTGCCTCCATGTCACTCTGTCCTCTTTCCAACTCACACCAGCCTCCCTCATGTACCCCTATCTATCCTTCCCATTCCTCCATCTCATCCTCCGTCTCTCCCTCCCCCTTCCATCTCACTCTCATATTCTCTCCTGGTCCGTCTCTAGTTCTCCACTCTCTCTTCATGGAAATATGGCAATGAATTTATAGTTACATGTCTTCCTTGGTGGCGAAATTTGAAAGTCAAGTAATATTCTCTTCTGCACAGCGTAATATAATAGCCAGCTGCATTATCCCCAGCCTTCACTGCAAAAAAGAAAACACTGTATTTTCTGCACTATTAATTAACAGTTTAAGCAGGTAGACTCCTCGGTGGTCCTAGGAAGTAAACCCTTGAGAAGAAGGAAGAAGGGAGGGAGAATAAGGGAAGATGCTAGAGGGACTGTTGAGGGGAAGGAGAATAGAAGATGATAGAGGATTTTTATTTGATGTTTAGATGAGGGAGCATGTCTAGGGGCGGCCCCGTCAGGATTTTCGTAGGCAAGGTGTTCCACTCTAGCAAAGCCCCGTATGGTCCCGCATCTACCTAGTGTTTACGTGCTCTGTCTCATTCTTTCGTGCTGTCTATTTCTCCGTTCCTCCGTCATACCTTATCCCATCTGTACGGTGAGATGATGATGATGATGATGATGATGATACACAATGCACTACAACTACATAAGCACTGACATAAAGTGTATTTATTTTCAATACGAAAAAATTAGGGCTGATATCTTGGAGACGAGGTGAAACTAGAGATTTTCCTAACACTTATATGTGATTCAACACACACACACACATACACACACACACACACACACACACACACACACACACACACACACACCTATTCATTAAGCCACGAATGCATTTTGTGGGCATTTCCGACTATGCACAGTCGTGTGTGTGTGTGTGTGTGTGTGTGTGTGTGTGTGTGTGTGTGTGTGTGTGTGTGTGTGTGTGTGTGTGTGAGTGGAGGATCTGGTAATACATACAGATAGATAATTAGATAAAGACAGACAGATAGATAATTATAGCTACAGATAGATAGGTAGGTAGGTAGACAGTATAGGATTACAGCAGAAATATATAATATCGCTGTGCCGGCCAGGAAGGAAAAGAGAAATTCTGTTTTACCAGGAAATGAAAGCGAGGGAGGGCAAGACGTGACTCCTTTTAGGCTTTTAGTAAGGTGAGAATTATTTGATGTCGCGCAGGTGAGAATCCAGGAAACTGTTTACTACGCTGGGTGGTAACCATATAACCAAAATGGCGGCTGGTGGTCTAGTGGATTAAGGCACCCCAACCAGAAGGGGCTAGTAAGGATTTCCATTCCCAGGATAGGTGGGTTTTACTGTTCATATAATGCTACTTAGAGCCAAGTGAGCTGCTTACCCCTAGCTTAAACATCGGGAATGATTAGCCTAACCCAGGGCTCCTACGCTCTTGACAGGGCAGAGAAATAGATAGATAGACAGATAAACTGACTGACTGATTGATATAGATAGACTGACAGACAAAGAGACAGCCATATTAGTTGGTGCCAGTGATTTCTCTCAACTATCTCCACTCCAGTTTATCATCCCACGGTCTCCATTCTCATCAGCTTCTGTAAAAACTAATCTCTTTTACCAGCTTCATAACACTTTTTTTTTTTCGTGTCCTCTCCACACTCGTCCCACTCCCCGTCCTCCCTGGCAGTACAGCAGGAAATAGTGTCCCCTCCATCATCGTTGTCCCTCGCACTACCTTCATCTTTCATACTCTCCTTGACCTCCAGCCATATTACCCCTTACCACTCGCTGCCACATGCTGAGTCTCTTGGGCATTCGAGTTGGGGATGGGAAGGGTAAGAGGCTATCCTTTCTTGCCCTCTTATCTCCTTCGAGGGTGCTAAAGAGGGAAGCCTTCATGTGGTGGCACCAATAATACAGAGCTGTGGACTTGCCAAGTTATACAAACGACCCATCAACTCCCTCCTGATTACACAGAGAAGGATGGTGGATTGCAGAAGGGTAATTTCAGCCTGCAGTTAACTGGGCTCACGTCCACATGAAACGGTGACAACAACAACAACCCTTAGAGATGTAGGAGTCCAAGGCTAAGCTACCGATTTCAAGGGTAAATAACTAGCCTACCTCCCTTTGTGGCATTGCTATATCGAAGAGCCTCAAGTCTATGCAGGAATACTCCACATATATATAGGGTAGTCCATATATTACGCAGGCCAGTTCTCGTGTGTTGCGGGAGCGGCCCAGTCAGTGTTATCATCGTCTAACCCGCATAATTTCCTGTTTCCTGTTCCTCCTTTTGTGCTTTACAGTGTTACTTTTTTGTCTGTTGCGCCTCTGTGTCTGTTGCTCCTTTGTGTGTGTTACTCCTGTGTGTATGTTACTCTTTTTGTGCTTTATAATGTTCTTTTTATTAATTTATTGGTTAAAATATCTTCACCCCTCACACCAACAGACTGGGCCGTCCCTGCAACACACAAGGCTGGACAGTGCAATATAAGGACCAATCTGCGTGTATTATTAGCAATATTAGCATGCAGTAATATTCTTAAAAATATGCTACACATTTTTAATTCCAGTGCCCAATAATAATATTCTTTTTAGTTTAACTTGCCCCTTCCAATTTTTAAAAATCTATCTCTGTCCTGAATGCTGAGACTTTAACAACAGATTACAAGTAGAATGATGCTAATTACGAATAAGTGCAATAGGAAGGTTGAAGACCGTAGTACTGTCTCCTGCCAAGGCCCTAAGCTAAATAAAGGACTAAAATATGGACCAAGTTAAGGTGAATGAAGCATAGGAACGGACGGAAATGCGGTTCGGTATTCCCTCCAAGCCAATGCATATATTTCTCGGACTTTATTCCTAGCCGTCACGATATTCTCAAGAGGGATGAAGTTTGCCTAATTTAGAGTCATGGAGTGAGCTGCCTGACGCCCAGCGAGGGAAATTTTGGGTAAAACTGCTGATGTTATTGGAACTTTTCTCCTTCCCCAAATAACCCAATTTTACCAAGGGGTTCGCAGGTGGCCGGTGGGGGGTGAATATCCTGCTTAAGGCCGTGTTGTGGTGCTGGAGAGGGGCGCCTGCGCGTGGTGGCATTGAGATAACTATGTGGCTACGTTGCCTGGTTAAACAAGCGTCCAGTAATTTCCTCTCTATCCCCCAAAAGGAGGATGGTGAAGTGCTGGAGAAGGGCAGTTTCAGCCTGCAGTCTACTGAGATCACGTCTAGAGGAGCCTAGGGTTACTACTACTACTACTATTACTACTACCATAGGAGTGAGACGAGCTGATCAGTGCTCTCCATGATTATTATGAAGTTAATCCCATAAATCTGATGACGCAGTTTTTACCATTTCCAAACCACTTCATTCAACAGTAGAATAGAAACTTTTGAAAGGGAGAGCCAGACACGGCCTTCATTAACCTCATCACTACCAGCCGTGCAAATTCGTCTGTTTGTAGAAAGAATAAACCAATATAGTACTAGACTGGACGGGCTAAAAGTTTGTCATCATCATCATCATCATCATCATCATCACAAACTCGACCCACACACATCCGCAAGGTATTTCATTTTAACTTTGAAAATTTAGTCACCATCACCGCTCCCAATCTGTCAGGAACCAGTGTTATCAGAACGGGAGGTATTTTTATTAGTCACATTATTGGTAATTTATGCTCTATTCGTCAAATTTCTTCACAGTATTGGTTACAAACATTATTTTTGTCACAGATTTTACTAGGGATATTCTGTAAGGTAATCGCGCTTTATATGTGCACAAGTATGATGAATCACTCTCTCTCTCTCTCTCTCTCTCTCTCTCTCTCTCTCTCTCGTCTTGGCACGGGCGAGGCAGATTCAGGCAGAAGATGGTCGTGTTTGGCAGAGGAAGGCCATCTCGAGGGAGTAAATGTGCCGACGGTAAGGAGGGATCACGATAAGGAGGTGCTGGAGACGGGCGCCTTCAAGTGGTGGCACTGATACGACAAGGGGGTGGAGCTGCAGTCCCCCCCACCCATCCTCCCCCATCATCCCCTGAAAGGACGATGGGGACTGTGGAAGAGGGGTAACTGCGGCATGCAGTCCACCAGGTTCAAATTCTTATGAGACTGATGTTGCAGTTACTACTACTACTACTGCCACCACTGTTACTCCTCCTCCTCCTCTTCCTCCTCCTCTTCCTCTTCTTCTTCTTCTTCCTCCTCCTCCTCCTCCTGCTACTACTACTACTACTACTACTACTTTTACCACGATAGAGAGAAAATCACCCAGAAAAAGCACACACTGAAAAATACCTGTATCTCTGTCAAACCCCAAGGCCCTACCAAGAAAACGTCCTATACCCTTTTTACTCTAACTTGGCCTAAAATTTTCAACTCTCCTTGAACGGTGGGTTAAAATAATAGATAGACTTCATAGCTAGAAATTCATGAAACCAAGATTTTGTATTTAAGCTGTGAAAGTAGTCCAGTTCCGTCGTATGAAAACAGTGCTCTCTCGTAACTCAAATTAGTTTCTTCAGGAAGGTCAAAAGAGAGGGCTGAATCTTTCCATGTTTCTCTTTCCTATTGCAAAACCAGATCTTACGAGAAAAAAAATATCGTCAATTATTTTGTTTTTGCACGAGAGACAAAGAATGGGCACAAGAGAACAAGAGCAGTAAACAGAAATAACACAAGGACAGCGTACAAGAAGGCTCTCCCCTTCTGTATTTTCCCGCCTATATCTGCTTCCCTCACGCCCGTTAAATACTAACTCATCTGCGAATGTATCTATATAAAAATGAGAGAATCTTTATTGGACAGATATACAATACCGTGCACATATGTTCTCTCCCCTCCGTATCTCGCTCCTTTATCTATTTCTCTCTCTCTCTCTCTCTCTCTCTCTCTCTCTCTCTCTCTCTCTCTCTCTCTCTCACACACACACACACACACACACACATTCTCTTTCCCTTGCAAGAGCCCCAAAATATTCTTTCCCTGGCGGCTGTTCTTCATCCTTTCCCTCCTTTCCCCCGGTGATCGCAGGTAGAGCTTGGCCTAATCCAGCACCTGCCTTGTACAGCACATTCAGGGACGAAAGTTTGCATACCATTTCACAGCGACACGTCCGCTACTTTCTTCCCTGATGCATCAAGGAGAATCATCGATGGGAAGAGAAACATACGAAGCTTTGCTCAGACTAGAAATATCAACCAGTACAGGAGAACAAGAATTAGGAGTGAAATACCGCGTGAAATTCTGACCCCAATCTCACCCTCTCTCCCGCGAGATGAAGGACGCTGTGGCAATGACTCGCGTTCATCTCCACCCTCTCTGTTCAATACATTTCCCGCTATGTTACGACTGAACCAATTAGCACGATAGTCATGAAAAAGAAAGTCAAAATCGGAGGCGACAGTAAATGTGGACAAAAGACTGAATATTGGGGCAAAATTACCATGTGGCGATAAAAAGAAATTACACATAAAAAGCAAAGGGGTCAATGTTAAGGTCAGTCTGGTTATACGGGTGAGATGATAAAATAGCCACAATCTCTCTTTCTCTCTCTCTCTCTCTCTCTCTCTCTCTCTCTCTCTCTCTCTCTCTCTCTCTCTCTCAATACATTATAACTCAGTTGAAGAAGACAAAAAATCGAAATTATTTCCCTACACCTAGATGTTTGTTTAAGTGCTTTCCTGCCCTTCAGAGAGTATTGTTTTATATATACCCAGAAAGGAGGCTCAATTACAGTAGTAGTAGTAGTAGTAGTAGTCGTAGTAGTAGTAGTAGCAGTAGTAGTGGCAGCAGTAGTAGTAGTTGTAGTAGTAGCCTTTGGTTCCTACTTCACTGCATTAAAAAAAAATCTCTATATTGATGTCCCAAGCGTAAAACAGTCAATGGAACAGCAGGCGAACGTTCAACCCTGATTGTACTTTGTTCCCTTTTTGGAGACTGCCTCGCACTACGCCATTGTCTCGGCGTTAAGTAGCAGAAAGACTGGCAGCTCCTGAGACTAAGCGCTCTGGCTGATGTCTCGCCCTTTTTGGAGAGAATGGCGGCATCAGGCTTTACGGAACGGGTCCTCTCCTGGATAAGGTGCACGGGAGGAGGAGTGACGGGACGGATCGTTAACAACAAAAGGTCGGGAAAAATGCTTGGCTAATGAGTCTGAAGGATGATCAAGTAACGACCCGAGAGCTGTCTTCTGCCCATCCAAAAATAATGCTGTTCGGCCCCTCTCCATATATTAACTTAAAAATATTATAATTATTTCTTTTATTAGCATGGAGTACTACTAGCATCGTCAGTCTGGCAATCAGGACGAAAAAAATGGAGTAACAGTTTTAGAAAATTTGGCTTAGTTGTCCATTCAGAGCTCTCGTCGCATCTGTACAACTAAAAATAAATTCCATTACGCAGAGTACCGATAGTATTTTAAAGTAACAGGTCAGAGTCAAATATTCATCCTTATATTGCTTGCTAGACGTGGGTGTTGCATTGCCTGAGTGTTCCTTCGTGTTGTTATTACATTCATTTTTATATGCAAGGAAGAAGGAACCAAATCTAGAAGCCCGCAAATCGTTTCCTCCAAGAGAAAAAAAACAAAAAAAAAAACAGCGCCAAACTGAAGCAGTAAATTTTTCTTGAGACAAAAAAAAAAATCCTTGTGGAATGTACATTTCCTGCTACAAAACTAATTAATCAGTAGACTATTATTATTATTATTATTATTATTATTATTATTATTATTAGCGGTGGCAGTAGTACGTGTTGCTGCTGTTGTTGTTGTTGTGTTAATTTTTTTTTCTCATCCCCCCCCTCTCTCTCTCTCTCTCTCTCTCTCTCTCTCTCTCTCTTCATGACAGCGCATTTCACCTGGTTTTCAAGGATCAACAAACGGGCCACTTTTCCGGATGCCTCCAAGCTGCTCAGCCTTTAAAAGCAAGGGACCGATTTTTCTGGCTTGTGCTGCAGTGTTTGTGGGAATCCTGCTGAGTTGCTGATATTGACTGAGTCTTAGCTGTGTGATGCTGTGTTCTGGTGGGGAGGGAGGGGGGGGGAGTGAGGGAGAGGAGAGGAGAGGGGAGGAGAGAGAGACAGACAGACAGACAGAAATAGCCCCGTGTGTGTGGGGGGGGGGGGAGTGAGGGAGAGGAGAGGAGAGGGGAGGAGAGACAGACAGACAGACAGACAGAAATAGCCCCGTGTGTGTGTGTGTGTGTGTGTGTGTGTGTGTGTGTGTGTGTGTGTGTGTGTGTGTGTGTGTGTGTGTGTGTGTTCGAAAGTGCACAGAACTATCTTGAAAAGGCGGAGTTAAGGAGAGGAAATAGTGGAGGAGGAAAGTTAGGGTGGTGAGAGGGAGTGAAAGGGCCTGGGGGTTTGATCCAAGACGCTGGCTGTGTGTATGTCCTCTTACTTTTTGTGTGTGTATGTGGCAGCCAAAATTCGAAAATGGGGGAGGGGGTAGAGCCTTATATAAGAGACGAAGAAAAGAAAGGGTAGAACATTATAGGAGGCAAAAAAAAAAAGGGGGTAGAGCATCATAGAAGAGACGAGAAAAAGGGTAGAGCATTGAAGGAGACGGAAAAAGGGAGGTGGAGCATTACAGATGAGACGAAAAAAGGGGAAGAGCATTATAGAAGACGAAAAAGGGGATAGAGCATTATAGACGAGACGAAAAAAGTGGTAGAGCATTATAGGAGACGAAAAAAAGAGGAATAACCATACCCATATAACCCAACTGAAGCTACAGTATAATCCAGTGCATGACCATTTTTTATTTTTTGTTATTGTGCTTCCTGCTTTGGGGATAGGCTTCAACAGTCATTTCCCTGAAGCCCAGCAGCCCTCCTACGTATACGTACCGTACACCTTCCCATGTGGCGATTACTTCCCTTGATGGCATTACTTAATCAAAAAATCCCCCGGTCACCTCTTGGGGATTAAATCTGCGTGGGTGTTAAGGCGATTACTCTATTTCCTTTTAGCTTTAATTTGAGGTAAAGCTGCCATCTCCCCACCTTAATTCATAGGTGTAACAGTACCTTAAACGTACAATATGATGACTGTCAAGGAAAAGCGCTATGAAAAGGATGTAGAGCTGTAATATTCATAACTTTCTTTAATGATCTACGTGAAAAAAAGCTGCAAAAATATGTAATGCTGGGCCAAGTTAAGGTGAAAGAACTATGGGGCAATGACCACCAGACTCAAAAAAAAAAATAATAATAATAATGAATTTTGAGAAATGTGTTTGTGTTGATTGTTTTTCTGTTGTTCATTTGCCTCTGGAATGTACAGTATATGGCACTTTTCCAGCCATGATCTGATTCCAGTTCCATAGAAATATAATTAAAATTCACTTAGTTAATAGAGCCTAATATAATAATGAGACGAGAAGCAAATCGAAATAAAGGTGTGCTTGGAAATGCTTGTCTTTCGCAGCTGACGTACTTCATAAAATGCCATGATAAACAATTGGTGCAAATAACCTGGAGATACGAGCTGCACGAGTCGGGGGAATAGCAGTGATTAATGGCAGATAAAGCTTAGAGAGGAGGGGAAGAAGAGGAGAGGGGATACGAAGAGTGATAAATTGGAAAGACAGATGAGAGAGACGGGGTGATGGTATGGGATGAGACGAGGAATGTGATGGGGTTAGGGATGGGAGAATGAGCGAGAGAGAGAGAGAAAGAGAGAGAGAGAGAGAGAGAGAGAGAGAGAGAGAGAGAGAAGATGATGAGGAGGAGGAATTGGAGAGGAAGAGGTAACAGAGGGAGAAAAAAGACAGTGGCCAGAGATAGTGAGAAGAGGGAGAGAAAATGGTGAGAGGCAGTGAAGGGGATGCTATGGGGAGGAAAGAGTAAAGCTTGCCAGAGGTGTTATTAATGGCAGGAAGGCGAAATAAATGGTAGGAGGAGGAGAAAGAAAGATGAAGGGAGGCAGAAGCGGGAAAGGGATATATAAATCTAAGGCTGCAATTATTGTTCCGACGGCTACAGGTGTAATTATTTATGCTCAGCTCAATATTCGTTCACCCCTAAAAAAAATAAATAAATAATAATAATAATAATAGTAATAATAATAATCGCTTCACTTAACGCACTTATCATTTTTAACACTCGGACGGGATGATCATCAGTGTAGTTATTATTACCGGTATTTATTGTCAGTCGAAAGATACACAAAACCAGTGCAGTGAAGGATGTTCTAATCAGACTTACATTTGCTGCCAGGTATCCCTTCCCATCTTGCTATTTCTAACCTCTGAATGCGGCAAAATCGCAAACTTTCCTTGTATGCATCCCATTCTGTTGATATGATGCTTCAAGATCGTGTGTGATGGTGCCATAATTTACAGGTTAAATATATCAATGTGGGAAGGAATACGTAACAGATCAACTTTTAACAGTCTGCCTATTTCCCTGACCAAACCCAAATGAAGAGACATTTTTTTTTTCTTTTCAGGAGTGTAGCTTTCCAGACATTAACCCCTTCGCTAGGTGCTGGTGAGGAGCGCCTTCCCTTGGTGGCACAGATGTAGCGGGGTGCTCCACTACCCGGTTATAAAAACATCCTTCTACTTCGTCCCTATCCTCTGCAGGGGGGATGGTGAACTGCAGGAGAGGGACGTTCCTCCTCCAGTTCATTGGTTAAGATGATCCTGGAACAACAACAACAACAACAACTACTACTACTACTACTACTACTGTTACCACCACCACCATTACTACTACTACTACTACAACCACTTTACTATTATTACCATTATTGCTACTTTGCTACTACCACCACTACCACTACTACTACTACTACAATACTTCTACTACTCGCACTATTACACGCTGAGCGGCAGACGGATGAGCATACAGGGTGGCAGATAGGCTCAGAAAGGTGGAAGGGAGAGAGAGAGAGGGCGGGCGGAAGGCGGCTGGGTGGCGGGAACAATTTACGAGAGTCTGGCTCGGGAAACAGAAGGCTGGAACGCTCCGGGGGGGAAATATTGGAAGGAAAAGATAAAATGGCGGTGAATGGAAAGGTGTGTGGGGAGAGGGAGACCAAGAGAGAGAAAGAATGAGGGAGAGCCAAGAGAGAGAGAGAGAGAGAGAGAGATTAAGAAAGAGGAAGAGCCAAGAGAGGGAGAGCCACGAGAGAGAGAGAGAGAGAAAGAGAGAGAGAGAGAGCCGAGAAAGTGAGGTGCTACAAGGAGGAAGGGATGGGATTGAATAGGATTTATCGGTGGTTCTTGGACGTGTTATCTCTTATCACGTCACCCCTTCAATCCGATGGCCCATTGTAATTCCTTTTGCTATCTCCAAACGATTTTATTCACCTATGGAAAGATATTTACTTCTTCCTTTCTTTTCCTGTTTTTTTTTAACTAGGCGTAAAATTGCCATCGCCTCATAGGGAATGCTGAGATATACCATTAGATTAACACTGGAATGTGGCGCAAGTCAAAAGAAATGCAATGTGATGGATGCAGAACCATAGCATTATCTTATTCTGGCATTGCGCCGTGGGTAATAAGCTCTAAAAAGACGAAAATCTCCGCCAAGTTGAAATAAATGAACTATGGAAAGTGAGGATAAGAGGCAAAGTCAGACTGATGTAGGAGTCGGCAGGAAAAAAAGGGAAGAGAAATTGCTTTATGATAAAAAAAAAAAATAGGAATGCTGGATGATCTGAAGTTCCCCTGCCACACAAATAAGTCGCTTGTGTGTGTGTGTGTGTGTGTGTGTGTGTGTGTGTGTGTGTGTGTGTGTGTGTGTGTGTGTGTGTGTGTGTGTGTGTGTGTGTGTGTGTGTGTGTGTGTGTGTGTGTGTGATGTGCCACGCTCCAAACGCTGCCCGTCGCTGTTTACGCAGTTCAGGGACTCTTGCATTATTCATCCCAGGACAAACAAGGCCTCACCTCCTTCCTCCATATTCCCATCCTATAAGCCATTTCAGCGCAGAGCACTATAGTTCTTTCATCTTAACTTGACCCAGATTTTTGTCCTTTGGTAACCTGTTTCACGTACCTCAGTGGCACAGAAAGGTTACGGCTCTTCTTCGTGACTAGCATCATATTGTGTCAGTCTATTGTTACAACTCTTCATTCACGATGGAGAGACTGCGGTTTTAAGTCACGTAAATATGAATAGTTTAAATTTCTCTTCCCAGGATGATCAATGTTTTGGTGTTGTGGCCCCAGGTTTATCTAAAACGTGATCCCAGTGGACTAGAGGCTGAGGTTGGCTTTCTCCTGCAGCCCACCGTCCACCGTCTAAAGGGATAGGGTGGGAGCTGAGGGGGAGTGAAGCTGCTTAACTGTATTGGTGCCACCGCGTGAAGGCGTCCCTCTCCAGCACCATTCTTGCTTCTTAAAGTGGTAATTCTGACAAATAATTCACATCGATGGTTTATTCCTTTTATTTCTAAAGCAATTGATAATGTAATGATTTGATGAGAATTTTCGGACGGGTGGACTTAATTATAACCTTCATTAACCTCTTCACTGCTAGAGATTTGTTCAAAGTTTAATGCAGTTGCATAAAAATAAAGCATGTAAAATTCAGATAGGTACCGAATCTACCAGCAAACCCATACCTAACCTAGCCTAACTTTGGTCCGTCCGTGTGTGTGTGTTTATTTGCGTGTGTGTGTGTGTGTGTGTGTGTGTGTGTGTGTGTGTGTGTGTGTGTGTGTGTGTGTGTGTGTGTGTGTGTGTGTGTGTGTGTGTGTGTGTGTGTCCTAAAATTAACTAAAAGTATTACAATAATGGTTCCCATATACTGTACATTTATACATATATATTTTACATGTATAATTGCCTGTTGGACGTATGACACAATACGTACCGCATGGGCTAAACGAAAAAGGAAGGATGTGGAAATGAGAGAGGAAAGGAATGTGGAATACATGCATGTGAATATGAATGGTAATGAGGAAGAGAAAGGAGAACTACAACAGAGCGAGACTCATGCATAGGACATTCACACTGGCGAGAGGGTATGAGGTGGCACTGGAGGCTTCTTTACAGCTCTTCTTTAGCTATTCATTTTGCCTATTACAGTGCATCTTAATACTCACTCGTAAGTTATATATATATCGCTTTAATATCTCCAGTGTTTGCACCAATAACAAGGAAGAGGATACTGGAGTGTCATCTAGGAAGAGGTACAAAGACTCCAAATCCACTTAGAACTCGAGCCAAGAATGAAGTGGGAGGTGTGGGCGAAGTGGGGGAGAGAAAATAGAAACAGACAGCGCCAGTGAAAATTTGCATTTGAAATTCGCGTGAGGAAAATTAAATAAGGGTCGCGAATCTGGGCGAGGAGCACCAAGGACAGAGGAGTGGCCACGAGCGGAATCTGGCCTACACTCCTCTGCAAACCCTGTGCCCTGCCTTCCATATTTCTTAGCCTGGTGGGGGACGCCTACACGTGGTTGCACTGATATAATTAGAGGGTTGTCACTGCCTCGACATACAAAACGTCCCTCAGTTCCCTCCCTATCCCCCGAAAGGAGGATGGTGGACTGCTAGGGAAGGGTAACCTTAGTATGCTCTTCAGTGGGTTCACATTTGGAGGAGCCTGGGTTGTAACTACTACTGCTACTACTACTGTTACATTACTACTACTACTACTAGTACTCCCCCTCAGAACAGAGTATCCTTCCCTCTGGTGTTCATGTTTTGTGCGCTTCCTATTGCTAGCACATAAAAATAGTTCATGTAACGCCTTCTATTGCTATCGTCGGCAGTGTCAGCGAACTGTTGGTTATGGCTGTATATTGGAGTAAGGTTTATCTTTAAGCCTATCGACTACACAAAGATTGATACAGAAGATAATTAGCTTAAGCACGAAGGATAAAGGACAGTGCAAGGAGGAGGAGGAGGAAGAAGACGGGAGGGAGGGAGGGAGGAGGAGCAGTAGGAAGAGGAGAAGGAGGTTTGAATTAATATTTATCGAATACGCGTGGATCATTAAGGTAGACAATCAACTTTCTGCTAAGCCCAAGACCTGCCCTAAAACATGACACACAACAGTCGAATTATACTACCAGATCCCTAAATGAAGGCAACATCCGCCTGAGGAGGGACAAGGGGCAAAGAAATAAATGTTTATGATAACTTTACAATCCATTTTTTCTGTTACAAGACGATTTTATTCAGCTAAGAAGTGGCCCGTCTTATGATCACCATCTAGATCTCCTTTCCAAGTTGGAGCAAGGTTTGGTTCAGAATCAGGAAAAAAGAAAAAGAAAAAAAGACAGCGAGATACTAACCAAAATTTGCCCGCCTGAATAAGCCACGCTCCCATTCACTCATCTTTCAAGCCCCCGGAATCCTGGCTCCAGCTAGTAATAGTAATAATAATAATAATAATAATAATAATAATAATAATAATAATAATAATTCAACACGTAGCTTCACACTCACCAATCCGACAAAATCATTCCCACATCTGTCAAGTCAAAAGGGGGTACCCAACTGACCAGACATCCTCCAAAAAAATCATCCAGTATGTTTTCTTGTGTGGATTAAAACTGTCGTATAAGGATTAAAAACCGTCTGAACTGAGCTTATGTCGAGGATAGATATCATGACTATTATATTCCTGTTACCAGACGATTTTATTCAGCATGGACGTTCCCCTTGAGTCTTATCGGAGCTGAAAACCGTCTTCCCCTAACCCTCTGAAGCCAACACATATCTTGACTATCCTATTCTTACTGCCTCCTGACGATTTTATCCCTGCTACTGCTAGACGATTTTACTCAGCTCCCATAATGCACACTACCATTACAGTCCATTTGCTTTCACCTGATGGAATTGGGTCACCTTCACACCTGGAATTCAATGTGGTGGTTGCATGAAATATAATGAGCCTTAGTGACGAGGCGGTAATGAGTCTCCTTGGTTACTAGTCAAACCTTCCATCTGATCACACTTAGCCATCAACTTTGCTGAAATGGGTTAGGGATTTTTGTCAGGAGAGAAGTAAAACATTATACAATTACCACTGCCATCATCATCATCATCATGATCATCATCACTACCATAACTACAACCTCAGCTTTAATTTACAACACACACACACACACACACACACACACACACACACACACACACACACACACACTCAAGGAAAACAGGGATTGGAAGACACTGCCCAAGGGTCTCGTGGTCGGACCAAGAATTCAAACACTTTATCTTTTTATTACACCGAGAATTCCGATTTTCCTTTATTTTTATTTTCCTTTTTTTTTTTATCTGTTATGGAATTCTACCTTCACTTTATTATTTACGTACTGTGGAGCTCGCCTCTCACACTGCACTGCAAAATATACGATAAAAATTCACCTTTATTTTATCCGTGTCGCCCTGTTCGCTTCCCTCACGCTCCCTCGACTGCAATGGGTCTTCCTCTACTGTATAAAGTCGTCAGGTTTACCATTTAATAATTCCAAAGCTCTACTATTCCGCAGCAGTGAACATGCCATCGATATTGACTATTTTCTTCATTTTGGTCGTAGTTACAAATGTCACCAACGACCAAGAGGAAATTTTGGGACAGAACAAGATGGATGGAGATGCCCGGAAGGAAGGAATAAAAATACCGTCATTAGGTGCTGAAAATTTGCCACAGGATGAAGGGGAATTTTTATAAGGAAATGATGAGTCGAAGTATTTACCGCCTCTTTCATCAGCTCGTGAAAATTTGCCAGGGGGTGTGAAGAAAATGGAAAATTTAACAGGGAGTGTAAGAATTATGGAAAATTTGCCAGGGGGTGTAAAGAGCAGTATGGAAAACTTGCCAGGGGGTGTAAAGATTAGGGGCAAAAATCCATATTCCCCTGTACTGGATACTGTTTGGATGGCGATCACTTTTATAATTTCCAGCGCTGTCCTCTTTTCTACGATTTACGGCATAATCAAGAGGACGCTGGAAGAGGCAGATGAGGAGGAGACCAAGAGGAGGGAGCCAGAACACTGGGAGGTCAGGCTGCTACTTAAAGCAAAGCAAGAAGAGACGAAACGCTTAATAATAATCCGGGAAAACTTAATGCAGCATTTGAAGAGACTGGAAAAAATGCATGAACGTCAAAACAGAATTATGAGGAGTTTAGTTTTGCAAGAAGAAAGCGAAACAGATCAAAGTACTGATGAAAATGGAAGGAAAGGAGAACAGTGAAGTGGAGAACATAAAACGAGAAAAAGAAGAAGAAAAGAAAAGCTTAGAGGAGAAGAAACTCAAAGAAAATATGGGGGAAACAAACTCAAAGAAAAGAGAGAGAGAAAAAAATGATGTCGCATGCAAGTAAGGAAAAGAGTAAAATTGAAGAGCAAACGCCTCCGGAAGGGCAGAGAGGAAACCAAAAACAGAAGAAGAGAAAATTTTGTTCCCGATTTTGCGCATGGATTGGAAAAGAGGTGAAGAAAAAGAAAGGTTTAGGAAGGAGATAGAGGGGCGCCCACGTAGACGAAAGAAAAGAAAATACCGAGAAATAGGAAGAAGGGGAGGAAAAAATTGGTGCATCTTCAAGGAATTGTGAAGGGAAAGAACAAATTAAATGATCCGAAAAAGTATCATTTAATTCCTTTCCCCCTCTGAGTAAAAATTGTCTTCTTTGACCGTGCTACGTGTGACAAGGGGACTGTTTTTCTTTTTATATGTCCAACTCAAGGCATTAACTTGATGGCCCGTTCCCTGAGGCCCTCTTACGTACTACGCCCAGAGTCAAACAGATTAAACTTATCTTATCTCTTATCCTGCTAACTGATTCACTCATCCTTCATTCTAGATACTTAACCCATTCATTCAACCTTCACTCTAGGTCCTTATCATCATGCTTATCATACTCGGTGCGGGACAGGGACGCCTTTATGTGGTGGCACTGATATAATTGGGTAACTCCTAACAGGTTACACAAACGTCCCTCACTTCCCTCTTATCCCCCGAGAGAAGGATGGTGGGCTGCAGAAGACGGGAACCTTAAGCCTGCAGTTCACCTGGTTCACATTGAGCCAGGGGTTAAAGATAGTTCTAATTATCTTACTCACTATGCTCTATAACGGGTATAATAAGGCAATTTTGTGTGTGTGTTTTTTTTTTTACCTCAATATTCATATGACCTATTTCTTCTTCATACCATTATCTCAAACACAACTTATTTTTTCTGTACTTTATACTCTTGTCTCCAGACGATTTTATTCAGCTTGGGATGTACCTAGGGAACTGGAGGGGACTGATATACCCTTCAGTAACCCCTTCAGTCCAAACGCTTTACTGAGAAGAATATTATGCTGTTTGGAGATAAAGAAAATACAACCAACAAAATACATCACCGGATTCCAGGGAATGAGTTATGACTTCTTTGATGGCTTAAATAGCTTATTCTGGTATCATTATCATCATTATCATCATCATCATCATTATCATCAGCATCAGCATCAATAAAATTACAGTAATAATAATAATAATAATAATAATAATAATAACAATAATAATAACAAAAATAACAATACTAATATTTTATTTTATTATTATTATTATTATTATTATTATTATTATTATTACTATTATTATTATACAGTTTTACATCTCTCATCTGGCGTCAACTGTAACCTTAACCTTGCCACCCCAGAAGGACCCATTGCATCCCTTTATACACTGTGACCTGCAGCATCTTTCCCTGTATCTGATCAAAACCAAAAATTCTCAATAAGCTTTCATTTCACCTGACGGAACTGGGCCACTCCCAAAGCATTAACACTAAGCCATGGTTTGCGTTAAATTCGACGAGGCTTGGGAGATAGGAATGAATCTCCTTGGTTACTAGTCAAATTCACTCTCCAGTCTGACTATACTTGTCCATCAGAATTGAGAGCGAGTATAGACTGCCCTAAGGTGGAAGAGGAGGTCCGGATGATGATGACGATGATGATGATGATGATGATATTATAAACTGGAACAAAGAGGCTATCAGACAATTTTAATTAGTAGGAAGCGCCGGAAATGATGGAGGATAATAAATAAAACTCTATCTAACCAAAAAAGAAGGGGAAAAAAAGGACTAAATCCATCTAACGTCTCCAGCTGAAAAAGTCCATTCTGGGAAAAAGAAAAAAAGAAAATGGTAAATAAAAAGAGGAGGTCCCCAGGCTGAGGGGGTTAACGAAGCAGAAGGCGTCGCTGGCACACAACACAAGAGGCTCTTAAATTACCCGCGTCTTTCTTGAACTTGAGGTCACAAAACAGGGCACCAATTAGCCGAGTCTTCCAGGAAAGAGAGAGAGAGAGCTATATCTATCTATCAGTCTATCAGTCAACCTTTCTATCTATCTGTCTATCTGTATGTATGCATGGATGGATAGATAGATAAACAGACAGAGAGATGAGGGTAAATGTAACTGATTACTTTGGCCTATGAAGAACATCAAAAGTATATTATTTTCAACGAGAGCCATAAACAATAACCTAATCTCTCTCTCTCTCTCTCTCTCTCTCTCTCTCTCTCTCTCTCTCTCTCTCTCTCTCTCTCTTGAGGGGATTTACTGATTTATCACACCTTAACTCTATTTTTCCCTTCCTAAATTTATTCTTCTTTCCACCTACGATATTTATAGTCACTTCTTTACGAAAAAAACGATTACATTTAGCCTAAGGAAGATCTCTAACTTCTTGATTATGAGAGGCATTTTAAATTCCCACTCTCCCCTAAGGCCAAACCACGTAGAATACTGCCTGGGTCTTTACCTCCTTTCACTACCTCTTCACACATAACCTCCTCACTACCACGACATTTTTCTATCACAGTCTTACCTCCATCAGACGACTTTGCTCAAATTAGAAGAGATTTTAAGCACTGGGAAGGTCCAATGTGGTCTTTACTTAACCCATCATTACTACTACACTGAATAAAATCGTTTAGAGGTCACTAAAGTAACATGAAAATATATCTTATTGGACTGAAGAGCTTAATGTATCGTGTATTACATCACGAAATCATTTTAGATCATGTCAAGCGTAATTATGTTCACCTATTTTTTGTCTGGTTTAATATTTCTTCGCTGGGTCTTTCCTGTCAATAACCCGCCACTAAAATATGTTCAGCTTCATATAATGTTTTTTTTTTCTAACCTGACGAGGATCCCAAACGCTTCCAGTTCAGATATGGGCATATGTTGGAGGCTCGTTTTGACTAGCAACCAAGGAGACTCATTCGTACCTCATAACTAAGGCTCATTGCATTGCTGGAGTGGTCCAATTCCTCCAAGTAAAAATAAACAGACCTTGATATGATGGCAAAGTTTAGGTCTTCTAGCATCGCAGAATCTCGCTTGGTGACGTTCATGTTTCTAATCTTGTAAATACAGTTCCTTCGCATCGGTCCAGCAATCATATAAATTTCACCACTTCATTTTTTTACGCTCATGAACGCGATCTGGAGGTACGACAAAGCACACAAATGATCTGGGGACTTACAATAGGTCCTATAATCTGGGTAGTATTCATAAAAGAGCCTGAAGGGTCATATGATCAACACACGCCTTCGTAGCTGTGAATTAATATCGGGAATCATTAAGCAACGTTGGGTCTGGTTAGTACTTGGATGGGTGACCGCCTGGGAACACCAGATGCTGTTGGCATCCCTACGTGTCAAGTGGGGTTGGTGGAGGATTAGTGCCCCTCCCTGTAAAACAATTAACTCTAAGCCCTTGGCCACCCCGTGTGGGATACATGGCGTCTGGCAATGAATGAATGAATGAATTTAGCTTATCTGTGTTTTGAGGTCATTGTTTAGTCTGGGTGTCAAATGTTTGGCCCCCGTATGACTGAAGATAACATAACCCACATTAAGCTCAGCTCCAGCTCTAGAAATTTTGCAAATAAGCTCCACGGTTGCTCATAAAAAACGAACAGCAAATTCTAAGCTAATCATTTGTAAAGGTAACATCGCGATCTTTGCACTCATATCTCCCATTCATTGTTCGATCGGAAAAGGAAGAAATAATTCAATCGGTCTGCACAGAAAGGCACAAACGTATTAGGCTCAGGGTGCTTCAGTTAATTCTCCTACTGTGGTTTGGTGTGGGAGTGTGATTGTGTGGTGTGGTGTGGGAGTGTGATTGTGTGGTGTGGTGTGGGAGAGTGATTGTGTGGTGTTGTCTGGGAGTGTGATTGTGTGGTGTGGTGTGGGAGAGTGATTATGTGGTGTGGTGTGTGTGATTGTGTGGTGTGGTGTGGGAGTGATTGTGTGGTGTGGTGTGGAAGTGTGATGGTGTGGCAGTGATTTCTTCCTTTGGCAGCAGGTCACTAGGAAATTAAAACCCTAATTAGCTGTGCCACTTTATTTTCATGTAATTTCTATAGCTATCAAATTACTTCGGCCCAGAAAATGAAAACTAATATAGACAAATTAAGAAAGAAGTAGAGACCCACATTTGTCATTTGTTCTGTTCTTTTTTTTTTCATGTTAAAAATTTTTGTATCAAAAAGAGGAAAAAAGGTAATATCAACAGTAGTACCAAAAGCCGTGATACGTGCAATACTCCACCCAGCGCGGCAGTCGGAATGGAAAGGGCTGTTGCAGAGGGTGAAGGGTGAAGACATTGCAGGTACGGGATGAAAAACACCGAGGGAAAGAGAGGGGGGAAAAAGAGAAAGAAAATAAAAATACGCTGTCAAGTGAAAATGTCAGCTGGACGTGCCGGCAGAGTCCACCAGGAAATAGGAATTTTTCGACGTTGAGCGAAGGGCTTTGTTTGGCATCAGTCCGGCTCGCGGGCTGACACATGGAAGGCTGACTGACGCTGAACACTACCACAGCTGACAGAACCTTGAGCGCGTGCGTTCTAACCAAATATTCCAAACCCTTTCAGTTCAGGTGATGACCCTCCAGTCTGGCTACAATGGAATATCAGTTCAGAGTAAAGGAATTAGGGATCTTTTGTCAGGCTAGGAATAAAAGAGTAAGGCTAAAGACACTCGCAAATTCAACCTAGAGCAGAGTTCGGAGAGGCCTGATATAGAAACCTGAACTAACAGCTTGTGTAGATACGGGAAGAGAGCATAAGTAGCACTATTGTCTGAAGTTAATTAGAGATCGATCAGGTAATGTGACTAGGTGTTCTAAGACTTACAAAAACATGTAATTATTGTCACATTCTACAAAGGTGACACTCACCCTACTACGGACTTGTGGCTGTAACTGTACACTCGACTCTAATACCATCCTTTATCATGCCATTTTATATTATCTACAGAAGTAAAACAGAAAAAGGAAAACATAGCACTTACACAGCCTGGCCCATATATCACAATGCTTCGTCCATATTTCAGAATGGTGAGTGTTGTGAGAGAAACGACACTGGATTTGTTGATTGCACAAATTCTTTTTCTTTTTTCTTCTTTTTTTTTTTTTTCTTTTTACGGCCCATGCAATCGTGTCGGGTGACGAATGAGTGACAAATACCGCTTCATCACCAGCACTGTTACTAACGCGCACACCTGCTCATAAACACACGAACACACGAATATCCTGATTACAGTGATATACTGACACGCAGGAGTACAAAAAGCAAAATATATATGGTCTGGTCAGGTCCCTCTTATAACGGATAGCAGATGAACAACCAGGATAAAGGAGTGGTAACCCGCAAATGGAGTAAGCGAAAGAGAGAGCAGAGAACATGATGGCGAGATGACATTTGAAGATTCGCTGGGATTGGGTGGAACAGAGTGGAAAAAGAGAAAGGTTTTTATCCTGTAGTGGACTGACTCACACTGATTTTATTATTATTATTATTATTATTATTATTACTACTACTACTACTACTTCTACTATTACTACTGCTACTATGAATGTATACTTTAGTGCGCTGGTCTCATTTTGCTTTTGTTTGTTTTATGTTGTTTACCTATAATGCCCTTTAGCTATTATTTTACATTCTAGTATTTTCGTTATTAAAGCATTGTAGTTGTTCTAAGTATACTCCTGTTTGTTGCTTTCCACTTCGTGCTTTCGTTTACTAATTTTGGTTACTTTTTTCTTCAATTATCTGCGTCTTCTTACTTCCTCTGATTTTCGTTCTTTCCATCGTGTCCTCATTCTCCTCTCTCAATGACTCCTCTCTCTCTCTCTCTCTCTCTCTCTCTCTCTTTCTCTCTAGCTCGATGTACTCCTCCCACCAAATCCACTCCTACAGTATTTATAAAGGCTTCACCAGACTTAAGAATCTCTGAGAATAGCTAAGAATAATACATGCTTTGGCCTATGTCTTAGTGAATTATTTGACCTAGAAGTCTTTAATATGAATTTGTTTTTATTTTTCTTGTTTTTACTCCTGCTTCTCCTTCCTCACTCCGTCTTCATTTCTTTCTTCCTTCCTCCTGTTCCTCCAGTTATTATTATTATTATTATTATTATTATTATTATTATTATTATTATTATTATCATCATTATTGTTATTATTCTCATCATCATCAACATCATTATTATTATTATTATTATTATTATTATTACTATTATTATTTTTTTATCAGCGTTGAAGATAAGAAGGGAATACTTAAGTACAGTAATATTTCATCGATATTTAACTCAGGCAAGACACAGAAGAACAGAAATTTTCCCATAGTCATCGTTCTGTGCCATTCTCTTTCGTGCACTATACTCTTGTCATCTTAACCTGGCTCAGATTCTCGTCTTCCTGGATATTTTTTTCACGTGGTTAAGAGACGGAAAAGGAGTAAAGGCTCTGCATCCTTTCTACGGCACTTCTTCGTGACTAGCATCATATTGTAGTGTTGATCTGCTGTTACACCTCGGCAGTGAAGATGGAGAGACGGTAATTTAGGTCGTTAAAGTGAAAACAGTACAGCAAACAGCTCTTGAAAACACACACACACACACACACACACACACACACACACACAGCATCTCACAACACCCTAGTCAGCTGCACCTCCCTCAACCATCCTTCCATTGCACACTAGGAAGCACATACTAAAACACACTAGCAAGGGTTCTGGCGTTGGAGGCTTTGTGGCAAAAGTTCCTGAGCGATTTGTTTTGTTTATTTAATCTGAACATTCCCTCGTGTGGTATGAATTGTGTAGCACAATTTCCTTAGCGATTTGTCTTGCCTATTACACCTGAACATTGTCTTGTTTGTCATGTAAGTTGTTTTAATATCGGCATACAGTATTTTGCATCAGCAATTTTCAAGAGGACACTGAAATGCAATATCCATAATAAATCGCTAAGGAAGAGGGGTTACGTCATCTTCAAAGCTGCTAAGAATACGACCTTCTCCCTTTTCAGTTATTATGGTACGACTCTTTGACGAATTACCTTCCAAGTTCTTTTTTTTTATGGGATATGCTCGATAGTCAGTTACCTAAGACCCAGTAGTCCCAAGCGTCATACACCTTCGCATGTCACTACTTCGGCACTAATATCCACCGTCCATACTGAATATATGCTACGGATATTTCATTCAGTAGTCGTGTGATGGTAGTAGTGGGGATATAATATGAGACGTCCGTATTTTTTTGTTTTTTTTAATTCGGTAAACTCTGATTTAACGAAATGCAAATAATCGAACTGTTTCCTAATCCAGGCTGGGATCGAACTCCCGTACATTCAGACAACAAACTTCAGCTATCCACTCGATCACTACCTCTCCATCTATTCGATTATAACTGCTTGTGAGTGAAGGAGGGGGAATAGGGAGGGGGAGACCGAGGATGAGATGGAGGGATGGAGTAGAAGGGTGCATGAGAGAGGGAGTGTAAGTTGGGGGAAGGGCAGCGAAATGGGCAGGGAAGAGGGTGACGGGGAGGCGATCTGTATGTAGCCACCCCTACGAGATTAAGGCGTCTGGCTACAAATAGATGGATAGATAAATAGAACCGTTTTTGACAATTGAATAGATTTATCTCGGCAACTTCATCCACAAAACGCACGGTGGGAATATATTTTAGATCCGCTGGGGAAATATATAAGACCAGCAGCATCGGGAATTTACTGCTTTGTGATAACTTTGCCAAACAGTTCCCCAGCACAGTCCTTAGCCCATTAAATCCGGGGATGTGCCTTTAAATTTATTCTTGCTTTGCACACACGTCTTTAATTTTTTGGATAGACTTTTCGACCTGGAGAGATTAGATATTGCTTCCTTTTACCCCTTCAGTACAAGAGGTTTTACTAAAGATGAATAAAGTCACGTAGGGGGGATAAATTAAGAGATATCCCTTTATTACAGATGATGTACCTAAAGCTGAGTACAGTAAAATAGCATGAAGGCAGAAGGAAAAAATCAATAAAAGACAATTCTGCTAAGCTTCATAATGACCCCTTGTAGTAAAGGAGTTAATGCAGGCTTTCTAACCTCTCCAGCTCACCCAGTCTCTTCCAAAAGCAATCTATTTATCCTTCTATCTTTAGGGACACACTTTAATCCCAGAAGGGGTGACCTCAGAAGAACTACCTCAATGTCACCCTGTCCCCTGCCGTTAAGCTGCCCTTTCTCCAACCCACACAACCCATACTCATAACGTGTACCTCTTCACCTCATATCTCCATTTCTCTCCTTCACCTCCTCCTTTTCCTCACTCACATGCACCCTCCTAAAATCACTCTCCCTTCTCTCCCCACTGCCAAAAAAACAAAAATAAAATATAAAAATTACACCAAGGGATTGCAATGGCTAATATTCCCGCAAAAGATCCGAGTCAGCAAACTGGGGCAAATTCAGTAGAGGCGCAAGGACCGTCCGTGTTCGTATCTCGTGGAGGCGCATGGGATAGTGTCTGGGTATTTATGATAATGGTGGTGAGAGAGAGAGAGAGAGAGAGAGAGAGAGAGAGAGAGAGAGAGAGAGAGAGAGAGAGAGAGAGAGAGAGAGAGAGAGACAGACACACAGACAGACACACATAGATAGAGCGACGTAGCATCCACATATATCCTCTTAATCTAGCAAAGCACCTTAGGGTCCCGTAACATCCATATTTATTCACTTAATCTGCTCAAAGTCTAGCCAGGGGAGCCCCACACAGGGTACTACAAGCAACGTTAAGCTAGACAGAATATAAACAGCTACGATGCAAATTGTTAACATAAACCAGAATGAGAGAATGCAAGTCGTAGTATTTGCAACCCCAGGCTCAGCTAGTTGTAAACTCGGTAAACTACAGGCCAAAATTGCTCTTCTTGCGCGGTCCTCCTTTCATCTTTTTTACTTTTATTTTCTTAAGGGACAGGGAGGAGAGTGAGGGACATTTGTATAACTAGGCAGCTCCACCACCCAGTCATATCGGTGCCACCACGTGAGGGCGTCCCTCTCCGGCACCAGAGCTAAGATACAAAGTGTTGACGTAAAAAAAAAAAATCTACGATAGAAATTGATAACGTAAATAAGAATGAAGGTAAAATGAACTTCGATGCAAAGTGTTAAGTACTGTAAACCAGAAGGTAAGTAAAAAATGCAACGATACAAATTGCTAACGTCAACCATAGCGAGAGTAAAAAGAGCTACCTGGCACATTATTAGCGTAAACCAGAATAACATTAAAGAGATACGATGCTGTTAACCAACCCGAGTTCGAAGATGTATTCGGTGTTCTGCTCTTTCACTCTCCAGACAAGTGCTGGACAAAGGACGCCTTCACGTGATGACACCGATTTAGCCAAGCAGCTACCCTTCTGTTTCGATATATAAACCTCCCTTACCTCTCTCCCTATCCCCGAAAGGAAGATGGTGGACGGTCGGGGAAGGGCAAAAATCAACCTGCAGGCCACTGGGTTTGCGTAAATGAACCTGGGGCTACAACGACTTCCTCCAGACGACAATAATTAACTTTCTGAAAAACTCTTGTTGTGACGGGATAATAGAAAGTTTTATCTGACATTTGAAGTTCGAAAAAGTCTCTGCAAAAGTGGGTAAAACTGACTTATAGCAGGACTTAGAAGAGCAGTGATAAACTAAGGACTACATCCCTGTCTTCTAGAGGTTAAGCTGAGAATTAAATGCCTTCAGTCTGAGGATGTGTACTTTGATTTATTCTTACGTACGAATGATTTTATTTTGCTTAGGAGAGATTTTACGAACGGGACTAAGATGAATAAAACTGTCTGATGGTAGCAAAAATAAAATATGAAATCAAAACGAAAAAAATAAAACATGAAGAGATTATGAGAGCATCGATTATCCGGTTTTAAGAGAGGGTATGAGGAAACGTGAATTTTCAAACTCTTCAATTGTTTTATTATTATTATTATTATTATTATTATTATTATTATTATTATTATTATTACCCAGTATATTCAAGGGCAGATAACTTTAAGGGTAAAATCAATGCATGGCCGCCCTTCCGATCTGGGCATGCTAACCACTTGACCATGAGGCAACTGTAATAAACGCATCCCATGAAAATTAGGAACAGTGTCTCAGCCTTCGTGTTACACTCTATATCTATGATTGTAAAGTTAGACAATTTTACAGTACGTGTCTATAGAATACACTGGACTTTGTAATAGGACTGTGGTAAGTCTGTAGCCTAATTCTACCACATGTGTTTCGGGTGTGGTAATGTCCTGTCACTACAGTTTTACGATTACAAGGTCCAATTTGGCCCCCAGAACCACACACCACCACTACCACTATTCCTACCACTACCAACACTACCACTACCATTGTCAACACTCCACACTATCATTACCACCATTAATACCACCATTAGCACTACCAACACCACCACTTCTGCTACTAACACCACACACCGTTGTACATGCACTACATCCTAGCATTCTCATCCTGTGATCACCAATATATATCTACTGTATACGATTTATTCTCTCTCTCTCTCTCTCTCTCTCTCTCTCTCTCTCTCTCTCTCTCACACACACACACACACACACACACACACCACTAACGCACCCTGTCACCACCACGCTACTTGACGCTGGGAGAGACAGCCTGCTCCTGACTTTAATACCATCCCCTCGACCTCCTCCTCCTCCTCCTCCTCCTCCTCCTCCTCCTCCCCCTCCTCCTCCTCTCACCTCGCTCCTGCATGCGTCTCCTCTGGTTCGAAATAAGCAAATAAATGAGCAGACTTTGATTCTGATTTCCTTTTCTTGATAACCTTTCGAAGAGACGATTTTCTAATTGATGGAAGAGACCTATGGTGTCAGAAAAAAATCAGCCAATGCATAATCTACCCGTATTAAGCTGATATCGTGCTGCTGTCAATTCACACGACTTTTTCATGGCCTCTTTACTCCTACCTTTGACACTCTGCTTTCATTCTCCCTCCTATTTTCTATTTGTATATTCCTGCACTCCTGCCTCATGCTGAAGAGGGACGCCTTCGTGTGCTGGCACCGATATGACCGGGTGAGGTAGCTGCCTGGTTATACAAACGTCCTCGATCCACTCCCTATCCGCCCAGAAGAGGACTGTGGACTGTGAAACAAATGCATCTTCCACTTGCAGTCCACCGGGTTCACGTTCAAATGAGCCTGGGGATGCAACAACAACAACAACAAGTACTACTACTACTACTACTACTACTACTACTACTGCTGCTGCTGCTGCTACTACTACTACTACTACTACTAAAACTGCACTCATACCTTTTACATCTCTTTTATCACACACCCCAGAACGCGCTGCTGCAAATATCACATCAACACATTCATCTTTACAGTATTATAATCCTTCAATCAACTTAAAAATCACGTACTCTTGATTTTCAGAATTCCTAACAGTGGACGGAGGCAGATCAATTCGAACCTCTGATTATCTCGTCAAATATTTAATACAAACTTGAATCTCGTTAGCCAGGTAATGGTGGCAGTAAAATGCAAAACTTTCACTTCCCGGAGCCAGGCTGACTTTGTGCGGGCGGGGAGGGTGGTAGTATTCTGACCCCTTCAACCCGAGGACGTATTCTATATAATGTCTATATCCTGATGAGTTAATTCACCTTTAGCTATTTTTTATAACCATTAACTCACATGGGTTTTATTCAGTAAAGTGCAAGTCACATGAGTCTCGGTCTTATTAGTTTTCTTATTGTTTCCTTTAGTCCCCTTATGGTTGGGACAAATCTAGTATGTATTCCAGCAGTAATCGAACATTTTCACTTAACTAAGGGTGAGTTATTAGGGCCTGAGATTGTTAGTGTCCTATTTTAAACTCTTCGTCTCCCTCTCCATATTCACTCATTCATTACCCCTGCGTCTATGTCAACTATCTGAATGTCTATCTGTATGTATTGCCAGACGCCTTAATCCCATACGGGGTGGCCACAAACAAACCGCCTCCACTATCTGTATGACCAGCGATTTTTACTCTTTTTTAATGAACTTTTATTTTTGCAAAACTAAATACGTGATATAACTTTGGTGATGGAGACATGGAGGTACAGTGTTCGTGGCCACCCCCTCCGGGATTAAGACACCTGACCGTACAGTAGTTAGTTACTTGTAGTTAGATAGATAGATGAAGAGGTAGACAGACACACACAGATAGATATGGAGTGAGATAGATAGATAGTTAGATTTCTGGCATCAGTAAACCACCTAGGAAAAAGTAGCCTTTCCAATTGGCAAAAAGCAAAGCGAGGTACACAGCAAAGAATGTAACATCTTCTTGATTGTAATATGCCACTGGAATATTCAGCAAAATACGTGGCTGTAATATCTCCAGCGAGTAACGGTTTCCTGGAATATTACTCATATATTCACACCCATACTCGTGCCGATAGCGTGTCTGAATCCACCGCAGCATCGGCGCCACTTTTACTGCAAATGTGATGACTCCACGAAGGGGGATGGAATATTTTGGCGGAATTCGAAACGCTCTGCAAGTCTACACTCTTAGAAACATCTCCATTCACTATTAGAATGAAAAACTTTGGCTGCGGTAAAAGGTTAAGATTTGATAACGCTTTTTTTTTTATATATATATATTTGTTTATTTTGACAGAAGATGAAGCAGGAAGAAAAGACAACTGAAGTAAAAATAAATTCCATACACCAGATTTATATACTTCGACTGAACCATACCGTCTAAGATTATACATTATTCCCAAGTTTATGTAAAACAGCAAAAAATGAGTTTATCCATGGTTTTTGAGGACTTAGTTATTTCTCTCACAAAACAAGCTCTTCTGGTAAATGCATGTACATACCCAACTGCAACAACCGAAGCGAAATGGTTGAACTATGTAAAGTCATTTGGTTTACTTACTGATCCATCTTCCATCACTGAATTACTTCTGTTCTTGTCCGAGCAGGTTTGGGGTTCGGGGCGAGGCTACTAAAGCATATAAAGCAAGAACAACCAGATCTCTTCCCTACCCTGAATGGTATTATGTGACAAAAAAAAAAAAAAACTGACTCACTCGGATGTAAACTCCTATGAGCCACCTCCTGCTGGGGCGCCTTACCTCACTAGACCACCAGGCGTCCACGTGGATATTAGGTTCTCATCCAACGAAGTAAATAAATACCTGGGTTACAATAAACTTACCTGGCTCCACACTCAAAGCACCGGCATTTATTTTCCTCAGTGATTATTACAATTTTCTCAAAGAATAGGTGGGGTTGTGCGAACTGCAGGAAAAACTTTAAATTTTGCTTGCATCCGTGAACCTGGTGGATCTAGCTTGCGAAGGGTGTTTATAAATGGAAAAAGTTCGGTTTGAATGTGAGCTTTCTTTTCAGCCTGTGAAATACCGTCGTTGGTTAGACAGTTTGACATCCGAGTGAGACCATCTGCTCGCTAAACACTTGGTCAATGTTAGTGTGTGGGGCAATGCTCTCCTTGACCCCTCCCTTCTTCTCCCTCTCCCATTTTCTTGTCATGCTGTATAAAATTTGCAGTGCACTATAAATCACTTCTTATGAAAATAGGGAGAACCTAAGACTTAGAGCCTGCAAAACTTGTCCCTTTTCAAACATTACTAGAGAAGAAAACAAACTGAAGATTGTTCATTTCTCGATGCCTGGACCTACTGCATTTTAAAACCCTGGAGGTCATAACGAGGTCATCCTCCTTTTGAAGAAAGTGAGTTGAGGGACGTATGTATAACCAGTAAGAGGAGCTGCCAGGCTACATCAGTGCCACCGAGTGCAGACGTCCCTCTCCAGCAATGGCATCGTAGCCAAAAGAAGTAAAAGTCTAAAGTATAGGCTATATATCCTGCACACTCGCATACCGTGGAAATTAGATATAGTTTCAGCCGCGCATAAAGACGGAGAGCCCCAAAGACCACTTCCTTAACTTTTAAACTGGGTCATAAAAGAAAACGAGGAGGGAACGCCTGCTTGCCTAGTGTCCCAAACGACCACTGTGTTGCTTGATTGAAGAGACCTTGAACTACCTGGGGCTCTGTTTATATTATTTCCTAAGGCTAAATTGTATATATATGGCTACTTGTACATAGGACTGGCTTCATATATCCACCAAACACTTCATACCGAACCAGAAGTGATTAAACATATTACGAATTCTTTATTTTCTTTGCGCCTTCAACGATTTTATTCAAGTGAGTCTTTTCATCTGGAAAATCCTATCTGTCCTTCATTTACTCATGCACTAACACAGATCCTTCTTAGAGCGAATGTTATAACTTGGTGGTGGGATTTTTAAGATGGAAAATGCGTCACTGGCTCGGAAGGGTCAGTCGTATAAAAAATTGTTTGTGTATACGTTTCTCGTCACTTATATAACTACCATACACTTCACAAGCAAACCAGAGTGTACTGTTCCCTTCAATCCGATCACCAGGTTAGGGCCAAGTGTCATTCCTAGATACCAAAACATGGAGATTTTCATGTAGTAAGCTGAACAAATGACACGGTTTGGCACATTGGGCTCTTCAGTACGATTACCTACATGGAGGAAGCGCTTATTAAAAAACTGCTTCGAAAAAAACACATGTAGAGGTTAGGACTTTATAATTTAGCAATGGCTGTGCGTGCTGTTTCTCTTGTCCACAAAAAAGTTGCATATGTACCTAAAATTTGTGATTATCGGGGCCTCGTAGGATGTAAACTCGCAAAAGTAAATAAAAAATCGTTGCTAATCTAATGGCGAAGAGTGAGGCACTGTTCTCTGTGTTTTTGTGGCGTGCGAGACGAAATCCCACCTAACTTGCCGAAAGCAGTCTCGAAGAAAAGATTTGGAACTGTGGGGAGAAGCTGGAGGGAGAGGGATTGGGGAGAAAGAGGAGGTGGGTGACAGTGAGGAGAGGAGCGGATGGGGTCTGTCTATAATACTTCGTAGTTTTCCCGACCACAAAACCCAACACTGAAGCAAGAGGAATTTCTGTATATCCCAAAACTGCAATAAACCTGTAAAGAAAAGGTTATAAATAATAGTAATTCCACCACCACAACACCTGTAGTATACGGTACCTGTAAAAAAAATTAAAAAGGGACTATAATTGAATCTTTCACTCCGATGACATACTTTTGAGTCAATCCTTGCCATCTTCAACTGACTTTTTGCAGCTTAGGAGAGATTTATCCAACTAGGGTGTTAGATTTACCCTTTATTAACACCTTCTGTACTAGAGGTGTACCTAAAGTTTAATGTAATCGTCTGGTAGGAGCAAGAATAAAAATAACTATGCTATCGGAGTTGAAGGAATAAAGCCAATTTAACTCACACTCACCAGCCCTGAAGCTGTGTTATACGTGAGGTGGAGGGGGGAGGGTAGGTCATCATCCGGCAGCATTTCTTTTGGGCGCTAAATCCAGTTTGTTATTATTTCCTTTGGGCGCCAGTATACCACTTCATTTGGGAGCCAACATATCACTAATAACCTAACCAAACCTAAATTACTCAAAATGATTAGGCCTATGACCTGCTCAAGCTGATTATAGGTAAGGTCTTTAGATAGTCTGTTTTAATTCGGCGCCCACTACTCTATATTAGCGGCCAAATGAAGCTTAATGTAGCGCCAAACTGATTTTTTTTCTCTCTCTCTCAAATGAAATGTCAATACGCCCAAATGAAATGCGACACATCATCCAGGTCAAAGCACTCGTGAGGGAACTCCTCATCCTGCTGATTACTGATGTCTTCAAAGCAAGTACGATGAATGGCTGAGATGTAGGGTGCGAGGGTTTGTCGAGCACTATTATTCTCAAAAGATAGTCGTACTGGATTATTATAACGACTAATTCTGAGAACGTCATGTTAGCTCCATGCCTCATTGTACTGTGGCCTTGCAACACAGTAAGTCTGTGGGAAGTTGGATGCTGTTGTTCTCACATGAGGGGACGTCAGAGTGGTGCGGGAATCATCAATACAAGGACAGTACTCTTTCTTTGTGTATATATCCAGAGTGTAGCTGTGTTTCTCGGTCTTTCTGAACCCTCTCACTTAAACAAGAAGTGTCTGCTTATGGATGTATATTTCACATCGTGAAACTGACCACGATGGACATGAGTAAGGTGAGCACCAAAGATAAGTTTTGCCTTCGTCCTGCACAGTTATCAGAATAAATAACAAGCTTCTTCACTCGACGGGAATCAGTTTATATCACGCATTACACAACACCCAATCTCATACAACTTCGCCACTGACTCATCCCACACGGCACATGACTACCGGATGTCCCCGACTTGATGATGTCAGCTCTAAAGTTGTAGGTTCATACTTTCCTTCCTTAATACTGAGCACCTGCAGTCAGATGTACCGGTATGGCCTGCTGTAGATCAGTGGCAGTGTAGTGCATTGAGTTGTCAGCATCCTCCTTCAACTGTCAAAGCCATTCCTGTGCAACACTGGCTCTCCTCAGACGAATGTCCCTCAACCTCACCTTGTTGCTTACGGGAGAAGTCCGTCGTTGAATCGAAGTCATTGTGTGTTACCAAGCTTCATTCACACTTGAAGCAGGAAAAGGATTTGGATTCTGGGCCTTACTATAATTGCGCATTTCTTTTACCACCGTACGATTCCACAGCGAGGGATCCTTTTTACACATACGTGCATGGTGAACTGTCACTAGGGGGCGAAGAGAAGCCTGAATCCTGCATAACAACAGGAGAAATGGGAGAATCCACAAAATAAGGGAGATAAATGTTCACCACTGAGGTAGAAACATGACTGACTGGCCAATAGCTGCATATCAGACGACCATTCCACATTCCCATTTGTTAAGGCGTGAAGAGTTGCCAACCTTCATTTAACCCACGCCATACAACGCTCTGAAACTCGAGAAGAGAACGTGACTGGGGGACATCGATGTATTGCATTTGTTACTAAACGTATCTTTATATATATATATATATATATATATATATATATATATATATATATATATATATTACTACTACTACTATATTGGTGGTAGAAAAATGTCACTTAATAAAAGTAAGTAGTCGATCTACTAATAATACGTGAAGCAGTAGTCATATGAAAGTCAGTTTAAGCCATTCTTTAATACCAAGACCTCAAAGCAAAATATTCGGCCTGGCGATAATGACAAAGGGTATGGCTTTTTTGGACACAGGTTCATCTGAAATGGGAACCCAGCTGGCTGGAGGCTGAAAATGCCCTTCTCTGACAGTCCATCATACTCCTTTCAGGGGATAGGGAGACAGCTGAAGAATGTTTGTATAACCAGGCAGCGGACATGCCTGGTTATCTCGGTGCCACCACGTGAAGGCGGCCCTCTTCAACACCAGTGGCAAAGGTTCTCGTGTTGTAAAGGCCACGGGATCCCGGAAGTCACTTTGATCCGGCAGTTTCAACTTGTCCGTCACTCGCTGTTTTTCGTTTGAAGTGTCAGGGTTGAATTTCGGTGTTTCCAGCAAGTTCCTTTTTGCTCCACACTTTCAGTACGATGATTTTCTTTTCTTTTGATGTATGGGCATTTTTTGAGCGGCCCTGTCCGTCGGTCATTCCCCAACGTTTTTCGGATGGGAGGTGATTCAATCCAGTAGTCATTAGCAGCGTCCCATATTAAGGTCCTGATGGTCCCGCATTTATCTTTTTTTTATTCATATTTTCAAACAGGCTTATTTAATTTGTCACTCACTGGCTATTTTTACCTTTAATTGTCAGGGATGAATTCCGGGAACACTGAAAAAAAAAAAAATGGTTAGTTTCCCTTGATGCATTTGCTTTGGCTTCTTTCTTTCTTTCTTTCCTTACTTCTTTCTTTCTTTTCTTTCTTTCCTTCTTTATTTATTTATTTTCTTCTTTTATGATGGGTATCTACAGACGATTTTCTTCAGTTTTTAGCCTGTCACTCGCTATTTTTTGCATCAGTGTCTGAGTTGAATTCCACACAGTTTTCATTAAATGTTCGTTTTCTTTGACTATTTTGATACCATTGCGTCTTTTTCACTTTTTTTTTTCTTTTTTTTACTTCCTTCTGGAAACCTATAAACAATTTCATTCTTAGACAACAAACAAAGGGATAGTGATTTGTGACGTGCAAAATAAATCGCTAACGAAGACGTGTTACATCCCCAATGCCACTCAGAACACGACCCAAAATCTTTAAAAATCCCGTAATCCACAGTAACACTCGGCTGTACTGCACTTAATCCTTTGCCTGCGAAATAAATCCCTACTTTGCATTTAATCCCTCCACAGCGATGACATGCTATACTCCTTTCGCCTTAACTTGGCCCCGATTTTCTTTTAGGTCTGTTGCAGTTTATTTCACGTAGCTCATTGGCAGAATAAAGACAGTGTTACGGCTCTACATCCTTGCAATAGCACTTCTTCGTGACTGGCACCATGTTCTACTGTCAATCTCTTGTTATCACTCTCCCACCCAACATTTCGGTAGTCAGTATGGAGTTATGGCAATTTTAGGCCAAGTTAGAGTGAAAGGGGTATAGATTAGTGTACTCTTGTCTCTTCCTGACACTTTCACGTTCTCATACTGAAGGGGTTAATGAATTTTGTTTCTCACCCTACCCCCCCCTCATCCAGTTCGAAAGGTCTCCCCTAAACTTAATAAAATCGACCAATGATAATAAAAATAAAGTGAAAATGCGTCTTAGGACTGAAGAGGTTATTTTTGGGAACAGGCAGAAGCGTTTATTTTGCTCAAGAAGGAAGTAGCGCCTCCCTCCCCCCCAAAAAAAAAAAAATCAAAATTTATTACTCTTAACGTTCAGGCTGAGAAAAATAAGCTTCGTATTTCATTCCAAATGATGACGGACTAATATAATAAGGTCTCGAATGTTATAATAAGCTTTTGGAAGTTATATTGAGCTCGTCAAAAAATATACTGAGGTCTTCAAAATTTATAATCGTCTCTTCGAAAATTATACAGAGCCTTTCGACTTTTATATTAAATTCTTCGAAACTAACCGCAGTAGAAGAGCCAAATATTTGTTTTCCTTTTCGCTCTGGATTTTAAAGTGAAATAATCCAGGAGAGCCCACACCTGCTTCTGTTATTCCGCCGTGAAACTGTGGCCGTAAACCAGCTTAACCCGCGCCGGGGAAGTTGCTGGCATTAACCCTCCCAGCCAGACCCGAGGCTAAGTCGCAGCTGTAAACATTTGATTTAAAAATAATCCTCGGCAGCACAGGGTAAAACAAGCCCCTAAGAGAGAAATTCCCTTGACTACGGTACCAGATATCGACCTAACTTTTTGGCGTGGTGCTGGAGAGGGACGCCTTCACGTGGTGGCGTTGACATAATTGAGTGGCTCTGCTGCCGGTTATACAAGGGTCCCTCAGCTCCATCCCTATCCCCCAAAGAAGGATAGTAGACTTCAGAAAAATACAGTAACTAGCCTACATTCCACTGGGTTCACCTTTCGGATGAGCCTGGGGCCACAACAACAACATCAACAGGGACGAAAGTTGGTCTGCTATTCCAGTGCATCTGCTTCACAGGGCATACCCGTCCTTACCTTCCCTGACGCATCACATCAGAAAAGATCATCCGTGGACTTGCCCTTCTACTGCACTGGTTTTACACTGAAGGCATATCTGTCACTTTTCTATTATACCAAAGAGAATCATCCTTGGACAGAGAAACATACTAACCCTCTCTCTCTCCCAAGGAATACTAACCAAAAAAAAAAAAAAGTAGAGGGGGGAAGGTAAAATATATTATTTACTTTTGCCACCGATTGTAAAACTACGAGAAGCATTTAAAGCGGGAGAAACCCACCAAATCTCCCTCACAACAGAAATACTGATCAAGGGATATTAATGTGAAGGAAAAGAGGTGAAACATTAGCGAAATTTGTCCGCGAATGTGCAACTGTAAAAGAATCATTTGTGGGTAGAGAAATATTCCAAGCCTCTCTCTCTCTCTCTCTCTCTCTCTCTCTCTCTCTCTCTCTCTCTCTCTCTCTCAGGAATATTAACCAACATAGAAGAGTGAGAGGCAAAAGAAAAGAAAAATTAAGCGAACGTTCATCCCCACCTGCACACCTGTGAGTTAAAGCCTCGAGTGGGCAGAGGGAAGGTGAGGAACGGGAGAAGGAGCGTCTGGGCTGCCTTGCTACGTTCCTTAACGACCTGGGGCTGTAGTTATAAATCCTCCTTAGTTCAAATTGTGTATAAGTTTGCTTGTATTCATGTTTGTATTCATCTGTTCTTATTCACCTGTACAGCTACTTAACGCATCACAGTGAAATCAGGGTGAATATTAGTGACGTATTAAAATTTAAAAATCCTGTGTTCATGCGTCATTGTTAAGGAGATTTGTTTATCCCATTAACTGGCTAAAATTCTTTAATAATACTTCTCATGAGGAGGTAGTTAAAAAGGATCTCAACTGCTACTAGGGATAAATTTTTTCGGAAAATAACTACGTTCACAGGTTATTTCTCCTTATTTGGTCCTTTTATTATTCAGCGTAATTTGACTTTAAAATATCGGGTACCTCTAAGAGTGATGACATATACATATATATAAACAATCTTAGACACAGCTTATGTTTAGGAGAATATATAAATACAATCCCTGCTGAAATTCCATGGTAGGTGGCTTGACTCGACGTAGAGGCTGGCGGGGTGTGCTGAGTGCCTTGCCTTATGAGGATCTTGCACCATTCCACCTGACACAAGGAGTCTGGGGAGCAGGGAAAGGATGGGGGAGAGCTTGAGGAAGGACGGGACAGAAGGAGAGGTTAGGGAAGGAGAAAGGGAGGAAGGAAGGACGAGGGGAAGGAGAAAGAGAGGAGGGAAGGACGAGGGGAGGAAAGAACAGAAGGAGAAGGAAGGAAGGGACAGAGGAAGAGGGAGGGAAGGGACAGAGGGAGAAAGGAAGGCAGGAAAGAGGAAGGAAGAGATAGAGAGAGAGGGAAGGAAGAAGGAAGAAAAGGAAAGAGGAAGAGGAAAAAAAGAGGAAGAGGAAAAAAAGAGAAAGAGGGAGAGGCAAGGATGGGCGGAGGAAGAGGGAAGGAGAAGGGAAGGAAAGGACAGAAGGAAAGGGAAGGAAGCGACAAAGGGAGAATGGAGGAAGAGGGAAGAAAGGAACAGAGAGAGAGGGATGGAAATGAAGGAGAGTAAGAGAGAGAGACGGAAGAGGGAAGGAAGGGTCAGAGAGAGGGAATGCAGTACTGGTGAGAACGGAGGGAGAGGAAGAAGAGATGAGAAGGGATGTGAAGGACGGAGTAGTGAGGTAGTGGCTCTAGAGAACGATGGACTGAGATGATGTAGAGGGAGATGGGAAGGAAAGTGAGTAACATTGCAGGAGATATGCATGAGCTTGAGAGGAGCTGAAGGGAAACAGAGATGAGAAGGAGGTGACGAGGAGAGCACAGAGAAGAGACGGGAGATGAGAGAAAGAACACAGTATACATTAACCCAAAAGAACGATCGGGGTGAGAGGATTTGAATGGAGATAAAGAGGAAAGCCAGGCTCAGAAGGTGCTAAATACAATAACCTTGGAGTTCGAGTTAAGAGGCAAGTAAGAGGAAGGAAGAAGATAAGCAAGGGATTGGGGAAATTAATGCAGAAACTTGGAGGGCGAAGAGCTGAGTGTAAGGGAAGGAGGATGTGAAGGAAGTGAAATGGGGAGAAATTGGTTTGAATGGAGAAGAAGGTGTTTAGAAGTCAAAGAAGGCCCGGAAGTAAAAGAAGATGTTGAAAAAGCAGATGGAGGAGATTACTTTAAATGAGAGAAGAGTTAAGGAAAGACGAAAAATACTGCAGGAAATGATGATAACTGGAGTGGGAAGCAAATGCAATGAGAAGGAGAGGGAAGAAGCAGTGAGAGATGAGGGGAATACTGATGAAAGAGGGGAAGACGGGAGTAAGAGAGAAAATGAATGGGCTCCATCAAGAGTGGAGAAGAAAACAGGAAGGCGGGAAGTGAGACGGCAAGGACGGGTCTGGGTCCTGCGTGTGGGTGTTGAGGGAGTATTTGTAGAGCTGCCCCGCCCATGTCAAGGCGTGTCTATGCCGGGCGCTACAGTACATGCATAAAAAGACAGACTGTTGCGTTAGACCTGCATTAGCTTCAACAAATATTCTACCTTTGGAAATATAAGCCCCTTCAGTCTCAGAAAGTCATTTATCGTATCGCCATCTCCTCTCGGCTTTACTCATCGCAGCGCAAGAGGTTAAATACTTAAGCAACAGTTCTTCATGGTCAGTCTCTTCACCCAGTTTAAACCACCTCTATTTACGTACCTTTAACTTGTCCATCATTTCACATTATATCACGTCAATCATAAACGCACAGTGAAAAAGGGAAAATACGAGAAAGCTTATAGGGGCAAAATTACGTGTGATATTCTTTTATTCATGTTTTTTCCAGAATCATGGCTCCCCCCAAAGAACAGGGCAGTAAATTTTTGCTGGCACCAAGGGAGAGTATCCTTATGTAACCGAAAAAAAAAAAAAGGGGGGGGGGACTAGAAACCGACATGGAAGGAAAAGTGACATTTGATATCTGCTGGTTTCATTTTTTCCAAGGCGGTCCACGAAAAGAGCATTCAAATTTTTAGTGGCCCGCAGGGAATGTATCTGTCGACATGCATCTTCATATACCCGAGAACGATTGGCTATTGTGAGACGTGCCCAGCTTGAGGAATGAGCCCGCATGTGTTATTTTGAAAAGGGAATTGAGAGTTTTTATCTTTGGGAGAGTCGCGAGTGCCATCTTTCATGCATACGAAACGCGAGGGTTGAGCTGTGTAAGGAATGACAGGCTAAAAATTGGACAGTGGTGTTGAGAGAGAGAGAGAGAGAGAGAGAGAGAGAGCGGGGGGGGGGGTAACAGCCAAGTCCATATTACCCCCTTCGATGCGTAGGGTCCCTAGGCTAGGCTACCTTAATCCAGTTCATTTAGGGGTACATGACCAGACTAAAACCCTTGATGGCATTACGTGTACACAGTCGAAAAGCCTCCACTCACCTCTTGCACATCGAACACATACACGTACACACACACATACACACTTTTATTACTGTTTTCTTTTTACTGTTTAATTGTTGTTTCTTACCTCAAAAGCAAATCATACGTGGGAAACCTTGCATGCTAATAAAAAATAACTATAGATCTTTCACCTAAACTTGGCCCAGGTTTTCCTCCTTTCGCAGCTTATTTCACGTAGCTCAGCGGCAGAAAAAGACGATACTACGGCTCAGCATCCTTTCCAGTATTCTAGTATTAATATTCTAGTGTTAATCTACAGTTACAACTCCGCCTTCAAGCTGGAGGGAAGGCAATTTTAGGCCAAGTTAAAGTGAAAAGAGTATCGTACGTATATCACAGAGAAACGTACAGGCTCGTAACCATTTCGTAGATCAGCTCTGGTTAGACGTTGGCGGGCGTCCAGGCAACTCTGAGGCCATGTTTGCTGCCAGGGTGGGGAGGGGGAGAGGAAAGTTCTACGGCAGTATTATTTTTTCCTTTACTATTATTATCATTTTACGGCAGATGAACAGAGGAAGGAAAAACAAATTAGGTAGAGAAAAATAATCCATACACCAGATTACAAGTGTCTTCCATTCATAAAAATCTGTAAAAGTTGGACTTGAAATGCTGAAGGTTGAAGTTTGGGGGGAAACCAGTCTTGGGCACAGAATTCCAAAGAGAAGCAGTTTTGGGTGTGATAGAGCCAGTAAGCTTGGAAATAAAAGGCAGAAGACCCAAGACCTCACATGAGATGGAGTGACTGCATAGACAAGGACGTGAGAGATAAAGGCCTGACAGAAGAGATGGTGGGGAAGAAAAGAAAATGGAGAACTGGAATTCCAAACAGCGACCCCATATAGATTTTGGAAAAGCCGTAGAAAAAGGCGACGAAGAAGAAAAAAAGAATGAGTTAAACGTTCTCCTGGTGGTTACGATAAACGCTATTCTTGAACCATGCCATTTGTATTCCGTCCCGCACTACCTAAAGCTGTGATGTTGTTTACCTTTAGCAGCAGGGACGGTGTGCCTCAATGGCCATCCTGCATTTCGTATTTACTGAGTTCTTCGTTTCCCGTCAGTTTTAATCGTGATACTTTTTCACATTTCTTTAACATTTCTGGTGACCTAATTTTCTCTTGAGCACAGACCTATCATCTGACGTTAGACGAAATGAAAATGCAAAGTAGGACATTCACAGAGAAAGGACTGAACCGTTCACTCCCTTACTCCAAGCTCTCCCACATGAAAAAAAAAAAAAAAAAGAAAAAAAGAAATAGAATTGATATAAACTGGAAATATGTAATACTTTATTAGCTTTAAAATACGTAGCATAACATAGGGTACTACGTCATTATATAAGGGATGTTTCAGAGTATGTGAGGAATATGTATTTATCAATTAGGTGTTTTTATTTGTATCTGTATTTGTATCAGTCTATAATGTGTGTAATAATACGACTCATAGGTACGAGTAATATAATTTTTTGAAGGTTTTATTAAAGCTCACAGATACTGGACAATCTTATTTCTTTTTCCCGAACAAATATATAGCCCAGGCACAATAGTACTGGCCAGCGTAAAATAATTCTTCATAGGCAGCTCAGGCCGTTGTGGAAAGAAACAATTTCAGTAATGTTCGTCATATCCTCTTAACGAATACATTGCAGTGCGAGAGACCAATGCAGGTGGTGCTATATAAGCAAAAGGGAATATTGCAGTTATTGAAGCTGTCTGTACCGAACTATATTGAAAAGAAAGATGTAAATTGGTGAAAGGGAATGGTGAAGGGAATGGAAAGAAGAGACTACGTAAAAAATGCAATGTTTCATGGTACTGAAGTCGTGGCTGTAAACATGGATGATAGCATTTATGGCATGCAGTAAAACACCACCACGCATATTATCTATCTGTCTGTCTATCTGTCTATGTATATACAGAGAGAGAGAGAGAGAGAGAGAGAGAGAGAGAGAGATACAACTGAGGCAACAGAAAACCTATAACAGTACTCTTGAAGCGAGATACTGACCCTTTTAACGCAGTATCATATGAAATCATTTTTGTATCAAATTTACATGCAGTTTTAAAAGCAGAATGAGTTTTAGGTGAAAATATGATCCATTTATTTGAGACGACTGAGGCTTAGCAATTATGAGAGGGTCCGATTCTAAGCATGTGTGTAAATAAAATGTATGCTGAATGCGTGAACAGAGCTGTATAAAAATGGGTATTATCGGTATAGGAAGAGGTCATTCGTATTTGGTGCAGGTCGATCAAAGGTCAAGGTCAGGGGTCAATGTCAGAGGGTCAAGGTCAGGGGTCAATGTCATGGGGTCAAGGTCAGGGGTCAAGATCAAACTTCGGGAGCGAGGGGTCACTGCGTTCTCTTAGTACTTTTGATTTAGTATGATATTTTATGAGTCACATTTGCGTGCTATAAAAACTAACTTAATAAGAGTAAAATGCCAAACTGATTTCATTAACAGCTCAGTATTTATGCGATGATAATGTAGTCTGCATTATGTCTCAGGCCTTTTCATTATTATTATTACTGTTATTATTATTATTATTATTATTATTATTATTATTATTATTATTATTATTATCATTATTATTATTATTATTCGCTCCTTGCATCCCTTACTTACATCATGCAAGAAAGTATTTAAGCAATGTTAGGTGATATGCTCTCTCTCTCTCTCTCTCTCTCTCTCTCTCTCTCTCTCTCTCTCACACACACACACACACACAGACACACTGAACGTATCATATGTGCCGCTCCCCTAACATTACATCGCCAGTATTACCTGTCAAACCCTAATTAATTAACGCTACAATATTGCTCATCAGACTAATAAGGTGATGTCCATTTCCAGTGAGTAATATCCTACGTAACACTGCTTTTGCACCGATAGCATTAATGTGTAAAATGTTGCCTCATGGTCAGCAGAATGTACTTAAAATATTACAGAAAAATGTGCTTTAGTTTTGATGTTACCTAGGAAAAAAAAAAGTATGTATATGGTAATGTATAAATAAAATAATGAGTTTGAAAATTATTTTAGCGAGAAATGTGTGTGTGTGTGTGTGTGTGTGTGTGTGTGTGTGTGTGTGTGTGTGTGTGTGTGAGAGAGAGAGAGAGAGAGAGAGAGAGAACACACTGAGGAGAAAACCCTGACAGGAAAGAGAACAACGCGAAGTGGGTCAGAGGGCGAAGGGAAAAAGTCGGAGAGGAAAAGACAGGAGCAAAGGGAAATTTACATTAGAAAGTCGTAGGCTGAAAATGGTATAATTGCTGTAACTCGGAGCGAAATAGTTTGGGGTCAAGAAAACAGTAAGAAAGGTGGAGGTGGCATGAGGGAAAGTGGCTGAGATAAAAGAAAAGAAAATGTAGTTACTAGAAATACACATAAAGTTTGAACGAAAATGGAAAGGAAATACAAGGCAGACTTAAAAATACTGAGAACGTTTTGATCAAGGTGCAAGATATCAACAATGGCTCCATATTATCAAATGCTACTGGATACAATGGAATAGTGCATGCTGAACTTATTAATTTTTTAGATATATAAGTGTGGTCAAACTTTTCGTGATCAGAACAGCTAAAGTGTTCTATTCAAGCTAACGCCACACGATTTCTTTTCCTCCTTCGGCTGAGGGTAAACTATATTGAGCCTGAGAAGATTAATACAGACGCCATAAAGCCTGTCATCTTAGGGACAACTCTCGTATTCTTATTCCAAGTAACACCAGACGATTTTATTCAGCTGAGGGTGTGAAGATAGAACGAGGAGAACTCTATGTATTTATCTACAGTCAGACGCCTTAATCCCGTAAACGGTGGCCACAAACAAATCGCAGTATCATAGAAATTTCCTGTAATATACCGTCGAAGGTCAGACAGAAGGGCTAGAAAAATAAAACCACATTCTTAAAGATAAATTTTGTCTTTTTTATTATTTCTCATTAACTCTCAGAAGTTTGAAACACGAGTATTGTTTTCCTGGTCTCATCACGCAATGTTACTCGGCTGATAGTGGGTCATAGGAGCTTCAATTTTTGTGCAGTACTATTTTCTATATTCCACATTAAAATATCGTGCTATAAAAAAGTGGGATGCAACACATAGACAACAAAAATACTTGTCATTTGTCAGGAAAAAAAAGGGCAGTACTGTGTGTGTGTGTGTTTTTTTTTTTTAAGCAATAATTAGTTCCAGGTATTCACAAAAAGGAAAGGGCTTAGATGAAATTAATTCTCTGTCTCTATCTGTCTGTTTGGGTGGCTGGCTGGCTCTCTCTCTCTCTCTCTTTCTCTCTCAAGCACCCACAGGCCCTCTCAAACGCACTTACTCAAGAAATACGACAGCTTCTCCAAATCCTTCCCCAGAGCGAGGCAGCTGAGAGTAGGCAAAGCAGTCTAGGGAAGCGACCAGACCTAAAGCCGTCTCTGCTACAGCGTCTTTGGGGATAACAGGGACATTGCAAAGAGTATCAGAGAAGTTGCAGTCGTATAATCAATAGCTACTTCGCACCTCTCTCTCTGTGAATATAATAGATATGTAATTGTACCCCCTTGTAGTTATAATTTACACGAAGACTCTCTCGGGAGGTGACTAATCTTTACGCCGACTTTGATAAACTGTATTGTCAATCAGGAAAGCGAGGTCTCTGTGAATGGTGTGAGAGGGGATACAGTCACACTACCACCACCAGTAGTTACTTTACACCCTCTCATGTTCGAACCACTCCAGTATTCTGCTCCAGCTAACACCAGGCCATTTAATTCAGCTGAGAGCGAGGAGTGGGAGCCCCAGTGTTAATGGATAAAGATTTTCACCCCAATAAGTACTGATTATTAACTTGCGAAGAGTGTCAGGGGGGCTGCATTTATTCAAACCCTGGCAATCGTTACGATACACTTTTGGTACTTTGAAATAATGAGGGGAGATTGTACCCCACATAACTACTTTTCTTTCAATTACTGATGCATAATGACAAGTAGATAAATGGAGGGCGGGATGGGGTGGACGTAGGTAGGTAAGTCTAAGTTCTTTATTTCTTTAACGATTCGGGTAACATAAACGCAGTGTGGTTCGTAGCGTTAAGGCCTGTCCAGATGATCACTGAGTCCCTGTATTGTCTGGATAAAGCAAAGGGAAACATGGAGAAGTGAGCATGCAGACGTGATGACCTAAACCACCGTCACTAACCCCACTGTTTTCACCCGGGAGAGATATCTGGAAATGCGGAGGAGGGCAGATACAGTTTTCATTCCTTTGCAGACTGTCATTTATTGGCCTGAGACTCACGGTTCTCCCTTCCCTCGTTGCTTGAAATCTCTTCTGCACAGCCTAGATTTAAGCGCATCAGTGTACTCAGGCTCATCTGGTAATGGAGCAAGGAACGAGTGCTTGGAGGAGGGATTATGCTGTGCTAGAGGCCAGAATCCTACGCAGAATTGTTAGGTCAAGGAGAAGTAAAAGAAAATATATAGCTTACTCAGTCCGGCATTCTTTTCGGTGGCAGCATGAGACACACACACACACACACACACACACACACACACACACACACACACACACACACACACACACAGTGGTACTCCCTCTTTCAGCTAGCCTCCGCAGGGAAAAAGGACTTACTCGGAACGACGCAAAATCCTCTGTATACTTTCCCTATTACTTCGCAGTTCTCCGCTTTTGCTCGAGTCCCTTTTCATGGGTGTACGGTGGGACTGTATCGTGGGTGTAAGACGCTCTTTTTACTTCAACTTTAAATTGCCCTCCCTCCATCTTGAATCTGACCTGTAACAATAGATTAATACCAGAATATGCTGCTAGTCACGGAAAATTAATGCCGTGGAAAGGATTTGGAACCCTGGCACTGTCTTTTTGTGCCCTTGCTTTACGTGATATAAGAAGCAAAAGGACCAAAATATGGGCCAAGTTAAAGTGAAAAGAGTAGAATAAGCAGCCTCTCCTGTTCTCTGTCAATATAGAAACCGCACTGTCTGTACTCTGTAAAAAGGAACAGCAGATCACTGATTTTCATACGCACACAGTAGTGCAGCTACTGTTGTTGGGTATTGTTAAAATCCTGTGCCACTGAGTATGGGGTTGGTTTATCTCCAAAGAAGTTCACATAATATGCAATGATATCGATTAATGCAAGCTGTATATAACACTGTTATTAACGTATATGTCTTGATAATTTTACTGACTTATTCCTGTACGACCTTTTTCTTTTTCTTTTTTTTTAAACGGAAAAATTGTCTTTCTACAATATGCATTGTAGCATATACATGGCTGGTGCTTTTCAACCATATCTTGGTGATTTTTCTAGACAGTTTCAGTACCACTGTAATATTCTTATATCCTCGTGTAGAGTCCTGCACCGCGAATGTATTTATCCATAACCGTTCTCTTAACGAATGCAGCATTCAGGATGCCCTGAGAGGCCTTCAAAGGAGGACCCACAATTTGCACTTTTACTGTATTCACCCACCGGCACCCTGGCCATGCATACACTAACGAACTGGTAGCCTGACTTTCCAGTCGAGGCCAAAGTCCTTAACGAAGCAGAAACTGTCACCCTAACACAGCACTGTTGTCCTGGCCCAAGTTGGTCACTTGTGGCGGCAAGACAGGACTCCAATTAGTGGAGTTCCGCCCCGGCACAGGTGAGGTCAGACAGGGTGCTGGCGGCCTTCCAGTGAGTAGGGGGACGTACTGAGAGACAGAGATGGGAGGGGAATGGAAAAGATGATTTACTTATGCTTAATTTGTATAAAAGTAATGGTGCATTCCACGCGATACTCTCGGAGATGACAAACGATGGATATAACGGGAAAATGACCGGTATACCTGACCTTACTTTCATGATCATGCACGATAGCGCTTGACAGTAACCTTTTTATGTCTTATGTATACCATCGGACATACGGTGAACCCTTTTTTCTTTATACAGTCCTCAAAACTACTGCAGAGTACTTACGGATTATACCAGCCAAAAACAATGTACTTGAGGAGCACTTAGAGTCTTTTGGCTTCATGAGGCAACGGAAAATCAGGCAGCCTTCCTGTTATCAGTATTATTTATCCATATTATTTTTCCACCGTATACTTAGTGGCTGCTATAATACACACTGTAATTCCAAGTTCTTTCTCAAAAACCTCCAATCCTAGACCTACAAACGTGACACTTGCACAAACGACTGCAGAACAACACCTTAGATTAATATTTGCCCACTATATTTCAACCGCTAGGAATTGTGAGTAATGTATTTATTTATTATTCTATTATTTGTTTATACCGATAAGTCTCACTGCATTATAAACTCTGACATAATTTTAATCGACATAATTTTCTTCACCCTTAAACCTCGCGATGCATCACTGTGGCGGGTGTGATAATTGACGTTAATTAAGTGGAACAGATTTAATAATTAAGACAAGTTCCGTATTTCCTGATAAATATTGTCTCTATTGATAAAGATACCCTGAGGCCGAATAAAATGTTTTAGCTTTCGTCCGACTAAAATATCCACCCTCGTCCACAGCAATGAAAAGTTTAATGGCACTTTTATTTCCTATTATACTCCTTCTTACCCTCCTTGTGCCTCATTCTGTTTCGTCTTTTTCATTAACTTTCAGGCATGTTTGGTCACTCACATCTGTATTTATTCTTAATCCTGTTTCGTCTTTTCACTCCCCCCTCATTCTTACTGTCTTCCGCCTCTTCATTTTCCTTCTCTCTTGCTGTCTTACTGTCACGTACTGTATCTCTCTTGCTGTGTGCGTCTCACTTGATGCGGAGATTTTTTTGGAGTAAGTTGTCGCTGAGAATAACTTGTGAGGTCTCATCTTTTTATCAGAAGGCAACATGCGTGGGAAGGCAGGCCGGGACCGTATTTAACAACAGTCCCAAGCTAAAGTGCTGTAATTATAAACACTCCTAAGCTTGTTTTGTATAAATTACTTGTATATTCGTCCGCTTTCACCCATACAGCTACCGAACACTTCATTATAAAATTAGAGAGAAAATTAAAAGTAGCAAAATGTGAATGACGATTGGTTAGTGAATATTATAACGACAAAAATAGGAAAAACAGAACGTAATCAGAGCGAATTTTTGTGTGACGAAACACGAAACGAAATTTGAATGATTATTAGTGAGACGAGACACGAGACGAAAGTAGAGTTAATATGAAAGTTGGGAAATAAGAAAAACGAAGCGAAATGAGACTGAACATAAAGCAATGAAACTGAGAACACAGAACAAATTTTGAGGAAATATTAAAGTTACATAATCCGAAGAACAGAACGATATGAGATAATAATAATAATAATAGTAATTCTCCTTTCACTTTATCTTTGCCTAGAATTGCCATCTATGCAGTGTTATATCAATAAATTAAAACAAAAATAGGATGCTCTCACGATGAAGTGCTGTAGAGCCGTAATACTGCCTTTTTCTACCATTGAGCTACGTGAAATATATTCTGTCAAAGAACGAAAATTTGAGCCAAGTTAAGGTGAAAGGAGAATAGTTGTTACGGCGACCTGGTTATCGCAAAAATGGGCGAGGATCTTTTATAAATACGATCCTTGGGCTGCTTCCGACTTTCTCCTAATCTCCTTCTCCTAACTTCTCCAGCGCACTTTTATCTCTTCTCCTCCAGCAAATGTCTTGCGTCGAAGTGTGTCATTTTTGTCTGCGATTCTTGTTTTCTTTTTCAAGCCCTTTTTTCTATGAGAGTTTCCATCAAGACTCTAGTACAATTTGGTTCTTGATGTGTAGTTATTCTTTTTCCCCAAGTTCCCAGTCGTATATTTAATCTGCTTGTTTCTGGAGTCGTAAAAAATTAATGTTGTTCCATAAGACACCGCCAGAAGTTGAGGACGCACTTGCATCGTCTCGCTCTCTTACAGTAATATGGTTGTAAGATATTTGTGTGTGTGTGTGTGTGTGTGTGTGTGTGTGTGTGTGTGTGTGTGTGTGTGTGTGTGTGTGTGTGTGTGTGTGTGTGTGTGTGTGTGTGTGTGTGTTTCCACAACTATGGTACCTCTTATGTAAATTGATCTGCTTGGTTCCATTTAACAAGGACATTTTGAGATTCTTAGTATGAAATTTGGATAAACTTTACACCAAAAAAAGAGTCTGATGGAAAAGTGGTAGTTTCAAGGTCTAAGATATATGTAAATCGTTGAAAATATCACACATATTACCTTCTTTCGTCCTTTCACCTCCGCATCGCTACCAGGAAGGACAGTGATGTACCGAGAAGGATTAGCAAAGACTGATTTTACGGCTTTCACAGCGAGATACTTCCTGTAGTTGAATATACTCGTCTAGGGCTATCAAGAGGAGGATACAGGGGATCATTAAAGTTGCTGTGAAGGAAATTTGATCAAGGAAATCATTATAGAAACGAATAAGTCTGAAGGACCGACGTTACCTGGACTGTGAAGTAGGATGAAGCGACCAGGGACTCCACTACACCAATACAGAGTTCAAGCCTTGATCTTCTACCCCTCTTTCTCCCTCCCTGTATCGCTAAAAATGCCATGTTTGCTTGTGTTTTGGATCTCTCTCTTGGCGTCCACTCATCTCAGCTCCGCCAACAGAGAGGCTAGCGACGTGCCAAGAGGAATTTGCATTATGGGCCCGTACGGAGGCGAAGATAAACGCTGCTGCTCTGCCCCCCATGTTTGTGTTATTCCGAAACTCATGCATTATTCCCGCTAGAACTAACACGCCTCTCCTACAGCTCCCCGAAAAGGCAGGATTGGACGGGAGGGAGAGGGAATGTATGTAGAGGATGCGTATAGGAGAGGGAATGTATGTAGAGGATGTGTACAGCGGGGATATATCATCATCATCATCACCACATTCAGCATCATCTTCATCTGACGTCTCTCCTCCCTCTCTCCGTCCACCTTTCTGGGCCTGAGGAAAAGGAGACACGAGAGAGAGAGAGAGAGAGAGAGAGAGAGAGAGAGAGAGAGAGAGAGAAGTGGCATACAGCAAGGATATATCAGAATATTTGTTTCATCGAGGAAGTATACCCAAGTTAAAGTAATATGCGCCTGGTGGATGAGTGGGTTGAGCCGGATCGAGAGGAAAAGAAAATGTATATATATCAGAGAGTATGTCCAGCGGGGTATACCAGAACAGTTGTCTTAGCAAGGCAATATACTCAAAGGAAACACGCTTGGTGGTCGGGTGGGTAGAGGGTCCCAGTCGAAATGAGGGTTTGGGGATGTGCGTGGGTTCGATCCTGAGTGTGAAATGTTATAAAATGAATGGTTTTTGGAGGTTTATCAGTTTCCATACACGGTTTACTTGCCAAAGAAAAATAAGAGGAAAATAAAACCTAGGGTAGCATTACGTTCCATGAAAAAAAATCAGGTTAAATCTCAATATACCTTTTTTTATGCAAACATCAAAAAATCGCAATACATTTTTTTTCCTGACGATACAACAATAAATAGACGCAAACCCGGTGGACTACAGGCTGCAATCACCCTTTCCTGCAGGCCACCATCCACACTGGGGGGGAATAGGGAAGGAGAAGAGGGACGATTACACAAGAGGACAGTGGAGCCGCCCAGTTATATCGGTGCCACCACGTGAAGGCGTCCCTCTAACACAGCTCAC
>NC_137004.1:39104503-39112003 GCF_032717465.1 Coenobita brevimanus
GCAGAGCCACTCGGTCATATCAGTGCCACCGCGTGAAGTCGTCCCTCTCCACCACTACTAAAAATGAGAGAACTATTAGGCACCAAAGAACAGTTACATTATACCACATTAGTTACCACAAAATAAATTGGTTTAAAGTAAATAAATGTTATGCAAAATTCATATGCAGTGAATGAATAAATGTTGCTTGCTAATAGGACCTGTAGGCATCATTATACATTACTCTAATATTATTTTTTCCTTAGCTTTTGTCTCTACAGAATTTGTTCCTTCACTTCAGAATTTACACACAAGGCACAGTCTCCTCACAGCCCTTTCTCTGCTTCGTTTACATAGTCCTCAGTCACACACACACACACACACACACACACACACACACACACACACACTCGCTTCTCCTCAACTCATTTCTTTCCTCGCTTTTTTCTATCTTCACAAAGACTATTCCATCCCTCCAGCATTTATAAATCACACACCGTTCCTATACATGCTCTCTCTCTCTCTCTCTCTCTCTCTCTCTCTCTCTCTCTCTCTCTCTCTCTCTCTCTCTCTCTCTCTCTCTCTCTCTCTCTCTCTCTCTCTCTCTCTATTTGGTTACTCTCCCCAAGTGTTTTCTCCTCAGGCACTCATCCACACACTCCATCATTCCCTCTCTCGCTCTCACAGATCCTCCTGCCTCACTCGTGTTGAGAGAGAGAGAAAGAGAGAGAGAGAGAATAAAATCGTCTGACGGCAACTGAAATAAATTATCAGTGTGGTTCCTCGGTCTCCTCCTCCCTCTCCCCCCCTCCACCCCTCACACACACTCTCCTAGTTAGTCTCTCGCTCATCATCCTCTCCATATGCAATAGTATCAACTCTCCCGGGACCCTATGACCCACTCCCAGTAAAAAAAAAAAAAAAAATCTCTCGGCTTTAGTTGCAATAGGATACTAGAGTTGTCCCGATGCTGAGAGGGTTACTCATGATAATTAAAGAAATATATAAGGTTCATTATAAGCTGTTTTTTGTATTGGAATTGAGACGTAATTTCATGGTGATTAAGCTTGTCAAAATTATTCACGAGATTATCATAACATCCGTATATACACACTAATTATTTTTTTTTATCTCAAGAAATTTTACGATATTTTACAATGCAGTTCTAAATAACAGTTCACGGGTGTTTCAGAAATATATATCGTGCATACGCACTGAGGTAATATGTTTGTCAATTGATTCTAGGAAATAATTTAGAAACAGTTGCAGAATTCAGAAAAAGCATTACCCTTTTCATTTCAGTGACGCGTTATTATTTATTGCCTTCCAGTCTAAGGGGGAGCCGATGGTGTAGTGGTTAACATACTCAGCTCGCAAGTGGAAGAATCCGAGTTGAAGTTTCGTGCCGGTCAGACTGGTAGACTTGAATGTGCATCGTTTATTGCAGGTCGTGTTATATGGAAGACTGGGACTTTGCCGGGACCGTTGGGGTGTGGATGTGGATGTGACAGAAAGCGTTGTACACTGAGGTGGTTTTGGCCCTGTGGAGAGGATGGAGAGTGAGAGACTAACTAGGAGAGTGAATGTGAGTGAGGTGGAGGAGGGGAGGAGGAAGGGGGAGACCGAGGTTGAGATGGGGGGCTGGAGTAGAGAGGTATGTGAGAGAAGAGGGTGTAAGTTGGGGGAGGGCAGCGAAATGGCAGGAGGCAGGGCGACATGGAGACGATTTGTTTGTGGCCACTCCTTACGGGATTAAGGAGTCTGGCTGTAGACAGACAGACAGAGATTTAATGAGTGATGGTGAGATTATTTTGAATAAAGTGTGGATGTAATGCTGTACATTTAATCTTTTAAAATTCTTTTCCTGTGTACACATCTTTGCTTGATGGTGAGAATATTTGGTGTAAAGTGTGTGTGTGTGTGTGTGTGTGTGTGTGTGTGTGTGTGTGTGTGTGTGTGTGTGTGTGTGTGTGTGTGTGTGTGTGTGTGTGTGTGTGTGTGTGTGTGTGTGTGTGCCCTCCTCCTCACTGTCTCATGCGGGCCGTCCGATTCAGTAATTCATCTCCGGGAAAATCTTTGAGGCGAGGCGTGTGTGTGTGTGTGGGAGATGATGGAGGAGGTGGAGACACGTGTGATATCTCCTCTAATATTTTTCCTCCCCTGCTTTCTTGCCCGTCTCCTATCTTTTCATCCCGGTTTTGAGGATTCGCTCACGTCCTCTCGCTTCCTCCGTCTCATATTTTCTCGGTTTAATTACGGATCTTTGCACTTTGATCTGAACTTTCTTTTTACGTCATCAGTCTCATGAGTAAAAAAATTTCTCAGTAATAATTTGTTTTTCGTTATTCTCTTTTCAACATTGGCATACATTATCTATATACCTTCCTATCTGTATATCTGTCTATCTACTTATCTATCTACCTATCCATCTATCTGTCTATTAGTATAAACAAGTTGACATATTGTACATTGATGCAGGACTAAAGTTTCATTGCTTAGTCTTCAATCTTTGCTTACATTTTCTATCAGTCTATCAATCCATCTATCATTCTATCTATCTATAGCTATTAACAAACTGACATACGGTACATTGCCGCAGGACCGAACAGCTAAGAATTCAAAAATACTTTCCCCCCACTTTTTTTTTTCTTATATATTTTTTTTACTGCTTTGCAACGTAGCTTTATAGTCTGCCTCAGCTACGTGAAGCTAAAATGTGGCGGACGATTTATGCACGCCTTTGTGGATTATGCCAGTCTGAGAGAGAGAGAGAGAGAGAGAGAGAGAGAGAGAGAGAGAGAGAGAGAGAGGCTGGTCTGGCTGCTGCACTTATATGACGGCAAGATACATTTTCCGTCATAACTCAGCAAGATAATTTCCTTAAGTGACTGTGAGAAATACGCTCGTCTTGGCTTACGTACAGTCCCTCTCCTTTCCCCTTAGTTCCGTGTTTATGGGCAACCTTTACGTAACAAGGAATATGAGCAATTTATTCATTTATTTATATTTGAAAAATTGATTATTTCTTTATGATGAAAACAGGATATTAATATTAAGTTGTCATTTACGTATCAAGGAATCTGAAAGTGACAGAGATTTTTTGAAAGATGGATTATTTTTTGATGATGAAAAGAGGGTATTGAATATAAGTTGTAAATGCTGATCGAAGAGCCGCTGTCGTACGTCTGAACCTGTTAATTACCACTCTGCTTACCCGTATATAAAATTTTACAGACTTAGCACAGGTTATATACGAAAAGGAATATAACTGCATCGACGTGATATATGAAAGACTGCACGGAAGTATAATATATAAAAGATGCGAGAAAGAGAATTATAGAAGAGCGAGGCGAAGGAAGAAGACGGTATATATATAAAAAAAAAAAATGGAAAGTAGAAGGTTGCATGCTGATTAATTTGTAGAAAGGGGATAAAGAAAAGATTGCATGGAAGAGAGATATGAAGGAAGAAAAGTGCATGGAAGAGAAAAATAAAGGAAGAAGAGTACACGGAAGAGAAATATGAAGGAAGAAGATTGCACTGAAGAGAAATTTGCCAGAGGGAGATGAGGGAGGATGAAGACTACAAAGATGAAATAAGCAGTGAGAACAAGATGGAAGACAGCTGCTTGGAAGAGAGAAATGTTGGAATACGACAAGAAAATGTTTCATGGAAGAGTATAGTAAAAGTGATGTGAAAGAAGAGGGCGACTTGCACAGGTGAAATATATAATAAAGAAGTAAAGCGTGACAGGTAAGAAGTTGGGACGGTTGTTTGTTCGGCCATCAGCATCACAAATAAAGACTGGAAGGTGAGAGAAGTAGGAAGGACTGCGTAGAGGTGAGATGGAGGGGAGACGAAAAGAGTATGAAGGAGATATACGAAGGACGAAGACTGCTTGGAAGAGATATACGTAAGATTGTGATTAAGGAAGGTTACATGGAAGAGAAACGAAGGAGAAAGATTACGCAGAAGGGAGATAAAGGATAAAGATTTATTGGTGAGAATTGTGAAAGACTGGACTAGGGTTTAGATAGAAAAAGGAGGAACATATGCTGAAGAATTATGTCTATCTATCTATCTATAGCCCGACGCCCTAATCCCGCAAAGGGTGGCCGCAGACAAAACGCCTCCAAGTCACTCTGTCACCCACCATTTGACTCCCCTCCCCCAAACTCACCCCCCCCTCCCTCATATACCTCTCAACTCCATCCCTCCACCTCATCCTCGGTCTACCCCTCCCTCTCCCTCCCTCCACCTCACCTACATACACCCTCTTAGTCAGTCTTTCATTCTCCATTCTCTCCACATGTCCAAACCACCTCAGTGTATTTCTCCTAATCTTTTCAACCACATCCACATCTACCCCACAACGTTCCTTCACTTCTTCATTCGTCAACCTGTCCCTTCACGTCACTCCACATGCTCCTCTCAAGTAACTCATTATGTGCCGGGAGAAAAATACAAGGGACACAAACATGATGGGATAAGACTACAGGAAGAAATATAAAGCTGAATAAGGAAATATGTATTAGGTCAAAGTGTTTTATTCCAGCTTAGAGTGAGTCCTAGGAACATGAAAACTGATGACGTCAATATTTACCCTCTCAAGGTTCAAACAACTCTATTTTGTTGAAGCCAGCGACAGACGATTTTATTCTTCCTAGAGTGAGTTACGGGAACCTGCGTGTCTTGAATTAATCTACATTAGTACGAGAAGTTGAGATATTTTAGAGTTTATTCACCGTGTAGAAAAAAAAAGTGAGTGGCGTATGATAATAAAGCAATGAAGCTATGTAAATCAGACAGACGCCTAGTGAAGAGCGAGCTGGAAGAGAAGTTTTTCAGTCCTTCATAAACTGTGTAATAGAAACAGCAGACACAGCCGTTCATTGTGAGGCTCTTTTCCAGCGTATGGCATAAAGTTAAAAAAATGAATAGTTTATAGTTTATGAGTAGACTCGTTCGTGATTTCTGCCTTTCAAAAATATAATGTAATAAAAATAACGTACAAAGTAAATGCAAAAAAAAAAAAGAAAAGGCCAATTTTGACACTCTTCTGTGACTCAAGGAATAGCATAAAAATTCGAAAGAAAAGACGCCACTTCTGAATGAATAGTTCTCCATTTTAATATCTTCTTGGAAAAAACGTGGCATGAAAGCAGTAGCAAATATATATAACATTCTAAGGAGGAAAAGCCGGGTGAAACTGCCCTTGGGGATAAGACTGTATACTGTATATATATATATATATATATATATATATATATATATATATATATATATATATATATATATATATAATATATATATATATATATATATATATATATATATATATATATATATATACACACACACGGAGAGGCGTGGCTCAATCGGTAGAGAGGTGGCCTGCCGTTCTAACGGACCAAGGTTCAAATCTCCGCTGGGGCAGGGAACAGTTTGAGGATTTGAATTTCATTAAATCAGGCTTTACTGGTCTACCAGAAGACCTGCCGACATGTCGTAAAAATACCCCCGCTAATACCAATACACCAGTCCTGTATGAGACAGCCCTAGCATGTATTCAATATGGACGGTGAGTGTTAGCGCCGAAGTGGTGACATGTAGAGGTGTATGGTATGTAGGAGGACTGCTGGGCCTTGATACCAGGCTGTGAAGCCTATGCCCAGAGTCGAACACATAAAACATATATATATATATATATATCCATTTTAGACCCGAGAAAAGAAAATGGAAAACACACTAAGCACTTTACCGAGAGTCTGATGAATTGCATTACAAGAGGAGGGAAAGAGAACGTGACTCCAGTGCCCTTTGTTGTAGGTGGAGTGTAATTAGATTGGGGCAGGAAGTCGGGGCCTGGCTTGGAGTGCAAAGTGGGAGGTGGTGGCGGTGCAGTGGATAGAGCCCGGGATTAGAGAATGAGTGGTCGCGATGGTCGATTCCAGCTGTTATTGTGGATTTCAATGCGCAAATGTCGTTGTTTAATACAACTTTCCCTCCACTGAATAATCTCATAAAGACTAGATGGCTGAGGAAACATATGAGGCTTCAGTGAGGTAAAGCACGAGATGGGACTTCGTTAGAGTGAAGCACTTTGCATGTACAAATCCTTAAGGAGTGACTGAGTGACCAGGCCACTTCCAGAGGTACTCAGGCACAAAACGCGATAACGATAATAATAATAATAATATAATGGTGCTTGTGGGTAGAAATGAGACACCAAACTAGGCTGTCAGAAACTTAATCCTTTCACTAGGATGATGTTTATTTTTAACATAGGTAAGTTTGTCAGCTGTTAGACAGTTTTAATCAGCTTTGGGTACATCAATTTGCGGTGAAAAGGTTAGGGACAACCATACAAGTACACTCTCCCAAAAATGTATCGGCACCGTTGTGTGCGATGGTTGTGAAAATGAGCAACTTCTGCAGAGAAACATGAGTCTATTAATGTGGTGCCTTAAAACATATATACCACCCAGTAAGTGAAACTTTTTGCATGTTTGAGTTCTAATAATTACGAAATATAATATCTGCACTAATAACTACAGGATGCCCCATATATCACAATGCTTCATCCATGTTTCAGAATGATACGTGCTGTAAGTGTGCCGATACTTTATTGACAGGTTGTACATTCGTCCTGGGAGAGACCCGTTGTGTTAAGGCTTCTATTAACCTTTACTTATCGAGATGGCTACGTTGATTACTGTGCTTTCTCTTATCCTGCTTATATTAAAATGCTCTTGAGTGATGTAGATCCATACTAGTATGGTGTTAACTCATGGCGAAAATTTTAAAGCTCACTGTAATAGCTGACAGTACCGAGAATAAATAATTTAATAGTTCCGGTATATATATATATATATATATATATATATATATATATAATTTTATAAATTAACTCACTTCTTTGGTTGTCTAAATGTTTTCTATTGTCTAAACCTTTTCAATAGGCTACTTCAACGTCAGGATATATAAGATAGTTTCCAATTCCTTGGTCAAAAATACGGAATATTTTGTGTCACACTATGAAGGAGTAGTGTTTCGATAAAAGATTTTTAGATCTGCAAAAAAGAATGCACTTTCTTACATACAGCTTGAAAATGTTTTCGTCTTGAAGGCGGAAGTTTACTTTGCGAAGAGCTTTGTGCAAACCCTGGCAGGCTGAATATCTGATGCAGTATTCAGGTTGTATACGTCTGCTGAATATTTGCACAGCGGTAACAGATTTCTTTAACATCCGAGGAAGGTTGTGTTGTTTCACCGACGTGAAATTCTTTTGACAATGATACTTTTCGGTTGTCTACCTATCTATCTGTATTATTACATAAATAATATTCTGATTTACAATATATATATATATATATATATATATATATATATATATATATATATATATATATATACATGGGTAATTTACATTGTGTTAAACATTGTTATACTGATGACTTATATATATATATATATATATATATATATATATATATATATATATATATATATATATATATA
>NC_137004.1:39117003-39142003 GCF_032717465.1 Coenobita brevimanus
AACTGGTGGTGGGGGTGAGAGAGATTGTCTGGTGGTGGAGGTGGGGGGAAGTGTGTGACGAGGGAGAACACGTGTGAAGAGGGAGATGTTTGAGGGAGCTTTAAGAGAGCAAGAAGGTGAGGAAATCTAAAGACGGACAGAATTAGACAGGGGTTAGTGGTGGAGAGACAGCCGAGTGAGTAAGATTAGCTGAGAGGGAGAGGGAATGATGAGGGAGCGTGTTTGGTGAGGGAGAATATTTGGTGAGACTGCTTGCGAAGGAAGAAAATGCGTGGTAAGGGAGAGTGTTTGGTGAGGGAGAGAATCAAAGAAATATTAAGGGAGGACTGGTGGGGGAGATGAGGGATTTTGGTGAGGGAGACTATCTTGTGGGGGAAAATGTGTGGTGGGGGAGACTGTCTGGTGAGGGAGAATGTTTGGAGGAGGGAGAGACTTCGAGTGAGGGAGTGTTTGGAGTGTGAAGGGCTGGGAAATGAAAAGAAAGTAGTGTTGGATGAGGGAGGTGGGGGTGTGCAGGGAGGCTGTCATGTGAGGGAGAATGTGTGGTAAGGGAGAGAGTTTGGGGAGAGCTTCGAGTGGGGCAGATCTGGGAGTCAGAAGGGTGAGGGTGATGTAAGGGATGCTAAGGGTGAGGCATGGCTGCGTCAGGGCGGTGAGGGAGGGTGAGGGGAGATTGTTAGGCGAGGCAGAAAGTGTATGATAAGGGAGGGTGTGTGGTGAGGGAAAGCGTTTGAGGGAGAGCTTCAACAGAGGGAGTGGAGAGTGAAGATTGAGAGAATAATAATAATAATAATAATAATAATAATAATAAAACAGTACGGTAAGAATGGAGTGGTGGAGGCGAAAGGGTACAGGTGAACACTGGAGAGGAACAGTGTGGGAAGAGAAAGAATGCTTAGTAAAGAAGTGTATCTTAAGAGATTATCAAGTAAATGAGTTCTTAGAGAGTGAGAGCTAAGAGGGGAGATATGTTATTACTAAGAAATAAGCTATAAAATAAAAATAATAAAACTAATAGTGTCTTTTCCATTTTTAATCCAACTAATTTGAGACTGATTTAATTTTGGAGGTTTTGTGATAAGGGGGTTAACATCTCCAATTCAAAAAATTTCGCACAAATGAAGAGAAGGATAAAATAAAGATAACAAAAAAAATGTCGTCGTCCTAAAGGGGTTTAATCGCCAAGGAGGAAGTGCCAGAAGGTTCCCTAAGACCACAGGAGTATTGGCGAAGGAATGTGTTTGAGGAGCGTGTCTGGCGAGGAATACTGAGAGAGAGGGGGAGAGAGAGAGAGAGAGAGAGAGAGAGAGAGAGAGAGAGGCCACTTTGGACAGTTAGCAAGGCCTAATTCGGGATTTAAACAAAAGTTGGTGCTTAAATTGTATCCTAATAACATAAACACCCTTCACATTATCTAGGCCATCTGTCTATTTCAAATTCTGAGTTGTAACAATATAGTCACGCAGAAGTGCTATGGAAAGGATGTAGAGCTGCAATATTGTCTTATTCTGCCATTGAGCTACATGAAATAAGCTGCAGGAGGACAAAAATCTCCCCCAAATTATCAAAAAGCCGAAATTTCGTAATTATATGGTTTGGCACTGATGTAATTCGTAAAAAGGGGGCAAAATTTAGAGGGAGCACAAGAGATTACAGTTTACTTTAAAAGATCTGGTGCCGCGCTGGTTAGCACATTTAGTTCGAAAGTAGAAGGGCCCTAGTTTGATTTTCGGATTGTTCATACTAGTTGTTTGTCCCCCCCCCCCACCCTGCTTTTCCTTGTTCGTCCATCAATACAGATGGGAACCTAGATCCAACCTGACTATTTGGGTCTAATTCTAGGGGAAGGTTTGGACTTGGCAAACACTGGTTGCCTGCCTTATGAAATCTGTGCAGTCAACAGGCATAAATCTAAACCTTCTAGTTATTATTCGTCACCTCCTCTGCCTCTGGCGAGTTCTGGCACCACTGAACGCGGCCACGGTGCCACCCCGACTGGCCAGGGAGCCGCTACTGGAGCCGGGCCTCAGTTGCTCCCAAACTCTCTTCGTGGAAGGTATATCGATTCTCATTTTTGGTCCCTTTCCTAGCCCACCGCAACAGCCGCCAGCAAGTCTGTCAACCTTATTATTGAAATTTATGCAACACCTGAAATTTTTAGATGTGGTCAGCCTGCGTCCCACGTTAGCGAGTTTAATGACACCACCATCACACTCGTCAAAATTAAGGCATAAAATTCGGGGCTTATCAGTACCTTGGTGCTCTCAGTTTTAATAATATGGCCTAATGTAACATCCATGGGCGGCTGGGCAAACCTTGTCTTGCAAATTTTGGGACTGTAACCTTCAAAATTCTTAAGTGTTTGACTGAAGAATCACGATCTAAAGAACTGATGTGTCTTGTGTATTTCAGTGACTCCCAGTTTTTTGTCGAAAGTTAACTGGTGATGTAGAAGAGATTGCCAATAAAAATATAAGAGAACACAGTAACAGCCCCAGCAGTGCACTAAATATCGAAACCATTATATTATTTAGTAATTTTCGGTCCGATTTTTTTTTTACAGCTGCAGTTTTCAGCTCGCTACTGTTACTGTATCGGATTTCAGGCCGAGATGAAGTGTTAAGAGACAATCTAGTGCTCGACAGAACAAAAACTTCATCAGCACAAAATTGTTATTCGGCCACGTCTTGGTTTCCTGCAAAATTTGGACATATACAGTTTTTCGTCAGGAACTGTAAACGTTTTGTGTTACAGTGCTCGTTAAGAGATTTTGATTCCTGACTGATCAATTAGTATTTACCAAACAAGGTTTGTGATCAGTGAATCGCAAGACTGACAAGACTAAATGCATGAGAAAAGAAAGCTGCTCTTGAGGTACAGCTGAGTAAGGATTGATGTGATTAGTATGCAGACTAAGGACTCTTAATTTACGTCACAGGAAAACAGCAGTAAAGGCATCAACAGACGCAACATCACCTTTTCAACTGCGGTAAGCTACTTGAGGTTGCATGAGGGATAACTGTTTTTATTAATATTGTGCTCTTTATAGTTACAGGTATAATGAAGTGATTTTTCTGTTTTTAGTTTCTTTTTTTAATGTATAATTTGGCTTGTGTGGTAGAGCCAAGACTCTCGAAGACCCGAATGATGAGAGTGAATGGATATATAGCCTAACCCACCCCACGTAAATGGGAAAGAGGGTTAAGATGCTGATGATGAAAATGCTGCTGCTGCTGATGATGATGATGATGATATGTGCGTGGGTGTGTGGGCTGAGGAGGGGGGGGGAGCTTATGATAGCTGAACAAAGTAGCTTCGCGGCAGCAAAAAAGGATAAATACATGAAAAAGGGGTTTTGCGTTAAAATCAATAACTTTTTCGTTTCTTGAAACAGAGATTTTTCTTGATCTCTCCAGGGTTGATTGTTTTGTTTTTTAAAGCTGTATTTTTATTATCTGGATCCTACTTAAAAGCTTTCAATCCCACATTTTTTTTTAATCTTGCTGTCTAGATTCTATTTACCGTAACTCCTGCCCACCTGAGGACTTTTTTTCGGTGTTTCTTTACTCTTTCTTTTCTTTTTTCCTTCTTTTTTCTAACTAGAGCTTTCTGGGTTCTGTTTAGTCCTTTCAGCTCAAAGACTCCCCCTCCCCCCCTCCATTTTTTTACTATATACTCTTGCAATCCGAATATTACTCGAACTTAAAGATATTCATTTCTAGATTTTTTCCAATTTATTTTTATCCGTACGATTCTTTTGGAAGGTTAGGAGAGACTTTTCGAGCTGGAGAAGTACGTAAGAGACTTCAGTATTTCCGTCACTATAAGATGTCCCCTTCAAGCTGGTAAAATCGCCCGATGCTGGCTGATCAGGGAAATGAACGCGGGTCTTTTCGGTTGCGGGTCGAGTGTGCCTCTGATTACGCCAGCCTAGGGAGAGAGAGAGAGAGAGAGAGAGAGAGAGAGAGAGAGAGAGAGTCAGGTATGGGGAGTAAAGATGTTTTGTGAACTTCGGCTCACCCGGATGTAAACTTGGTAGACTGCAGGCTGACTTTCTCCCTCTCCTGCATCCCACCATCCTTCATTTGGGGGATAGGGAATGGACCTGAGGGACGCTTGTATACCAGGGCAGATCCTCCGACGGGTTCAATCGATGCGTCCACGTGAAGGCCCTTTCCCCATCACCTGAGTAGGGAAGCACCTTAGGGGGACGTCGGGTAGTGCCTTACCTCAGCGACTTGATAGAGGGGAAAACCGATAATGCAGTAGTAACATATCCGGCTCGCATCTGAAAGGCCTCCCGTTCATTTTTCAAGCCGGTCAGACTGTTAGATAAAGTTTGTTTCCCCCTGTTGCCAGAGCAGTGTAGATGGGAACCTGGATAATAAATTCGATGGTGAAACATGAACATTTTTTTCATGTTTGCCTTATTGGTTTTTCTACATTAACCACCTGTTCGCTCATCTTGAATGCTTATTTTCATTTTTTGGCTGTTTATCTATCTATCTATCTATCTTCATCTATTTATTGATCTATCTGTATCTCAGTCTATCTAACTATCTGAATCTGTCTATCTGTCTATATCTTTCTGTATCTATCTATCTATCTATCTATAATATCCTAGTGCATACATCGATATTTATATGCATGTATAATTATGAACTAGTGTGATTTTTATTCCTTGTTCAGTACTATGTTTACGTGGACGTACAAAAAATTAGCCCCCTCCAGGAAATCCATTAGTCTGAGTTAGGAAAAAATAAAAATTAGGGAATAATTCATAATAATCGCTTCTATACACGACACACACACACACACACACACACACACACACACACACACCGCTCGCTTGTGCAGTGGTAACGTTCCCGCTTGCCAACTGGTGGACGGGAGTTCGCGCCTCTCTCAGGTTGCGAAAAGTTTCACTGACGAAGTGGGTGGTTACTGTCCCCCTTGAGCAAGAGGACGGGTGTGTGTGTGTGTGTGTGTGTTTGTGTTTGTGTGTGTGTGAAGGTCACAGCCTTAGCCTTAGATCGGACTATATGAGGTCTCAGCTTCCTTCCGGGAGGGTAAAAGCTGACCATCACGACCATCAAGTGATCCTGACCGACCCGGTGAATTACACACGCACACACACAATAACATCAGTAAATGCAACATGAGCAAAAGATCAGTGTTTACAAATACGGTATACAGTAAATACTACTTTCGATACTGAGAGAGAGAGAGAGAGAGAGAGAGAGAGAGAGAGAGAGAGAGAGTTGCAAATAAGCCATATAGGGATGACGCTGGCTTGTAACCTGACTCCCTCTTGGTATGAATCCATTATCAAACCGACCCACCCCGTTCATCCCCTTCCCATCCCATCCCATCCCCTATCTTCCTATCCCTTCCCCTCCCTTCCTATCCCATCCCATCCCATCCCCTGACACGATGCAGTAAATGTCAAGCAATTAACTGGGTGAATTTAATCTAATTTCCCGTGGCAGGGCAAAATTAACACGCCTGCAATTATTGAGTCAGTCTGAGGCAAGGCAATTCCAGCTCTTGCCGCAAAGGTGCCTCTCTCCTCGTACGTGATTGCTCCCTTCCTTTCATATTGTTGTTGTGGCCTTGGGTTCCTTCTTTCTTGCATAAAAAAAATGTTGAGTCCTCTGTTTTTCTATTTTGTGTATTATATTCTTTAAAAATTCATTATTGTTGGAGAGGGGTGCCTTCTTGTGGTGGGACTGATATTCCCGGTCGGCTCTACTGCCCGGTTATAAAAACGTTCCTCAGTCCCCTCTTTACTTCCCTGAATGAATGACTGTGGGCTGCAGGAAGAGGGCAGTTTCAGCAAGAAGTCCACCGGGTTTACACTTCAGATGTTCCTGAGGCTACAACAACAACAACAACAACCACTACTACTACTACTACTACTACTACTACTGCTACTACTACTACTACTACTACTACCACTGCTACTTATGGATTGTTGTTCCATCTAAAGCTGTTGATATTGAATCTTGTGTTTTTGCATTTTTATTATATCTTAAGCATAATTCTTCTGGATAAGTCAAAATTCTGGAAATATTTGAGAAAGGGAGCATTCAAGATGGAGCGATGGCAAATTTGAGCCAAGTTAAAGTGAAAAGAGTATAATTCCACACAGTCTCCCATTAGTACTCTCCTTTGACCCCCTTTGTCGCTTTCTGCATTTTTCTGGCATTGCTAATAAGGATCTTTTCACACAGGTAATTGGGTGGCACTTTTATCCTGTGCCAGAATGACAACTCTCTCTGTGCCGTATTTCACCTGGTACAGCATACGTCGTGACACTTTTTCTTTAGCGATTTTTTTTTTAATTTGCGTATTTCGTGACATTACTTTTTAGCGACTTTTTTTTTTTTTTTGGGGGGGTTATTTCGTGGCACTACTTCTTTAGCGACTTTCTTTTGTGTGTATTTCGTGGCACTTCTTTTTTTTTTTAGCGATTTTTTCTTGCGTATTATACCTTATCTTTTGCCCTCAGATGACACCTTTCTGGTCCATATTCTGACTGCGTTACAAATTTCGTGACAATTCATAGCAGTGTTTTGCGTAGTAAGCCTTATCACTCGTATGAACATGTTTTTTTTTTTTTTTCTTTTTTACTCGTTTGTCAGTAACTCAGCAGAAAAAAAAAAATCTCCTGGCACTATCTAGAATAGAATACTAGAGTTGCTCCGACCATGAGAGGGGTGAAAGACGCACAGAAAATGTTGGAAGAAAAGCGAGTGGAATACAGGAGGGGACACGGAACAAAGTACGAAACAGGAACGAGAACTGATGTGCGACAAGGAACAATACCCAGAATACAAGGCATCACACTCGGCTACGTTTTTCTTCAGCGTATCTTCCTGGTCTGGGTCATATTATTTAAAACCGCCTATTTCCTTTATTTCTCCTCCTGTCTATCTCTATTTGTTTACCTATTTGCTTATCTACAGGTCTATTTATCAGTGTATCTATCTACATATCGATCTATGTATCTGTCAGTCTGTCTATCCATCCATGTGTGTGTGTGTGTGTGTGTGTGTGTGTGTGTTTTATATAAAACATTTGTCCTAATTAGTCCCTTTTCTTTTCCTTGTCTCAGGAAAGTCAATGTAGCCACAGAAAATACACACTTTATCCATCATTGAAAAAATCTCTCATGATATCCCTCCTATTCTCTTGCTTCACCCACCGATCAAACATTTATATAGATTCCCAGGTTGCATAGATTCCCGGCCAGCGCACTCTTCCACATCCTATCTGCAAGTATAAGCGATCCAATCCTCTTCCCGGAATACTATAGACGAAAAGGGAAAACATACAACTATAGATGAAACGTCCCAAATTGATGGCCAGAACTGCTTCATAATAAGTGGTTTATTGACTTTACTATAATTTTCGTTTGCGTATGTAGGGCAGAGAGAACTTAGTAGCATCTCCTCGTAAGTGATTTATTCTGCACATTACACTTCAGTATTGTCTTTTATGGTATTGATGGAAACGGAGTCGGTAATAGAAGATGTATACATAGCATACAAAATAACGAAAAAAAAAAATTGATATATAAAAAAGGCATGTTAGAAGGAATAATGGAAGCCTATAAGATGAAATTTTAATAAATATAAAAAAGATAAAAGATCTCTCTCTCTCTCTCTCTCTCTCTCTCTCTCTCTCTCTCTCTCTCTCTCTCTCTCTCTCAGTTCCATTATCTTTCCCCCTTCACAATACCCACACATTCGTCGACTTTTACCTTTGCCTGTTTCTCTCTCTTTCCTTTTAGCCATTCGTGTCTCCATTGCTCTTTCCCTTTCTGATTCCCCCTTTCACTCTGTCTTTTATATACAAATCCCTATCCTTCTCTTTCTCTCCATCGTTCACTAGTATACAATATATTTCCTCTACTGCGTTCCCTGTCTTTTCTTTTCTCGACTTCCCCAATAAGTCTCTTGATGCTTATTTTTGGCTGGTTTGAATACTTCGACTTCCGTATTTCAGGTTGTCAGTTCCTCATATCAGTATTTCCAGTCCACTAAATTAACAGGTTTACTTTTGATTTATCCAGCTGGTGTTTACATTCATATTTTTGCCTGTTAATTTCACTCCTTCGTGGTGGTAGAGGGGGATGTCTTCGCGCGGTGGCACTGATATAACCAGACGGCTCCACTGCCCAGTTAAACAAGCTTCCCTCACCTCCTTACCCCAGAAAGGAGAATGGTGGACGTGCAGGAGGAGTACACCTTCAGCCTGCAGTCCACTGGGTTCACGCACATATGAAATTCGGGTGACAAAAAAAAAATAATAAAAAAATATTCAGACCAGCGTCCAGGTTTGTCGCCAACACGATATTAAATTTTACCTTTGTGTTCTTGGCCTCAGTTGAGAAAAAAAAAAAAAAAAAAAAGGAATTAATAACAGCATGCATATTAATTCGTTCACGCCTGCATTTCGGTCAGAACTGAGTTGAACTTTTTGTCATATTGAGTTCTTTGATGTTGTACTGTCATATTTGGACGAATCAACTCTTTGTCTTCTGTCTCTTCACACACACACACACACACACACACACACACACACACACACACACGCCTTCGCAGCTTTTTTCACGTTGCTCAATAGCAGAAAAAGACAATACTGTTGTTCTGCATCCTTACCGTAGCACTTCTTCATGACTAGCACTACATCCTATCGCTAATCTCATGTTACGACTCAATATTCAAGATGGAAGGATGGCAATTTTAGACCAAGTTAGAGTAAAAGAATTATAGTGTAAGTCGTGAGGTTAAAATTAAACACAAACATCGATATATACAAAATGAATACACGTTAGGTACAGTGCATTCATAATCATTCGTTAGTTTTCATAGACTCGTTTCAGATACTTTTGTAATTACTGGATCATACCTGTAATCCATTTCACCTGCATATAGAGTAAGGAGAAAGATTCGTTTCAGTATTTTCTTTTTATTTTTTTATTCCCGTGCATGATTGTATTCGGCGCTATTTCTTTTTTCAATACTGATATTACGGTATAAATTTGCATGCAGCGCGCGCGCGCGCGCGCGTGTGCGTGCGTGTGCGTGTGTGTGTGTGTGTGTGTGTGTGTGTGTGTGTGTGTGTGTGTGTGTGTGTGTGTGTGTGTGTGTGTGTGCGTGTGTGTGTGTGCGTGTGTGTGTGTGCGTGTGTGTGTGTGTGTGCGTGTGCGTGTGTGTGTGTGTGTGTGTGTGTGTTTAAATTCATGACCTACACAATACAGTGTTAATACGTAATCGGATTTAAGACATTAATCGCATTTTAATTCCATTTCCGTAACATATATTTATTCAGCAATGACCCGTTTTTCGTTCATCAATTATTCTTGCACTTTTTCGCGCACAATTTGATGGATTTCTATACAGTGTTGTTTCTAATCATACTTTTCTTTTTAAACAATGTTCGCTTGGAGTTTTTGACGTGATTTTGTGACCTAAACAGACATAATCTTTTAATTTCTGATGATAAAATGAAGACGCTCAGAAATGTTATACCTAAATGCGTCAAAAAAAGTTCACATCAGAGAAAATGACAGCCAAATCTCCTCTCAGCATCTTCACCCACCGCCTCTTAACCATCTGCCAAGTTTCCCTCACTAGTCTTTCCCTCCCTTCCCTTCCCTTCTCTTCTCTTCCCTTCCCTTCCCTTCTCCTCTGTTTCCTTCCCTTCCCTTTCCTTCTCATCCCGTCCCATCCCATCCCTTCCTTCCTCTTCCCTTCCCTTCCCTTCCCTTCTCTTCTCTTCCCCTCCCTTCCTCTCCTCTCACACCAGCACTTCCCCTGAGACACTCCTTATGTCGCCCTCATCATCAGCTCAACCTTTCAGCCCGATGACGTGTTTCTTATTCTTTACTTCCGGACGCCTTCTTCACTTCCGGACGCCTTCTTCGGCATAGGTAGCCTTCATTAACCCCTTCAGTAGGAGAGAGCTTTCCCAAAATCGTCTGGCCATGGAAGGTGTTAACGCGAACTGAATTTATGTGATAGAAATACGAGGCACGCAGCAAAAAACCATGGTGAGGATTGAATTATTTGGAAACATGGATCAGTGTCGATGAAGGAATGTCGACTGACTTTTGCGCAAGCCTGTACCGAGAATATAGGGAAAAAAATCAAACCTCAGGTAAATCAAGCCAGGTCCTCAGGTAAGTCAGGCCAAGTCCTCAGATATATCAAGCCAGGTCCTCAGGTAAATCAAGTCAGGTCCTCAGGTAAATCATGCCAGGTCCTCGGGTAAATCAAGTCAGGTCCTCAGGTAAATCATGCCAGGTCCTCAGGTAAATCAAGCCAGGTCCTCAGGTAAATCAAGCCAGGTCCTCAGATAAAGGACTTAATAGCAGAGTTCTCCCCCTCGGTCCTCCATCACCCCCAACACCCATATCCCCACCAGAGTCAACCGCTTAGCCTATAATTTAGCCTCGTCCCCCTTGTAATCTCCTGAAGCCTGTTAGTGCGAAGTTTTGTGACCGTCTCTCGCCCCCTGCCTTCGTCTCTCTCTCTCTCTCTCTCTCTCTCTCTCTCTACCTACTTCTCTCCCTCCTTTCTTATATAATAGGACTCTCTCCCTTCTACTATCCTTTAGCTCATTTTCCCTTTCTTTCTTTCCCTCCCTCCTTTTTTCCCTCTTCTATGTCTCACTCCCTCTTACTCTCCTCTCTCTCTCTCACCTTCTCTTTCATTCCCTACCTCCCCCTCTCCCTCCTCTCCCTCTCTTCCCCCCTCCCTCCTTCCTGGGGGACCTGGTGGTGCAGTGGTAGCATATCCTGCTTGCAAATGGAACGTCCTGAGTTCGATTATCGGGTAAACTTACACTGAAAGTTTTAGTCTCTCTCTCTCTCTCTCTCTCTCTCTCTCTCTCTCTCTCTCTCTCTCTCTCATACTTCCACTGAATGTATTTTCTAGTGGTTTCCTTTTAACTTTTAATCATCTTCATCATCATCACCATCATCATCATCATCGTCATCATCATCATCATCATCATCATCATCATCGTCATCATCATCATCATCACTCTACATTCTCCCACTTGCTATATCCTATCCTATACACTTCCTTCACCTCTGTTTAGCAAGCGCCTTTTAAGTCTTTGATCAAATGCAACAATGGATGCTAAGCTGAGTGTGAGAAACGGAAAAATGGGCCTACTGTCCTGTCACATTTTTTGCTCTCTCTCTCTCTCTCTCTCTCTCTCTCTCTCTCTCTCTCTCTCTCTCTCTCTCTCTCTCTCTCTCTCTTTCTCTCTCTCTCTCTCTCTCTCTCACACACAGTTTTATCTCTTCTTCTTGCTTTCCATCTTCTCATTTCCTTCATTATTTTCCTGAATCCCATCCCCGTCTCCTACTCATCTCCTTAAATTTTCCTCCCAGGTCTAAACCATCTCTCTCTCTCTCTCTCTCTCTCTCTCTCTCTCTCTCTCTCTCTCTCTCTCTCTCTCTCTCTCTCTCTCTCTCTCTCTCTCCATCACATCCTCTGATCCTTGTTCGTCCACTTTTGCTCCTTTGAAAAGCTTTAACTTCTTCAAGACGATGGCACCTTCTTTATACTATTTTTTAAGGGCTACTTTACTGAGCTAACGGGAGACCTAACTTAAATAAAGGATTAGAATTAACCTCCTTTATTTATTTATTTATTTATCTTTCTATCTATGTATCTGTTTATCTGTTTATCTATTTACTTAACTGATTATTTAATTTTGATGACACCTTTTGTATTTTCTTTTCGCCTCCGCCAAACGATTTCATTCAGATAAGGAAGACCTGATAATAATAATAATAATAATAATAATAATAATAACAGGCTAATAATGATGATGATGATGATGACGAATATAATGATGATGGTGATGTTGATGACGATGATGATGATGATAATGATGACGATGATGATGCGTTTGCCCAGGTGACTCAGGTGAACTTTTTCGTGTTGTTAGCGCCTTCGCATCAACATGTATGAGGTGGAAAGTTGATGAGGTAAAAATGAATGTAGGAAAAATCATGCTAGATAGTGAAGATGTCGAGGGAGTGGATAAAGACAGATGATTAAATTTGTGGATAGATTTGGAGAGATATATAAAAATTCGTTAAATAAGGTGTGGGATAAAGGAGGAAGAGATTATGAAAGTGAAAGACATGGGTGTGAATGTGGAGGAACTCAGAGAAATCTATAACAAAAAAGAGAGTGGTTAGGAAAAATATATAAGGTGTGGGGTTGAAAGGTGAGAGAGAGAGAGAGAGAGAGAGAGAGAGAGAGAGAGAGAGAGAGAGAGAGAGAGACTAGTAACATTAAGACACAAATAAAGAGAAGCACACAGAGATAAAGCAGTAAAGAGAAACATATTAATAAAGTGGTGAGAACTGAGTGGATGGGGAGGTGGAAGGGAAGGGCCCCCCCCCCAAACACAATAGCCCTTACCTTGAGAAAACCCGTGAGAGAGAGAGCACGTGGGGGGCGTACTGTGTCAGGCAAGGCACGTCAGGCTGTACAGTATTTCCGTGCGTACGTGTGTGAAGGTGCTGGGTAGAGGACAAGATGGATAGTCACGGAAGGAGGATAGTACAGTATTTGTGGTAGGTCGGGGCGCACACCATCCACTTACCTGATGTACTGCAGCCTTCACGTGACTCCACACTGAATGGTACAGGAAACCATTTACAACGTTTGGGCGGTAACCATGTAACCAATAGATTTTGTGAGTTATTGACCTCCAACCTGATGGGAACTGTAAAGGTTTCCATTTGACGGGATACTGGGGTTTATTGCTCACATAATGCTACCAAGGGGCGAGGGAGGCTGGTCACCCTTCCCTTAAACGTCGTTATTGCGTAGCCTTGTCCGGAGCCCTCACACTCTTGATAGGAAAAAAATAATTGAACGATAGACAGTCAGTTGAAAAATAAAAAATGGTTTATGGTACAGTGGTTGGTATCATGAAACTTATTTTTTCCCCAAAGTTTGATGAATACATAGCGGAATAAACGACGCATCTGAAACACACACTAGTAGAGACAGGGGTTTTCACTGCATTTCGCCAGGTGTAAATTTTCTTCAGACGGAACTGGGAAAATATTTGTTTCACTGATTGTACCTGCTAACTTTTTTTTTTCTTTAATAACAGAACAGAGGAAGGAAAAACAAATGAATAAAAAAATAAACTAACAAGAAAGGACCTTTTAATAGTGAAAGGAGTTAACGCATCTTGAAATTGGCTCTCTGTTATCTTGTTTTTATTTTTTTCTTGGAGGGAACAACCTTGTGGGCTTCTGGCCTTTGGTTCCTTCTTCCTTGCCTCAAAAAGAACTTCCTGTGTGTCTAAGGCGATTGGTAGTTCCTGCTTCTGTACGAGGAACTTTGAGCTGAGGTGTTCATGTGTGGAGGTACTAGGAGAGAAAATGAATGACCGTGGATGAATAATATGTGTGTGTGTGTGTGTGTGTGTGTGTGTGTGTGTGTGTGTGTGTGTGTGTGTGTGTGTGTGTGTGTGTGTGTGTGTGTGTGTATCGTTACTGAGTAGGGAGGGAAAAGCCTGGGAAGATCACAAAGAAAGGCATGTGTGAGGAAGGTGGTGTACGAAGGAGGTTAAACAACATTGTGGGAAGGAATTGTAAGGGAAGGAAGAGAGGAAAAATGTGGGGAAGAAAGGAAAAGAAGGAAATTACGTAGGGAAAAGAAGAAAGGAAATATTTTGGGAAGGGAAAAAAAGTAGAGGCGAAAAATTATGGCGAGGGAAAGTTGAGAGGGAAAATTGAGAGGAAACGTGTGAGAAGGGAAGAAAAATGAAAGAAAGAGAGAAAACTTGTAGGAAGAGAAAAAAAAAAAAGATGAAAATTGAGAAAAAGGAAGAAAGAGGGTAAAAAGGGCGGAAAAAAGAGGGAAGGGAAGGCAGGAAGAGAAGAGAGGAAAATTGTGGAAGGGAAGGAAGAGAGCAAAAACTGCTGAAAGGAAAGGAAAGGAAAGGTAGAGGGGAAGGAAAGATGTGGGAGGCAGAGAAAATTTAGGGGGAGGGGAGGAAAGGAGGAAGGAAAACTGTGGGAAAGGAAGACAAGACAAATGGAGTGAAAGCGAAGAAAGAGAAGAAAACTGTAGTAAAGTTAATGAAATTGCATGAAGGGAGGGGAAGAGAGGGAGAGAGTAAGGAGGAGAGAGAGGACAGGGGAGAGGGAGAGGACAGGGAAGGGAGGGAGAGGACAGGGGAGAGGGAGAGGGCAGCGAAGGGAGGGAGAAAGCAAGGGAGAGGGTCAGGAAGGACGCAGTAGATGGTAACGTGGTTATGGAGGGAAAGGTTGGGTGCTGAAGGGGGGGGGGGAAAGAGGAGAGGAAAGGGGGAAACAGGAGAGCAGGAGGGGGAAATAAAGAGGAAAGAGGGAGGTATTTAAAAGAGGGAAAAATAAAAAGAGGTAGGAAAAGAGGAAAATATAGAGAGACGAGGATGAAAAGAAAATTTAAAAGTTGACTGAACTGTAAAAAAATGATAACGTGGTAATGATGGAGGAGTGAGGCATCAAAGAGGAGACAAAATGGGATAATATGAGGAGGAGACAACGAGGAAAATCAACAGCTGATGAAATAAGGAAAACAGGAGATGCAAATAAGGAAATACGGAGAGGAGGAAAAGAGAAAACCAATATATAAAGACCTGTAACACGAGGAGGAAAAAAGGGAAAAAAAGAGGCGAGGAAAGACGAAAAAATAAGAAAAAAAAAATTGTATGAAGATTTTTTTTAGAGGAAGCTGAGAAAGGCTTGAGTCAGAAAGTGAAAAATCGCTTATTCTCTAATTTCCTGTTGGCTCTTCTCATGTGCTTTTACTTTTCCTCCTTCCGTCTATTTTTTTCTTCTTCCGCCTCTCCTCTTCTTCCTTTTTTCTTTCCTTTTCTTACTGTCTTCTGCATCTGTGTTTCCTTCTTCCCTGCTTATCTCTTTCCTTCCTCACTTTTTTGTTTTCTTCTATCCATATTTCTTTTTGTATTCCAGTTTCTCACCTCTCTGTATCTTCAAAGTCGACTTATAGCATGATTTTAACACCACAGTTTACTGCTAGTCACGAGGAAGTGCTGTGTAGAGGACGTAGAGCCTTAGAATTGTTTTGTCACCAATTTACAAAAGTGTGAAAAATCTACGCCAAGTTAAAATGAATATACTACAGTTAATTATTGTCACTGGCATTCATTTTTCATTTTCTTTGCCGTATTATTCACTCTCACCATTTAAATCTCGAAGACGTCTTTTCATTTTACTCTTGCTATCTCCAGACGATATTAATTAATTCAGATTGATCGTTAATAATAATAATGATAATAAATAATAGTAATGTTATAATAATAATAATAATAATAATATAATAATAATAATAATAATAGTTACAACAATAATAATAATAATAATACGTAACTAAAGTTCCTAATTTCATGAAAAAAGTGCTTGGCAGGTGTATGAGTGAAGGGAAATGTATATATGTAAGCAAAATTATAAATAGTCTCGGCTTAAGAAAGTTGGAAAATATGATACCAGGTCAGTGGACTCTGATGGCTGTAAAATTCCCGAGGGAAGTGGATGGGGGAGAGAGAGAGAGAGAGAGAGAGATGATGGTGATAGTCATGAAGAAGTGTTAGGGAAGGAATATAGAACCACGGTATTGTCTTCTCTCTCACTGAGCAACGTGAATTAGGCTGTAAATGTGCGTAATTCTAGGCCAAGTTAAGGTGAAAAGAGTATAGTAGATATTGTTTTAAAGTGACTTATTCATTTGTCATGAAAATCATTGACTATGGGTGGAAAAAACTGATAAAATAGACACCAGCATTTTAGGGTTATTAAATTATTCTATAGTCCACTCACTTTAAGTTGGCTGAGATTTTTGTCCTTATTCAGCCCATTTTCTGTAGCTCAGTGGCAGATTACAACAATACTTCAGCTGCACATCCTCTCCATTACGCTTCTTCGTGACTAGCATCGCAATCTATTTTATAATCTCTTTGTTACAGCTCAGTGTTTAGGATGACGAGATGGCAATTTTCCGTCAGTTAGAAGTGATCGGAGTATAAATATATTTCCAATTTAGGAGCCACTGTTATTCACTTGTTTTTAAAAAGGAAGAAAAATTTTGGTTTCTCTTGTACCGAGTTCGTATACAAACACGATTTTTTTTTTTTTCCGAGTTTTTCACGAGGCCAAACTTTATGCTCATATTTTTCTTTTGGAGCTGAAATTCTTTTGGTGGACTGCAATGGCGGTCTTTCACTTTCAATTTTCCTGTTTCCTCCTTTCCTGCTTCCGCCTCTCGTTCTTCCCTTCTGTTTATTCTCTCTCTCTCTCTCTCTCTCAGTTACACTCCCCCTATCTTGATATATATTCACGCATTACACATATTAGCATAATAGTGTTTACGATCACTGCAGCATTCGGGGCAAAATATATCACTGCCCTCCTCTCTCTCTCTCTCTCTCTCTCTCTCTCTCTCTCTCTCTCTCTCTCTCTCTCTCTCTCGTTACCGCTTTCTATTTATTTTTTCTAATTTTATGTAGAAAAACATCCTGACGTTCTCAAAAATCTCGCAGAACACCTTGTATATAAAACATTGTAATTTCCGTGTGTTGCAGGGGCCGGCTTAGACTGCTGGTTTCAGGAACATCATTAAATTGCTAACCAACCATCCATTCACACAATAAGTTACGAGATGGGTTATGGTTATGGGAAGTAGGATATTATACAAGACAGACACTGGTAACGCTGACCAAGCAGTCCCCGCAACTCACAGGGTAGACACTGGTAACGCTGAGCCGTCCATGCAACACACAAGGCAGACACTGGTAGCGCTGACTGAGCCACTCCCGCAATACACAGGGTAGACAACAGCAACGCTGATTGATCCATCCCCGCAACACATATTGTAAACACTGGCAATGCTGACTGAGCAGTCCCCACGACACACAGGATAGACACTGGCAACGCTGACTGAGCCTCCCCTGCAACACACAGGGTAGACACTTGTAACGCTGATTGAGCCACTCCTGCAACACACAGGGTAGACACTGGTAATGCTGAATGAGCCGCCCCCGCAACGCAGAGGGTAGACACTGGTAACGCTGATTAAGCCTCCCCCGCAACTCAGAAGGTAGACAATAGCAACGCTGACTGAGCCGTTCCCGCAACACACAGGGTAGACAATGGCAACGCTGATTGAGCCGTTCCCGCAACACACAGGGTAGACACTGGCAACGCTGATTGAGCCGTTCCCGCAACACACGAAATTGGGGAGCGCAATATATGGACCACTTTGTATCAGGGAAGTCTTTCGTGACTCTGGAGTTTCGGCCAAATTTTCTTCTCCTGGCAAACTTATAAAAAAAATTTCTGAATCACACTCCGCTATTGTGCTGTCACTCTGAAACTTGCTCTTTTTTATTCTCTCTCTCTCTCTCCCTCTCTCTCTCTCCATAAAATTTTCTGAATAACACTTTCCTCTCGCGTCGTCCTTCTTTATTTTTTTCCCCATACTTTTTCTCTTTTGGAACACTTTTTCATTTTACGTGCCATTCTCTCTCTCTCTCTCTCTCTCTCTCTCTCTCTCTCTCTCCCCTCCTTTGCGGTTACACACATTGTTATTCCCATATTACCATAGAAATGAAAGCTTGGAGAAGAGATGAATAATGTATCGCTCTAACAGAATGCAAAACCAAGTGAAATATTACGGCGGAGAGAGAGAGAGAGAGGAAAATTAATTGAATGAAAAATCTTCGCTCAGCACTTTTAGAAAACCAGGGAAAATACATGTCAATAGGATTTCCCCTTGGAGTGAGGTGGGGAGGGCTGAGGGAATTAGTATGGGGCCTAAAAGGGACTGTGTTTCTGTAATGAACCTCATTTGGAGAGAGAGAGAGAGAGAGAGAGAGAGAGAGAGTTATAGGGACAAGACTTATATACCCCAGATTTTTACGGCCCATATCGAGAAGGTACCATGCACTAAATTATCAGGTATACTTCGGAGAGAGAGAGAGAGAGAGAGAGAGAGAGAGAGAGAGAGAGAGAGAGAGAGAGGGCGAAGGGGAAGGGGAAGGGGAAATGGCATTGATACGTGCCGTGGCGCTCCTAAAAAACACCATATTTTTCGTAATTAACCCTACTTGTTCTCCGCCCCTTTATACAGATGGGCGGTGTGGAGGCGGGGGTGAGGGCGGGAGGTGGGCGGCAGCTGGGAAAGTGGGCGGTTTTCATGGTTTTACTTCTCGCCCACTTCTACTCCACGGACGCCCAGTACACAGGTAAGTTAACTGTGCTCCTTTCACTTTTATTTGGCCTAAAATTATCCCTTCATGTTGAATCCTAAGTTGTAACAATAAATAATTAAATAAATAACTACTACTACTACTACTACTACTAATAATAATAATAATAATAATAATAATAATAATAATAATTGCTGTTGTTATTGTTATTTTTGTTGTTGTTGCTGCTGCTGCTGTTATCTTTATCATTCTGCTTTGGAATCGTGTCGCTTGAATATCTCCTCAAACCATTAGCACAAAATACATGTCTCTTAATTCAAAAAGCGCATTGTGACTGACATATGCTAAGCCCACGTCAGGCAGTACATGGACAAGCTCCTAAATCGGCCAGTGTTGAGAATTTGTTACTTAAAGGCGGTTCTGTGCATGTTCGAAAGGAGGTAATTTACTACATGACTGCGGAAACGATGCATGAAATAGGCAGCTCCGGGCCAGAGTATTGCACTGACGTCACAAGCGAGCAGAGGAAGCAGATTAATGAGCCCCTCTGAGAGACTGGTTCCTGTGTGATAGTTATGTTTGAAAGATTGGCAGACGTACAGGATTATCCGTGTGTGTTCGCCAGTCGTGTGTGTTGCGGGAACAGCTCAGTCTGCTGCTATGAGGAGTGAAGATACTTTCACTGCTTCTTGACGTTACTAATAAACCATGTAATAACTGGACACAAGAAAGAAAAAAGATAGAAAAAAAAAAGGGAAGGCACTATGAAACGTGGAAATGGTCATAGGAGGTAAAAAATGATGCAAGATAAACACTGGCATTGATGACTGAGCAGACCCCGTAACACACGAGAATTACGTCATGATACCTTTATATATGTGAAACTTCCCATTTATTTAAGAACACTCTCGCACACTTTAGTTTAATTAAGTAGCACTGAGAGTCGCTACGAAGAACCCTGTACCACCAAGAATACTGGCCTAAATATATATAAAAACTCCTGACAGACGAACCTCACCCTCCCTCAAGAACGGGTAGTGAGATAGATGTGTGATAGTGGAGTGTTTGTGCGCCCCTGTGAGTCGCTAATAGGGATGTAGGGGAACGATAAGTGAGCGACAGAGAGGGAAGGATTTTTTGAAATTGGGTGGATGGCTTTGCATCGTTGAGGAAGTGGGTGGAGGGAGCATCTGCATATCTATTTTACCAGTCTATCTATCTGTCTGTCTGTCTGTCTATGTATCTATCGCTTTATCTACAGCCAAAGGCCTGGTTACCGGATGGGGTGGCCACAAACGAATCGCTTCCACGTCACCATGTCCTCTGTGATTAGGCTGCTCTCACTCCAGCTCACCTCATCCCCTCCCTAATATACCTCTCCATCTCATCGTTCTTTCTTACCCTCGGTTCCCCCCCCTTCTCCTCCGCCACATTCAGATACACACTCCTAGTTAATCTCACATTTTCCTTTCCCTCCAAACCATCGCAAGGTTCTTTTCCTAATGCCATCCAGTACGCACATAACAACACCACACCTCTCCTTCACTTCTCTGTCTCTGCACGTAACTCCACAAGCTCCCCTCAGATAACTCATTTCCACTCCTCTCTCCCCTGACCTGTCTTTCCAGCAGTGAATATGGAAGCTAAAATACCAGCAACCAACTCTGACCCCTCCACTATCGCCTCCATCATCCTCCTGTGTTAGCTCAAAGCCGGGGGACCTAAATCCTCTCTGTTGTCCTTTTTACTGCCCTGATCTGACGGACGTTTTAGTGCTCCATCTCCGTCAGCCGAATTTAAGGGATTTTCCTCCATCCATCCTGGGCCACTCATCTTCCTCGTCGTCCTTTCATTCTGTGTCAGGATTGCCACTGTTACTCGCGTGTATAATCTCTTAGGATGAAAGACGCCAAATTAGGGCTTTAGACAGCGGACCTTGATGTAACTAAGACCATATACCGCCATGTTCTGATTATTGCTATCGATTTTGTCCTTTGTCTAGTGATGTTATAGAGATTTTTTCCATTATATATCGCTATTATATGAGTTTCGTTTACCTACCAACAATCTAGCGCCTTCCCATGTGGCAGCTCTACTTAAGATTGGGGCGAAAGGCGATGTGATTCACCCACGCCATTCTTCGCCTTTAAGATCTAGCGGTTGTGTGTTTTTACCATCGTCTGATTTTGCTTTCATCGATGTAGTGTTCTTTTTTGTCTTGATTTTCATAACTGCCCCTCTTTAGCTAATGGATGCTATTGAAGGCATTGTTTCTCGACCACAGCATGGAAAACAACTACCGTATAAAACTACAAAACAATAACTGTACAAAATAACATCGATGCCAAATAGCAACGGCACAAAACAATCATGGCACAAAACAACCGCGGTACAATACAGCCACGGTACAAAACAACTACGGTACAAAACAACTACGGTACAAAACAACTACGGCACGTGAAAAAGTAAAAATAAAAAGGAGAATCAAGAACATGGACAATAGGATGCCGTTTCAGTCACCATTTTAACATCACTAAATTCTAAGTTAATCCTGAATGAGAAACAGAGATATAGTTTACAGTGAATGAGGAATGAAACAGCTAACAGTGATCCAAAGTTTTAACAGCAACAAACACTTTTAATCCAACCTAAACACACGGGGTCTGATGGAGTGAAGATAACCCAAGAAGCTGAGTATGGAAGGACACCGCACACTGTCCTCTCCCTTCCCCAGATATAAGCAGAGTTTAGTCCAAGAAGGGTGGGAAGCAGTGAAGGGGAACTGAATGGCGAGGCTGAGGAGAAAACAGCTTCTGAAGGGAGTTGGTGAGAGGGTCCGCACGGATTATGAAAATGAAGGAAAAATAGAAGGATGTGTAGAAGCACGTAATTGTGGACATGCGTCACTGGGAGGTAGAGTCAGGATTCCAGGGGCTTAAATGGTGAGTGAATGAGAGTGTGGCCTATTTAACAGAACAGATTGTTTATTTTCTCCTATTATTATTATTATTATTATTATTATTTTGTTCTCTGGATCCTATGTCACTCCCTCATTGGTTGGGAATAGAGATGATGATGATGATGATGATGATGATGATGATGATGATGATGATGATGATGATGATGATGATGGTGATGATGATGATGATGATGATGATACAAAAGAGGAACTAGAATTACTGTGCGAGGAGTGCTAATGATTGGGGATATAATGCTGCCCGCCGTCCAGCTCAACCACTCTGACTGAAAGGGCAAAAAATCTATCACTGTGACATTTTCAAGGCAGGATTATATTACTATTATCTGTCACTGTATTGTATGTGAAACAGAGATTGTCTATAGCGGCAGACAAAGAGATGGGTAGATAGTGAGAGAGGGTTTTATATTCGATCTGACACACACACACACACACACACACACACACACACACACACACACACACACACACACACACACACACACACACACACACACACACACACACACACACACACACACACACACACACACACACACAGGGAGACAGGACAACTCTAACTTCTTTTAAATCCTGTATACCACAACCAAGTAAATATAACTAGGTAAACACACACACACACACACACACACACACACACACACACACACACACACACACACACACACACAGGGAGACAGGACAACTAACTTCTTTTAAATCCTGTATACCACAACCAAGTAAATATAACTAGGTAAACACACACACACACACACACACACACACACACACACAGCTAGTGATTTACTGGAACCACACCGCATATGAAAAAAAGGAGACAAAGAACAGACTAAACACAGAGAGACAGGAACATTAGTCCTAACAAAGAGGTATGTCTGGATCCATTTAAGAGACGATGAATGAGAGAGAGAGAGAGAGAGAGAGAGAGAGAGAGAGAGAGAATGGCACGTAAAAAGAAGAAGCGTTCCAAAGGCGAAAAAGTATTGAAAAAAAAAAAAAAATAGGAGGACGGCACGAGAGGAGTGTTATTCAGAAAATTTTATGGGTATGTAGAGAGAGAGAGAGAGAAAGAGAGAGAAAACTGATCCTCAATTAACCCCTTCACTTCGATTACTTGTTTTGACTATTAGTGCTACCACCCTTCATTGATAATTAACTTTGATTTTTTTTTTAACAATATCATTTACTTTTAAGCAGAATTCTTGACCTTGAGAATTTAAACTGGGTGGTCCGTATATACCTCTCCTCTAGACACTCGCCTAACCGTATCTTATGTGTTGCTGGGAGGGCTCAGGCTGCTGGTGTGGGTGTGGATGCGACACTGGGAGTAGGAAGTGAATAATCGATGCAGGGTAGGCTAGCTGAGTCGTCCGTGGAGCAAACGAAAATTCACAGAAGCGCTATATTTGGATAGTCCTGCGCACTCGTATTTCCCTCACTATTCCCGTCTGAAAGGGATTTCCCTACGTATAATAAATCGTCTGGAGATAGCGAGATAAAAAAAATATTATTATAAAGATTAGAATATACGTCATTATATGGAAAATTATAATCCATTGCTTCCTTGTTTTCTTTTTACATTTCACCATCATAGTCCCCAATCCACAAACCCGTATCTCACGTCCACACTGGGCTTGCAAGATCCACCACACGCCTCTTTGATCTCTCTCTCTGGACAAATATCACAGGAGAGAGGGATAACTCGGTGCCAATCCCCCCCAACGTCACTTCGATTGACGTAGGAGGAGAGAGGCTGTTTGCATGACAATTGAATGGCGTTGGATCCCCACGTCCCTATGCTAATTCGAGAGGCGCAGGTGTCCAGACGTAGTTTCAACGCCGCGTACGATATGGAGGATGAATTTGTCGAAAGCGTTTTATCTCTCTCCAACGTTCAGTGATAATACGATAGAGTGATATATTGATACAGTACAATACAATATAAACCAAATTAATACAGTGTTAAAACAGTGATAATACGGGTACAGATAAATACAGTGCAATGAAACACAACGCAATACAGTGTTAATATAGTACAATGCAGCGCTAAAATAATACATTGCTAATTCAACAATACGATGCAATACAACTCAATACAATCTTTATACAGTACAGAACGACACGATACAAAAATCATACAATACAGCAGCGTTACCAGTACAAAGGCGGAAGGATCTCAGGCCCAGTTTTCACCCCCGCTCACGACACGGAAGTTGAATTTGTCGAAGGAGTATTTTTCTCTCACACTCACGCGAATATCTCTCCCACACTCGCGAATATCTCTCCCACGCTCGCGAATCTCTCTCCCAACTCGCGAACATCTCTCTCCCACACTCACGAATCTCTCTCTCACACTCGCGAATATCTCTCCCACATTCGCGATTATCTCTCCCACACCCGCGAATATCTCTCCCACACTCGCGAATTTCTCTCCCTCACACTCGCGAATATCCTCCCTCAGCGCACGAGGATGGTGCTTACTTTGGTCCAGCTTAATTTAACCCCTTCAGGCCAACGACGCACTTCTGTATTTCATCATTGCTGCCTCAGGACCATTGTATGCCTCTAGATGGAACCTGATTTTTTTTTTTTTTATTGGAATGGTTGAGTGATGGATTAATTTTTTTTTTTTCTAATTTGGAAGGATTGGTTACAGCTTTTATTAATCCCTTCGTTACATGATAAATCCCTAAGCTTGAATTAAATCGCCTGATGGAATAAATCACCAAAAAGACATCACCGGATTTAAGAGGGTTAATGGATTTTCCCAGACTCTCAAACACATCTTCCTTAGCGATTTATTTTTGGATACGGCTGGCTAATATTGTTTGGTACGTTATTTATGCTGAGTATGATGATCTTAGAATGATCTAAGTAACACAGAAGAGGACAGCCAAGTGTAATATGCAAAATAAGTCGCTTAGGAAGAGGTGCTAAGGAGCTTCCTTAACCGACGAGAATACCTAACCTAACCTAACCTAACCTAACCTTACCTTACCTTACCTTACCGTACCTTACCTTACCTTACCTTACCTTACCGTACCGTACCTTCCCCTCCCTTCCCTTGCCTTGCCTTGCCTTGTCTTGTCTTCCCTTCCCTTCCCTTCCCTACCCTTCCCTTACCTTGCCTTACCTTACCTTACCTTACCATACCTAACCTTACCATACCTTACCTTACCTTACCTTACTTTACATTGCCATACCTTGCCTTGCCTTGCCTTGCCTTACCTTACCTTACCTAACCTTACCTTACCTTTACCTTACCATACCTTGCCTAATATCTTCTCTTCTGTCCGTGACCAATACCTGAAACGCATTTTGTCCAGGTATATCTGACTGAAAGGATCTTGATTTTGTCTTTAGTTTTGTCCATAGTTCTGTTCTGACTCTCCGCCTTGACTTTTTCTTTCTCACATAAAAAAAGAGAAATATATCAACATGAGTCTTTGCACAAAATGTTGAAAAAAAAAAAAAAGAGATAATCATGGTAAACACATGGGGTTTCTCTCTCTCTCTCTCTCTCTCTCTCTCTCTCTCTCTCTCTCTCACACACACACACACACACACACACACACACACACACACACACACACACACACACACGGCTTGTAGCAAACATTTAAACTCTGAGTTGAATTACGTGATAGGATTAGTGAGACGTTAAGCCAGGCCTGGTGTGAGAGGCGGGAGGGTTGAGGGCTGTGTGTGTGTGTGTGTGTGTGTGTGTGTGTGTCGGCTGAGTGGGTGTTTAGTGTGTCC
>NC_137004.1:39147003-39189503 GCF_032717465.1 Coenobita brevimanus
TTCATGTATACTTATGTTAGATTTTTTGTTCTGAAATTAGCGTCCTTCTTTACATCCTTTGAATGTTGTTTTACACGCAAGGTCTTTGTATCCGGGGAGAGAGAGAGAGAGAGAGAGCATAATGAAAATCTTTGCTCATTTCTCTGTCAGTGATGTATTACTCCAAACAGGAAGCGCAGTGCAAGAATATACCCTTATTCACCAAAGCATTTCGTCTTTTTATATATATATTTTTTGACTCTCTCTCTCTCTCTCTCTCTCTCTCTCTCTCTCTCTTGTCATTTTTATGCAAGTTATTTTAATTTCCAAACAAAAAACGCAGTCCAAGAAAATAAACTTCTTACTCTTCCCCCTCTCACTGCTCCTCCTCCCTTCCCGTCCTCTCAGCTTCTCTCCTCATCTCTCCCTCCACTTTCTCTCCTCTCTCTTTTTTATCCTCTTCTTCCTATTCCCCCAGTCCTCTGCTAATTAACTCGCGAGACCAAGCCTAAACTAAGCTTCTTTGCTCCGCTTAGTAACTGCACACTTGATGACTTTCCAGCCCCGATCTTGCGGGCTTGGGCTCTCGGTCGGCCTCGGTCTCTGTGTCTCTGTCTATCTATCTGTCTACCTATCTATCTATCTGTCTGTCTGCCTATCTATCTATCTATCTGTCTGTCTCTGTCTGTCTGTCTCTCAACCATGCAATTAGTAAAAATAAAAAGAAAAACACAGAAACTACCAAGTATTAAAACATTAGGCGAGTTATGAGAGTTAAAAAAAAATGCAAGGTAGACAGAGGTAAAACTGATCTAGCCGTCTCGAGAGCACGTGAGGCTTGGGATGCACAATATATGGACCACGTTGTATATTATTCACATTCATTACCTCGACAGGATCAGAGTAGTAAGTGAATGAAAACTCTTGGCAGGACACACTCCCGCCTTGAGGTGCGTTGACCATTCACTGTATGAAATGAAGTATAGCCCATGACTCCGGCTGACAGGTAAAGGGAGGCGTCAAAGTGTAGATGTTTATGCCTGTGAGGTGTAGCCAGGATTCCAGGGGCTTAAATGGTGAGTGAGTGGGAGTGTGACCCATCTTAAAAACTGGGAATACTATTGTGAATTATTTCTCTATCGGATTGTTTTCTTGTTCTCTTGACCCTATCCTAACCCCACCTTGAGTGAGAGGGATGATGATGATGATGATGATGATGATGATGATGATGATGATGATGATGATGGTGGTGGTGGTGGTGGTGGTGGTGGTGATGGTGATGATGATGATATTGATGACGATGATGATGACGATGATGATAATGATGATGATGATGATGATGATGATGATAGCACACATATAGGATTATATCGTATCAGTAAAAAAATTTATGAATGAATGTAACTCAACAAACAGATTTACTGGACAAATACGATATAAAAGTAAAGGAAAGGAACAAGAAAAGACATTAACTAAGACATGATGGGACGGGAAAGTTAGGGCACTGTAAGAAACCTAACAGAATGGAAGTTAGAACGAAATGCAGTTCCTCCTTCTTTTTAATCACTTCTGCCCTCACCTCCTTCATGTCCTACACCGCATACCTTGTTAGCGAAGTTAAGTGAGCAATTATGTCTCATCGTTTGCTGCAAGTGGCTCCATCAGTCCTCCTCCAACCTCTCTCGTCCTTCCTCCAGTCTTCCTCTGTACCTCAAACTGAAACTATAATATTTTCAGTCAACTTGGCCTATAATTACCATCTCTCCATCTTGAATACTGAGCTGTAACAATAGATAAACAAGGGAAACTAGTCACAAAGAAGTGCCATGAATAGGATGTACAGCAGCAGCACTGTCTTTTTCCGCCACTGAGCTACGTGACATAAGGTGCAAAAGGACGAAAATCTAGGCATGGTTGAGATGAAAGAACTACGGTAAAAACAGGACATTAGTTTGGAGTTATGATCGTGCTTTCATCAGTGGCACAAAGACTGGAACAAATGTGTGGATGGAGGAGGGTGATTTCTCGTGTGTTGTGGGGACGGCTCAATGTTAACAGCGTCTACCCTACATTATTCATTCATTTCGTACTCCCACTGCCACAGCCAAGCCCACACTCGCAGACTGAGCCATCCCCGCAAGACATAAGATACAGGGACGTGAGTTTTTAGGGAGATACTATTTTCGGGCTGCCCTGTACTTTCAAGGGGATACCTGAAAGACGAACCTACTCTTCAATATATCAGAATTTACCAACCAATATCAAAACTTTATGATCACAGTAGGTATTATTTTGAAAGCTGGAGCGGGGGCAACACTGTCATAACGTCAAGGATAAACAAAGGGAACATTTACCGCTGAGAACGATAAAGTGTAGTAGTAGTAGTAGTGGTAGTAGTAGTAGTAGTAGTAGTAATAGCAGTAGTAGTAGTAGTAGTAGTAATAGCAGTAGTAGTAGTAGTAGTAGTAGTTGTTGTTGTTGTTGTTGTTGTTGGTGGTGGTGGTGGTGGTGGTGGTGGTGGTGGTGGTGTTGCCCTGCCTTCATCTGGACGTGAACCCAGTGGACCTGCTGGATGAAGTTGCTCTTCTTCCGCAGTCCACCATCTTCCCTTACGGTGACAGGGAAGTGGCTGCAGGGTGTTTATAGAGCCAGGCAATGAAGAGACCCACCTCTGTCCGTGCCACCACATGAAGGCGTCCCTCTCCAGCACCAACGATAAACTACACAAGGGGTAACTCATGATAGGATTTACAGCCTTAATATCGGGCGCGGTGTTTGAGCAAAGGGGGTGCCGTAAAAAATGAGAGGCGGGCGTAAAATTAGTGAACATTATATTAAACTAGAGCCCAGCACCCATTTTTCGTCCCTACCGTTTTCTTTGTGAGGGTACCGATATTCCAGGACGTTTTTCTCTTTGTTTTTTTCTCGGTGCGGCTGTTTATGAGACGATATTGTGGACTTAGGAGACAGGGTTATGAAGGTTAGGAAGTTATGAAGGCGGTTATTATCAACAGACGATTTTATTCAGCTCAGGAGACACTTTTCGAACTGGGGGGGTTAGAAGTAGCGTTCATTAATCTGTTCAACACGAGAGAGATTTCCGACTGTGAGGAAAATCGTGTGGTGGTTGCAGAAATTATGAACTATACCTGTTTTACTCTAACTTAGCCTAAAATTCCCATCTCTCCATCTTGAATACTGAGTTGTAGCAAAAGATTGGTGCTAGATAATGATGCAAATCTTGAAGGAGTTCTGTGGCAAGGATGTAGAGTCGTAGTATTTTCTTATTCTGCCACTGAGCTACGTGGAATAAACTGCAAGAAGACAAAAATATGGTTCAAACTAAAGTAAAGTGACTATAATATGGATTTGCTTATGGGCTTATGATGCCACCTCACCATACCCATACGTCATGCCTTCCATCCCCATTCATATATTACTGATTCTTACCCATTATCCCAGCAGCTCACAACTCATCACACCACTCACCCGTATGTTTACTATCTCTCACCTCGTCTCCCCTCTCTCACCCAAAACTCACACCACACACCTGCCTCACTCACCACACATGCACCTCAACACATCTAACCTTTCCTCATCTCACATTCCCCTTCTTCCTCTTCCTCATCATACCTAACCCATCACTTTAGGTGCCCACGCCTCCTCACCTCGGCAAGGATTATTTTCCCTTCCAGGTTAAGAGAGTACAGAATATGATTTTTTCTCACTTTCCTATGAAATTTCCACGACAGTTTATTTGTGCTGTTTGGGAGTCCTCACTATTTTCTGGCGGCTTTGGCTGGAGGATATAATGTGGAGGGGGGGGGTAAAGCTTGTTGGGGTGGGGTGGGGGGGCCTTCCTACTATCCTATCCCTGTCTTTGACTCACAAAATAGTTACGTTAGTTGAGAGGTATATGAGGGAGGGGGGGGTGAGTTGGGGGAAGGGTAGTCAAATGGTGGGTGACAGAGCGACTTGGAGGCGTTTTGTCTGCGGCCACCCTTTGCGGGATTAGGGCGTCGGGCTATAGATAGATAGATAGATAGTTTTATTCTATAACGAACAGCTTAAGAGAAACAATAGGTCTGTTGTTGTTTGCTTTCCTTTGTACTCCTTTGTATTCCCAGTTTCCATCCATCGCATTTCTCTCGTTCACACCCACAGATCTCCACGGGAACGGGGATCGTGAGCCAGTTCGTCAACCTGAACGTAATCGTACCAGAGGCGTTCATCTTGGGCAACAGCGAGTACCACGTAGAGACCGGCTCGCCAATTAACCTGTACTGCATCATTGAGCAGGTGAGGCCACGGAGGAGGCAAAGGAAATGAGAGAGAGAGAGAGAGAGAAAGTCTCGAAAGGAATGAGAGAGGGAGGGAGAAAGAAAGGGAGAGAAAGGGAGGGAGGTATGGAAAGGAAAGAAAGGGGAAGGATGGATATAATAGAGAGAGGGAAGTATGGAAACTAAAGAGACGGATAGAAGAGAGGGAGAGAGAGGAAGGAGGAACTATAAACGTGGGTAAAAGAGAAGCATATAATCATGTCCTGTTTCTTCCCTCCTAATCCCTCATCTTACCTCACATAGCCTTCTGCCGCTACCGGATTCGCTGTTGAAATGCGACACAGAACGAGAAGGCATCAGGAAGAACAAAATGCAAAAATATAACGTCAAAATAATGAAGGAATTAGTGTAATCTGTATTCTCGTATTATAATCTTCTTTCCTCCTAGTTCCTCATCCCACCGCACTTGGCGCCACCTGAATCGATTTCTGAACTACGATATAAAGCGGAGCGGTGCCAGGAAAAATAAAAGGGAAAGATGAATGATTAAAATTTAGTTAATGTGACTATTTTTATTTTTCTTCTTCTAGTCGCCCATCCCGCCTCACGTCGTATACTGGCGTCACCGTGACCGCCTCCTGAACTACGACACCGAGAGAGGCGGCGTCAGCGTCAACATAGAGCACGGCGCCAAGACCGCCTCCCGTCTCATCATCGACAGCGCCGTCCCTTCAGATTCCGGGAACTACACGTGCGAGGCCCCGAACACGCAGCCCGCAACAGTACACGTCTTTATAACTCACGGTGAGACAGCCAGAAGCTATGCCTTAAACTGATGGCCAACTCACTTTCGTATTTTGACATTCGTGGTCCTTCCTCCTCCTCCGAACAAAACTCGACAGGCTCAAATCTTTACTTTTTTTTTTTTTTCCTTACTGAAGGCCACTTGCCAGGAGCAGCTTTGTACTTCTCAGGTGTAGTTATTAGTGTTCATAATAACCAAAACATACCCTCCTTTACGGTAACTAACACCTTTCTACTCACTCCAGCTGGCCAGAAAACAGCCGCGATTCAAAAGAGGACCTCGGGAAGCGCTGGACTGATGATGGGGTATCGGTGGTGGGGAACTCTTCTACCTCTCTTCACCACCCTGGTCTGGACGGTCTCAATCTCCACCACCACCATCATCCTCTCCAGACCATCCTCCTTAAGACCCATCCACCAGCCCGTACCACCTCGGAGATGATGGGGTGCGCCTTTCTCCTTCCTCTGCACCACGATGTTCCAAGACGAGACCTCCTTTCTGTAGAGGTCGAAGTATTTTCTCTGTCCATCGCGCAGGATGTTTGTTTCATGCATATATAACTCACACACCTCAGCCAATTTATTATCACTGACTACTTTACCATGACGTGCAGCTATCACACTTTTTCAATTGTTATTCACATTCACTCCTTCCCGTGTACAGCTCACCTGTGAATACCTCATCGTCTGCTCATTAGTCCTACTTCATCAACTCTCGGTTTCCTTTCAAAAAAAATATTCTGTAATTAATACTACATCGGTGTCAGAATTGTAAATAAAGCGATAAAAGTGTCTTAATCTTATTTCACTACCTTTTCTTCAGTCATATAGCATCAGTTAATGGTAGTTAAATTTTGTCAATACCTGAACACACACATAAGAGAAAGTGTAGGTGTTGATATTAGTGTCTTTGGTTTTTATCATATATAGTGGGGAAGGAAAACTGCAGCATGTTCTCTGGTTTCATAATAGTGGTAGAGGAAAGGTAAGGGTAGATGGAAGTAGAAAGGGCCGTTCTCGAGGGTGAAGTTAGATAATATTGTGTGATATGTCTGAGAAGGTTCAAGAGAGAGGGATGCCAGAGCGAAGGTGGTGGAGACTGGCGATTGTTATATCTTTCTTACGGAAGGGAAATTTACCTTGAACTATTATTTGTTATTGCAGGAAACAGGAAAGACAAGGACAGTACAGAACCTTCCCGTGCCTCTTGTTCTTCCTACAAATCAAAAGCTGAGTTATGGTGGGAAATCAGTCGTATATTGGTTTGTGAATCCTCGACTTTGTAAGCTGTGACTCCAACAACGACTTTACCCCGAGGACATGTTTCTCATTTCATTCTCTTAGTTTTCAAGTAGTTATTCATTTTGGAGAGAGATATCAGTTTGTAAAGATGTTATTCTAATTGCATCATTACAATTTGTCTCTCCAAATCCTATGAAAACCATCTAGATATAACAAGAATAGAATTATAATACAGTTTACATAGTCGGATTGGGGTTATTAATTTTAGCTGTGAATCTCAAGAAGAAGATATAATATACAGCAGATTTTAGGTGTTAACTCTGCCTTGCTTTATGTATCTCGCAGTAGGATGCCGGCGCCGCTGCTGAAACACTGAATTCATAATGAGGTAATTTGTCTCGAGTCAACACCATCAGTATGCGAGGGGAACGAGGCTCTCAGCAGCTTATCTTTGACCTGGTTATTCATGAGCGTTGCTGTGTCTCTCTCTTTTGGACTCACCACATACAGTTCTTGGTGTGGCAGCAACCAAGTCTAAACCACATAAAAAGGAAAAATTATTGGCGATGTTTGAGGATAGTTGAATGAATGGATGAATGGGTTAAGAAGTTCATTATTCACTCCTTTATTACCCCATCAGGAGTAGGGGTCCGAGGCTAGGCTACCTCATAACATTTAAGACGTAAATGTTAAGTCTCCTGTCCCTAAGTTCCATTATATGAGCAATAAATTCCAATCACCCCACGGATGTACGCCCTTATAGACCTCATACTGTTGGAGTGCCTTAACCCACTAGAGCACCAGGCTTCTATCTGGTTATATGGTTACCACCCAGCGTATTAATGGTTTCCTGGGGTTACGGGAAACCAGTGTGTTTCAGGAAGGTATTTTCGACTCTGACTAAGATGCTGCTGTCTGTTCTGCCTCGCCTGCTTCATCGATTTTACTGCGCTTGAGTGTGCACATTTACTCACAGATAGACAGATTTCGGCCCTAGTGAGAACAAGGAGTCCAGGTTATTTGTCATGGCCATCAAGCTCCCCACGAAATGAACGTTTAAGATGTTGGCATTAGTATATTTGTATTTTTTAAAGAGTTTGTGTGTGTGTGTGTGTGTGTGTGTGTGTGTGTGTGTGTGTGTGTGTGTGTGTGTGTGTGTGTGTGTGTGTGTGTGTGTGTGTGTGTGTGTGTGTGTGTGTGTGTGTGTGTGTGTGTGTGTGTGTGTGTGTGTGTGTGTGTGTGTGTGTGTGTGTGTGTGTGTGTGTGTGTGTAATGCTTTATTGCTCACTTCTGATTTGTTTTATCCCTTCTTCAATGACAGTCACCAGAATTATCGAATAATATTATATAACGATAAAATAATGAGTGAAACTATAATACGACCGACATGAAGGGGGGCGAGAAGACGAAGGGAGAGACCGAGGATGAGATGGAGGGATGGAGTGGAGAGATATATGAGTGAGGAGAGGGAAGTGTGAATTGGAGAATGGGCAGCGTGATGGCATAGGACAGAATGATAAGGAGGCAGTTCGGTTTTGAGCACCTTTTCCTGTATCAAAGCGACTGGCTATACATAGATTTTGTTTGTGAGGTGTTGGGCAGCTATATTAGTGAAACAAAATAAAACACAAACTGAATATAATCGTCTAAATGCAGCGAGGCAAAGGGAAATAATAATAATAATAAAAAAAATAATCTTTCTTGTCATTGTTGCTGCTCCAGGCTTATATAAGAATAACTCGATGTATTCCAGGCTGTAGTTACCATTCTCCTGCAGTCCACCATCATGCTAACAGAAAATAAGGAGGAGATTGAGGGACGTTTGTATAACAGGGAAGCTGCCCCTCCCGACTATCTGGGTACCACCACATGAAGGCGTCCGTCTCCAGCGTCATCGTAGAGAAAGGATTAATCACCAGTAATCCCTTAACAAGCCTACCTCATTAAATCCCTCGCTACTCAGGCATGCATACGACACACAAAACTAGGGAGAGGTAAACAGCGGCGTGGATGTTCATTAGGAGTGGAGCAAACATGTACAGCAGTGTGGTTTGTTGACTAACCGACGGAGAGCGCCCGTCCAAAGACCACAGGATGGTTTTTGTGAAGTTTTTGAGCTTAAAAATAATATTGGAGGCTTCGTAGCACCTTTTACTCCGCTATTTGTTGTGGATTTTTCACCTCATGCACGCACTTTTACAGCACATGCAGTTCCTCAACATAACCTTAACATAATATCCCAAGAGAGCCTGGTTGAAGTGGCCACTTTTTCCAGTCCACTAAGTTCATTTTGAGGTGAGCTTGGGGCCACACACACACACACACACACACACACACACACACACACACACACACACAGTAATAATAATAATAATAATAATAATAATAATAATAATAACAACAACAACAACAACAACAACACTTAAGCCAACACACTTTGTCTCAGTAGCATAAAAGAGGATAAAAAGTTGTCACATGCATAATAAATCGCTGAGTTAAGGGGCCTACGGTTTCCCAAGCAACAAACAACATTCCCTAAGCTGTACATACAATCCTTCATTATAATTTTATTTTGAATTATATGACTATCACCTACATCAAAGCCAAACTAAAGTAAAATTATGATGATGATGATGATGATGATGATGATGATGATGATGATTATTTCAGTGTTTTTTTTTTTTTTAAATTACAGATTTTGGTACCACTGAGAGCGGGCACATCATTTCACTTCTCCCATCAACGAACGATATAATTCACCATACATGTTTTGAACTGGTAAGATTATACACTCAAATATACCTTAACATACACTTTCCTTACCAGTTGTGTTTCCCAAGTTAAATAAATATAATCAAGGAGCAGGAATGATAAATTATAAAGGAGTTCAGATTATTTCATACGAATAAAAAGTTTCATAAATACGGGCCAAAGGTAAAGCCACGGGAGGCGATGTATGTATACCTAATTAACCTGCCTAATTGACGTAAAGGTTAATGAATGGGAGGTACAGTGGGTTAATCTTTACCTGTAGTCTCTTTTAGCCTTACACAAACTTATTAGCATTTTTGCTACAATTACGTGTTTTTATATATTGCTTTTGATGTTTTCTTTCACATTTTCCTCTTCTTCTTCTTCTTCTTCTTCTTCTTCTCTCTCTCTCTCTCTCTCTCTCTCTCTCTCTCTCTCTCTCTCTCTCTCTCTCTCTCTCTCTCTACTAAGCTTTATGAAGACGATTAGTACTGCACGGGTTAGATCCATTTAAAGGTGAATAAAATCGTCCATTGGTAACTTAAAAAAAAAAAAGTCACATAAAAAGCAGGTCATTATCATCATCATCATCATCATCATCGTCATCATCATCATCGTCACCATCATCATCATCATCGTAACCAGAGAAAGAGAGGGAGGGGGGGGAATTTCCTCGTATCTCTGTTACCTGGCACTAAGACTTCACCTTATCTCCAACATTAATTACGCAAGTACAGGTAAAGGTGTCTCGGGTCGCTCATACCTATTTCCACGAACCAATTATTTGAGCTCAATCATATCTATTATTAATCCTTTCAACCCAATGACATATTTATTTCATTCTTACAAAATACGGACGATTTTATTCAGCCCGCGAACTATCTCTCGTGCTGAAGGGGTTAAGGATGGCTGTATCTACCCCTCCTCCCCCCGAGTTCGAAAAAGGTCTCGCAAAAGTTGATGAAATTAGTTTGGAAAAGAGCAAGAATAGTGTAGGTCATTGAGGTGAAGTGGCTAAAAATCCGACTCTTCAATACGATGACGGGATTTCCACTTTGTCTTCCTGGTACCAGACGATTTTTTTCCTTTTTCTTTATTTACTTGTTTATTTATTTATTTATTTATTTATTCTTTTTTTTTTGTAGGAGAGGCACCTAAGAGAGAAATTAAAGAAGGCTCTAGCTAACCCCACCAGCCTCAAAAGTCTCTCTAAAGCTGAATACAACGATCTCGATGTAGCAAAAAAGATAATGACAAAAGAAAAGCAAGAGAAAGAGGAAGAAAGAAAAAAGAGGAAAAAAAAAGAAGAAAAAGAAAAACATGCTCGTACAAATACCATAAAAGTTAAAAAATGTCTTAATACCACCCAATTTCTCATCAGTAAGTAAAGCAAACAAAAAAAAATCTATACCAACCAGCTTCTCTCGAGTAAAAAAATAACAACAATAATAATAATAATAATAATAATAGTAGTAGTAGTGGCTGTGGATGTAAAGTAATGCATGAGGGAAACTGCTGTCCAATTTCTTACTGGATATTAAACTCGTAAAATGTGCTTAGATGTACGAGCAAGCTTTCCTTCAATGAACGTAATGAAAAATTCTGCTCAACACCTTTCACTGAGGTTGGTGCATTTTGGTATATTATTTCTCCTAACTCCACAATATTTCTTTCAAGTGAGGAAATATCAACAAAAAAATCAAATGTTTTCCTTAGGCTGTTTCCTAGTGTTTGATTCATAGAAGCGAAATTTTACCAGTGAGAGGCTTCGCAATGCTCAGTTATATTCTCTGATAGTGGTACATCTAGGAATATAATTTAGGGATTATTGGTGAGAATTATTTAGCAGGTACTTTTCTAGAGCTAATTCCCCTCATTATGTTTATCTGTATGTCTGTCTGTCTGTCTGCCTATCTAAATATCTATGTGTATCTCTCTATATCTATCTTTCCGTTTAATTATCCATCCATCTATTTTTTATCTACCTGTCTTGCTATCTGTCCTTCTATATTTAATTTTCTAATTATCTATCTACCTATTTATCTATCTGTTTATCTATATATCCATGTATCTATTTAGCTGTCTATCTACTTTTCTCCATCTATCTCTCTTCCTATTCACATATCCATTATTCTATCCATCCGTCCTTCACCTGTCAGACCTCACCTGGTTGCATTAATTAAAACTCAAAATCAGAACACGGTACTCATTAGCGGCGCTGATAAACTTACCTTTAATTACCTGGCCTGGCACTGTACCTGGGGGATTACATGAGCGGATTAAGCCCGGAGATTATACCCAGGGATTAACTCAAATGTGTTAATTTATCCACTCATGCTCGGGAAAACTCTAGTACTCAATTCCTATTTTTTTATTTTCTTTTTTTTTTTAATACATTTTTTTTTTTTTTTTTGAGAGAGAGAGAGAGAGAGTTACATAAGCTTGGATATTACTCTCACAATAAATCCTTAAATGGTCAGAACAACATTAGTACTGTACAATTTCCAGCCAACAGTAGACACATTTGTTTACCTGAGAGTGAATTGTAATAGCCTGAGAGTTAGAACGGGTCCCATTAACCCCCTAATTCTCGGGGCAACTCTAGCGCTCTATTTCGGGACATCTCTACACCCTATTTCGCGTAGATCTTGTTTATCCTAGAGTACATCGTAAACAGCAAAGAGTGTTCATACTGCAACAAAAAATTCTTCCATGGTCGAGACAAGTGGAGTGGTTTATTTCATCACTAAACATTTCTTTCATGGTCAGTTATGGTGTTTTATTTACTGTCACTTAAAATTTCTTGCATGGTAGAAAGTATTTTTTTTTTTTTTTTTTATTTACTATCACCAAAAACTTCTTCCATGGTCGAGAAATTTTGGTGTTTTACTATCACCAAAAATGTCTTCCATGGTCGAGAAAGTTCGGTGTGTTTTATTTACTATCACCAAAAATGTCTTCCATGGTCGAGAAAGTTCGGTGTTTTATTTACTATCACCAAAAATTTCTTCCATGGTCGAGAAAGTTCGGTGTTTTATTTATTATCACCAAAAATTTCTTCCACGGGCGAGAAAATTATTGTGTTTTATTCCAGTTAACACCAGGAGGTTTTGTCAGCCGATACTGAGTTACAGAAGCCTGAAGTGGACCAAATACAGACTCACAGCGAAAATAGTGATGATATTAATGCGTTTTCCCGGGGACAGAAAAATGTCGTCATAAGAGATCAGTGTTATGCTTCGGTACATCATACTTTGCAACCGACATAACATTTAAAAAAAAAAACGAAATTATAATAAGTTTTAAGTAATTTCTTGTGCATGATATTATAACCTCCACATTGAAGGAAGACTTAGGTAATATTCCTATGCTTATCTAGTCCCTTAAACCCAAAGCATATATACTATTTCTCTTCCTCTTATAATATTCCCTAAGCATTAATTCTTCTATCCAAAACTTACTGAGCCATTATGTGTTATCCATATACTTCATACTCCTATACTAGAAGGTGTTTCCCTAAGCTTGTGTATTTTGCTCATATCTTTCGTTAGTCCAAAATATTTCCTAATCTTTTTAATTTCCCCAGGCCAAAATTTACTGAGCTGCCCTTTATACAAGAGGAGTTTTTTTTTTAAAGCTTATTTATTTCCTCCAGGCATTTGCATTTTTTTGTCTTCAGCACCTCAAAATGTACAGCCTATTCTTTTACGTTAATTTAGACCAAAATTTGCTGATCTGCTCTTTAATACTCGTATGTTTCCTTTAACTATATAATAAAGGTGATTTTCTTAATAAGCCTGCAAGGATAAAGGACAGGGGAGGGGTGATGGAGTTGGGGGAAAGTGGCAGGGAGGGGTGATAGGGGTTGGGAAAGGGGCAGGGAGGGTGATGGGGGTGGGGTAAAGTGGCAGGGAGGTGATGGGAGTGGGGGAAAGGGGAAGGGAGGGTGATGGGGATGGGGTAAAAGGGAAGGGAGGTGATGGGGGTGGGGAAAGTGGCAGGGAGAGTGATGGGGGTGGGGGGAAAGGGGCAGGGAGGTTGACACTGTAAATTAATCCCCCTCCCGACACCTGGGCTGCCTACATGAATATTCAGCAGGGTGAACTTAGGTAGGCTGAGGAGAGGCTGGCCCTAGTGGCTCTATAACCCGGGTTCCTGCACCAGCCTATGTACAAAGACATGGCTCTATAGTCCAGTCGATGAATTACAAAACGCTCACAAATTATTCTGAAAATCTGGTTGGGTTCCGAAGTTCGTGTCACTGGATTTCAAAAGTTATTGATCACTGACTCGCTGATGAACATAATGAACTGATTATTTATGCTCGTAATTACACAACACGTAAGCTGAAAATAACTGTGATGGAAGAAGAGAATGCACAGGAAAAATACATATCCTACCCAGCCACAAAACTTGTATCGGAGAGCATGATATTTGAGTGGCAGTCATATTTCTTCTAGAGTCACGGTCCAGATTATTCCATCATCCATGTTCTGTATGAAACTTTTTAATATTTGATACCTGGATGACGCAACTGTAATTCTTTCATGCTAACTCGGTCTAGATTTCTATCCTTTTGCAGTTTATTTTATGTAGCTAAAAACCAGAAGAAGACAATGTTAGGGCTCAACTTCCCTTTCACAGCACTTCTTCATGACTAGCACCATATTTCAATGTTACAGTTTAGTGCTACAAGTCAGAATTCAAGGGGTAGAGATGGGAATTTTTAGTCCAAATTAAAGTAAAACCAGAATAAGTGAGGATGATTTTAGTTATGAATTTCACATGATACTTCTCTTCAACTGATATTTCTCGACTCCCATTTTTTAAAACCGCAAACATCGACCAAATATTGCTCACCTGCGATCCAGGATTCTTCGTGTAATGCCTGGGGTTTCCATGAAGCTGAGTAATATCTTATAGTGTTGACCAGAAATAAACATTTTTAGTGTGTGTGTGGGGGGGGATATGTGTGTGTGTGTGTGTGTGTGTGTGTGTGTGTGTGTGTGTGTGTGTGTGTGTGTGTGTGTGTGTGTGTGTGTGTGTGTGTGTGTGTGTGTGTGTGTGTGTGTGTGTGTGTGTGTGTGTGTGTGTGTGTGTGTGTGCTTTTGTGTGAATACTGCAAACGCTTAATCTGATAATAAATTCTCCAATGCACCCTTAACTATCAACAAACTACGCTTTTACCTGCAGATCTACGTTCATCGCATTTTGTTTATCTGGGCACCCAATAATTTATCAATCTCACCAGGTAGCTCCACATGCATCCTCAGTCTGTGTCGGTCCCATTTTTATTTCCTGTCCTACCATTTTGTCTTCGTCTCCCTTTCCTGACGCAGAGTTGACACCTGTAATACCGTCATGCGGGTAAATATGCAGGTAATACGCAGGTAAATCTCCTTATCCTTATTTACGTTCCTGCACATCATCACTGTTACATCCTAGCGAATACAGGTAGACTCCCTGTTTGTATTTATCATTTCTACTTTATTTATACTGTGTCACGCTAGTCATAGGAAGGATGAAAGTAGAGTCTTCCAGGAACCTTCGAAACTGTCAACAACTGTGTGGTGCATCCGACAATATCGAAATTCTGATGCAGTTACCGTCGAAGTTGGAGCACTGTTTCCCTGCAATACAAGCTGCAACCATAGGGCAACCCCATATTGCAGGAACTCACCGTCAAATTATCCTAACCCAGTGCCTGCCGTCCTTTGTAATGGAACTCTAATAGGTACCGTTCCTCTCAAGTTTCTGGCACTCAATGGCAGAAAAAAGCACCAAAAGAAAAAAAAGAACTTAGAATGCAATGGAACTCTAACAGGCATCGTTTTTCTCACTTTTCCGTCTACTCCATGGCAGGAAAGAGCACAAAGAAAGGGCTTAGAGTACTTTCTACGGTACTTCCCTCAGCACCGCCCGCCACTGCCTCACAACCAAGAATTACAGTCGCCAGAACCCAGCCAGGCAGCTCCAAACACACATAGTCCCTGTTTACCCTCTGACGTCTCCCTCCTAAACCTTTATTTCCCCTGCAAGGTGCCTCCTTTATTTTCCCCCTGCAAGATCCCCCTTTCATTTTTGCCCTGTCCTTCCGGAGTAGTGTAGTTTTTATTTTTTTTTATTTCTACTTTTTATTGTGTTTATTTCTTCAGTTATATATTTTTTTCCGACGCTGGGTGTAGGTTAACCCCCCCCCCCTTCCCTGTGGTCCAGCAATCCTACTTTCCATGCCACACACCATTACATGTCACCACTTTGGCACTTATACTTATTTTGCGCGTGTGTGTGTGTGTGTGTGTGTGTGTGTGTGTGTGTGTGTGTGTGTGTGTGTGTGTGTGTGTGTGTGTGTGTGTGTGTGTGCTTTGAAAACGAATTATCCTCCTCTTTCTCCCTTTCAGAGTGAGGGCTTTATTGTGTGAAAAAAAAAAAAAAGCTTTATTTTTTGCCCATCCACACACACACAAAAAAAAATATTTAATTTTTCCTTTGACGCGATTATGGTATTGTGTACGGAAAAATAATTGGGTTTGACACTGCTTACAACATTTTACACGAGAGAGAGAGAGAGAGAGAGAGAGAGAGAGAGTGTGTGTGTGTGTGTGTGTGTGTGTGTGTGTGTGTGTGTGTGTGTGTGTATGGGTGTGTGTGCTTGGAGAGGGGAATTTGGGGAATGGACCTCTCTCTCTCTCTCTCTCTCTCTCTCTCTCTCTCTCTCTGCTAATGCTAATACACTGAACACTGACCTGAACTTTCTGTTCTTGTGGGGCAAGGAGACTCCGTAACACCTCTTCCTTAGCGATTTATTTCCAGCCTAATCTTTAATATCCCCTGGTTTGCTACTTACGTCTTTTCAGTTTCGACAAAGATTCCATGAATAATACAGAAGAATATAATAACGATGCAGAATCAGAAATAAATCGGCGAGAAAGAGGTGTTAAGAAGCTTGTACAAGAATATCGCCCAAAGTGTATATGAAAAAAGAAAATAACAGAAATGAGAGAGAGAGAAAAAAAGTTCTCCTGGAGTCCACTGAGATACCCTTAAGGCTGATCAGACTGGAAAACAAAATCCTGGACTCAGCAGACGATGACCTTCGAGACCAAAAAAAAAAAAAAAAATGGAAAGAAAAAAGAAAAAGAAAAAAGGAAAAAACAAATATGAAAAAAAGAAGACAAGAAAAAAATCAAAGAAAAAAGGAGAAAAGAGAAATAAAATGAAAATAAAGAAGAAAACAGGAAAAGGTAAAAAGAAAAAAGACAGAAAAAAGAAAAAGAAAAACAGAAAAACGAGAAATGAAAAAGAAGAAAAAGAAACAGAAAAAGATAAAAAGCAAAACCAGAGAAAAAATAATCCTTTCACCCAGCATTCCTAGAGCTGGTTCCGCGTAAGACATTGTGCAGAATTTAGGAGATACTTTGAGCTGAGACGAAGAAGCGAAATTTTGATAAGGATGGAGGGGAGAGGAGGATGCTGGGAGAAAGAAAAAACTGGGAGGAGGAGGAGGAAGCGTGGGTAAGATTATTATTGAATATTTAGGTGATAATGGCACTAGAATGAGGAAGATTAATGTAAGTTGTTTTATAATGAGTTAGTTATTAATAGAGTGAAGACTGTCTATCTATCTACCTATATATTTATCCGTCTGCCTGCCTATCGAGTGAAGGAACGGCGCGGAAGGAAGGGGTAGGTGAGTAGGAGGGAAGGATGAAAAAAGTGGGAGGGAAGGACGGAGAAAATGGGAGGGAAGGAAGGAAAAAAGTGGGAGAGAAAGAGGGAAAAAGTGGGAGGGAAGGAAGGAAAAAAGTGGGAGAGAAGGAAGGAAAAAAGTGAGAGGGCAGGAAGGAAGGAAAATATGAGAAATGATGAGAAATGTGAGAAATGAGAAATGGAGTAGCGTGGGAGAAGAGAGAGAGAGAGAGAGAGAGAGAGAGAGAGAGAGAGTGTGTGTGTGTGTGTGTGTGTGTGTGTGTGTGTGTGTGTGTGTGTGTGTGTGTGTGTGTGTGTGTGTGTGTGTGTGTGTGTGTGTGTGTGTGTGTGTGTGTGTGTGTGTGTGTGTGTGAGGGAAGGAAGTAAGAAAAAATACTGAAGTGGATGAAGGAATGGTGAGGGGGGAAGAGAGGTCGATGTGCTAAAACAGTGAGAGAGAGAGAGAGAGAGAGAGAGAGAGAGAGAGAGAGAGAGAGAGAGAGAATGAAAATGTATAGCGCAAAATTGTGAAAGATGGAGAGACAAGGTATGTAGGAGAAAAAAAAAAACTAACAAAACGGAGATATGAATAAATGAATGACGAGGGAAGAAAAGAGGGTCAGTGTGTGTGTGTGTGTGTGTGTGTGTGTGTGTGTGTGTGTGTGTGTGTGTGTGTGTGTGTGTGTGTGTGTGTGTGTGTGTGTGTGTGTGTGTTAAGAGTAGGAAAAAGAAAGATAACTTGGTGTCGGAAAGACGTGAGAGGAAGAGAGGATGGGTGTGTGGGAGGGAAGGAAGGAAAGAAGGAAGCAAGGATGGAAGAAAAGAAGGAAGGAAGGATGGAAGAAAGAAAGGAAGGAAGGATGGAAGGAAAGAAGGAAGAGAGGGTCTGTGTGTCGGAGAGAAGGAAGAAAAATGAGAGATGGTGACAGCAAGAAGGGGAGGGAAGCAACCAGGTAAAAATCTTAAGGAAAAAACTCAAGGAGCGAAAGAGTTAATGAAGTAGTTTTTCCTAAGCTTATTAAACCATCTGGAAATAGCAAGAAAAAAATATATATAAGTTTTCATGTTCCAGTGGTTAACCCATTTATTTCCATTTTTTTCTGTTTGCGTTTATCTTATTACATCCAGAAGATTTTATTAAGCTAAGCGAATGGGTTAGAAACGTACCTCATAAAAATTTGACAGTAACCTTCTATAAAAACACAAATTTCGATCATTCTAAACTACAACATGTGTATAATTAAAAATGAATATTATGAAAAGCGCTACAGTAATGGGATTTTTTTTTCTATGTTGCTATCAGGACAAGAAATTTACTGAGACTGGAAGAACACCCTATTAAAAAAGGATTAATAACTGCTGTTATCTAACTATTCTCCCTAAAAATAAAAACTCCCTCTCCTGGGCTGAATGAAATTGATTGGAGATAGAAATTCGAAAAAAAAAAAAAGCATAGTATTGAGAGGGTTGCAGTTTAATTGAAGTTAGAAGAGCACCCGAACAATGGAATAATTAATGGCTGCTGTATCAAACCCCATTACCTAAAAAACCTAAGCTGAATAAAATCGGCTGGACATGGAAAAATCGAGGGGGGGGAAAGCCATCGAACTGAAGGACTTGGGGTTGACACGAATACTCCCAACTTTCAATGCTGTTAATTTGATAGTGGTGGTTAGTTCTTTATTATACTGCTCTCAGATTGGTGTTCTCAGCCTCCCTCACCTTTCATCTCTTTACTTTGATTACTTTATTTCCTTTTATCCTTGTCCCCGCCAAATTAGTCTAACTTCTTCACTCCGACGACGTATTTTCTGCGGCTTATTATTAGTAGCTTTTTTCTTTTCTGTAATTCATGCTTGGTACAGCAATGAGCAAAAATTTGTTGACACTTCTCTACCGGGTGTGGCCATGCAGGATATTACATGGACGACTCTTATGTGGTAACAGAATGAAGCACAAAGTATGAAGCACAGTATGAAGCACACAATATGAAGCACAGTATGAAGCACACAATATGAAGCACAGTATGAAGCACACAGTATGAAGCACACACTATGAAGCACACAATATGAAGCAAAGTATGAAGCATAAAAAAGAGTGTCGGGAAGGAAGGATATAATCTGTCGTTTGTGGAGGGATGAGAAATGTAAAAGTCAGGACACAGTGCTGACGAAGGATCGATCGGCGGACTTTTGCTCATGGCTGTAACTTCGGACGATTTCCTTCAGCTTAAAATTGCAAATCAATAAATAAATATATAAAGCTGTAAATAGATAAAGTTGTAAATGGACTAATGGAGACACTCTTTAATCCAGCCACTAAAAAATTATGAGCTCCTCTCCACTTTAAGGTGTTGGGTAGGGACACCTTCACGTGGTGGCACTGATATAACGGGGTGGTTCTGCTGCCTGGTTATACAAACGTGCCTCAGTTCACTCCCTATCCACCAAAAGGAGGAAGGTGGACCGCCGTAGAAAGGTAACTTCAGCCTGCAGTCCAGTGTGATCACGAAAAATGGGTCTGGGTTTACAACATCATCATCATCATCATCATCATCATCATCATCATCATCATCATCATCAACAACAACAACAACAGCCCATAATTAGTGGTGCATTAATTAGCGCGATCAAGGGATAATTACAATCATCAACTGACTAGTAACTAATTCCAACATCATTACGGATGTCCACACACAAAAGACCATTTTTTTAGGGAGGTGGGAAGCTGACCAGGTAAAATATTATAACAAATGAGTAGTAGGTTTGGGAGCTGTGTGTAATTGTATTGTTGTTCATGCACGAATATCAGCTTAATAAGTGTAATTTATTGTGCTAATTATGGAACAAAAGGAGATTTGGAGAGTGCAATGTACGCTTATTGCTGATCTAGTTCATCAGTTATTCTTGTGAGTAATGAGTACTTCTTTTCAGTTACTTGTGTACCTCTGACAAGCTCTAAAAAAGTACTGTTACTGGTATGGTTCATGTACTGTTTTGACAAATTTCCTTCCTTTCATCTATCTATATCTATCTGTGTATGTGTGTGTGTGTGTGTGTGTGTGTGTGTGTGTGTGTGTGTGTGTGTGTGTGTGTGTGTGTGTGTGTGTGTGTGTGTGGATGTGAGTATGGATGGATGGATGGGTGGATGGATGGATGGCTGTATACATATTTTCAGATTCACGGTTCGCACTATAAACTAATTAATTAAAAATCCTCAGATGCAGCCAGGTGGAGTTTCCTCCTCGCGTCTGGCGTCCAATTCACTATTAATGACATACCTCTTCCAGTAACTAATTAAATTCTAAAGAAGGTCATAGAAAAAAGGTTAATTAATTCATTTTCCCCCAGCATCTGCCCCGGAGACTCATCACATTGAGACTATCACGCCCCGGTGGGTTGTGGGGTGAGAGGGTGAGAGGGGGAGAGGGAGAAGGGAGAGTGGGGGTGAGAGGGGGAGGGGGGGAGAGGGAGAAGGGAGAGTGGGGGTGAGAGGGTGAGAAGGGAGAGGGGGGCAGAGGTGACAGCTACGAGCAGTATTTTTGTTGTTGCTCGTGGCTCCAGGATCATCTGAACTGAACTCTGTGGACTGCAGGGTGAGGCTTCCATCCACCTGCAGTACATCTTCCTCTACTGAAGGTGAGTGGGAGGAAGATAAAGATCGTTTGTATAACCGGACAGTCGAACAGCCTGGTTATATCGGTGCCACCACTTGAAGGCCTCCATCTCAACCACATTCAAAATTCTCAACCCCTTCAGTACGCGGACGTCTTTAGGGCTTTATTATTTTTACTAACAGATTATTTTTATTCATATTTTTAAAGACCTATTGTGCTGAAAAGGTTAATAAAGGCGACTGTACCCCTTCCAGTTCAAAATGTCTCTCTCGCTTTGAATTGAATCGGAGAGAGAGAATAGACTCGAGTGAACATCATCAGACTGAAGGACTGAATAACATAGGAGGCTTTTGAGATATTGTAGTTTCGTTTTCACCTGACAGAACTGGATCACTTGAATATTAAGCCATAGTTGCACGGAAAAAATAGTCTCCTTGGTTACTAGTCAAATCTACCCTCCAGTCTTACTACCCTTGGACATCAAATGAGGTGAAAGGGGTTGGTGATCTTCATTAGGTTGGAAAAAAAAAGTGCTTTATGGTGAATGACAAGGATACCGCCCCCAAAGATCCCTCCTGATTACTCCACACAACCGTCACTTTAGACATCCAGGTCCTTATTTCTCCTCTATGGAACTGACTGGGAGACACAGATCCTACCCAAAGATCCTTCCTTTTTTTACGTGTGTGTGTGTGTGTGTGTGTGTGTGTGTGTGTGTGTGTGTGTGTGTGTGTGTGTGTGAGTCTCCAATAACTTATAGAAAAAATTGCCTATTGAAATTCCGTTGCAACCTTTAGAATTAATATTCCATTTTCACCCAAAATATTGAATCGAAAAAGTTGTAATATTTCGGAACACATCACCCACATGGAGGGGGGTCCATATAACGCCTCTTTTCCACTCTGCCTGGTGATTTTTCTTGTGTTGTGGGGACGGCTTAGAGTTATTAACGTCCACAATGCATCTTTCACTCATTCCTTACTCCCACTGCCACACCCACGCCCACACCAGTAGACCTAGCCATCTCCGCAACACACAAGCTGTCAGGTGAGTTTCCAGTGCAGCGCTATTCATGGGCTACCCTGCATAATAATGAGGACCCACTGATTCACGAAAAAAATAAAGGAAGGGATACTCAGAAAATTACCAGTCACTAACGTGGATGTGACACGTGATGTGACCACTAAAAACTTGACCTCTTCTCTCTCTCTCTCTCTCTCTCTCTCTCTCTCTCTCTCTCTCTCTCTCTCTCTCTCTCTCTCTCTCTCTTTTGATTCAGCTTCCTATTGGTAGTCAGACACATTCATGAAAGCTAATCTCCATCGTCGGTCATTCGCCTCACTAAATCGTTCCTCTTGCACTGCTATGACCTAGATCCATTTTTGCCCCCCGCCTCTCTCTCTCTCTCTCTCTCTCTCTGAACCGCACCACCTGCGCCGGTCAATCCATCAGCCGCAGCCCACTGAGGTTTCGTGTCCTGCTGAGGTCTCGCCATGACGCTAACCAATTTATCACATTAACCTCGACGCCATGAATTTACCCTGCCGTTGGGGGGCTGGGATTTCTAACACCTTTGCCCAGTTTCTTCTTCTGTCTATCTGTCTATCTATCTATCTATCTATCCGTCTATCTATTTATTGCCAGACGCCTTAATCCCGTAAGGGGTGACCACAGACAAATCACCTCCAAGTCACCCCGTCCTCTGCCAGTTGCTTGCCCTCCCACCTACTCACACCACCTCTGTGATACCTCTCAACTCCTTCCATCCACATTATCCTTAGTCTCCCCCTCCTCCTCCTCCTCTCGCCCTCTGCCTCACTCATATACACTCTTCTAGTCAGTCTCTCTTGACCTGGGAAAGTCAGCGTCTGTGGGTATTTTACGCAAAGACTCTGTAGAAAGGTGTGCACTAGGAAAACAAAGGCCTTGGTGTGGTGTGGTGTGGTGCGGTGTAGTGTGGCGTGGATGAGTTATTTTCTGTGGTATAATATGAGAGGATGGAATGGTATGGTGTGGAATGGTGCTTTTGTGTGGTGTGGTGTGCTATGGGGTGGAATGTGGATAGATGATTTTCTGTGGTCAATTGTGAGAGAGTGGAATGGTGTGATGTGGTGTGGTGTAGTGTAGTGTAGTGTAGTGTAGTGTAATGTAGTGTAGTGTAGTGTAGTGTAGTGTAGTGTAGTGTAGTGAGGGGTAATGTGGTGTGGTGATGTGTGGTGGGGTGTGGTGTGGAAGGGTGATTTTATGTGGTGTGGTGTGGTGTGGTGAGGGGTAATGTGGTATGGTATGGCGTGGATTCACTAAAGCCGCTTTAATCTAGGGACGTACAGCACCTTGCGTTCAAAAATCGTTAATGAGAGACAGACGGACAGAAATCCCCCATTTTAAAAAGATATAAGGAAAGTACAAGAGAAAATACAGGTGTAATACGTAAAATAATTCGCAAAGGAACAGGTGTTAAGAAGTCTTCCATGCCAACGAGAATACGACTTATACAGAATTTAACAGAGGCATGATATTGAAAGAAACATTGTGAATATACAAGGAGGTACGTAAATAGCTCTCCTCTAGATCACCAGATGGTATTTTTTTTCCTTGTGGGGACGGCTCAGTCTGCTGGTGTGGGCTTTAGTGTGGTGGAGGGAGTAGGGTTAAAATAAGTGATGAATGATAGACGCTGATAACGATGTGTGAGCCCATCCCGTAACACACGAAATCTGACCGGCTGAGTGAAAGAGAGGCGCTATATGTGGACGATACTGTTCATACAATGTGCTGATAGTTTCTTAGACCATTGAGAATACTCCTCCTATTCCATACTGCTAACAAGTGAGAGTAACAACAAAAGTATGAATGTTAGGAGAAGTACTCTGAGATGGTTTGGCTATGTGAAGAGAACGGAAAATGAGAGAATGACTTGGAGAATGCATGTGAGTGAGGAGTAGATATTATGAGGAGTGGGGGGAATGAGGATGAGCTGGAGGGACTGGGTGGAGAGGTGAATGAGTGATGGTGGTGTGAGGTGAAGGGGGATATGGGAGTGAGAGACGGAGGATGAGATGGAGAGACACATGAGTGAAGGATGTGTGTTGGCGGGAAAGCAGATTAATGGCGAGAGACAGGATGACATGGGGGAGATTTGCTCGTGATCACCCTTACGGGATTAAAGCGTTTGGTTATATACGGCAAGACAGACTACGAGATAACCTGTGCCAAGGAAAGTGCATCTCAAACTCTGTACTACTGGCACATAAGAGTAACAACAATCTACGTATCTATCTGTAGCCAGACGCCATAATCCCGTAAGGAGCGGTCTTTTGAATTTGAGTTAGTTGTTTTACAGGGAGGGGCACTAACCCTCAGCCAACCCACTTGCTGGCACGTAGGGAACACGTATGGGTTAGTATATTGTTACCATCCAGCGTTGTAAACAACTTCCTGGCATACAGGAAACCATTAGGCATGTCACTGAATGTAAAGTCACCTGAAAAAGAGAGAGGAGTAACAAAAAGTGACATGAAAGATGGGAGAAATAGAAGGAGGGGACGGCGGACACAGAAAAAGATTGATGAAGGTGAAGGAAGAAGTAGGCAGCACTACATCAAGTGAGTGGATGATCGTCGCCACCACCTACCATGAAGGGATACAAGGTTATATCTATCCTGACCCCCTAGTGAGCAAGGACCGTGCTTACCGCTACTAAATTACCTCTAGTTGACACAAAGGGCGCTTAATTGATGACCAGGTTGATGACTAAATTGCCCAGTACAGGTTTTTGTGTCTACAGTCCATTCATAAACAAGGACGACCCACAGTAAAAAGGAAAATTACATTGCTCTGTAGTTATTTTTTTAGTGAACATCTGAATATGTATCTTACCAGAATGTACAGTACAGGTATACTGTATGTAATGGTCGGATGTGGTTGTTCTGATTATGGTTAACATAGATAGAGAGATATTTAGATAGGTAGATAGATAGATAGGGAGGGAGGTGGGTATAGAGAGAGAGTTAGGGAGATGCATAGATAACTTTTTCAACATAAATTTTGTATGACTTATATGTATGTACGCATTTGCACGATATTCAAGTTAGTCTAAATATGTATTCTGATTTGACATGGGGAAAATTAAGCTGAGACGTGTGTGTGTGTGTGTGTGTGTGTTTGTGTGTGTGTGTGTGTGTGTAATTCACCGGGTCGGTCAGGATCACTTGATGGTCGTGATCGTCAGCTTTTACCCTCCCGGAAGGGAGCTGAGAGCTCATATAGTCCGATCTAAGGGCAAGGCTGTGACCTTCACACACGCACACACCCGTCCCCTTGATCAAGGGGGACAGTAACCACCCACTTTCTTCAGTGAAACTTTTCGCAACCTGAGCGAGGCGCGAACTCCCGTCCCCCAGTTGGCAAGCGAGAACGTTACCACTGCACCAGCGAGCGGTGTGTGTGTGTGTGTGTGTCGATATCATTTCTCTGCTTATATTTTGAGGAAGGTAATCGTATTTCAGCCTATCTAGCCTCTGCCTCACCTCAAACCCTCACTGGGAAACCATATCTAGACTCTCAACTTCCATCCCAGGCCAGTCCCAGTAAATAGTGGAGATAGAGGAGCTTTGAAAGTTTAGGTGACAGAGTTTTGGAATGTAACTTTAGTACGGTGTTGGTAAATAGTTACTTTTTACACACACACACACACACACACACACACACACACACACACACACACACACACACACACAATGACATTAGGAACATTTCGTCAGGATTAGAGATTGTGTAGATTTGGAGAGAGAGAGAGTGAGAGAGAGAGAGGAAAATGTGTGGGGAGGGAAGAGCTTATGTGGTGTGTGTGTGTGTGTGTGTGTGTGTGTGTGTGTGTGCTGGAAAACTAGATTGTGGCTTTGACCTTCACTGGGGTGGAGAGGTGGGCTATTTCGGGACCGTGTAGGATATATGCCCTACACCATGACCTCATCTCTGGGGGAATGGGGAATGAATATGACCTTGGGTTCTTTCTTTCAACAGATAATTTAGTAATAGTAGTAGTAGTAGTAGTAGTAGTAATAATAATAATAATAATAATAATAATAATAATAATAATAATAAGTAAATAAAGCGTCGAGATGGTACGTACCTGCAGTCAGACAGGAGAAGAAGTCAGAGTTGAATACAAAGACATTATAGGATTAAAGCCTCACTTTGGGCTACGATTCCTTATATTATATATTTGTGGTTAAATTTCCTGCCAAAAAAAATGATGACTGTGGAGATAGTAAGCTAACCCTACACGCATCACTCACAGTTGAATGATCGCACTGGGCTTTGACAGTGAATGAAGTGGAAAAGAATTATTAATCGCAGCTGTACTGTCGTTCTAATCTGCGCTCCCAGCCTAAACCCGTCCCTCCCTCGTCTTTGGGTCGAGGAAGAAGAAAGTTGAGCTCAGAGGGAAAGTTGGGCAACACAAAAGCTGTTTTACGTGGGGAAACTTGGAGAGGAAAAACTTCTTTATCTTGATCCCGCGTTTTTTCTCACATGCGAGACGTCATTCAGCGAGGGGTTAAAAATAGAATCAACTATTTTGAGGGAAGCTAGGCCAAGGAAGACTTACACGGCGCTGTCCTAGGATGGGGAAAAGAGGGTTTGTTGTTGTTGTGGTCCCACCTCATCTTAAACATATCCACCGTTTTCCTTTTGGGGGATAGAAAGTCCGTGGAAGAACGGGCCTATGTTATTCGGTGAGGGGTTAAAAACAGAGTGAGTTGTTGTGAGAAAAGTTGGCCAAGAGAGACTAACATGGAGGCATCAAACAACGCTTAAATTCTACACCTATTGACAGCACGAGTCATTCACCCCATTAATTCGACGGCATATTCTTAATTCTATTCCTGCTTTCCACAGACACTTTCATTCAGATCAGGGAGATTTTTTTTTTTTACTAGATCTCCCCTATAAGCTGTGTAAAAACTGCAAGAAAAAAAAAAGTATTCGGACTGACGGGGTTAAGGCAAATATCCTCTCTCTCTCTCTCCCTCTCTTCCCCCAGCACTCGTCCCCCACACTTCTGCCCACACTTCACATGCTCCCCGTATTTCGATCGATATAATCCGCTTTGGTCTCTCTACCCCTCTCTCTCTCTCTCTCTCTCTCTCTCTCTCACACACACACACACACACACACACACACACACACACACACACACACACACATACACATACTCCAAACAACAACAACAACAACAACAACAACAATAATAATAATAATAATAATAAAAATAACTCCACATCATCTACCTCATCCCTCTGTCTTGTTCCTCGTCCCCATCCCTCCCATCCCATTCTCCATTCTCATATCCCATTCAAGTCAGCCTCTTGCTCTCCATTTCGTTCCACAGAGCAGTCTCACCTCACATTTTCCATTTCCATACCATTTAGTCTCTCTCTCTCTCTCTCTCTCTCTCTGACATCAACACTGTTCTTCTCTACATTTACCTGTGTGTTTGATATTTTTTACTTTCCTTTTTTCATTTCTTTTTTCCCTCCTCAAATCCTGTAACATCCACACTAGATCATTTGATAGTACCTATAACCCACATATAATAAATAAATAAATAAATAAATAAATCAGATATTTTTTATGACCTAATCTATGCATAAACTTAATAGGCTAGTTTCCTGAGGTCCAGCGGTTCTCCTATGTGCCGTAAATTTTCACTTGTCACCACTTGGGCGCCAATACCTACCGTCCTTATTATTATTATTATTATTATTATTATTATTATTATTATCATTATTATTATTATTTTCAGGGCCCCCTCTGCTCTAGCGGTAAAAATTTAAGTTTCTTTCATATTTCATGTTTTATATTTCACAGGAGCGTCATTTCAGATTTCCATGGTGAGGGCGTAGCCAATATTAGAACTCCCCCTTGCCTTCTCCCTTTCCCTCTCTCCCCATCCTCTCCCTCATTCTCTCCCTCCTCTCCCTCCCTTCACCCCCTTCCTACTTCTATCCCCCCCTCCTCCTCCTCTCCTCCAATATATCATTTTCATGCAATCACATTTCTCATCTGATGCCAAAGAAAATTTCATAACATCAACTTTAACTCTCTCATGATCGGGACAACTCTATTATTCCAAGACCCGTATTCTCTTCGGTTAAGGAAGTTCCCTATCCCCTTTTCCTAAGCGATTTATTTTTACTATTACACCTTATTGTCCAATTTTCTGTTATACAAATGCTTCCGACATCTCCATACTCTCCATAAAATAACGCACAAAGGGATGTCAAGCAGCAGTATCCTAAAATAAGTCGCAAAAGAAGAGGCGTTAGGGAGCCTTCTCACCTGGCGAGAATACCTGCCCAGGTGCTTTTTCTTTACCTGAGTGAGTAAGGATTCTGAAAGTTAAAAATAGAAGCTAGATAATGGAAAAAGAATATTGTTTATAGTTTTTTTTTTTACGTTTCTGGGACCCAAATGAATTATATAGATAGAGAGATAAACAGATAGATAGACGGATAGATAGATAGATAGATAGATGAGACCCAAAAAAATGATAAAGAAGAATGTGGATGGTATGATTTTTTTTTTCACCTTGTGGAACTGAACCACTCACAACTTCATTACCAAGCCTCGCACCTTCTTCCTTAGCGATTTATTTTTGGATAAAGGGAGGAGTAGGGGAAAAAGGGAAGAAGGGTCAGGGAAGGAGGAACAAGACAAAAAGGTCAGAATAGGGGAAAAAGGGAAAAAAGATCAGGGTAGGGGAAAAAATAAAAAGGTCAGGGAGGTGAAAAAGGAAAAAAGGTCAGAATAGGGAAAAATGAAAAAAGGTCAGGGTAGAAAAAAAAAAAAAGGTCAGAGTAGGGGAAAAATGAAAAAAGGTCAGGGTAGGGGAAAAAACGAAAAAAGGTCAGGGTAGGGGAAAAAACGAAAAAAGGTCAGGGTAGGGGAAAAAACGAAAAAAGGTCAGGGTAGGGGAAAAAACGAAAAAAGGTCAGGGTAGAAGGAAAAAGGAAAAAGGTCAAGGTAGTGGGAAAAAGGAAAAAAAGGTCAGGGTAGGGGGAAAATGGGGGATTATGGAAATGGTCTGATGCTGTCCGGGTATAAGTTATTCAGGAGAGCACTTCCCTAGGTACTCCCCCCCCCCCCTCAATGACGCACGTTCCCTAGAAGTAATCCATATAAAGCCCCCCAAAAAAAAAGAAAGAAAGAAAGATAAAAAGAAAAAGAAAATTGTTTATCAGGTCTTCATGATCCTTTACTACGATGGTCCACTTTATTTTTCATTCATGGTTTCTTTACTCAGAGTGATTCAGATTAGAAGACATTTTTTCGAATTAGGCATCTCTCTTCCATTAAGATTATCGCTTCAATTAATCTATCTATTTTTTTTTTTTATGCAGGAAGAAGGAACCAAAGGCCAGAAGCCCTCAAGATTGTTCCCTCCAAGAAAAAAACAAATACAAGATAACAGAGAGGCAAATTCAGTCTTCTGGCAAGAGGAAGAACTCAGTGATAAAGAAATCATTGTACTGAAAGAGTTAACCCCTCGGTGTAATAAAGAAATAAATGATCTTTCCTTTACCATGTGTTTCTTTATTACCGTATTTTATTCCGTGTTTTTATTATGCGATTTTTTTTTTTTTACTTTTTTTGTTCTTATTCTCATCATGCGAGTTTTTTCTTTATTAAATTCTTGCTTTCACTTTCGATTTCTATTGACTTTAGGACAGACCTCTAGTAGTAAAGGAGTCAGGGAAGGGTATATCTACTTACTATCTATCTATCTATCTATTTAAAACAAGACGCCTTAAACCTGGTAAGGGGTGGCCGCAGACAAATCGCCTCCATGTCGCCCTGTCCCTTGCCATTTCGCTGCCCTCCTCCCTATCTCATTACACCTGTTCGAAAATTGTCCACAGGTGATTGAAATTTATTAGTGCTGATAGGAATAAAATTGACCCTCTAAATTCTGTGGCCTTTTATTTTCATACATTTTATTACTAATGTTTACAAATTACTTTATTTAACAGTGAAGGGATCTTGAGAAGTAAAGGTGTTTATGAAAGATTTATTCTAAGATGATGATCGTCTGGAGTTGAGAGAGAGAGAGAGAGAGAGAAACATTACTCTTTTCTCCCCAGTGAGACGATTAGCGAGACAGCTGATATATTTCTGTTGCCAAGATCCCCCCCCCCCCAGACTACCCTACACCCTCTACTCTCCTCGGTGTGGTGTACTGGTTAGAACATTTAACCTGGAATTAGGAGAACCCGGGTTCAGTTTTCGGGCTGGTCAGACTCTAGGACGAAGTTTGTTTCACCTCCTTATCACTGGTAATTCAGTAATATATACTGTTGGGGACTTGGCTATAACATCGATGGTTGCGGGCTGTGTTTTGGGGAATGATTGGAATTTAGCAAGAAGTAAGTGTCTTTTGACCCTCATATAGTCTATATATATATATATATATATATATATATATATATATATATATATATATATATATATATATATATATATATATATATATTATCAAAGTCATCACTATCGCCATTATCTTCTCCTTTCTCTTCTTCTTCTCCTTCTCCTCCTCCTCCTCTTCCTCTTCCTCCTCCTCCTTCTTCGTTTTCGCCTTCGTCTTCTTCTTTGTCTTTTTTCTTTTTTTTTCTTTTTGTCTTCGTCTTCCTCCTATTTCTTTGCTTCCTCCCTCTGTTTGCTATTTTGTCTTACGCTCCTTCTTCTTCTTTTGTTCCTCGTTGTCTTTCTGTTCATTTTCTTTCACTTCTTCTCCCTCCTAGTTTTCCTATTCCTCGTCTTCCCCTTGCTCGCCTTCCTCTCTGTTATTCATCTGTGTCCTCCTCTTCCTCTTCCTCTTCCTCCACCTCCATCCTCTGCCACATCCTCAGCTCCCCTCCTCTGTGTTCCTTTAATTAACATGTCATCACGCCACCCACGCAAGGTCCCAGCTCTCTGGTCGAATGAGCTGGACCTTTGATTAATTTTTAGGGGGGAAAAAGGCAGGGGTGCTGACCATCCATTCACCTGATGTAGTACTAACTTGAGTTAACTCTACACTGAGTAATAATGCATGGGTTGATTAAGCTTTCTCCAATTATGCAGACTGAACTAGCTGAATATTATCTGTTCCTTACCACAAGCTCAACAGTTCCTTGTAGCCCCGGAAACCATTCGCTACGCTTGGAGGTAACCATATAAACAAATGAGTACCTGGTGATCTAGTGGATTAAGATGCTCCAACTGCTTGTGGTTCATAAAGATTAAAGTTCAATGGAGAGTTGGGTTTCTTGTTCACATAATGCCATTCAGAGACGAGCAACTGGTCACTCGCCTTCAAAATCTGGTCTGAGCAGCCTAGTCCAAAGTCTTTACACTCGGGAGGATAAATAAAGAGAGTAAGAAAGGAAACGGGATGAAAGCGGTACCCAGGCGGCCATGATAAAAGCGAAACGAAGAGAAGTGAGGGAAGGAAAATACATTTCCAAAATGGACTGCCGTCAGCATTGCCCTCTCACGGCTGGAACAACTCTATATAGTACCTCATTCCAGCTGGTCGAGAGTGAGTCCTAGGAGCCTGAGAGAGATAATACACTCTAGAACAAAACGCTGAATTTGTATATCCTTAATTTCCCTTCTTTTTCTTTTTGTCGCCCCTCCTTTAAAGAACTCTGCTTAATTATGAGAAGAATCTTATGTTTCAGTGTATAGAGTTTCAGGAGAGGGAAAAATAATGTCGAGAGAGGATGGTGTTTGGGGAGAAGGGGGGAAGTGTAGTGTGTGTGTGTGTGTGTGTGTGTGTGTGTGTGTGTGTGTGTGTGTGTGTGTGTGTGTGTGTGTGTGTTTAGCCAGTTTTCATTAACGGGCGCCTTCATGTGGTGGGACTGATATAACTGGATGGTGGAGCTGTCTGAACATAAAAACATCCCTCATCTCTCTCTGTCCTTAACCCCCCCTCCCCTCTCAAACAAGAATGGGGGACTGCAAGAGGAGGGAAACAGCCTGCAGTCCACTGGGTTCACGTTCGGATGAGACTGGGGTGGCAACTACTACTACTACTACAGCTACTCGTAAGATTGTGGCAGTTCGAGAATGTTAAAGAAATATTCACCGTAAATCCATATGGAAATTCTGACCCCCAGTAAAAGAGAGAGAGAGAGAGAGAGAGAGAGAGAGAGAGAGAGAGAGAGAGAGAGAGAGAGAGAGAGGTGGGGTGGGGGGGATTTAAAATGTTTTGCTTGTTTAGGTGTCTCGCGGGAAGGGGTGGTTATTAGTCATTTTTAATTATTCAATGGTTTTTAAAAGGGAAAATGTAAAATATTTCCTAAAGTCATCTTCTCAAAAAAATTGCAAAGTAATGGGAGAGGGGAATGGAAAAAGCCTGATTCGCTTTTTCCCCTTCAGTGACATATTTTACATGTACGATATTTTTTTCGCCACCATCAAACTATTATTATTATTATTATTATTATTATTATTATTATTACTATTATTATTATTATATAAACAAGATCTCATCGCAGCAAAGGGGTTCAGGAGTAACTCATCCAGTCCAATAACCCGTTTTCTACAGTATTCTTTTCTCCAAACGTTTTCTCATTTCAGAACAGGCTTTTCGAAATGGATGGGTTAGATATTCCTTTCAATTCACATTCCCTTCGTTGTAATTTTTCTTGGGGTAGCAAAATTGAACTAGATTAACACGTCATAGTTTCGAATGGGTTAGAGGAAAATTGGATACCATTTTCTTTCGTTTACTGGCTGACTCGAGGCTTCGTGAGGCTGATCGAATGTGTGAACTCACTCTCCCCATCAAGTGTAGTCAGGCAGATGCAATGCTCGGGTTGACGTGTCCATTTCTGGCAAATATTTCATCATAAAAATATCAGTGAGCTAAAGTGCGTTGCTTTGAGAATCGCCAGGGTATGTTAGTGTTGTGATGGTGAGTGCTGTAGGTTGTAATGGAGCATAACAAATTATCTGAGCTAATGGAAATGCAGCGTTATGTCGTATGAACTTTGTGAATCTTTATGAAAACTGGTTCGCACAGTAAGTTCCGAAACAGGGGGACGGGAGATAGTTCATATGCTAGTTGTTCAATATTGCCTACCGTAAGTCGTAATGAAGCCTATGGAATTTCTTAAAGGAGTGGAGATACAGTACTATGTTACGTGAACTTTGTAAAACTTTGTAAAAACTGGTTCGCACGATCAGGTTCGAAGCAGCGTGACGGGAGATGGCTACAAGCAGCTCAGTGGTATGTTGGTGAGGCAGCGTTGCATGGAACAAAATATTAATGTGCTCACTATATTACTTAAGTGAAAATATAGTGCTAGACTCTGTTCACTTTAGCATGGCATAAAAATCGCCATCTTTCCATCTTGAATATTGAGCTGCAACAAGAGATTAAAACTAGAATATGGAGAAAGTCACAAAGAAGATTCATGGTGAGGATGCTGGGCCGTGGTATTTTATTACTGTACCACTGATCGATGGGGAAAAGGCTGCAAAGGGACGAAAATCTCTGCCAAGTTAAAGTGAATGAAGTATAGGTTATGTGAACTCTCCATTTACCTGAGACAGTCGACTGATGCAGCAGACTCCTCCTCAATGTTGATTGCTTGGGAGACAAAAAGCGAACACTCATCCGAGTAACTACATGCTTTTTTCTTCTTTCTTGAATCTGGCCTAAAACTGCCATCTACATCTTGAATGAAAAAATTTAAGAATGAATTAACACTTAAACATGGTGCTAGTCATGAAGAAGTGCTTTGGAAAGGATGCAGAGTCACAGTAATCTTTTTTTGTCACTGAATAACGTAAAAATATGATGCAAACGGGTGAAAATCTGGGCCAAGTTGAGGCAAAAAAGCGTATAACAATATTCACTAAGCACCCAAACTGGTTAACACACTCAGTTTTAACGACGAAGACTTAGATTAATGCCTGACAACTGTACCAGAATCAATATTCCAGACAATTCACTTTTGCTAAGTCTTAAGACACGCAGCAATCGACAAATTCTGTTTAGGTCTCCAGTTGCACTGATGGGTGACCAGGGATACACAAGGGAATAGTTTTAATGAATGATGTTGAAATGTGTGTGTGTGTGTGTGTGTGTGTGTGTGGGCATGCCTTGCGTGCATGCACTTGCGTATGCGCGTCAAGAGGCCACTGCAAAGTATTTACCTTAGCTCGCCGAATATACCTCTGGACTCAGTCGAACAAAGATGGTGGTTCACTCAAAGGCCTGGTTTCACAATGATTCTTACGATCAATTCCCAGTCATAAATGTGATTAGCATTCCCAGGATGAAAATGGAGATTGCTGCTTCCCATGACTCTTGCTCTTGTTCTTTGAACATATCTATCTATCTATCTATCTGCCTATATATATATATGGAGAGATTGATATTGTGTTTTGGTTTTGAAAGAAAAGGAATAGAAAAATCGTTATCTCATCATGTGTAGTTCCTTCTGTAATAATAATAATGCAACTCCAGGGAATCACTTGTAAATACGTTTCAGAATCCAGTTTTCAAGCCGTCTCCCTCAACTCTGCATCGAAAGCGTTTGAGGGAGGCTAACTGAACCACCATCCTTGTCTCAGCGAGATAATCAGCAAGATAACAATAGTTCATTCAGTTTATCTGGGCGGATATTTTCGTCCTCTTGCAGTTTCTTTCATGGAGCTCATTAGGAGAACAAGATACTACTACAGCTCTACATCCTTTCCATTGCACCCCTTCGTGACTAGCACCATAGTCTAGTATTAATGTGTTGCTATAGCTCACCGTTCAAAATGGAGAGATGTCAGTTTAAGGCCACGTTAGAATGAAAAGATTATAATATTTGTTTTTTGCAGAATAACCATTGACGAGGGAAGATGTACTTTCCTTTCCTTTTCAGTTCCTGGGAAATCGTAGCTATATTTGCGAATCCGGAGTTTTCGAGCTACCCTTCCCGTCGGCCAGATTCGAACTAATGGAGTAGGGAGGCTGACTGAATCGCCATCCCAGCTCGAACGAGATATTCAGCGCAGTGTTGCTAACTTGGCACTTTTGGCACTAAATCTAGCGCTTTTCATATAAATTTAGCGTGAAAAAATATTAGACTAAACCCAGCGCTTCTTGAAGTCCAGTTTAGTGTGAAATTTTAAACAGTTAGTCTATAACTAAGCGTGTTTTAAAATTCAGTTTAGCGCTTTTCAAGATTTCTTTCCGCAACACTAATTCAGCGAGATAAACACAGGTTGCCATTTGATATTTTTCATTACCAAATGTGGGCCAATCTGCTAGCATACATAGCGCAAAAATAAACATGTGCTGATTATAAGGAGAGTTATTATTTCCATTTGTACTTATAATTAGTGAAGAATAAATTCTTCCTTTAAGAATTTCATAATGAAAAGTTAAATTTGGTAATGAAAAATGAGGAGTTTGGTAATGTGGCCGAGCTCAGATCTGGCAACCCAGGATAAACAGTTTGTTGTGATCTCTCGTCGTGTGTGCATGTGTTCTTGAATCGCGTCACCTGTGTGACGTATTTTTCATTTTATTCTCTAACACCATCAGATTTTATTCAGTTGTAGTATTTAAGGAATTAACGAGGGCTTTATATAATCCCTTCAGTTTCAAAGCCTAACCTGAGCTAAAAAACGTGAGGGCAACAAGAAAAACAAACACGTCTTTGAATGAAAAGGATAACATGCTTTGAAACCCCTTTGTCCCCGTGCACCAAGCTGTACAATTGGGGATATGGATGGAAATTCATTCGTTGCGTGCCGTATTCTAGAAGCCTGTGACTTAGTAAGCGTGAATCACTTTCGTGTAGTCGGAAGGCACTGATCTTAGCCATCTTCTATGAAGTGAGCGTGTACACCAACCTGCCCGTGAAATGGATGTGTTGATAAATTTTCGCACGTAATCAACAATCTTAGTCTAACCCCGGACCCCCTACGCTCCTGATGGGGTAGTGAAGTATTGAATGATGAACAGAAGAATCACCAGTCCTCGGGAGAATCAAGAATCTGGAGAAGAAAGGATGCTGTGCCACACGACTGTATCAGGTAAACGCACTCATCACAAGAAAATGTTTGCCTATGTTCTCCCGCCACATTGCATCCCACTTTCCTTATTTCTCACTCTTCCTCGAACGTCAGAATATCTTTCTTTCTCAGTGTCTTTTCTTGTGTGCTTCGTGTTTTATTTTGTTTATTTATGTGACATCTTCCATCGCCACTGCAGGAAGGGGAGTGCTGGCGAACTTTGACTCTTGGTAATATCCATAAACTGTATATATGATTTTGTTTTGCCTATACTCTCTCTCTCTCTCTCTCTCTCTCTCTCTTTCTTTGCATTCGTATCAGACTTTCACGATAAATAATTCCTCAAACATTTTTTTCCTTTACCGAAATTCTAACTTAACCCCTGCGAAATCTGAACTTGCCTCTTTGAAACGAGATTTAATTGTCTGTAAGGGATGGTGAACAGTATGGCAAAGTACATAAAGCATGGGAAAATTGTGTGAAAGAAAAATAAATGTTCCATATTAATTGCGACTTAAAAACGAAAGCTCATGATTACTGTCAACGGGTCGCTACATCACATACATCACCACTCTCTTCGTGGCTTTACTTATTGGATTAACATACATACGTGACGACATACATACGAGTACATAACTTGACATACGTAAGCTGACACATTCTTGATGACATACATAAATAACCTGACACACAGTTTGACACAACCTATATGGTGATAAACATAACCTTACATGCACAAATTGACACACACATACAAGGCAATTTTCCTCTTAATGAAGCCTGTTTCACTCATTAAATTACCTTCAGAACTTTTTAAAATCTTTCATCGAGTTTTCATGGAACGTCACCAAAACCTTGTCGCTTGAATACTAGATATTATAGCAATCTAAGGTGGTCGATGAGGTAGGCGAAGATATAAGGATGTACTCAAGACGGTAGACAGGAAAATACATAACATCGTGGTTCGTCTATGCATTGCTAAGCTTGTATTTTTGAAGGGAATGGCAAGGTAAATGTGTGCATGCAAAAGGATTCATAGTTGTCATGTAATTATCGGGTTTCTCACACTGCTACGAAAAATCAGTGGGATGTGGAAATAGATTCTTGTTTTATGAGCTAGGAAAGGGGGACGTCCAGACCTTTTGCACCTTCTTTGTAGCGTCTTATGGGATTCAGGTCTCTTTACACGCAAACTCCGGTGCTTTGCCTCCCCTCCACCGCCCAGCACAACACGGGAGTAGTGCAAGATTAAATCGATAAGTGTGGGAGTTGGGTCGTCCTCGTGTGCGCCCCTGCCTCTCCCTATTATCATAAAGAGTCAGGTAGTGCCGCCAGACAGGCCCTTACCCGCCTGCGATTCGGGCGAAATACGGCCAAGGACGCTCTCTGGGTCGCATTCTCGAGTGCATAGTAGGCTTCCGAACGCCTTTTCCTTGGCTATATATTTTGCTTATTGCATATTTACATTGTCTTTTATGTTACTTTTTTCAGTACTAACGTACCCGGTACTGCTTTTTAGTTCTACTTTTTTTTTTTTTTTACAGTTTTTCTTTTTTTCTGTTGCCTATATTTTTCCTAGTGTTAACATGATGTGCAACAACAACGACTAGAAAATATTAAGGAGAAATAGAATAAATGGGAAGTGAAAAGGGGTTACGAAGGCTCCCTAAGCCAGCTAGAGTATAACCCCGAGTCAAGCACTGCCACCAGACCCTTCCACGCCTGCGACTCAGGAAATACGACACAGACGCTCCTTGTGTCTCCGGGTGTATTTGGCCCTCGTACTGTTTACCGAGGTGTTTGGCTGGGTTAAGGGTTACTGTGTGTGTGTGTGTTTTAGAGCTGGGTGTGGGAGGAAGTGCATGCTGTGAGAAACAACACAGGGTCAGACTTCCGTAGTGTGATGTCTGAATTGCTAGGGGTAATAAGTCGCCTGTGAGTAGTATTTTTAGTAGCAACCCTAGACTTACCTTGCTATGAACCCGGTGGACTACGGGCTGAATTTGCTCATCTGCTTTCACCATCTTCCTTTTGGGGGATAGGGAGGGAACTGAGGGATGATTGTATAACCAGGCAGTGGAGCCGCCCAGTCATATCGGTCCCACCACTTGAAGGCGTCCCTCTGTAGCACCCGCCTGAGAAAGAATTATAAGGTGCCATAGGACGCTTCGTAACGCCCCTCCCTTGCGATTTATTTTGCATACTACACCGTAACATTCTCTTATATGCTACTTACATCGGTTTAATACCTAATTGCAGTATGGTACCTTGAAAGAACCATAACTTGAATCTTATCTTGAGACAATGATCAGATTGAACTTAGAGAATTAATTAGTCGTATTCGTATCTTGGAAAAAGAAAAAAATTAGTTAAATGATAAAATAAGTGGCATAAACTTTTCCTTCTCACAATTCGGCCTTCCCTAAAATCGGTGGAATAAATTGCTTCTCTTAACTCCACTTTAACCTTTCAGTTTTTCTTCCAACTCCACCCAGAGGCAGTCTAGAATAAATTTTTCCTTCCCACAGCTCCACCTTACCTAAAATCAGTGGAATAAATTACATCTCTGAGCTCCACCTAGACCAAAAATGAGTGGAATAATTTTGTCCTTCCCATAATGCTACGTAAAATCAGCTCCATATTTCAAGGCAAAATCAGTGGAATAATTTTGCTTCCTGTACAGTAGTATCAGGGAATAAATCAGCCTCTTGAACCTACCTTGAAGCAAATATTAGAATAAATTTGTCCTTTCAGAGATGTACTTAAAATCAAAAGAGTCTAAAATCAATGGGAAAAAATCATGTAAAAAAAAATGTTCTCAGTTCTGTCCTAAAATAAATTCATTAGAATAAATTTTTCCTTCCCGCAACCTATCTCCTGACCTCCACCCGCCTCAGCAGAATCAATATCCACACGCCTAGAGAGAGAGAGAGAGAGAGAGAGAGAGAGAGAGAGAGGAGCTAGGTGGCTGGGAACGAACAAAATACACCTTTCTTATCCACTGCACACATCATCACTCTCGTTGTTTTTAGGACTCATGCTTCAATGAATCACCCTCCACTGATTAATCCTCTCTCTCTCTCTCTCTCTCTCTCTCTCTCTCTCTCTCTCTCTCTCTCTCTCTCACACACACACTAACCAATTTTAATCAATTTAACAAACACCCTCGAACCGAAGGAATTAAAAAATATTTCTGTATAAACGAATAATATTCCTATAGTCAGCGTGTATTAGAAGAAGGGAAATTTTGTTATAACTTCAACGATATTATTTTTTAATCTGTCTGTCTATTGCCAGACGCCTTAAATCCCGCAAGGGGTGACCACAAACACCCTCCATGTCACCCTGTCCCACGCCATTTCGCTGCTTTCCCCCCAGCTCACACATTCCCTCTCTCATATACCTCAAACAGTGGGGCAAAAGTAGCAGAAGACTGGAAATAAAACTATATCTATAGCCCGACGCCCTAATCCCGCAAAGGGTGGCCGCAGACAAAACGCCTCCAAGTCGCTGTCACCCACCATTTGAAATAAAACTGCTTCTCTTTATTATGAGTTAAAGAGAGTCGAGAATGAGGTAAAAGTACAGAGAAATGAAAATAAAAATGCTTCCCCTCTGTTACGATGCTGACGAATGGGGAGGCTGAAGAAGTAGTGGACAAAGGGAAAGATTTTATTTATTTTTTTTTCACAGAAGATGAGCAGAGGAGGGAAAAACAGATAAAATAAAAGAAAATTCATATACTTCCCTCTCTTACTCACCTGAAGGAAGGTGTGTGTGATGCCAAAAGTACTGGCAAACCTTGGAAAGAAAATGTTTAAAAATGTATCCGTCGTCATGATGCTGTGAAGATGATCATTTCTGGAGGTCATTTTTTGGAGGATAAACAGCTCACGATTGCAATTAAGGTGTTGGTCAGGGTGTAGGAGCGCCAATTGCCATCTACACCCGCGCACTATTGCCATCTACAACAGCGAACCAACTGTACACCCGCGAACCAACTGCCATCAACACCCGTGCGCCATAAGGAATTCTATTTTTCCCGATATTTTGGGGGTAGGAAAATTAATCCTTATTTAATTTTTGTAATAAATGTTCCCCAGCTTTCATATTTTAAAACTTGTGTCAGCTCTTTCACACTTGGTTTTTATAATTACCACAAAACGTAATATATTTAATTTTCCATGACGCCTATAAAACCATAACTAAACCACTAAATGACCTGATTTAATGTGAAGAAATCGTGACGTGATAATTCAATATGGGAAACGAATGAAGAGGGAGAGAAATATTAACCGAATTTATGGAGAGAGAGAGAGAGAAAGAGAGAGAGAGAGGTGATTAACATGAACCCCCCAAAATAAAATCAGTCGTATGAGTAGTGAGAAAGAGTTGACTTACATGAACCCCCCTAAATAATATCAGTAACATGAACAGTCTAAGAAATAATAATCACAGTCTAAGTTACCTGAGTTGATACGTTGATTTTTCAGTCACCAAGCATCTAAGGTAAAGGAAGAAGAAAAAATAATAAGAATAAATAGCAATAATAATAATAATAATAATAATAATAATAATAATAACAATAATAAATAATAAGAATACCTGGAAATAAATATGATGCTCCCGAACGTGTAATTTCATATTGACTGCATTTTTACTCGACTCAAAAAAATACCTTAAACATGAAAGTTGAAATTAACGCAAGTTTGCTTAAAATGGCAGCCTCATTTTTTTTTTCTTCCCAAACACTCATCTCTGAAATAATAACAGAAGCATAAAAGGCCAATTTTCAGATAACTTTCGCCTACAGGATTTAATTTGAGATAGATATATAGGCCTATATATATATTCCAGTGTTCTTGTGTCTAGTTCATTTTTTACAACTTTTCTCTGATATATAAAATACTGTATTCATCTTGCACATAAATTCTTGTCATTCCATATTTACATCAATTTCTTAGTGTAGGATGTGGCCATGAGCGAAGGATGTCAGGGATAGGACCGAAGGACGCAAAAGGTATGTCGAAGAATTTATCTTTCTTGGTCTGGTTAGGTCTCATCATGTTTGGACTGACTATGCTGTGCGAGGGATAGTGTGTGTGTGTGTGTGTGTGTGTGTGTGTGTGTGTGTGTGTGTGTGTGTGTGTTTTATATATTTATTCCTGTTCACTTCTGATTGGTTTAAAGTACACCTTACCTATAAAGAGGCAAATAAAGGAATAACTTTGTATAAAACACAGAAAAGCTCTATTTAATCCAAATACTACAAATTAAGACATATGAACTGTGATGGGTTATTGGGCTTCAATTTGACTTGGCCCATTAAGGGTTTATATTCAAGGGTGGGTTGGATTGTAATACCTCCATAATGCCACTCAGGGAAGTGCAACTGGGTATTAGGCTAGGCTGCACGAAGGGAGCCGTAAATGAATCTGAGCTAAAAGAAAAATAGCGATCCTGATGTGAGACACCTGAAAAAAAAATGAAAAGGAAAAAAAATACGAAGGAGAGTTTATTACTATTCTCTCGCACTAAAAATATACCAGTAAATATAATAATTTTTCAACATCGTTTTTCCAGACGGTTTGTAAACTTGTGCTGGCTCATTAGGAACGTAGTCAAGAAAATCCATGTAACCATTCCGGGCGGGACGTGAGATATGATCCGGTACATTTATCACCGCTACGCACAAGCATGGTCATATATCCACTGTCGACCTCGGCTGCGGGAAACTGGGTCAGCATAGATCATGACCCAGACAGCAGTAGTAGTAGTCTTAGCTTGCGATGGACGAGTTTATATCGCTGAGAGTGAGTGCTAGGAACCTGAGAATTTTACTACTTTTACCCTACCCCCTTTAATGGTCGTGACAGCTCTATATTCCAACCCAGCTAACGGCAGACGGTTTTATTCAGCTGGGAGTGAGTCATAGGAGCCTCAGAGTGATTGCTAAGGATACTATTAAGCCTCTCATGCTCAGAACACAGTCATTTATTCCAGCCCATTCCAGACTACCGGTATTTAAATTAGTGTGTCATAGAAGCTAGAAAAGTTTAATTAGTTTACAGGTTATAAAAATTCTCTCTAACAATTTAATTTTTTCTGATATTTCTTTTGCTCTTCTTACGCTTTAAATTTTCATGTTCACTCTGGTTTGGCTGTGAAATGTATATCTGTATGAGTGACGAGAAAAAAGTATATACCATATATATATATATATATATATATATATATATATATATATATATATATATACTGTATATATATTCATCTTATTCTTAACTAAAACACTGTTCTACGTCTATATTTTCTACTGCTTCATATTCTATTCCACTCGATTACTTCATTCAGCTTTGGAAGGATTTTTCAGACGAGGAGTTGGATATAGCATTCATTAACCCCCTCACTACTCTACTCCTTTTATTCTAACTTGGCCTAAAATTCCCAACTCCCCATCATGAATGCTGAATTGTAAAAGATTGGCACTAGGTTATGATGCTGGTCACAGAGAAATGTGATGGAGAGTATGTAGAGTGATAGCATCGTCTGTTTCTGCCACAGAGCTACTTAAAAAAATGCAAAGGGACGAAAATCTGGGCAGATTAAAGAAAGTAGAGAATTCCATCCCAATATGAAAGGAATTATTTAGTTGTATTTATAAACCTTCTTAAGTTAAAGTTCTGTAAATGACTACTGGAATATATACACTTGTCTCCAATCACGCAGTTAAGAAGCGTTTTATAATTTGATAAAGGTGAATATCATTGTGAAAAAGTCGAATATTAAAACTTTGCTTCTATTTATCTGTCTCCGTCTTTCTATCTGTCTGTCTATCTATCTATCTATCTGTCAGCGGTATCTGTCTGTCTGTTTGTCTGTCTGTCGATCCATCTGTATCTCCAGATGCCTTAGTTCGGGATACAATGGCCACAAACGAATCGCTTCCATGTTACCCTATTTTCTCCGCCAACAGGTTACCCTCTCTCTACCACACACCCTTTCTTTCCACCACACCCCTCTCTCCACCTCACCCCCCTCTCTCCACCTCACATTCCCTCTCTCCACCTCAC